>NW_026913317.1:1212641-1825282 GCF_034315485.1 Pezoporus occidentalis | reverse complement strand
CATATGTTCCCATTGCAGACTCCCATCTGGCTGGAATGTGACAGCTGCATGAGGCATCTCCTTCCCTCAGAGACACACTGCAAGTACTGCTAAAAGGACCAGGAGGCAAATTTTCTCCTGGAATGGATTTTGCAGAAATTAAGGACATGGATTTTTTTCCAGACCCCAACATCTGGTAGACAAAGTTTGTCATATGTTCACCTGAATGTATCTACCTCTGGTGGAGATACCCTTCCATTCCCCAAGTGGTATGAAAATATCCAACACTTTCCTTCCAGTAAACACTGTCAAAGGAGCTGGCATGGCACAAGAAAATGCAACATTCATTTACCTGCTCAGACTCTGGTGAACCCAGTTCCTTGACATGGGAAGCACTTTGATGCTAGGCATGGAAGCTACTGTGCTACAGTCCATACATCTCTACCTTGTTTGTGGCAGAAACAAGAAGCTCCCACAAAGCACAGCCTCTACAGTCCAGCAGGAAAATTCCTCCAGCTCATCACTCATCTCTCATGGCTCCAGCTCCCAGGGCTGCTGGGAACAGGCAGTAGGCTGGGAGAATATCTGTGTGCCAGCACCATGCTTCTAATCCTTCATCCTTACTGAAGATGCTGTGGCTCCTTCCTCCTCCCAGCACCTCCTGCACACACATTCTGGGACACCTTTGTCCATGCTTTGGGAAACACTGAGGCCACTATACACTGAGACCACCACATGTGGAGACCGTTTGCAATGCCCAGACCTATGTTTAGCCGTATGGTAAGAAAGGAGGCTGGTGCAAGCTGTTCCTCTTCTACCAGGATGAGCTGGTGTGGAGCTTGGGGACTGCTGCTATGAGACACTAAAGCCTGCAGCCAATTAAAGCTGGGGAAAGAGTCAAGAAAATTACAGCACACAAATTTATGAAGGACACTTTAATTTTCCAGCTGAAATAATACAGTGAAACTCACTGCCAGTATCATTAAGGTCAGCAGTGAAACCATAGTCACCACATACTCTCATGAGGAACAGTACAGGAGACCTCTGATTAAGGGAAAACAAAAGATGGGTAACAAAACCCAGAACAAACACTAGAAAGCAATCAACAGTTATGTTCTTGAGTGACTAATACCTGCAATTATAAAAGTTTAATGATGAAAGATTTAAAAATAAATATTTAAGGGTCTGTTCCCTCAAAACCATTTCAAAGTGGTGAGAAAATACTGCTTGAACTATTTTTCCCTTAATGTAAGGTAACCTACATCAGAGTTAATATTAATCAACGATCACTATTTTGAGGTTAGGATTATTTATTATGCCACTGCCATTCAAACATTCATATTCAAATGATTACAACATTCCTCAAGGAAAATTGATAAAATGCCTATGTCAAGTTTTGTGAAAAAGAATATACACCTTCATTAACTACATCAAAATCTGACAAGAGCCTGTGTAACTAGTAACAACACTGTAGCCTGATGAATACACATCCTTGGAGAAAACACAGCTTACTCTGGCAAACAAAACCCATCCTGCAAGCCACTCTGCTTGCCGTACTGTGAGAAGGCAGAATTTACACGCTAGTCAGTGAATGTGAAGAATGGGATTTGTTGGTTTAAGTTCCTCCAACTGCTAGTTTACACAGGTGAAATTCTCATGGGCAAGGGGGAAATGGTCACAACCTTTTTTCTTCTCTTCTCTTGGTGGTAAAGAAGCTATCACAGTTCATACATACAAACTGCAGATGATCTGGCAACTGTACTCAAAGGTTTCAGTCCACAAACTCTAATGACAGACCTCATATAAAAACAGCCCCATAGACAAATCTAAATGACTAAACCCAAACCTTTAAAACATTACTGAATACTAATGTATGGGGTCAAGCCATTAGCCAAAATATACACAGAAAAGCTGTTTATATTTTATATGATAGAAAAACCTCAGATTAAGAACTTGCGATAGCTACACCCATAGAAATTACAGAAAACAGGAAGCTGAAAATTATATTGGGATCAAAACCATCTGCAGCCTCTGACAACATTTTTTAACAGTTCTGTAAACCGGCACAGAAATACTGTCTGTATTAAATACTTTTTAAAAATAGCCCTATATGTAATCATGACACGAACAGGCAATTCTTGTTTCTAGCATTGGCCATGTGAAATGTAACTGAAAGGCAGCCATACATTCCTGTGCATGTGCACAAACTGTGTGTAAAAACATTTCAGCTGGTCTTGGCTGCTCCCTAATTCAGAGGAATGTACCTCCATGTTAGGGCTCTTGCTAAATTGCTAGAATGTGTCATCACAAAGCAAGCAAACCAACAAGCCCCACAACAAATGCAGCCCTGTGCAGCAGCTCACAGAGGCCACTGAAGGCACAGTAAATGCTCTCTGAAATGGCTTGTCCTGACCAACCTTTTGTTTTTCCACACTGCAATAAAAACAAGAAATAACATCCCTGAGAACCTGCCACGAACTTCCAAGAGACGCGGGTGAAGGGTTCCTGAGGGTGATCCCATGGAGAGTAAGCACTGCTGTCTTGGGCTGCTGTAACTGAGGTAGTGCTGAGACCTGAGCTGGGTCCTTCACAACCACCAGCCTGCAGACCAACTGGTCAACTAAGTCTACCTCCTTTGTTAGCACCTTAGTATGAACACTGAAAGTGAAAAGTGTCCTTCTGAGGGTCTGCTACATCAGCTTATAGGACTACAGCACCCTTTGGGAACAGCTTCCCCACGTATAATCCTTAGCTTTTGAGAGCAGGGTCTCAGAAGAGCACACATCAATACTGCTTGCAGAAATACTGTAGGTGAACAGTAAAGCAATTTATTACCATAACTTCAGCAGCAGTTCTTTTTCTTCAAACAGATATTGCCCCAAAGTGTCTTTAAAAGAGATTGATGGGATTCCATTTCTGAAATAACCTAGGCAAGATATCACCCAGTTACATTTTAACAGGGCACTGGATGCATCTCAAATTAATATATTACCTTGGGGATGACAAACCCCAGATGCCATTATATCTCTAGACTAACTTGTTTTATAACACGAAATAGGTATCACAGGCCAAACTACCAAAACTCTGGCACCCTCAATTGAAAAGTGACTTCATCTCTCTGCAAGCTTGGAAATCCACCTGGCAAGAATCCACGGTCTGAAAAGTAACTGCTCATTCTGCAGAAGGAATGGCTATTAAAAAAATAAAATCTATCCCATAATCCTTGGGGTATGTTTCAGAGTTCCTAAATTCGATGCCAAATTTTAATGCTGGCTCATGAGCAGATTCTGCAACATATAAGAACAAAACAAAAGCCCAGTTGCTCCCAAAGGAAAAAGTTTCATGAGAATGCCTGCTGCTCTGGGGCCTTGGACATGACTGCCCTACATGAGCAGTTGGAAGTTTATAGTGTGGGAGTATTTACAGTTCCTGGCTTGCCCCAAAGGAGCCAGTTTCCCAGTGGTTCTGCCTTGCATCCTCACTTCATCCTAACACAAAGCAAAAGCTCTCCAAGGTAGGGAGCCCCTATGGTATTCATACAAATGACTGCAAGAGTTTCTCTGGATATGGGTGCCCTGGGGAAACTCCCAAGAAGGAGAAAACCACTGCAGATCATGGAGTTTCACATGGAAGATGTGACTGCTTGCTAATTCTGATCAATTAATTGTTGTCACTTCTCTCAAAATCAGAAATGAGGATGCTTTCTTCCAAAGTAGGAACATCAGCATTGATCTGTGGCAAATAAGCATTTCTGACCCACAGCATCCTGCGGAAGAGCTGGTTATTCTGCTTGTAGAGGCACCACAGGAAAAGGGAAATGGCAGCCAGCATCACCAGTGTCACGAGAACAGCCACAGCGACAAGTCTACGGTCTGATGCTGAAAGGGAGGACAGAAATTGTTCAGAAGAAAATACAGCTATAATAGATAATTCTAAATATAAACACATAGATGTTTTATGGAAAACATATTATTACTCCCCATATGTCACACATTTTAAATTACAGGTTTAACAGCAAAAAATGTTACCTCACAAAATACCAGCTCAAAATATTTTATTACTTCTTACATTAAAAAAAAAAAGAAAGGAAGTACAGAGACAACTTACCTTTTTCAGAGGGTTCTGTTGCATTAATATCTGAAATAGAATCCAGAACCATCATAAAATTGCCCACAGAGATAACAGAAGTTACCATACATACTCACTGTAGAATTCATACTGAGAAGACAATCTATCTAAAACCATACAAGAGCAGACTGTTCTTTGTTTAATTTGACCCATGTCAATAGGATTCCAAATGGCCAAGTTAAACATGATCTAATCTGTTACCTAAAATCCCTTAAACTTGGCAGGACATATTAACTGAGACTTATGCAAGGATGAGCAGCAGTATTTATCCACTTTTTAAAGTATAAATGCATGAGCAGAAGCCTGCAGTGGTAGCTACTGTATCCAGCAGTGACTCAGGCACTTGGGGTGAGCTCTGGAAACACTCCAGTTCTCACAGACTCGCATTCCTACTAATGCAGTGTCTTTGTGGCTTTCCTATCATACGGGGTCTAGGGAGGTCAACCTGATGCTCTGCACATGGCTCAACCATACAACAGCAAGTCTACTGCAGTCAGCAATAACACAGTGGCTGCCCAGGTTCCTCAAAAGGAGGGTACCCCAGCTGGGTTTTTTCTATTTTTAATAATACCAAGGGATGGAATTATTCATGAACACTAAGAGCAAGTAAGCAAGCAACAAGGAACATGTAAAACAATGGTTATAAGGACACAACTGTCTTCTTTTATGGAAGCCCATACCTGCATCCATTTTACATACAAATCCCTTTTTTTCTCTGCATGAAGATAATTGCCAGACACCATCTGTAGTCCTCAGGCTGATGCAGAAATTCCCTTTGAGATGATCAAATTCAGGCTCCCTGATGCCCCAGTTGGAGTAGTTTAAGGGAGAGCCATCAAACCAGGAGACTGTCTCATCTACAGGCAGAAGTCATAAATCATTACAAAATATCACAGCAGTTTGATAGATATCTGTTTCAGTTGGACTTACCCTCACATAAAAAAGACTGTATTACAGAATGCCAGGATTTTGTCTGTTTGACCACTATATCATTTCCTTATTTTACTTGAAGGATTTAAAAACATTCTATGTATTTGACGTAAGACAGGCTGTAGTGCATCTTTAAGACGGAGATAAGGGCATTCACATGCACATATCCATACTGAGTATTCAGTATACTAAGAAGTAATGATTACAAGAAACTTGACTGGTTTTACTACATCATAAATGGGTAAGCATCAAAAAAAACCAAAATCTCAAAGGAAGATGGTAGCGTTAAAATAATCAAAATGCAGAACAGATTCAAAACCTACTGTCTGTAACAAGCAGGATGTTCAACCAAACCATTTGCACAGAATAACCAAAACTGTGCAATTCTTCCAAAATGAAGGCATTTTCATCTTCATCTTGAATAGTTAGAAGATTTGATCCTACAAAGTAAACACAGAACAAGTTTTCAAACAACCTATGCCATTGAAATGTAATACTGAATTTCAAAATGTTAGTATTATGAGCCTGAAATGAAAAGCTTTAAAAGTCTGGTTATACAGTATAAATTCTTAAATTTGTAACTAATGCGAGAATGCTCAGGCTGATGCAAAACTGTTCTCACATGATTTTAAAGAAGTTTGAAGGGAAAAACTAATTTTATGTGTTATTCCAGAAATCAATATTTTGGATGGAAAGGACCTTTTTTTTTAAATGTAAACTGCATCCAGCTTTGTAGCTGGCTTATGAACTTCACTATCAGCATCTTGAGCTAGTGAAAACTCATGCCACGATTTCAGTAATTTCAGATAATATGTATCACAATGATATTTTGTAGCTACAGAATAGTTACTTACCTTGATTTTTGCAGACTTCATACGCAGTATCCAAACTTGTGCCCTGCAGAACTGTGGAAAAGCTGTAGCAACTGTTTTTGAATTTGATCCAGGGAACACTTTTTTCTGAACATAAGGCTTTATAGGCAGTGAGTTTCTTTTCTGTGATAGAAATAACAGCATGGCTTTATTGGCACAACAATATACACATTAATATCACATTCCACATTCTGTTTTGGAGTAGTGCTAATAAGCATGTTATTGCATCATGCCTCTATTTTTTCAAAGTGAAAATGTAGCAGTTGTATATATTTGTATCAGAATTGTAAAGCTGGCTTTATTTCTGATCAAAATCCTTGCTGGATTGCAACAGCAGTACCAGGACAATCTAACCGGTGCTGATGTGCAGAGGGAGTCATGAGCTAACTACAGGCACATCTGAGCACTCAGGGCTTCCCAGGATCTCCCAGAGGGCTGGGGATTTCCAAGGACGGCATTGCACAGATAATCGATGCCAAATGCCGTGGCACAGAGGAGGGTTTCCCCCAGTAAGCAGCAGGCAGCCTCTCCAGTGGGCAACATGATGCAGCAGATTCCTCTGACTCGGGGCAACTCCATAAGCTCACTGCAGCATCACTTTTTGGCAGCGCTGTAGATCAGAATGTTACCTATAGTCTCTCCCATGCTTCCTACTTTGCCACAAAACACATTTAAAAATAACTAAATAAACCTTAGGCTGTATATGATTACAGAACTTGACATAAACAAATCAGAAAATTAGCCAGCTTAGTCACAAAAAACATGCGAAGGAATCATGTTTGTCTTGAAGGATTCCAAAACAGCTTTCTTCTCAACAGGTCCTCAAGCTATAACAAGCTGTAGGCAAACCCTTGGTGATAAATACCACCAAACAAGAACTATTTTGGGAACTGGATGCTGCCAAAGACTCTGTAGTCCTGGGCTGAATGGAGCTCCAGACCAGAATTCTGGATTCAAATGAAGCCCAGGTAATTGACAGAGCAGTGCAGGAAACACACGTTTTAGGGTACAGGAAAATATTCTTATCTTTACAGAAAAAAGCTGCAAAATCTTTTACGTGCAATCAGTGAAGATGTGACTTTAATTTTTCACTTTGCTCTAAATGCTTCCCTTCTCCCATCCTATAGTTAATTGCAGCAAACTGAATTGATTTCCCTTCAAGCTAGGTTATTAGCAATCATCATTTTTCACAGATAATATAGTGTTCGCTGAAGAGACAAAGTAATTTTCCTGTGTCTTTTCCTATTATGAAAGTTCTCTTTCCATTTCCCTATGGACCAGACCTTATGGCCAGCATTTCATGGGGAAAAAATGGTTTCACAAATAGGAGATGCAACAAGGAAATGCCAGAAATACATTTACGTTTTGAATAATACTATCATTACTGTTTAACCTCTAATGAGTTTCTTTTCATATACTTCCACTGTCAATGCACACATGTGCAGCTACAGAGATTTAATACAAAACTGAACTCTGACTTACTAGGTGGCACATGGCAAACTGCTCCTTGCAGACGTCTTTCACAGTTAGCACTTTTCCAGTGCCCCCAAGTATCAATGTAAACACAGCTGCCAAAGGCCTGCGACTCGTCATCTTCCCAGAAGGTAAACAAAGACCTTGTCCCATCCGACCACTCAAAGTTAAGCCCGTTCTGCCAAAACAAATTTCAGGTTATCTTTCTGATAGGCTTTAGCACCACAGAAGTTCATCTTCTGATGGCATCCTCCCCAGCTATTACAGAATGGCTTTTACTTTTCTGAAAGCTGGGTAGATCTAGAAGGATCTACAAAAGGGAACTCCAAGGACCCTCGCAACTTACTTCTTGGAGACCACAAACTACATCTAACCTGCTGTTTTCAGCTAGTGGTTATTTGGGCCATTGAGCCACTACAAATGAAGCAACATAATTTCATTGTTGACCCTACAAGGGATATTTTTTTTTTTTGCATGTTTTTAAATGTTTTCTATGGCTTTTAGTTTTCAGTACTCATTGCACCAAACCAGCTCTCATTAGATTTACGCACTACGTCGCAAAAAACTTGTTAGGGCTCAAATTTTCCCAGGTTTCATTTCCAGATGCAAATTTCCTGTGACTTCAAATGAGCGACGCAGCTCATTAGCTTAATTCCGGAAACACTCCTTTGCAGAAACAAATTCACAGCCAGGGAGTCCACTACGTACATCTGAAGTGAACAGCCCGATCCAGTGGCTGTATCCCAGGCGATTCACGATGACTGTGAGGAAAGCTTGGTGATACTGGTTTGTGATGCTGACCAACTCCGCGCCGTTTGCCATGCAGGTTTTTAAAGCTGAAGACCATGTAAAATTCCCACGTAAGAGCTGATATGTTCTGTTTCCATATTCTAAGGTATCCGGCACAGGGTACGTTTCAGATGCATTGATGACATGTCTGGATGTGTCTGTTATAAACAAAAAGAAAGGAGTTATTCATTTCTTAAAACAAGCAGCTTGAAGGTCAGTAAGAAATCACCTGGGAGCTGGTCATAACCCAGATGTCCAGCCGCAGTGGGCTGCAGAGTGCCCTTACCCCAGATATCTTGCATGTAATTTAGATTACTTCATTTTTGACACATTACTTTTAGTAATTTCCAAGATCAGTTTACAGCACAAAGCCTGGCCTCACAAATGACTGTACTGGCACAATGAGAGGATGACAAACTGTGGCTTGTGGTACAAGTGCTTGGGAGCTTCTTGAGCTCATCTTTACTATCCATGAGCAAATGTATGGAAGACCACAGTACTGGCACTTGAAGACGAATCCTTTGTGCATAGAGGCTTCAATCTCCTCTTGATGATAAACTAACACAGCAGTGTCTAAAAAAGAAAAAAGCAGGGCAGCAGTGGACTTCTTAGGTTTAAGAAAGAGAGGGTCTCCCATGAGAAAAAAAGGTCAGGAGAAAGAGACCATTTCCATCCCAGCCTCATCTGCGATGCTAGTGCAGCTTGCTTTCCTACAGGAGGCAAATGCCTTTACTAATGTGATGAATGCTCACAGTATACTTTAAGCAAGACTATTAAAATAAAGCAATGCCTCAATGTTAATCCTATTTGTCAGTTTGGATTAATTACCTCTGTCTACAAAACTTCTCTGTGATTACAAACTGAAGTGGAGTACTATGAGCTGGAGTGGTTTTTAGACTTGGCTCCCCTTATGACTAAAAGTCAAGTATCTTAAAAAAGTAAATTAATTAATTATTTGTCATGCATAAATTATTTAAAATTAGAAATTTCTAAGCAAGGAAAGTTCTGCTCTTGAGCTAACTGAAGCACTCTGTTTTGTTCCAGCTTTCAGAGTGCACGTCACTGCTTAAAAAAAGAAAGAAAAAAGAAAGAAAAGGCAGGAAATGCAGTAAAACGTTGCCACAATCCTAAGCGAAGCACCACTAAGAGATCAGAACCCAGTTCAGATTATCTGTTGGTTTATTTCATTTTAGTTTCCTACAGAAAACAATTCTAAAAAGGGGAAATGGGATGCGGACAGGATGGCAGAAGCAAAGCACCAGTTCCTCTTTCCAGGTACTGATACATTCACATCTTACATTCATCCATCCAGGAAAACATGGGGAGTGCCCTGAGCACCCACTGCAGCCCCATTTCCCCCCAGTGCCCTGTAGCCTGGCTGCCCTATGGCAATAGTTTTCCTTCTTGCCTTTGAATGCCTTTTCCACCTGCCCGAAACAGCCACAAGGGGTTAAAATGCAAATGAGCAGGAGTTAAATGAAACAAAACAGTAGGAAAATGTATCGATTTATTTTTCTACACTTTGTGCAGGATTACTCCAGCACTCCCCGCAACTGCAGTTCACAATAAATGATGGCTATGGTTTGCTACAGCAGAGCATTGCCCAAAGTTTGTATTTGTTTATTCTACTCCTCGACTCTCTCTCCTGCACCTCCTAGGCAGCCAACAGGAGAGGTCATCTCTTTAGACTCAGGGCTTAACTAAGAGGTGATGTACGAAGATGAGGCATATTAAACCACCCCTGCACTATGTACAGCACCCAAGAACACTCTGTACAGGCTCAGATTACAGGTCCCCCCTCCTTTGCTTACGGTTAATAATTTGCTTCTGATCTATTCTGGTAACATGCCCTGACAGCTTCCCACTGGCAGGTCTGCAGCTGCTCCTGGGACAGGGCTCCAAAGCTGCGCCAGCACCCTGGGGAAGCCAGCAGCTCCCCATCCCAGAGGTAGTACAGGAATGTGACTGGAGGAAACCAAACAATGCATGGTCCCCGCAAAAGCTTTGTGCTTCTAACAAGGGAACTTTATGGTAATAAAATTAGACAAGTGTGAAAAGAAAAGCCAAACTCTATTTGATCAACCTGCCCATCTGCACTACTCGTAGAAATACATTTTCTAGAGTCTATTCCAATCTAACATTGCAAATACCCCCCCCAGTAATCATATATTCCTCAAAATTACCCTCATTTTTCCTTTTGTGATTTCATGCAGTAACTCTGCTGCCATGACAGAAAACATGAAATTTCATCTCTATTCCTGATTCTAAGATAGGTAACAGAAAGCTCAAAGTTTGAAAGAAAACAATTTTTTTTTTTAGAAATTAATTCTACATCACAGCTATTAATTAATTAGTGTAGAGCTTGTCTGTCTACATATCAAACAATCTTAGAAATCTCTTATGTTCTTGGTTTTACAGACACCTATAACAAGTTGCTTCTGGATGAAAATAAAGTATAGCAAGAAAAGAGAAGCAAAGCAAAACAAAACCTTACCCTGATCCTTTTGGCAGACAAACCCAAAATTTTTCTGACAGTTTTCTAAGTACCATTTTCCCGTGAAATAAAAATTAGGGTTATTTGATACCACTGTACATAGTGGAAGTTGTTCTTCGACGTTTGCACTGTTATAGTGCTGTCTCTGCAATCAATACAGAGCCTAATATTAAAAAAGACACTGTGTAAAACCAATAGATAATCATTACAGTAAAGTTGAAAGAATAATTATCTGAAAGTCACTATTACAAATATTTAGGTAGAACAATGAACATACAATACACATACAAATAAAGAGAATTTGAAACAATAAGCTTACTTTCACTGAATTAAATGCTGAAACAAGTATGGATTAACACTGTGTTAAACAATAGAAATATCAAATTCAGAATCCTATTCCAAAATTTTGCTCAGACCCAGCATATGGTATTAACCATATAATTCAAACTTTGGTGCTTAAAAGCAACTGCAAGAGAATATGACTATAGCCACAAATTGCATAAATAACTGTCTCGATGGTCTTTTTTGCTACCTGTAGTTATACCCATAAATTTGTGCCTACAGCTGTCTGAACATGAAAAGATTAAGAGAAGATGAAGTTGCTCTAACAAGTTAGGCCTTGTCTTTGGGACATGATTTTGATGGCTATACCAACCTCACGCTGTTCTTAAACCCCCTGGAAATACTCACACGCACTACTTCAACTGGAGACCAGTTGGAATACATCGGAAGATTTTCATTCACCCACTTCTCATAATCATCACTCTGGAAACCTATCCAAACATTAGTTTTCTGTCCAAATAGATTCATTGTTATGAAAGCTAGAAAATGAAACAGGAATAAAATATTAACAGGTAACCACTTACGGATAGATGAAGTCTCTTCCAACACACTAAAGCACTGAAAAATTTCATTACTAATCAAGGACACTACATAGGTACTAGGAAGTAAGAACATGAGCAGTATTTCAGTGTCATCTAACTATAAATTCAGTTAAACTGCTTAATTTCTGTTGAGTTAAGGTCTAGTCCACTAAGAAGTCTTCCATAAATGTTCACAGCAGCTTGAACAATTTATGTATTAGTTCAGGGTACTGTCCCATTGAAAAAGCTTTGCTCAGTTTTAGTTGAAAGTAAGATTTCTCAACTAAAGATAGCCAGTGAGATTCCTCCCACCTTCAAATAAGTGATTTTACAAATGTATGAAATTCAATCCCAGATTTTTGTAAATAGGGAATATAAATACTTCCCAAAGTACTGGCATTTAGTTCTGACAGTTAAAGTCTAGCACTGTGCTTATGTGCTGTATTATAGTTCAGGTTTTAAGCACTATTAAAGGAAAAAAATGAGACTGCTTTCATAATAGTATGACATTGCATTCATAATGTAGAAATTTTACATATCAAATTCTTAAATGAGCATTCCATTATATTTTTATATTTCTAATGCATGGTAGTAAGCACAAAAGAACTTATAATTACTCCTCAAAATGTACCTGTCACACAGCTCAGTGAATATTTGAACCTTTATATTTTGGGAAATCGGGAAAGAGAAACACTAACTTGTTTAAAGCAGTGGAACCACGAGTAGGATCTGAATATCTTTTTTCCTAAATCACTATCCAAGATGAAACTTTACCACAGCATCCTAACAAAGAAGAAATTTTATTTATTTAACAATATTTCAGTACTCAACCTTGTTCCAGTTCATCTTCAAGGGAAGCAAGTGATCCATCATAGCTACTGCAAAACACTTGTGCAGAGTACCAGTTCCTTAGATGCTCTGGATCTTTTGGAATTTGTATCAAAAAGCACTGTTCAAAAAACAAATAAAAAAAAATAGGGCTTGTTTTAAAAACTATTTATCAATCACCAAAAGTAATCACTAAAACATTTCACTTAATATCAAATATTTCATTAGTTTCTGTCCTTGCAATGGATCTCTCCAACATGCTTGGTATCAGTTTTCAGCTGTGATGAGGCTTGGATTCAAATCAGCTGTTTAAAGGCAAACACAATCTGGGTGAAATTTATCCTTATGGTCACTGCAGTTCAGCACTGGGATAAATTGGCCACCTCCATGCATACTGCTATTAAGGAATGCGTGTATTTATGAGAAGCGTGATGAAATAATTGCCTTTTGACGTTCAATTGCAAATAGACTTTGTTTTATAATTATCTTTGATAAACCCTATTTGAAAAAGCATCTTGGCAAGGATGACAGCAGTTAGGGATCCATTTAGTACAGCAAGGGGTCAGAGATCTGTTTGGAGAGCATAAAAGACTCTTCAAATTGTCGTAAGTGGAAAAGAGAGGATGAAGCACGTTTTTTATGCCAAATGCACAAATACACTTAAGATAGCTTTTGCATATCTGAGTATTCATTTCCTTGAACTAAAGTAAAATTTTTGACACCTTATTAAGACACCTTATTCTCTGTGCAAAGCTACTTAATCAGTCCAAACCTCTTTATCACTGTTTCAGTAGTTAAAACCTAAGGGCCCTGCTTTCAAAAAGGGAGAAAATCTTCAAACATTAAATAAGCTTTAAGTGTCCCATTTCTGCCATAAACATGGAAAGCATTTTGAATAATCAAACAGCAGAAAAAATGTTATACTTTCAATCCAAAGTGCAGCCAGCCTTTGGGACATACTCCTTGTTGGCTCTGGTCTTTTGGGATCTCTTTCTCTATTTTCCATGCAAATTTACGTTTGCAAATACAGGGAAGAGAGACAGTACAGTTTTCATCACCCCAGAGTCCTGTGTAAAAAGAAAAATCACAGTTCAATACTGGCTTAAGAATTGGAACAGGTTTTTCCTTAGGTAGCTTAGACATTGTTAAGAAGGGTATCCTTTAGTGGTTGAGTAAGATGACATTCCACATCAAACACATTTGAACAAATCACATTACAGTGGATTTGATGGTCCATGGGGCTCATACTTTTATCCCCAGTTTGATTTTATTAAATTTAACCAATTCCTCTACATTGAGTCACATAACATATGCCTGTGCGATCATGTATTTGGAAAAAAAAAAAAAAAAAAAAAAAAAAGAGTATAGAAATGATGCCTTCCAGATAAAATAGTTCAACTGCCTTAATATTGAAATTTTTTGGCAAGATCCAGGTACTGACATAAAATGCTGACCTGCTTAGGAGGAAAATACATTTTTCAGAGCACTGAACAAGCTGTTGACCAGCTCCCATCTGCCAGCCAGCTGAGTGGTTAGGGTGGGCATCTCTTTCTTTTGTCTGATGTTAGCTATAGTAATGCCAAACTTAACAATTTGAAAGTCATGAATCAAAACCCCAAGATTACATGTGGTAAAAAAAAAAAAAAGAAGGTTTTAAATCTTTTCAGTTTTGGCTTTTGAGGCTGAGGTTACAAGGAAGCAGCAACTGGATTTTTTTTCCAGCTCTTCTCACAAATACAAAGCTGGGTATTTTTTCTTTCCATGGAACCTGACATGTTTACTTTATCATATGACTTGCAGATCTTCAGAAAACAGACACTGTGAGATGACAAAAAACACTGGGACCAGCAGCACTGTATTTTATTTTATTTTTTAATTACTATAGTAAAACACAGTTATGTGGTGATGTAAAGGCTAGCACCAAGAACACAGTACCTCAAAATCCCTCAGCAGATGGGGCACAGGACATGACTTTGATAGATCAGAAATAAGCTAGAAACCTGAGTATTTGAAGTTGTATGCTGATGTAAAAACAGTTTAAAAATGTAGGAAAAATTGCTGCTCAGCCCATCTGGCTCATTTGGTTATGTGAAAACTAACTGTGAAAACTAGCAATGCATTAACATTTTTGCTGCGCCACATAACAGATTCTTAAGTAAAACTGAAGTATCAGTATCACTGGAATTTTTGTATTTTGATATTAGAGAACTGGAACTATTAATATACTTTTAAATCCCACAGATTAGTCTCTGGGCATATTAATGATATTTCACTATTCTTTTCATAACCATAAAAGCAGTTATGCAAATTATAACCAGGGACTTGAATATAGATTGCACTTCCTCAGAGCATTATAAAATATATACAACCCCTTTGGCCAACAACTTAGCAGCAAAAGGAAATATGAAATAAACCTGTTTCTGATGAAATGAAGCCACATCTTTTCCCTGGTTTCTCCTGATCTCTTTCCCTCCCTTCGTTCCAGTTCTGGTACGTTACTGGTGATTCATCTCTCCAGCTGCACAGAAACGTTAAGAGTGACGTTACACTTTCTCCTATCTTTACCTAAAAATATACTCTCCATTACAAGCATTTGTAAAGAAGATACAAGGTAAAAAGGGCCCCTTTATTAACTAAGCATTAAAAAAAAAATAAATCAGACAACCAACAACAACAAGGTTGATATTCATGCATTCAGCTTGTCTCTTTTATAACCCTTTCAGAAGAAGTACTGTAACACGGAGATAAATTAACTGTAATATATTCTGAATTATATTTAATGAGAACTGACGTTATCTCTTGGATATCCCACTCAGTTATCAAACCATTCTAGTGCATCAGACTGAATGGCAGCCTGCAAACAGGGCATGCCAAGTGCTACTAACGGCAGCTGAAGTGTAGGTATTCTTACCGAAATTCATCACTGAAGTTTTCGGTGTGCAATCCAATCCACCAGTGAACATCACTGTTTGATAGCTATAAAAAAAAAAACATTTTGCCATATGTTTAGCTGTTGCTGTCTTCTTACCAAAGCATTAACAAACTCTAAACTCAGACTCTGTGTCCAGACTAACAGAATTTCTATTTGGTTCCAATGGGAAGAACAGGTGCTAAATCCTGCCCATGTTAATTTATGTCACTTCAGTAAGGTTATTCACATAAGCAGAGCATTATTTAGCCCCATTTCCACTGGACTGCTGATATATCTGCTGTAAAGTAAGAATTTACGATTTTGTTAATTTGCAGCCTATCTGGCTTGAAAAGGACTGTACACTTAGACCAGAATTTGTTTTTCCCCAATTCCTAAAAAAATAAAGTAGCAAATATTTCCTTTTAGCATTAATATACTTCTGGTTCTTAATGTTTCCAAGACATTTTCTATGAATGTTTACTGAGCTTGTATATCTTATACAAGAGATTCCTAAAGATCCTTTCCAGACTGACTGTTGCTCTCATGGAAGGCTCTAGACCTTCAATCCTAAAAGGCAAAGTATTATGGAAAATCACAGAAATAATGTAATTCAAACACCCACTGTGCTGACTTGATTCTGCCTTAAGCTATGAACAGGCTTTACATTCCGGGTTAGCCACTCAATAGTCACAGTTTTGGGGACTTTGGAAAAGAGCTGCCAACAACAACAAAGTTCTGAATGTTCAGGATACTGGAAAAGCCACCCTGAAAATAATATTCTTTTTTTCCAGAAAGAACTGAAGTACAGCCTATGTTGTGGCACCCACACTGTCCTTGGAGTTACAGTTAGGACTTCAACAGCCTACACCTTATACAGCAGTCACAAATGAAGGAATTACACATTTCTGACGAAGAAGAGATTCAGGCATGCTGTTCAACTTGGTATTGCCTGCCCCTTGAGTTTAGTTTTCTAATCACAGCACTCAGCCTACACATGACAGTTTTTGAAGAAACAGTGAAAAATGTGATTTCAAATTCCATGCTAAAACCTTCCAGGGTCTTTTGAGGCACAGCCACCCACCTGCACATTAGCAGAGATGATTCTGATATGTTACTGGCTTCTTTAGCTAAATAGGGCTTCAGGAAGGGATGTGGGAAATGAAGACAGCAAAAGAATTATTTCTAAAATAAAATGTGTTTGGGACTCTGTCTGGAGCAACCAGCAAGAAGACATTCCAAAAGATGCAGTGGAAAATAGCCAGTTACTGCCTGAGGGTTTATTTCTTCAAAGGGGTAGGTTTTGTTACCTTCTTAATTTTATTTTGAATAAAGGCTTGTTCACCAGAATTATTTATTGTTGCCATTCCACTGCGGAGCCAGCCACAGACAAACTCATACGTTTCCCAGTCCGTTTGACTGACATGGAAGAGATATTCTGCTCCTTGATAATATGACCATGGCAGCTCTAGAAAACAATGAAAAGTGTCAGTAGTGTGCAGTGGTAAAAACTCATTTCAAGTCTTATTCTTTGTAACCACCATGGCCTGCCTTTAGCCATGTGTCAGAGGACAAATATGCCACAATTAACAGCAAAGCCATATTTAACACACAAATTTTTGGGGGGGCTGGGGGTGGGTGGGTGGAGGAGCAGGAAGGGAAGCACTAAAAATGCACTATATGTTTAAAAATCATTCTGTAGAGTAGTAATATCGAAAGAGTTTGCCCAACTGTTGCAAAAAGGCAGCTCTAATGCAAGGGAGAGGTTATCAAACTCCTGTCTTATTACTGGCAACATTCCTTTACCTAATCAAAGCAGTATCTGATGCTTCAGTGTTATTAAGCAAAGGAGTGCAGATTTTGATCTGTAGCAACTAGTTTCTACAAAATTCTTTAATGTACATTTTTAAATGAGGACATTTTTGTTATTTTTACCAGTGACTTGAATTGTATTTCCAAGTTACAATGTTTCAAGATTTGAAAAAGGAAATGTTTTCATACCAGCTATGTACCAATCTGGGTTCTTTGGTTTAACACCTGCAAAAATACACAGATACATTAAAACATTGCTGATATAGAATGTAAAGAGGTGTTCAATGGAAATTGCTTTCTCTGCTTGGTAAGGATTCAATAAAAAACATTAGGAATATTGCTATTCTTGTTCAGGGACAAAAAAAAGGAGCTTAACATGGAATACAATAAAATAAATAAGGACTTTGATTAACTCCTGATAACTAACTGCTAATCATTGCTATCCATTTTTGAACTGACTGGATGTTAGATGTGCTAACTGGCCAAAAAACCCTATTGTTCACATATAGTTTTGCTATGATTTCACCTAGAAGACCAATGAGGAGAACTCCAGATGTGGCTAAAGAGCAGGCTTTTAGGTATTTTTTTTCCTTGACTCTCCTGAATTGCAAGTAATTGCCATAACAGACAATGTATGTTAATTAACATTTCACCTTTTGGTATTTTGCATATCCATTCACGCTTTTCATTGCAGTGTGCCGGGAAGACCGTTCGATTTACTTTGAACACACCACAGTTTCTTGAATCATCTTCAACATACTTGTCCTCCAGAAATGAAGATACAACCTGAAAACAGCACATTCATTACCTTTTGCCAACAATTCCAGATGAAGCATTTAAAAATCTCAGTACAGAAAAAAGGAAGCATTTGGAGATGAGTCTATGGTAAGAAAATCATAAGCAACAACTAGAGGTCCACTTCAACTATGGTGGTAGAACCCAAGAACTAGGATCAACAGTCATGTTCTCTCAATGTCCTCAACTTTCCTATCTTATATTAGACTTCATCTGTGTAAGAATAATTGAATGGCTATGAAACCTAACATTTTTTTTACATGATTAGCAGTAGTGGCCCACATAGGTTCAACATGTTGCATGACTGAACTTTACACTCGTATTCTGAAATGACTTAATGGCAGAGCTGGCACTGCTCTTTGAGGCTGAAATCAAATTACCTTCTTGCTTGATGTTTAAACCCCAGGTACTAACCATTAGTGCTCAAGGATGCAAAATAAAAAGTGGTATTAAAAAAGGAAAGACTCAGCTGTGAGTGTAGGCATCAACCTAACAGCTGCAGAACAAATAAAGCATATGTAAGCACAGCTCAAAGGCTTTCCAATGTGTGTGCATGTCTATATATGTAAATATATATATCTATAAACAAATGTTCACTCTGCATATGCCTGGTTCAGGCTAAACACAACGTGCTTTGCAGGAAAGCACGTATCTGCAGGACTTCATAATCCTACAAAATTCCTTTTCACAGTTGCACAGCCCTTTTGCACAGGCTGCTATTTTCATAGTTATGTACTGCTAATCCTATTGTAACAATTACTTGGACTATGTGGCCATGAATGCCAAACAGTTTTCCTGGCCAACATCTGCTCAAAAGGCTTATTTTTTGAACTTATGCTCAGATATGACTTGACCGGTTTCTGAAATATACAGTATGCAGACAGTTACAGGTGTTCTGTCAGACCACTGCCATGTCCCTCCAGAAAGCAGGTTTCTCTTATTAAATCCAATCCAGAACTGTCTTTCTTCTGTCCTATGATGGAAACAAAGAAAAATGTCATTTCTTATGCACTTTTTCCTTCACTAAATCAGGAATTACTGTTTAAATAGTGCAAACACCTATAGTCATTTCTTCTTGAATTCAATGGATCATTCTGCAATATATTTCCTAACATTTTAGTACCCTCGAAGTAAACTCTGGTTTTCCTACTGAAATGCTGAATTATATTTTAAAAGGTGAAAACGTCTTCAGCCAGTAGTAAAAAGGACGGAAGAACTGAAGTTGTGGATTATTTTTACATATTACTATTATCAAGATAAATATTATTGGTGTTAAAAATACAGATTTACCTATCAAAAATTGTATATAATAAATTGTTTAAAAATATCTCTTCATAGATATTGCTAAAACTAGCAAGATGTGCTCCAAAATCTTGGCATAACGCTTCTGCTTCATCCCATGTTCTTCTCATCAGAACTTTTTCATTGTGAAATATCTGCAATAAAATAAACACTGTCATAAATGCTGTTGATTTTGGAGAGCAGTTGTTTCAGAAACCCATAAAAATCAAATATTGTTCACAGGTTTTCCTACACCAAAGCCATATGAATTCCAAATCTAGTTCTGATTCTCAGGACTTTCATTCACTTTCCAAAGCAGCGATGGGTGGTAACTGTTAATTTTTGTTTGCTGGCTGAAAGAAATAACGCTTTCCCAAAAATGTTTTAGGAACAGACTATCCCTAAGCTGGCATGTAGCATCAGAAAAATCCAAAGCAAGTTTGTCACATACCTTGTAGCAGCTGAGCAGATGAGCTTCCGACTCCCATCCAAAATAGCAGGAACTCAAATGCTTTTGAAAAGTAAGTTCAGGTTCTTCGTAAGAGTTGATTTTTTGCTTGCACAATGACATTGCTTTGAAGTTCTCACAGCTTTTCACCTCCCAGTAACCAATGGGCTCCTGCCCTCGTATAGCCACACATCCTCCAGAATGGCCTAGAGATGGGAATAAGTGTTGAGTCTCAGAATAAAGCATTTGAAGTTTGCGAATTTTTGGTGAAGTAACTGTTTTATTGACATTGGGTTCTGGATAAATCCTCGATGAACCTATGAAAGTAGCAAATGGTTTCATCAGCAAGCAGTCTGTAAGATTGTCTCAGCTGACGAGTTTGTAAATGAACCATGACATGTTCCTCTCACAATAATAAGCCACTGGTGACAGGGGAAAGAGCCCACTGCCCCCCCACCCCCCAGCCATTTCTTTTACTATTGACATGTTACTCACGTGGCTGGTACTTGTTCCAGTTTGTGTAGCTCACAGAGTGATTCCTTCCCGCTGTGCTCAGCCAAAAGTATTCTCCTGTGTTGTTAAGGTCTTGCAAGCCTGTCCAAAAATAAGTTCTCTCAGATTTTGCCATGCTCTGGATCATGCAGTTGATAAAAGCTTGCTCAAACCTTAATAAAATAATCAAGAGAAAAGGTTTGTTAGAATAAAGTAGAACAATTGGTATTTCGGTGAATAGCTCTCATGAAATGACATAAATTATGTGAGAAAAGAAAACATATAAGAGGTACTTAATTTTCTTTATAGAATGCTGTGGGGAACTTCAGGCACAAGTCTGCAGCATAAACCAAAATTTTTACTGGTATGTTTTCCAGTGTTTGGGCACATAAAAGGGACAGTAGATTGAGGTATAAGCTCACTGTTTGAACTACAAGATGTAAAGAAATAATATATTAATGATGCACAAATAAAAAAAAGAAACTCCCTGTATAAAGGAGAAAAGATGGCAGAGTCTGAAAAAGCTACAGAAGAAAGAAAAGAAAAAGCTCTGCACAGATGTATCCTATTGGAACCAGACACAAAAACCAGCACTAAGAAACCAGAGCTGAAGCCCTCAAAGCACAAGCTGATCTGACTATGGAAAGAATCACTTTTTCATTATTTAATTTCTTCATTAAAGTTATATGAGAGATTTACACCTTTTCGAAAGTAGTAATTGTTGTATATAGTAACCCATTTGTCACTTAAACATAATTTATGCGTATGTAATTGGTATAGAATTATACAAAAATGCTTTTCTTTATGAGCACATTTAATTAGGCTCCTATGAAAATATATAAGGTAAATTCCCGGTTTGATAAAGAGTATACAACCTTTTGATTTCACACATTGTTGAAAAGAACGGCTAAATACCATAAGGATGCCATTAATGTAAAAATCTGAATGTATGGGTAACACTGAGAGTGACTGAAAACTCTTAGTATTTTTATTTCCCCTGTGTGTTCTTGTTTTTTGTACCAACTCCCCTTCCTCTGCAACCTACCTTTTAGTGAATATTTTAGGATCGATGGATCAATACACTGAAAAGCTTTTTCGTTTTACACAACAGAACAAACCTCAGTAGTAATTAAAAAAAGAAAGTTAAAGTAAGAACTAGCTTTTTTTGCCACTCCAGCATTAGAACTGGAAACTAACATCATAAACAGTGATGCCTACACCCAACAAAAATCAAGTAAGGAGAAGTAAGCAGAAAAAGACAGCAGATGTGCTTCCAGTGGCGTGGAGAGTGACCTCAGCTCCCTGTGACATCTGAGCTGCAAATGCTCAGCTGTGTGCTTTACCCTTTTTATCCTATTGTTCTCGTACCACAGTACAGTGCTGTCTGCATTGTCTGAAACCACCTGGCCGGCCCAATTCCCAATAGAAATCTTTCTGTGGGGTAGCTTGTATTTGCCTAAAATTTCTAGCTATCATTCACTGATTGCTGGTGGTTACATATTTCCCACATCCTAAAAAAGAAGGAGGAAACCTTCCCTGCATTTATATGGATGTTAAAGCATGTATGAAATATATCTATCACTATGACCTAAATTTTAATGGGAATCCAACATACAGGGTAAATCACAAAGATAGCAGAGAAAACACAAGCATCTGGACATCTGCAGAGGAGAAAGCTTTTGCTGAGGCTTGAATACAAGTAAAGAGGAACAAAGCAAGGGAGGACAGACCTCAGATGCTTTCAAATATTTACTTTCTCCCCCTAGTTTCTGCATAAAATGCAAACATCAATAGAAACATTTATAAAACATTACTTTAGATTAAAATTGTATATATTTTGGTTATAACAATCAAATATACTTTCATTTTTCAGTATCTTTTCCAAGTGCAATGATAAAGTTTCTTAAAGATGTTACATGTCTCTGTAGAAAGCATTTTGCTTAGATTCCTGCAAACTCATGTGTGCATATTGTTACAAGTGTTTATTAGCCTAACAGTTGCTTTTTACTATATTTTCAATTAAACAACAAAGCAAAGCACAGCTTTGATTTTAGCCAATGTTAGTAATTAAGCTTGCCTGTCACACAAACATTATTTCATACCGGTAATATCTTTTGCCATGCAATACTTTATAAAGTTAGAGTAGCTCTTGTTAGAGGTATCTGCTATCAATTAGGATTAACTACCTGTTCATTACTGATACAAGTGCAGATGGGCAGAAATAACCACTGGAAGCATGTTCAAAACTTCGAGGGGTACTGTCGATTTTGTAACAATATCCACCATGTCTTTCCCATCCCTTAAAAGAAATGAACATTATTTTATAGATTATTAATTATTACATACTTGCTAAAAGCTTGATCCCCTTTTGTACTTTCTGTCTGATCATCACTGACATCCCTATATCCCTTTTCCTTTCTGCTGTGGTTCAAGAGTAGCTACCCTCAATGTCACTGAAAATGTGGGTAAAGAAAGACTCTATTAATGATGCACAAATGAAAACAAGAAACTCCCCGTGCAAAGGAGACAAGATGGCAGTCTGAAAAAGCTACTAAAGTTTAAATCCTTATACTGTGTGAAAAGCATATTAGAAAAGATGGGCATCAAGGATAATGAAATGCATGGAGCTGCTTCCACATAAGCAGTAACTGTGCAGGCTGGGACTCTTCAGCCTGGGAAAAGGAGACGCATTAGGGAGGGCAGACTAGACACAGGCCTGCAAACTGGTAAGTGCCATGAAGGTGGGCAGCTACTTCAGTACAAGACTTTGGGAACATCAAACAAAACTAAACTAGCAGGAGGAAGGCTCAACATGGAAAGAAGGTGGCATTTTTTCATTCAAAGAGCAGTATATTTGTAATGTTTACTAAATAATGTTGTGAAGGTGAAGACCTAGCATGAATTCAAGGAGAAACTTGACAAGCACTTGGAGGAGACACCCAATGTGGGCTGTTAAGATACCACAAACCTTAAAGGGCTCAGGAAATCCCCTGAATGGCTGGGGAATCAAGATAAAACTGGGGGAAGTATTATCTGTATTTGTCCTGTCCTGCTCTTCCCCAAACATCACCTGTGGAGGCAGAATATGAGGCCAAATGGACCCTTATTCTGAGCTGCTACCCTTCTGCTCTTTATGAGGCTTTGTAGCCTTACTAGCGATTGTCTTCTTAAAAGTACAATTCTCTCCCATTACAGCAGCCGTAAAGACAGATGCTCGATTTAGTACTATACTGTTATCTTTTGATGCACTAATTAAAGTGCAGAGGACTGGAGAAAATCACCAGTACAATCACAGTCAAGTTCTGCACACAGAAACCTCCAATTTGATTATTAAGCAGCTGACAGCTCCACAACCTGTTTCAAAAGCTGGTTGAAAGAAAATGTTTAAAGCAGTTACTGCAGTGTTGGGGGAAACTGCCCAGAGAACCTGACCTTTGCAATAAAATATTTATTCTCAGTTAACAGCCTCCTGACTAAAAAGAGTATTTGACCTGCTAAGGAAAGAAAGTGCTAAGCACTTTTTACGTCTTAGGATGACAGAGGAGTAGGGAAAAAAAAAAAGAGGGCTCAGGTTTCCGGTAACTTGATATGGACGTTCTGCAAAAACTGCCATCAGCAGAATCACAGAAAATGTTAAAGGCCAGTTCATCTGATGCACAAGTCACAAAGCCAACATGAGATGAAAGCTCAGTAATAACACATAAGACTATAAAGCTTTAGAAAAGCAAACAACTGTGCTGGAGGCCAAAGCTCCCTGAGAATCTACTAGCAATCCAACATGAATGACAGTAAGAGGTTAACAAAGCAAAAGATCAAATGTGAGAAAATAGATACTATGCACATTTAAGGTAAGGCAGCCACAGAAAAATGGGAGGAAAAAAAAAGGTAAATCTGGAAAAAATAAAGACTTAGCCAGAGAAAATTAGGCCAATAACTAAGAACAACAGATACACTAAACAGTAAAAGAGTGAGTGAACCCAAATGTCTGAAATGAAATGTAGCTTTGAGTAAGCTTAGTACCAACTTCTTTTGATTAAATGAATATAACTTTTCACTTTAGAAAGAAAAGGATCTATCAAAACCAAGGGACTACAACAGGATTCAGCAAATATTTGTACAGGGTGTGAAACATCAACAAGCAGGCATTTATCCTAAGTTTGCCAGACCAGACCAAACTACTCATGACTCGAACTCTTGAGTCTCAATCCTGTGAGGTACCAGAAGTTCAAGTGCTGTCAAGCTCCTGATTACAACTGGAAGTCTGGATACTCTGCACATTTTCCAAATGGTGAGGACTGTGACAAAGCTTTTTTACACTAATAACACACAGCATTCATGAGTGATGGAATACACTGGTCCAAATGAAACGAAGACAGTTACACTAAACTCTTGGACATGTTAAGTTAGAACCAAGCAGTAACTTCTGCCTCCATAACAGTATGACCAGATGCTGGATCTGATCACTGTACATCTGGGGAAAGACTGCACCTAACTCCAAACAGTTCAGCTTCAACCTTCTTATAATTCAATTGAACTGCTTGGGTTTCTTGATTTCTCAAGAAAAAGAACAGGAAATTAAAAAAGGAAGACACTGAGTTAAAGAGTAAAGTTGGAGAGATTTTTGTTGACAGAAAAGGAGGTTCTCAAAACTACTCCAGAGTTTTGAATAAAATACAAAGTCTCCAAGTTTGCTCTTTTCACACTGTGAAAAGGAACCTATGGCAAATAAAATCACACTTCAACACATTACCTTTTACTGCCAGGATGCAGAGCATAAAAACCTGAAAACCTGCTGCAATGCCCCATTTAGATAGCTGTGCTCCTTCCTATTTGTGTTTGAAGGCAAAAGAAATGCTAATATACGAGTGGAAAAGTTCACTCTCCGTGTCAATGAAAGCGATTGTTTTTCACCCTGACATTCCATTTCAATGTATGAAAACCATGTGTGGGATAAGGCATCGTATAACAGCTATTATTTGCACAGATGGTGGACCAAAGGGTTTTCACTTTTGATCTAGAAAGAAATAGGAACTTGGGTCACAACTGCTGGCAATGCAACAAGCCATGAAAGGCATCTTGAGAAAGCTTTTAACCTTACATTAAAATTTAGTTTACATACTTTTAAGGCAAACAATGAGATTTTTCCTAGCAAAACATGTGTGTCTTTAGAATGAAAAACTAAACTATCTACCTATTTACATGATGTGTTTGGTAGCTACACTTAGAGGCTTCCTATAGAATTCTATTTTAATATTAAGGCTTTAAAACAAACAAAACCCACAAAACCCCTTACTTCTGGACAACTTGATTCCAGCTCAGGAGAGACATTATTGAATTCCCCTGCTTTTTTGCAAACATAGAAAGATCTGTCTTCACATTTTTTAATCTTCCAGCGTCCCTCCTAAGGAATAAAAAGAAGCATATTCTGTACATACTCATACTGTCTTGCATATCTATACACATATCAGATTATTACACTTCCTCCTCCTATTTTAACTTTTCAGTAAAACCAAAGAATTTTTCTCACTCTATTTATTTATCCTTAGCTGGATCATTTATTTCTATCAACACTGTCAGACGGACTTTGCAAATCAATAATGTCTGTTTGAATAACTATTTGGGATGTAATCTACCTTAATTAACAAACACTATGGCCATGCCAAAGCATTTTTCAGAATAGATAGGAACTTTCTTCCTATCTATTTTAGTTCTTTGTCAGATTAATCTTTATATTTGAACAGCTCTTATGTAAAATATTACAAAGTTTGTATGATATAATTTTTAAATCTCTATACACACTGCACATATATTAAACTTCCTTTCCCTTTGTGTTTTATAAGCTGAGTAAAATATGGTTTTGTGTATCTAAACACCACAATTTTACTGCTTCCAATAGAAACCCACTTTTCCAGGTCACTCTAACTGTCCTGGCTTTCCTGTGAGTTTAAGATTGCAATATGAACCCACTACTAGAGAGATAACAGAAACTCTTTGTGATACAGTTTTCACACTTAGACAAAACATACTTCAAAAAAAGAATAAAGGATTATAGTGCTACTTACATAAGTCACGTATTAGTGAATTTAAGTACTGTAATTGTAAAATAAAAGTAAATTTATGACCAAATTATTAAAAAAACCCAAAACCCAAACCAAAAAAAAACCCACACAACCAACAGGGCCACGAATACCGGTAAGACAGGATATAGTGTTATCTGAACGTTACTCCTACTTTTACAACAACTGACCAATTTGGGGTCAGTCTTCCTGCTGTATATTTCTGTAATTTTATGTAGGTTTAGGCTACTATCTGCTTTTGAAAGATGCTACATAAAATTTATTGACCAGAAGATAAAATAGACACAGCTGACAGTCAAAACTTGAATTTGAAGCTTTCAAGGCAAGAACTGATGCATCATAAATTATGATATAGACTACCTGAATTTTAAATTGCTTTGTCTATTAAAATACCTACCCTTATTTGTTCTCTTCCATTTAGCAAGCTTTACATATGTAACATTTTTTTATTGAACATAAGCTCAAAATCTCTGACTAATTTTCTGTGCATCAGCACTGCAAACTGCATTAGTTTCTAAAGGCTACATTGCATTTATCGCAACATAAACATATTAGGAGTCAAAACCCAGTCATACTACAGGTCATGGTTTAAAAAAATATGCAGTGAGATAAGAAATAATCATGAGCTAAAATGAGAGTGTTTGTCTCATTCTTTCAAAAAGAAAAGGAAACTTACAGGTCCTTGTGCTGAAACACAGAGCTGTCCTGTTCTTTCAAAGGTGTTAGGTTCCTGGCTGTGCCAGTTAGAGAATTTTACTGGGGTGCTATCTGACCACTCAAAAACAGCAGAGGTGTTCTTACTGTATAACCCAATCCATGTTTCAGTTACATTTTCTGTAAAAGAATGAGTTCAGATTGTAAAGGTGAAAAAATAATGCCTTTTGAACATCAACACCACCATTATTAATTATTAATGGAATTTTCACAAGAATTACCTTCTTTAGATTGGGGGGGGGGGGGGGATGACAGCTGTATAAACCTTAAGAAAACTTACTGCTGAGATAATGTTATACTGCCCTTGAAGGCTAAATTGTTGAAAAAATAGATCAACGTACACAATAATATGCTTTGAACTCCTGAAAAATACAAATCAAGGGCACAATCACTTTTTTGAAGTGCATGTGGGAGAAAGCCTGACATGGAAGAGAAAGATTATTTTTTATAATCTTTCATGGCATACTCAGCTTCAGGTTTCTCTGAGTGGTGTTTGTAAGTTCCAGTGACAGCACACTTGTAGCCACAGTGGCTGGCAAACAGGAAAGGCAGGGTTTGTGGTTTGATCTAATGTCTTACTTGGCCAGCTACAACAGCCAGAAAAAGCAGACAGACTTTCAGGCATGTAAGCCCTTCTCCTGAAGAGAAGTCTGAAGAAGGGATGAAATAGAAGCAGCAGACTTTGAAGATGAATACAAGCTGAGAACAATTACATCTATCCATTACAGCATCTCTGGAAACAATTGCATTTGGTATCTATGGAGGTTATTAACACAGATGAGGAAGATGATGAAGTGGTTAATCTCCTAAGAAAGACAGACAGGGCAGCAAAGAGGACAGGAGGTGGGAGGGATGATAATGAGAGATTATGTCCAGTAAACCCAGGTTAACACACCATCCTGCAACCATAGCTGATGGGACAGGGTGACAAAACATGTCACTGTGCCCCAGGTCTGGGAAGCTTAAACTCATGGTCAAACTGTGCAGCTCTGCCAGCACATTGATGTCAGCTGCAGGCACAAAATACTCTCTTTGCTGCTGTTATGACAGCAAAGGTCTTGGTGTTGCTGCAAAGAGCTTTTGTTCATTACATCCCTTGTTTAATTATACTACCTCTTAGGACAATGTGGACTAGCAGGACCCCTTTGATACACCCTGCTGCCATCAGAACGGATTCTGCCAACAGAGCAGCAGCAGCTGCTTTGCAGTGTGGACAAGGCCAGCTTGAAAGCAAAAGATACTCTGAATTGCTTGTAGCTTCTAAGCAGAATTCTTGCGTAAGGATGATCACAGAGTATTTTGCAACAGTTTTGCAAGGGACCAGCCGAGAACAGGAAAGAACAAAAGCCAGCTTGTTTACTATAGCCTCACTGTGGTTACCTTGTTGATTAATTTCTTTAATTTAAGTATGGTTATTAGAGACGGTGATGCTATGTATTTTTAAGACTCCTGGAAGGAGTAGGAATCACACTTTTTTTTTTGTTTGGGAAACATCGTTTTGGTGAGACATGTAATATAGAGCTGAAATGGCTGACAATGCTAAAGGGCTGCACAAAAGAGCATCACAAAACACCTCAAGAAACACTGAACACTTTAACTCCCAAACCTTACCACTTTCAAGCAAGTTAAGGAGCAGCTCTTCTTCTGCCATGGAGGATATACTTATGAGCCCACTATTGTCACTCTGGCATGAGATAGAAGCATCATTCCAGTTCTTCTCCTCTCTATGAAGTCTGTAGCAGTTGCGGTTGTGTGGGTACCAGCCAGAATCACAACGAGTGGCATAATACTTCCATGTATCTTTTAATTAAGCATACAAAATTTGTGTATATTAAGATAGAATTACTAAGGTTATGCTATGTTCATAACACATTCAGATCTACTTTATTAATCTTCATACACTGAAATCAGAGTTGACCAAGATGACTTAAGAAGGCCAAAACGCATACCCTAGGGAACATCACATACCAAACAAACTGAAATTACTCCCACTTTATTTTATGATTCAACCATTTTGGCTGCTGGAGTAGTGCAAAGACACTAATGAATCTGTTACCCAATTTAAAAGAGGTTGTATCTCCCTTATTACCTCTGAACCTGATTCAAAGCCAGCTAAAGGTTTTTCAGATGCATTACCTACAAAAAGCTTGGGTAAGTCCTTTATCTGAAACAAGTGGGAAAACTTTCTTCACAGTTATCAGGAAGAAGTTGAACCTATGTAAGCCGTTCTTATCAAAACAATAATTAATCTCTGAATAAACTCAATTCTATGTTTAACTTCCCCACAGAATGTGAGTCTGAGGCATTCTATGTACTATCTACCCTACACTCATGATATTAACACTTAAAAAAAATACAAGCACAGTGATTTTGTACATCAGAAGTACAGCATGCCATAAAAATAACTGCAAATTTTGTGCTGCATTTGTCCAACTTTATTCACTGTGGGCCACTGGTTAATTCTATTCAAAGCTGAAAACCTGGTTTCAAACTCAAAAGTGTGGCTTTATAGTAATATAAAGAGAATGAGTATTCTGTAAGCCTCTGGTCACGTAAGGAACCAATTAAATGCTACCAATATTAAAATTATTTGTTAGCTTCAAGACTCTCAACATGTTTTCCAGGACTGCATATAAACAGAAGTGTTATTACAATATTTAAAGTAAACTGCATTCAACTTAAACTTGCAAACCTATATATTTAATCCAGCTAAGACTCTGTTCTGCTGACTTTATATTCATGTGGCTTTCTCTTGTTCTCCCTCCACACCCACGAACAGGATACAGTAATACTGAAAGACTTACCCAGTGTTTCATGCTCTGTCTTATTTAAGTATTTTTTGCATACAAAAGGCAATCCAGATTCACATAAATAACTTTGCCAACCATACTTCAATTTTGAATTTATCACTGCACAATGATTTTCTCTAAAGCGGTTATCAGAGACATCTGCAAACACATTTTTGAGAAGCACAAGATTACAAAAAATCAGTTCTTGCAAGATGGTGTTGCAAGGTGCTCTGCATCTTACTGAACGCATGTACATGCATCTCGCACACCCAAACACCAATACTATGAACAGCTGAACACTGACCATGAGTTATACATGTGCAGCAATTCCTCTTTGGCTGCTGCTATGAGATGAGAGGCTGAAATAAGCTCTAGTGTCTATTTATACCTGTTGGTGGGCAGACTCAAAATGGAGCAAACCAAGTTACAAAGCTCATGCTGATGTGCTTTAACAGGATGTTAATGTAAACAAACTCAAACTCCTTTTGTTTTCATTAAACTAGCTAGATCATAGCTTTTAAATATGCAACTGGAATCTTAAAAATGCCTTTAAAGGTAAATGACAAAAGGGCTAGATGGTCGATGCTTTGAACAGATCGTTTCAATTGATGCTACATCTCTAGGAGCTTTTAGTTCATGAATATGAATAAATATTCCGACCGAAAAAAGAAGTACACTTGTTCATTTGATTCACTTTTCAAACACAGCTGTAGGAACAGCAGTCTTGTATCAAGCAGCAGTTACAGACAGCAAATAATTGCACCGCTATAACATATACAAAAGGAACATCAAGTACTTGCTCTCCAGTTCACAAACACTAGTGGTGCTCCATCTGACCACTGCCAGCCAGCATCTTCCTCCAGGTGGTTCAGGCCTGTCCACAGCATCATGTCTGTGGCATTTAACTGCACTGAAACAGAAAAAAAAAAAAGTAATACTTCACTCTTTCTCCGTGTTTTAAAACATCTACAGGTATAGACCTGCTGTCCTGACTTACTACAGTAGGAATAAAACAAAACTTCAAATCAGCCTCCAGAAAGTTCAGGCTGTTTTCTCTGTCCTTAGAAAATGTCTATTACTTTGTTAATCAACACAGATTAAAAGCAATTAACTCAGAAGTCTGCATCCTTCAAAAGCTACTTATCCTGCAAACCCTTCCTGTTGCCAACCTTAGAAGTTAACGTTGAACAAGCAGCTACATAAATGCTAGCCTGTTCCAGCTTTCCATAAACCATGCTCAGTCCCATTACAGCTTACAGGCATATCAAGCAGCTGATGAAATAATTGTAAAAACTTCCTGTTGGCTTATATCCTGCAATTGAAAATTAGCAATAATGGGAAGCACTGAGAAAGAAACCTGAGGCAGCCTTTTGCATCACAGCTTTCCCACCCATTCCTCCACTTGGTCTTCTCCACACACGCTAAAATATCCACAAAAGGCACGCTGTCAGAAGGCTCCACAAAATTTGTCTGAGATGCTTGCGGTACAGGGGAAAACAAAAGGCTTATCAGAGGAGGAATACCATCCATTTATGGAAGCAGAGTCCCCATTTTCCCCCATACAGGATATTTACTTCAAGCCTGCAAAATGTTCTCATCATTCACATTTGCAAGATAATTTATTTTCTTGCAGAGAAAGCTTAACAGGAGAAAGGGACACCATTGTGGAGAAGGTAAATGCTTGTATAATCCTCCAAAGAAAACAAACACACTCCATAAAACAGCTGCAAGAAAGAATGAGACTCTCTGTGGGGAGGGATAATTAAGACAATTATACCCTCAATTAACACACACCAGCACTTCTGTGCTCAGGTTGTTAAGATGGTAGCTTATCTTCACCCTTGCTTTTTCAAACAAAGACTCACAAGCAGCAATGGGGGAGACATCACAAGCTCCAATGCTTACCCCTTTTTCACAGGTAAAGAGGAAATCTAACTACATCTCTGGTTACTACAAGGTCCCCAGAGAAATGTCTACTCACTGCTTAGGTTGCTTATGTAGTTCTGCTCTTCGGGGTTGGTGACACTCAGCAGGTCTCCTCCTTGCAGCTGACAGGCAGCTCTTGCCTCACGCCAGGTCAGCACAGATGCAAGGTTGAACTGGTAGCAAAGGTTTGTGTCAGGGTTCTTCTTCCAAAAAACGTCGCAGCCACTCTCTGCTTAAAAACAAACCCATCACCAACAGCCCGAGACCACAAACTAATCAGAAATGCAGTAACTTGAACAATTCAATTAATGACAATGGCATCCCAATGGAAGAACAATTCTGAACTCCTTTCATGTTCCTTTTTTAACGAACATATGGAACTAGGGCACTAACAGAATAAAATGTTGCTCCATATTTAATACAGCTGATAAAATACCTGGGAGTTGATCTGCAGGTGGTGGTGATTTTCACAGCACTTGTAAAGTCCACAGAGCTACATTTTAATTTATACCAGCTGATCCTAAAGCTGAATGTTAAAATATTCAAACTATGAACACCTCACCCAACTTGTAGAGAAGCAGTCGCTGGGTGTCCTTCTATCTTGTACTCAAGACAATAAACTTACTGTAATTACAAAGTATAAGCAAGGCTGAAAATACCACCTATTATAATGGTTGCCCAGCTGGTTTTAAGAAGCATTGGAACAAAGATCTGAAAAGTAGTTTAAGCAGGGAGGCCTTTTCCAAACCACTTCTGCTGAGAGAAAATACTATTTTGTTTATTTATACAAGAAGCTGGAATATCCATAGAGATCATACATCCAAAATATTTCTGATAGCAACTATTTTTAAGGCTATTGCTTCCATGTGTTTTAGGCCCAAGACATGTCCAAGTAGGCACAGAAGAAAAAGAATGTGCAAGATGTAATACAGTCAAAAGCAAAACGTGACTTTGGAAGGACAGCCTTTACATGCTTCAGAGATGCTCTATATATATCACTGGGACAGAGGAGAGAGAGCTTTAGCTGCAGGGTTACATCAGTGGTCTGTGTGGAATAACATCCTTCTGCTTCCACCCCCCCCATACTTTTGCTTTTGGGATGAGGATTTGGGTCTCCAAAGGCCAAACTTGATAAATTACAATGCAATTTGCTAAAGTATTCTTTTGCATTTTTAAGAAAGACATTCTCCTCTAACAGAAAGGAATTAGGCCAAGAAAGAGAGTGTTTTAGAATTACTAATAAAGAGCAAAGATACTCTTGGGAAGTGGGGGGAGACAGAAGACAAACACTACCTTACCAGCATTTGGGCAAAACCCCCATTTTTCATCTTGCTCATAGTGAGTTGTTGTGGCACACCAGGCAAATTCCTTTCCATCTCTGGTACACTCATAATACCACTTGTTGTTATATTTGAATGGAAAACTGCATGGGAAACCAAAGGAATTTCCCAGCAAGGTGTATGTTTCTGGAATAAACAAAACGCAGGGATTAAAAGAATGCAAACCACAGAAATTTCTTCACCCCCATATTGCATTCTTCCCATTTTTAGCAGCAATGATAGAAATAAATTGTCTAAAGTTATTTTCTAATTTCATTTTATAACTGATAACACAGTGTTACAAGTATGAGCTGCATGACTTCAGTAAACAGAATTTGGGAATGATAAGCTTATGAAATTTGTCACCATGGATCAAGGCACATTCTCATAACTTAGTACAAGTGAAAAAAAAACCCAAACAACAGCCCACAACAAAACCACAACCACAAAAAAAAAAAACCCAAAGCCAAAACGTGAACAATTAACATATAAAATCCTCACTTACACTTCAGAACAACTACATAAAACAAGCCTTTGCAGAATGAGTACATACTCGGATGCAAACTCTACCTCCTTTTTTACTTGTCTTTTTTTTACTTGTTAGTCTATGATAGACAAGCAACTTAGCATTATTTCCCCTGCTCCTCCCACTCTTTATAAAGTGGATTTTTAATGTTTTTCCCACTCTCTTTGTCATTCTATGGGAAAGGAAATATGAAAGACAAAGGAATATTAAACAAACCTTTTTTAAGTTTTTAATGCCAAGGGGAATAATACCTAGCTAAAGAACTGATGTTATATACACCTGCTGCCACAATCAATTAAAGCCTTACAAAATATTTTCAGTATTTTCCTATTGTACTTTTGAGTACCAAAACATGGAGACAATTCAGTGCAACTAAAAGTTGCAAAAGCTTTACCTCAGTGAGGGTCTCCTTAACCTCAGAGCTTCTGCAAAAGGTCAAAGAGCCACAACCACACTTACAATGAAACTGTTTTTCTGTTTGTCAAAAATCCCATGTTGATAGCTTAAAGATCAAAGTCCTTCAACTACAGAATTGGTACATACCACCAGGTTCTTAGAGATTTCCAGAGTTAATGACTGGATGAGCACATATAAAAAAGTTTACACACTGTAAATCCCCTTTAAAGCCTTCTGATATGAACAGGTGCTTCAAAGGACATGGGTATATAAAAAAAAAAAATAATAAGTCCTGCAAGAAACTAAATTTGTCAGCTATAAACCTCTCACCACATTTATGTAACATTTTTTTCTTTAAAGATACTCCCCCAGCCTGGTGGTCTAACAGCCTGGCTTGCATTTACATGTGCATAAACTGAGGTAGGAGGAAGAAAATAGAAACTGGAGTTGAAAGAGATTTTTCCAATTGCAATCAACTACCTTGATTCTGAAACTAGGCTAGAAGCACCCACCTAAGGCTGATCCTCTTCTCCCAGATGTTGCAGTACTAGGGCTAAAGCAGGTCTACATTCATCACCCTGGGTGTACATAGCATATGTGTAAGACTTTTTGTGGGTTTAAATATTTTCTGTCTGGTCTCAATATAAACTTTACCAGGTTTTAAAGAAGAGTCTGGATGCTACAGTGCTTTACCAGGTATCCCAGGTCCCAAAGGAAGGACTGCTGAAAGCAGAGGCCAATCCCAGCTACAGAGGAAACCACTGAGAGCAGATCTGCAACCCAAACACCTAGTTTAAATGGGGAGAATAAACAGCCCCAGTCTGAGACACACCGTGCAAATATTAGGTCTTTCCTTCTACAGAAATGCCAATGAAGGGGTCAAGGAACAGTCTGTTGCTGTTTGTAGTCAATGGGTTTATCTTAGTCCTTATACCTGGAAAACTGGTCAGGTCTGCAGACCTGGATCTTGACACACATTCCTATGCCTTTGCTAGAAGTACAGTGGGAATAATCAAAAGCCTGATCTTTGCTCCAAAGTTCGGCGTGTTCAGAGTCCAGGTGCTGAACACTGCAAACATTCATTTCAAGCACACTTGATCACAGACTGATTTTCAGCAATGGGAATTCCAAATCCTTTGTTATCTCTCTTTGGGTTTATCTGATAAAGAAATCTGCAGGACAGGCAATTACAAATCCTTAGTTCCCCTTTTTATTTTATGAGGGATTTGAAATGAGCATTTCCTGGTTTGCAAGGATACTAGTGCTTTTTTTTGGTTCATGGACAAGTGGCAGTATGCTCACTTCAACCATTGCATATAAAATCCCCAAACTTCTAGTCCCAAACCACAATAGAAGCCAGATCACAAGCACCTGACACTGCTTCAAAAGAACTTTTAAAAACTATACCCATCTATATTTCTATCACAAGATTTTACTTTTACCTTGAAATGGGTGTTCACAGAGGTCTTCATCATAGGACATAAACTGTTTCCACTGAAAAGTAGAATGTTTTTGGGCCACAATATGTTTGCTGCTTTCAACGGCTAATCTGTACTCTGATACACCAACTAATGCTTTTCCATCACAATTCCACCATAACGAGTATTGAGTTGAATCACATTCAAGCATGCTTAATGGCTGTTCTGGCCTACTGATGTTCAGTCCTAGACAGGTACTTCTGCCTATGTTGAAAAGACGGCGATTGGATACCCATTTCCATAACATGTCTTTTGATAGTTGATCACAGTCTTCCAGAACAAGACCAAGGGTGTCCACTTTAATGCATAAGTTGGAATCTTCACTCTGGATAATAAATATCCCTTTATCTGTAGGAAATAAAGAAAATAAAATATGTTTAGTTCTGTAGAACACTGCAATTGATCAAATAGGTTTAAAAGACAAATATTTTAGTTGGAGCTATTTATGAAGAAACCCGAAAATATCCATCAGAATAGCTGTCACTTTACAAAATAATAGTACTGGTCTAACTACACTGCCAGCTGAGATTTTAACACGTGGACCACTTGCAAGATCACAAAAATAAGGCTAGGTAGTATTTCTCAAGTTCAATAGCCATAAAAAAGGGGTGCCCAGAAACATCAGTCCTATACAAAGAAAACAAACCAAGACACTGGTCACCAAGAAACACCCAGCAATGGAGTACAGGTTTATGTGTTACAGGAAGTCATACTGTATATTGTAAAATAATTCTCAGGGAGGGGGATTAGAGAGTGCAATTAAAGTGAAAGCTAAAAAGTTTAAGGCTGATATTGCCATATTCTCTGCCATATTCATTCTTTGCCCTCTGCAACTAAAGAGGCAGAAAGAAAATATTTACATTGTCAAGAGTATACAGAAAGGGTAGGATTCATCTATACCACAAGAGCTGGTGGCTAAGGGTTAGAGTATGCCTTCCCTACAAAATGCATATTGTTCAACCACACATGACTACCATGGACCACAGCAGATGTTGTGGGGTAAGCCTGACATCCCAGCTTTCTTGGAATCATGTAGAAATTCCCTGAATTATGTGACATCACATTTTAAGTATGTGAAAAAAAGCCAACTGTTTAATGTCTTGGGAGCAAATGCTTAACTGAGCATATAGACTGAAAAAAATAAAAGCTGAGGAACTGGATATCAGCAAAACATAAACCTGTAACAGCTCATCTATTTTATTCACTCTGAAATCCAATGGTAATTAACCCATGGAGTTCCTCTCACATTATAAGTGAGATATTTATTGTATGCCTCAGGAGATTATGTGCTGAAAAACCTGAGCAATACTTCCATTTTACCTTGAAATTGCACAGCGATGATTTCTGCCACGTGTGCTTTCCAGATACTGTAATCCACTACATCTAACATTCTGAAGCAGTAACTATAATAAAAAAAATCCAAACCCTCTCAAACTGACACAGCCCACACCTAAAATACGAGATGTAGAGGTCCATCCTGATGCTATCTTGGGTTTAGCACATACAGTTTAGGTGTATCTCTAGAGAAGAAAGATTTCTCTCGAGCAGCAGTGGGACAGTGCTGTAACAGACAGGAGACAGCTCACCAATAAGATGCACACACGACAAGCAGAACAAAGAGGATATAAATTATGAGGAGGTTTTTGCTTACAAATTCTGCACAAAGCACATCAAGAAGTCCGATTTACAAAGAGGACAGTCACACTGCAAATCATACCACTGGTAGCAAGGGCACTTTCCACATAGCAATAGACACTAGTAGCTTGCAATGGTGTAGAAAGCAGGAATAAGCCTTTCTGACTGACAGCAGGTGAGAACCAGCCTGTTATATATAATTGCAGCTCCCAAGCACTCAACAGCTGTCTGACATTAAGTCCTTAACCCTTTGGGGCTAAGCAAGGTTCCTTTAATCACTGTATCTCTACAGTTCTGAGGTGTCTAAACTCACTGAAAAACCATCAGACAACACTGTGCCAGATACACTTTGCCTGTCTAGCCCTCCACCTTTGAGTTTTTGGTGAAGTTGTGCAGTTTGTGCTGGTTTCATTCTTCTTATCCAACCCAATCCTCCATGGGCAATGCAGGCGTCTCTATCTACATGTCCAGAAAGGGTTTCTGTCTCTCATGTCTTTCACACAGCAGTCTTATCTTGGTTAGCCAAGAAAATACTGTTCATTTGCCAGTTAAGTGGAAGCTGTGATGTTGTTAGCACCAGTAAACATTGATTAATGAGGTTAATTCACCATGATACTGGGATTCACACTTGAATAAACTTCTTATGCAAACTCCCAATCTACCTCTGCCTCAACACCATATACCAACTTCCATGCAGCAGCTCCCTGGGGGTGGAAGGAGCAACACCATCAACCCGAAGATGAAGGATTCTCAACCTTTGAATGCCTTTGTAAGGCTCTTAAGAGTTGCAGGAACTGCTGAGAAAAGATAAGGGTCTTACACACTCTACACAAGTAATTCCACTGGATGATATCTGTGAATAATACATGGTTCCCTTCTGCACCCTACAGCAATTTATGCCAAAAACGGCCAGACCATGACATTTGAGCCACACAGCCCCCTTCCAAATGTGGTTTCTGCTCCCCAGCTGGAAGATGCAATTAGCAAGAGAGCCATCCTGGCCCAAGGACTGCCAGATAACTGCCAGCTCAAGGGAGAAGTAAGACATGAGAGATGGCAGGTTCAATGGCAGCTCCATGGGCCCCAGCTCAGTCCTCTCAAGTGGGGCAGTGAGACAACTGGAACAGCACCCAGCCTTCAGAACACCTCCAAAGCTTTCCTTCTTTCAGCTTATGAAGCTACGTCATCCGTTTTACAGGTGCTCTCACTAAAGGGTTTTGTTACAAAGCCGCTGGGGCTGGGAGGATCCTGTGCCCAAAGTCTTGCATATAAAGAGCTGTCAATGGCTTTATAAACTTCCAAGACCCAGAGGACCCAAGGAGAAAAAGACAGCTTATACTTTAGAAATTGAGAGGGTGGAGAAACACTGTCAGTTGGAAACAGCCAGCTTCTCCTACACCCAGGTTCTTCCATAAACCAACAAGGTGACAAGAAACAAACTCACAGAAGTGAAGCATCAAGCTCACACGAAGCCATAGATGAAGAGCTAATAGCAGACCAGTCCCTCCAAGTTCCTGTTTACTTAGGTTCAACACAGTGAATAAATGGCTGTAGCAAAACTAGGAGACCAAGATACGTTCATTTCCTTCCTCCTCACGTCCCACTTCCTTCCCCCTCAAAAGGCAGTGAGGACTGCTTATGTGGCAATTGAGAAAATAACTGGAATTTATTGGAAAGGGTAAAAAAAAGGTCACCTCTATGGCCTCTAAGTGCAAAGAAACCAACGGGCAGTGGAATAGCGAGGGCTTCCAGGCCCTTTCACCTCAGGACGGGCTGACACCTTCACCCTACCCAACCCCTCTTAGCCGGGGTCTGGCGGACCCCAGCAGGAGTTTCCCCCCGCCCTGACGCCTCCTGGCCGCCCACTGCACCAAAGCCCGCAGGCTTCCCCACAGCTGCAAGCGCGGAAAGGAGGGACGGGGCTGAGAGGCGTCCGGCAAGCGAACGGCTCAGCCCGGGGCCGCTGCACGACCAATGCCGCCCCCCGACCCGCCGCACCGCCCCCCTTCCCCGGGCCGGCCCCGGAGCCGTCACTCACTCCGAAGGGAGGGCACCTCGTCCCGGCGGAGGGCAGCGGAGCCCCGCGCCGTGCCGCCGAGCAGCAGGCAGCACGCCAGGAGCTGCAGCCGCACGCCCCACATCACCGCGGCACTGCGCCCACCCGCTCCCGCTCCACTCCACCGCACCGGCCCTGCCGAGCCCTGCCCCGGGGAGGGCAGAGGAGCGATCCCACCCTGCGGCGCCCCGCGGCGCGGAGGAGGGGCTGCCCGGCCCGGGCCTGGGGTAGGCCCGCGGGCTTCCCTCGTGCTGCTGCGGGAGGGGCTGCGGGGGGTGAGGTCGTGCTGCAGTCGCGCCAGTGCCGCCTGTCCCGCGTCCTTTTTCCCCGGGAAGAGGGAACGCCGCCGGAGACGGGCCGGCCGGAGGGGGAAGCGCCGCTCATGCAGCTTGGGCCGCTTGCCCAAATCAGGGTTGTGGATTCATGCAGACAAAAAGCTCTGTATTAATCTTATTTTCCATACGAAAACACTTTATCATGTCTACGCTCCAGGTACTTTTATCCTAAAAAGGAACCGAAAAATACCCAGAGACACTGGAGGTGGGAGATCATCAATAGCACAGGCCATGTTTGCAGGTTTTCTGCTCTGTCCCTGAGCAGCCTCACTTCTAAACACCCCACTTGGGTGACTTGGGTTTTTAGCTGGGTCAGCTTGTCAGCTCGAAATCATTTTACATTTTGGAATGGGGAAAAATTACTGCCTTCTTCCATTTTGTTAGGCTCTTCAATAGAATATTCGAAGGAGCTGCCCCACTTGGGTTGAGTTTGAGTCTTACGGAAGCTATGAATAGCAGAGGGAAACTTGAAAGCAGAACTTTTAAAGATAGAGCAGTTTTACTGGAATCAGCAGGCCAGTTTGGTTTTAATCTGCATAAACATGTTTCTGCATGGTTCCATCTCTCAATCATAACACAAGGATGGAAACAGAAACCTCTGGGCTTAGGCAGAGTTTCTCACTGGTAGTTTAGTAGAAGGAATTGAGAAGCAAGTGAAGCCAAACACTTGGAAAGAAGCAGGTAAGTAGGAGGGTTTCTCCAAACAGGTTAACAGACGATAAAAATGTCTGTCAGAGAACAAACAGCAGGAAACTGCTGAACAAGCTGTTCGAGCAGTGACCTGGCTCTGCAAGACAGAAGGGTTGTAACTCCACAGGAGCTGCAGTGTTCCTCTCAGGAAAGCTGCAGCTTTCGGAGAATTTCAGATTCTGAGAGAGAAGCTTGTAAATGGCCATTTATGAAGATCTGGCCACTCAGAACTGTCTACAGCTCTTCAAGAGTATTTGGCCACTGCTTTGAGTCGTGAGCTTCAGCAAAGAGCGCTGCTGCTCCAGAGCCCCCTCTTGGGTCACGCTGAGATCACGCTGTGTTTGTGATCCCGTATTTGAAAGTGAAGGTGCCAGTGAGCTGCTCCTAACCTACGATGGGTTTTTCTGCTTAACTCAGTAAGATCAAAGTAAGCACATTCTGATTCCCAATAATGAACATATCAACAGTGTTTTTGTAAATATTTTACCAAATGCAAAGAAGCATTTATTAATTCTGAGTAGTTTTTCTTCGCTATTCAGATGAATCTCTTTGACTAAACAGGTTTTTACTGTCTAGAATCTGTCCTAGTCTTTCTAAACCGGTAAATCCTTTCTAGCTGCATTTATACCGGCCTGGGTATTTATAGCTAAGCTATCCCAACTTAATTACCATAGTAAGACATCTTTGCTGGCATAGTGACTTGTAAAACCAACACAGTTGACAACATTTTCTGAAGAAAACTTGATGACATAGTTTATATTATCTTACACATCAAATTGTGTAACTTTCCAATTGTATTTGTTTGTTTGTTTTACCTGCTTTTCTTCAAAGCACTTGCTGTAGTGATTTGGCTCCTTTATTTCATTTTCTGTCTGGAACCCACTTTTTGTAAATACTTTTCTCTTAATTTCTCTGTTGATGATCCATTCTTTCTTTTTGTGTATACTTGGGCCCATATATATATGTGCACTTGTCTGAGCTGATCTGTCGTTCTATTTAGGTACTCTACACAGCCATTCAACACTCTCCTGTCTGCTTAGACAGTAACTCAGAAGAAGTGGGGCTTGAGCATAGCCTTAAGCTCTGTTATTTACTAAAAGACCAAGAACTACAATTTAGGAAGGATAGACAACCTCTTAACATCAACCTAGTTGGGAAAACCAAAAGGAAACAAAACCCCCAAAACCAGCAAACTTGTCTGGATGTAAGGATATATGCTTGCACAAATTCTAAGGCATAATGTGTACCTGGTGCTGATATGACTTTACAAGTTGGGAGTAGGTGTGCCTTTGCACGTTGTGCACTCCCCCTCAGAAGAGCTGATCTTTTTTTTTAGCTGTGTGTTTACATTTAGAAACCCTGCAGGTAATGGAAACATTTGCTGTGCTCATTAGAGAATGCACAGAGAAACCCAAAGCAATTTTACTTTCCTTTAACAGTTTCTTCTCAGAGGGAATAATTTTTGCATTAGGTACATTTTATTGACTACAAAGTAAGGTATAGACATTTATTTGTTATCTTTCTGTTTTGTGGTAAATCTGTAGTTACACAGTCAGTCTCATATCTGAGGATTTAAGAGCTGGGATTTAAGAAAGTTTGGAAGCCAGAGCTCCCATTGCCTTCATGGTGGTAGAATGTGTCTTTGTTACTTATATAATTATATTTTTATACTATATCCACACTTGCACATATGGGTAGGCAGCAGGGAACCACTTGTTAAAATTTCTACTCTCTTCTCTGAATTTTATGCTGGTAAGACAATAGAAAAAGCAGAAACATTTTCTAACCAGTGGGAATGACTTGCCACCAATGCTATTAAACCATTCAGGCCAGGTATCTTGGCCTTTGGTATAGAGAAAACCAATAAAATTCCCAGGTTTTGTTGTTTTATTTTCTTTTTCCCTTTTTTAATCTGTTCTTCATAGCTACAATAACCTAAAATAGAAGCAACTGGGAGTTTATTATGCGGTAATTATACTATATAGGTCTGGTTTTTCATGTCAGCTGAGAATTCTAGAGAAAGCAAGTTTTAACCTCTCACCTAAGAAGATGGACAGGAGGTACAATTTGCCTTTGAACTAGAGTTGTTAACATTGTAGCCTGAAGTTGGTGGTAAACACTTTTCCAAACACAGGTAACATTCAACTGCTGAACAGCAAATAGAATTTTCCTGTTCCTTCATGCAAAAAGACCTTGGGTTTATTTACACTCCTACCTATTCTAAATGTGGAAACAGTAATGAAAAAAATTACTGTTGAGAAAAGTTCCCTGTGGAGAAATGGCTTTTTAAAAAGATACATCATACCTTGAGAACTTCATCCACCTGAATACAGAAATGTCTTAAAACTGTTTTAAATTGTCTGTTTTGATCAAAAATTAAAAAAAAAAGTAAAAAACACGATTTAAAATATTTAAAATTTAAAAAAACTAAGACTGAATTTTTAAAAATAAATAGTTTTATACTAAAACTGTAGCATAAATAGGACAAAGAAGGGACAGCTTGCAATGAAAATCAGGTTTTGGTTCTTTCTTGCATTGGCATAGTTATTGGCAGAAGAGAGAGGCTGAGCTAGCTTCAAGAAACAAAATTGTCATCTACCAAGACCTTTGAAAAGCCAAAGCCTTTACAGTTATGTACGATACCCATCGTTATTGTGCTTTTTTATCTCTCTGTCAATATTAGCTGATACATGTATATGTCAGTGAAAACACAGAAGTTTCTAAGCATGAACCATTCCTGAAACCAAACAAAACCCACCAAAAAAGTACAGACTTTTGAGGCTAGCATACATTCTAAATTACTTGCCATGAGTATACATTATGCAATTGTTTCAGTTTTTACAATCCACTGTGAAATGCAAGAGAATGATTTTACTCTTTGCCTGGAGAATACAATGAAGTTTAAGTACAGTTCTGTCAGGAGTGCAGAGGAATGTTCTCTTTATCAGAGGAAATTAGCAGACATCAAAATACACGACTTTTCATTAGAGGAAAAAAAAAAAATGGAATTGAAGGGATTAAAGAGAAAATGTGCATTTTGCTGTGTAGTTCCAAAAATATATTACGGCTGTTAAACTTGAGGAATGGATGGATATTTAGCTTTAAGCAAGTTACACAATTTAGGGATCACTCTATAAAAGAATGCCATATGTAATCAATCAGAATTCCAGAAATAGGTTGCTTACAGCATTCATTCATTAACTCATTTCCTTAAAAAGTAAAAAGATCAAAAATAGAAGAAAATCCAGATGTGAAATCTCATGTGCTGTCTTAAAAAAGCAGGGGGAGGAGTTATAAGGTCTAAGGTATGCCAAAGCACGATATATTTGCTAAGAGTCATCAAATCATGTGAAAACAATGATAAAGACACATGCCAAAAAGAAAAATGAAGAAAGAACAATAAAATACATTTAAAAAGGCATTTGACTTTGCAATCTTTATTCAAGGTTAGATAGCTCCTTTTTTACAGAAAAAAAGCTGGAGCATTTACCTGTTTCTTTCAGATAGACTACGATAAAAATTGTCTCTTTTTTTACTTTTAGATTTTGTGTGATAAGTTTTATGGGGCAATAACTCCCTTGTGCCTATTGCAAACCAAACTTGAACTCCTTTATAAACGCAGACAAGACATGGAGGGTATTGCCCTTGACATCCAAGTCGTGTATCCCAGGCTCCATGCCCGCTAATTATATTACAAAACAAAGTTAAATGCAATCTGGACACATACAATACAGGTTAATATGCAACTTTTATAAATTAAATGAAAAATGATCCGTTTAACATGTATTACTGAAATTACCATTCTACAGGGTGTAAAAGATCCACAAATACCATGAAATTGCTTATGATTATTTTATTCAGTTTAACTCTTCAGTGAATAAAAGTATTACTATTAAAAAATGTTTTGGCCACTCTCAAGGTCCAGCCTCAGGACAAAACAATATTCATGAAATCAGCAGACTCACTCACCACACACAAACCCATTCATCATTTGGTGGAGGGAAAAAATAAAGAAGGTGAAGTTTGGTACAAATGCTACAAGATAAAAGCAATATAGTCAATAAAAATAAGATGAACACCACTCTTGTTTTTAGGGTGAATGCCAAGTAGGGTCTTGAAAGTTCTTGAGATCTGAGGGTTTAGTAAAATTTTATTATCTAAATTATTGCTGTTAAAAGGATGGCTCATATACATGAGCCTACTTCTTTAATATCCCTCAATAACAGAGACCTTCCTCACCAAGCCCTTCTCTCTTCTAATGAATTCTTTGAAGGTGCCCTGACCATTCACTGTACAGGCAGTCACAGCAGTGAAATCGCAAAACATACTGCCTGATTTCTGTACATTTTTGATATTTTGGAGAGAGATTGCTAGAAGGAGTAATTGAACTGTAAACATTGTCTGCATACCAAGTTGGAACTTTGCTCATGATGAGAAGGTGCAATTGATGGGAAGAGAGTGGGTAGCTTTGTGAAATGAAATCTCTTCTAGGATCAGGGAATGTAGACCAGCAAGTGTTTGATATGAAATGCGGGCACCAGTTTGTTAATAATGTTTGAATACTGAAATGCATTTCAATATTGAAATGAGTGACCTACAGAAGAAGGACTTTCAACCCTAATATTGAGTAGCAGAATCAGCCTTCTCAGAAACAGAACTTAAAAGGTATTTAATAAACAGTATAGCTTTTTGTTACTTTAAAAGTAATAAAAATATTGTAATTTCTTTCAGAGAAGGTTTGTTATTTGTTAACTTCTACTTGAAAAACAAAAGAGTAACAGATTACATGAACTAAATCCAGATTTCCCTAGTTCCTTAGGCAATGGTGACCCAATTGGAATCCAAGACGAAATCCAGGGTCCACTTTTGCCTCCTGTCAGTTTATCCATGTGCCAGGAAAACAGGATTTGGTCCCACATGTAACTTGCACTGACATCTGTGGGAGCTTAGTGGTTGCAAGTGCTGCGGATGCAAGCCTTTGTCCTTGCACAGTTTCCACTATGAGATACGTAGAAATACTGAAGGGTACAGATGTGAACCTGTAACTAATCTGTTCCAGTTTAATGACAGCCATCATTTCCTTCACACTGCAATAATTTTGTATTTAATATGTGGTTATAGTATCACCTTCTTTCCAAAGGCATCCGATACTGTTTATCTTTGCACAGAAATATATACTATCGGTTCTAATCCACTAATAGACAGTATTAACCAGTTTGTTTAAACAAAAAAAATCTTTGTAAACCAAAATTAATAGTTTCACTGAAACTAGATCCTCATCTGTAGCCATTGACTCAGTAGGCTTTGGATCAGGCCCTAAAACAGGCGTGGGTGAGAGCTAGCTAATATATCAGTCTCACATCCAGGAACTGTAGAGGATATAGAGACTGAAGTTGCACAGACTTTGTAAATATTTATTACAAAATGGACATCAAGTTTTTTAGTTCAAATATATGATTTACTATAGGGAATGTACATAAGTTTGTGACTGTGTCAATGTACCTTTGATGTCTAAGAAGTCTTCTTTTGTAAGTACATTCATATGTACATTTTGACTGTCTGTTCCAGAGTACTAAAAAATGCAGATGAAAAGTGGTATTAAAAAGTAAAGTACATATTGTTAGTTTAAAATAGCCCAATAATGTAATTTTTCATGCCAGCATGTTTGCTGATTTTGTTGTTGTTTTTTTTTTCCCCTGGTTCTATGCATGATAACGGCATTACAATTTAAGAATTTATGGCAAGTCAGGAGTAACTAGCTACAACTGAGATTTAAAAAGCTCATTATTGTCTTGGAAATGAATATGAAGTGGCATCCATAGATCTGTTTGTTACTCAGTTTGGAAAAAAAAAAGAAAATGGCCCAAAAAAAGCTGAATACATTATTTCACACATGAATAAATGGTTTGAGTGCTGGGCATTGAAAGAACCTCACAATTTTGGTTATATCAACAAAAGATTACTGTCTTTGTGTGTGATACTGAGTCTTTGTGTGTGATCTTTTCCCGCATCTAAAGGGCTTCTGCAACTGTTCATGTAATGGTCCAGCATGCAAGGTTTATTTTGAGTGCCTAAAGGGTGAAATGGAGTTCTGATAATCCTCTGGTTTAAAGTTTCTTTACCAGGGTCTCTAATCTACAATTGTTTCTCTTTTGCTCTGGGTCCTCTCTACTGGAATTTAAAGGAAAGAAAGAAAGAAAAAAAAATTAAAAAGAAAAAGCAGTTTATGTCTGGAACAGAAGAAAACTCTGCAAGTGAATGAGGGCTTGATTTAACTTTCCCTGAGAAAACCCCAGGGACTGGCTTCTTAAAGAACATCAAACAGCAACAAGGACAAGGAAAGAGGGAAACACAGCAAGAAAGAAGAATTAGAGAGATGTTTCTGTATACCTTAGGTGCACAGAAGATGGGCAATAATACTACTTGTTTCTGATGAAAGACTACTCGGTCACACAAGTGCTATGAGGAACCTCTAACCTCAGTAGTTTAAGCTGCATTCCTGAAAAAATTATCTTCTAAAATTTAATCCAGCCCACCAAATAGACTGGTATAATTACATTCCCTAATACAAATATATGGGATTGGAATTCAGTATACAGCTCATTGTATATACCTAATTTCACAAAATAGGCTATACAATATACATATGATGATTTTAAATCCTCGATATTAATGAAAAAAATAAAAATATTTGTGATGCTATTTTGTTTTTTTTTAAGATTGAGGGCTTTAATATTAAAGTTGGTGTGGTTTTTTTTTAATATTTCTACTAACTTTTACCATTCATATGTTATCTATAGTTTTGCCAACACAAGATAGATTTTCTCTGACAGAATGGTTATACCACTGTGATGTGTAAACAAACATCACCTAATCAGCTGAGAAGAAACAAGTGGTTTTAGATTTCCTTCCAGTAAAACTAAGTTTGTAGTGTTGGAGGTGCTAACAGGAATCGGCAGCCATGGCCCCTTTTTGCTTTTCTTGATTCTTGTAAGTTACGTTCTTAAAAGTGGTTGTTGAGCCTCTGTACAGTGGATTTGTTTCCTAAAAAAAAAAAAAGAAGCAAACACAAACAGAAGAAAAGGGAGTCAGGCAATGTTTAACTCATTTTGTCATAGCTTCAGCTGCAAGCAAAAGTAGCTGCATACTGTTGCCTTGAGTGTCCCTCTGCAGTAAAGGGATCATTTTGGTCCATGATTCCTGACCCAGCGTTACAGTGCAGGTTGTACATGCACCAGATAGTATCACTATGCTTCCCGATGTGCAGAAGATGATTTGTATGCTACTGTCGGTTGTACAGAGGAGAATCGAAAAGAATGCACACAAATCACTACTGCTACCACCAATGATAATAATGAGGAAATGATACATCATCTCACCACCAGCCAACCGATAACTCAGCCCGACTCCTGCTTTCCGGCTCACTCCCAGTTACATCCTGGGCCCTGTGGTATGATGTACATCACTTAGCAACAACCGATGATTTGCACTGTACCAGTGCTACTTTGTGAGAAACTCAGGCCAGAGACCTGCCTGGCCCAGCAATGTACTTCCAACAGCGGGCAAATCAGGCTGCCAAGGAAAAGCTGACACACATTTCACAAATCTCCAGGGTCAGAGGGGCTGTCTTCCCCTTATGGATTTGTCTGTAGACATTTTGAATCCATGCAAACTTTTATCATCCAGAATATCTTTGGAAGCAAATGGTATGCCCTAAGCACGTATTGTGTAATAATGCCTTTTGACGTCTTTGGAGCTTGGTATCTCACTAATATGAGAAAGCCAGCATACCACTTGTCCTTCTGACACCCACCAAAAATGCTTACTCAACATACTTTTTTCCAAAGAACCTCAGAAGTCTTAAAGATTTTGCAAAGAACAAAAAAGCCAACGGCAGAAAGGGAAGAAGAAAAGGGAACATGTGGTAAAAGCTTGCATTAAGCACCCATAAGCTATAGATAGGAAATATGGCCTGAATTTTTTTGTCCTTTTACCTACATTTTGGACAGCCTACATTCATTGCTGCTCTGTGTAAGTCAGCTTACATTATTACACAGGGGTCACCAGTAATGTCTCTTTCCTAAAATGGGCTCTGTTTCTGGGAAGAGGGGTACACCTCTGATAATCACATAGGCAGTGAATAACTTTGCTAAGATTACTCAAAGTTAAGGTACTAATTAAAAAAAGAACTAATAGAAAATGTTATCTACATGCTTTGACATGTGGAAGGAATTAAACCAGGAGATCAAATTCTAGCTATTTTTCATACCTAAAAAAATCCTAATTGCACTTTATGGAATACTGTATGTAGTGAAAAGCTACAAGTAAAATCTATCAATGTAAAAGAACAAAACCAAGACAGATGATTTTAAAGGCTGTTGTGCACCATGCAACTAAATTAAAGAATCTTGTATAAAATTCATTCATAACATACCGTTTGCCATTTAACGTTTGATTTTTCCACTTCAAACTTGGCCACCTCTTTTCGGTCCTGAACTGACACCAGTAGTTTCCATGTACAAAGTAAAACAATGCCAATGAGAAGGATAGCAAGGATGACACCCACCATTATCACTGGAATATTTGGAAGCTGTGGGCAATCTGTGGAAACAAAACCAATTATGACTGTGGATATCTAATCAATAAATTCTAGGCAATCAAAAACAGCCAAGAGGCATGCTGGGCTTTTCATTTACTGAGAACTATGCATGCCTTTTACTTCAAGTCCATGTTGTTTTTCTCCTGTTAGCTGCTAAACTGGCTAAGTGTGAAACTGGCTGAAAAATACTGCATTAAAATGTTACAAAAATTAATTGCTAACTTCTTCCCCTGGTAGTTTACTGTGTCAGTTAACAGCTGCTGGATAGAGCTTTTCTGGAGGCCTTATCTCAGTTCACGTTTGCACACATTGCAGCCACCGCAGCACAGTAGCTTCAAGGCCCAGGAGCTGAACAGCATATGACTACACAGCTGGTTATTGTAGAGTGATGGGAGGGCCACTACACAGGGTTTAATGAGCTGGGTCTCCCTTAAGATATTTATTTCACTTTTTCTTTTATTCAGATCTACATAAAATGCATAGTAAATGTATTTAATAAAGAGAAAAATCTTACTCTTAAATTCTTGACTCTTAGGGGTGTAGTTTACAAAGGGATGTGCTTCTTTAGTACTAGCTTTGTTATAACTGTCTTTGGTTTTGTGTAGGTTACAGTTCCAGCAGAACACTCTTCTGGTGGAAGCTGCTTTTATCTGTGCAGTGAAATCACTTTTATTCTAACATGTATGCTAGACAAAGGCTTCAGAAAGGGTTAAAAAATCAGTGCCATTTGTGCTAACAGAACAAGGCTACAAATCTGCTTTCTCTAAAACTAAAAAACATTTAACCCTGAGACACTGGGTGTGTCAAAACAAGCAAACAAACAGAAGTATTTTTATTGCCTGGAAACTAAAGTGTTTGGCAGATGAAAAGCAGTGTCTGTGTTCTTTCCTGTCCTACATGATTAGAAGCTTTAATGAAACATCAGTAGTGAAATAGCAGCAAATAAAGTAGCAATAAAATGAAAGGATATAAAGAGATCTGTTGAATATCAGTTATGTAAAATATTCAAAACTTAATGGTACTGGAACAATAAAGGTAATTATAAATGTGTTCATCAGGTATACCCACTTAGATTGTCTTGGATATTTGTCCATCTTCAAAATATATGTAATTTCAAAGTGACTTATAGTTTTCTCATATAATGCAAAAGACATTTGGTATTATCATCTTTGATTTACACAAGGATTTAGAAAAAATAACTTACTCTTGCAGCCCAGTGATCATTCTGACAATCTTTCATTAAAGGCCAAGTATTTATTTTACTAGTGCATGAAACAAGTACTTGAGGAGGTGGTCTTCTAGCTGGGCAGAAGTGAGCTATAAACACAAGGAAGTTCTGTGCTGCTTAAAAATGCTCAGCTTCTAGATAGCTCACCCTGCCTGCATTTTTAAATTTGATTTATGTAGAAAAAGCAATATTCACCGCTTACCTTTCTGTTCTATGCTATGAATGATTGTCCTTCCCTGTTCATCCACAGCCAGTAGAAATGTGGTTATACATTCATTTTCCCCCTGCAAAGAGCAGGGAATGGATTTATCCTCTGAATAATCTGCAGAGGGAAGGAGAGAAAGTCATTGTTCAAATCAGATGAAATTTAACATGTAATAACAAAAGAGACTGCTGGCATTGTGTTTGTCACAGCCTCATCTGTGGATGGTAAAGAGTGAAGGATGAAAGCAGAAATAACCTCAGAATTTCTACAAAATTTAACAACCTTTCTTTTAACCCAAGCTTTGTTTTGTTTCCAGTTTTTCACTTCTATCTTCAAAGAACAGATTCAGGTGTTGTCAATCTGCACTGACCACATAGTGTACTGTGAATTTCAATGAATTGGAAGTGCTTCCAAGATGCTTTACCACCAGCTGTATAGGAAATGTAATAGTCCCCAGTTACAGGACAAAGTAAACAGTATGTTCTCTTTGGTTTACAGCTACTCTTACCGTGTCTAGATTATGTTTCAGAAGTAGACATACATACAGCAATGGATAACGTTAAAAGGGCTGCATTTATTTCTTCCACAATAGCCCTCTCAAAGATTAGCGTGTCCAGCACTGTCACAATGGTAAATATAGATTAATAACAGAAACTGTGATTCTAGGATCTTTGTAATGTGATTCTGAGGGAAGCAGATAAAAAGTGATCTGAGATGACACTCTGGCCCCATTTATTTGTCTCTCAATTTGATGCAGATCTGCACAAAAAATTAATCTATATATTTTTTTTTTTTCCATATAATTTCTAACCAGGAAGCCTTGTCGCCTGAGAAAACTTCATCCACAGGGAACAGAGAGGCAGGAGGAAGCTGGCTCTAAGAGACAATGTAAGGCAAATGACTGAAAATCGAGACTGCAGGTCCAGAGCCAGAAATACCGTAATTTGAAGCCTAACAATTACATAGTATTTTTATAGAGCAAAACATCTGACCTCACAATACCTTTGGGGCTGAAGACTTACTATATTTCCGTATAACCCACTATTTTTACAGCACTGGAAATCTAGGTATGCTTTTCAATACATTTTTTAGAAAAACTTCTTAGGTTTTGTTTTTAGAGGTAAGAAAAACCAGTAAATTTCTCAAGCATTTCCTTAAAAATAGTTGTCACTTTCCATTATTTCTTAGCCATTTAAAACTCTTTCTAAAATTTCATAAGCAACTGTGCTGAAAATCTTAAGTTCTCAAAATTAGTAATGAAATACAAAGCAGGAATCAGACAGGATATGGATTTTTAAAAGCGCTTAAAAAAGTGCTTTTAAAAAAGTGCTCACTTTTCTTTCTGGTGTTTTTGTCTATATTGCTTATTGTCAGAAAGTCTGGTCTTACAGACAGCACTGCTGAGCACCATAGAAAATATGAAAGTATAAATAGGGGACTGCCCTAGAGACCTTTTCTCTGCTTGTTATAAAAAGATAATCACATCTGGGTAGATTTTAATGGAAACATGCTAATGATTTGTGATACTCTTGTACTTAACCTGTTGCCTGTCCTGAGTGGCAGAGCAATGTGTTGTCTATCAAGGTGACAGACAGACAAGACTTGCTGATTTAACAAGATTTGGTTTTGTCAGAAGAGCCACAAACTGCAGACTGAGTGTGCTGATTTAATGGCACTCATTACTAGTCACAACTCCAGTAATGCTGTCACAAGTTTTGCAATATTGGTTGTTTCCCAATTCTTTCAAGCAAGAACATCCAGAGAATATTAGCTTGCTCAAAAAAAAAAAAAAAAAAAGGAAAAGGATAGTTGTTAGCTATCCTGAAGGCAGAGACAAACTTGCAGGCATATTCCAAATATCATCCAAAAGGCAGTAACTGCAAATATATTAGTTATATCTAAATTGTAACTTTTAATTTCAGACCAAGTGGAGAAGAAATCTGATCGTGTGCGAGGATGAAGAAATTAAAGCAAAGATGCCAGTTCAAGCCATTCAGAATGCTGCTTACGCTTAGTATTTTCATTTCTCTGATGTTATTTTTAGGATGAAGGATCACTAAGAGAGACTACTGCATACATGATTTTCAGTTCATCAGCACTAAAATTTGCCTAGGTAGGTAAACTGCTGTAATTTGCACCTGTGTAATTTTCTGCATTCTGCAGTAAACCATCATACTTCTCCCACTTCTGCCTGCAACCTAATTCCATTAATTTCAGTGGTATTTAAAATCACTGGAAGAATAATTGTGTAAGAGTGGTAAGCTGGAGCTCCAAGGTGCAAAAGACTATTTCTTAGCAGATACTTAGATAAAAGATTCAACAACAACAAAAAATTGACTGTAAATTTAAATGTCATTATACCCTTTCTTATTTGTCCTTTGCTCAACAAAATGCTGTTTTTGAACAGCTTCATGTCACTTTGAGTCAGAACAACAGAGCAGTGCTGACACAGGGATTTATTCAGGCTCTAGCATCCAGTTTGTTGCTGTACTGGGAATTTTTGTGGTGTCAACACTCTAGGGTAGGAAAAACTCAGTTTCTCTGAGGAAAGTGTAAGAGTCCATACTGGGCTTGTGGCAGAAGCAGCCTGGTGCCCTGTGGCTGGGGTGGTGGCAGGAGCCACTTTAGTAATCGGTTCTTCCTGGGTAGCAAGTAGAGCAACAGGGGCTCCTCTTACACCCATCTGGCAAAGGAGGATTATCCCTATTTAATATTCAAATCTTAAAAATGGCTGAAAATAAAGACTCAAAAGTGATGCCTGCTGTGGAGATAAGCCCAGTAAATGTGAACCCATCAGCACCTCTGGAGTTGCTGTACCATCCTGTGTCCTACTGGATCCCCAGGCAGGCTCAGAGGCTAAAACATGCATTCCCATGAAAAAGGAAAATGCAAAGCCTACGCTTTTTTTATTGCTCCACATTTCCAGTCATTGGGTTGCGACATACGCATGCAAAAGAGAAAGCAAATCTTTAAAGTGCTAATATTTTATTTAACCTTGAGCTATTTCTAGTTTTCAAAAAGCCTTGAAGCATTAAAGAAACTGAAATATAAACCAGAAAGCAGCAGTATGCTACTGGATGAAGCTGCTCAATAATCTGTCTGAAATATGTGGTGGGCTAGTTATACCACTTTCAAAATCCTTTTTTTTTTTGTTTAGGTAAAACAATTTTGATTTCAGGATAAGTGCTTTACTACTATTCTGAAAACTAATTTTTTTACCTTTCGGGACTTCTTAATGAGGCAACCTTTCTGCCAAATCCTCTGAGCTATTATTACACAAGCATTTAAGATGAAACAGAGTTTGCAACAGCCTCTTCATTTGTTTTTGGGGGGTTTTTGAGGGGTTAGGATGGGAACAGTTACCCAGCCCTCACTACAGCAGTTGCTGTAACTGCTGCAAATAAATCTTAAAGTGGTAACTAACAGTCCCAATCAGCGAAGCACAGGACTTGCAAAAAAGGAAATAAGCAGGAACAGGAGATGATGTTGTCATGCTAATATTCCTGTGACCTCTGTGTATGTGAACAGAGCCACGTAAGCAACTGTTTCTGCTCTTGATTATTATTCATTATATTTGAAAGTAGAATATATTATATATTCCTAGCTACAAATATATGCCATCTGGCAACAACAACCCGAAAACTTTACTAAATAGTGCTTATATGCTTTTGAAGCTTGCAAGGACAATTTTATGTTTACAAACAAATATTGATGTCTAGGAAGGCAAAGCATGATAATAATTTTAATAAAACCGCAACAGTAGAATTAGTTTTCATTAAGGCAACATTTGCAACTTTTGAGCTCTGTATTATGGAGTAATGACATCAAAACCAAAAGGCAGATCTTTGTTGTACATCAGTGAAATTTATGCATGCATGCATGCATGCAGCTCTGAATGGGCTTCCAACAGTTTGTAGGCACAAACCTTAGATGTGCATACAGCATTCTGCATTGTCATCCTAGTTCTTACATATGTCTTACTTAATGCTTATCCACATCTGTGATGTGGATAGATTGTAGCTATGTCCTGCTTCACCTAACAATTGCATTTTACCATGCGATTGAGACCAGAATTGCCATTAGAATAAGTACAGACTGCCTACTGAACAGGCAAGTCCCTTCCGCTACACTAAAGAAAAAGATGCACTATTTCAGTTAAAGTTTGGTGGGGTTTTGGTTGTGTTTTTTTTCTTTTACTTTTTTTTCTTTTCCTGAGAGCAATATTTTATTCAAGGTTAATTCTTACTCCACAAATTCCAATTGATGGAAGGCAGTTTTGAATTAAAGCAAACAACTGAAAGATGTACTTAGTCTCTGGAATACTAGAAAAGTCTTTGCCACAGGTTAAAGGGCTGTGTCTAGTTGCCAGCTGTAATTAAGAGTCTGCATAAGGACTGGAGCCAGGTTTTGCATTCGTATGATAAAAAAAGCCACACTGGAGCTCATGGTACAGGCATGACATAAACTGAGGGGCCTTCATTAGCCACTGATTTATTAAATCCTATGCTTTTTACATAAACTGTTTAGAAAGCAGGCATGATCCAATGAGTTAACCGGGAAGGATAATACCAGCTGTGGTCTGTATTTCCTACTTACCACAGAACTGTAGAAAAGCAGCAATTGCCTCATAAGCCTTAATACAATTCCATGGCAGAACAACGAGGCTACTTTCTGCTACTGAAAGTGGAAACTATCACTAATCACACACACACAGAAAAGGAAGACTGAGTGTACAAACCCTTTGTGGTGCTGACAGTTGCATCAACCAATTTGCATTTTTCACTGCATTCTCCCGGTGACTTGTCATCGGAAGCCAAGTGACATTCCACACAGCTCCTGTATAAAATAATTCAGTAGCTCATCAATCTCTGCCTGTCACAAAGCAACAATATAAGAGCCTGAGCGTATGCATCTGCATTTTAAAAGGAAGCTAAACAAAAGGTCTTGTACTATGGATACTGTAGTTCTCAGAAATATGATATGTATTGCCACCAACACCCCCCCCCCCCCCCAAATAAAGGTATTGTGGATAAGCTCTTTCTTGTCCTCTTTTCTCTCCCAGCTAATTAGCTACCAGACAGAACCCCAGGCAACATTATTCATGTCGGTCTATCAAAGACATGGAGTTACTCACACATAACATTCATTTTCAAAAAGAAATATTCTGAACTACGCTTACGCTAAATACCAGCCAAAGGAATGTCTATCGGATGAACAATATCTGAAATAGACTTCAGAGAGATCAAGCTGGGGCACCTACTATAATTCTTCCTTTGCTTAAACTCTGTTGAATAATGTATTTAAACACTATTCAGGTATCTCAGCAGATGTCTCTTGAATGCAATTATTTGTCTCAGGAATTATTTACTTAGATCCTAATTATAATAATGCAATTTACTGTAAAATTGTTTACTTTATTTAATGGTGAAATGACTGCAATAGTCTTTAAAAACACAGAATCTAAACCAATTCCTTTAGAAATCATTGAAAATCTTCCCAGAAATTCAGTGAGGATTTTAATAAATCCAGAGTTTATTCATGGAAAAAGAAAACAGTGAAATATTCATATATGAAAATTTCTGATGCAAAATGTATCTTGCTGATTCTTTACAAACAACTTCAGCTGAACTGATGGGCTGAGACTCTGAGAAGCAGCCTGAAGGACTGATTGCAAAAAGAAAAGAGAAAAGAGAAGAAAAGAAAAGGAAAAGAAAAGAAAAGAAAAGAAAAGAAAAGAAAAGAAAAGAAAAGAAAAGAAAAGAAAAGAAAAGAAAAGAAAAGAAAAGAAAAGAAAAAAGAAAAAAGGAGGAACTGCAACAAAACATCCCCAAAACCCTTGGCCATCTCCTGTTGCACAGAGTTACATATATCCGTGGGAATATGCTGAGACTGCAGAGATTATCTTCACAAGATGCAGATGACCTTACCACTCACTCTGGAGATGGCCAAATAGTAAAAGCAAGCAGGTAATGGGATAGCCTCTATCTCATGGAGAAAAATTCAGTGTTGTTGGTGTTTTTGTCATATTTGCCATGTTTCTCATACAACCACTCTTTTCCTCAGCTGCCTAGCCATTGATCTCCATCCCCTCTGACCTGGTCTTTCAGCTTTCTCAGTTACCCTACTCAGGTATTCCCAATGTTTTCTCTCTTTTGACTTTCCTTGCCTTGTATTTCAGCAAGGAAAAACACTGAAACAGAGAGAAAAGATCTAACACTGCATGCAATATACATGTTTAAATAGGCTAATGTAATGCCCATTGTGTAACTTTATATTTCTTACTCTCTGCCAAATTGGGCAGAAGAAAGCAGCAGCATTATCCCTCATGTTTAGAGTAGTTGCATGCAGAATTTCTCTTTATTTAAAGCTTTGAACAAACCTATAGGCTCACTTTTGTGGGTCAAATTCAGCACTAATGTAAGTGGCAATTTAATCACATGCCATAGAAGAGTTTCTCATCTCAGATACAGGATTGGCTGCAACAGCAAACATGCAAAAAACACTGGTGAAGAGTGGCTGTGGAAGAGAAATGAGCTTCAACTGAGTAAGTAGACATGACATCGTCATGAAACATTAATGAAACTTAAACTGACTTGGCACTCAGCAAGCAAAAATAGGGGCATTAATAACGCATTCTGTGGAGCCTGATTTGTCTTCTAGCTTAAATTTCTACTAAAACCTGCTTATTTTGGGCTGACTTTAGCCCTGCAAGAGTTCACAAAATACAAGCATAAGCATGGGTTTACTTTGAGTGGTCAGCTTTATGTCACACATATTTTTGGTTGCTTTTCCTATCATGCACTGTAGCATACACCATGCAACACAGCAGGAAAGTTACATAAATTTTGTATGCTCAGTGAACAGAAGACACTTGACCATTTACAATCAATTTATCATCAAATTATATATGACATACAGCTACCCACTGATTTCATCCCCAGACTGCAACCTAATTTATCATAGTTGGGCCTCTTTGATTCACCCAAGTTAACTGAATTTGGACTATGAATTTCACATGTATAAAGCCTGAGCAGGCAGTGTGACCTTATTCATAGGCATGAGAACAGTAATACAAATGCCATTTTTTTCTGCGAGTCCTCATTTTTGCTGTATCAGCAATACTGAGATGATTTCAATCTGTACTGTGAACTGGAAGGAGATTCATCTGGTTTTATCTGATGTTATCACATAAAGTCACCATTCTGGTTAATTGGAGAGCCAGGGACAGCAGTGGAAGCGTGATGCTTTACTTCTGCTGCTTGAAGAGGATTAAATTGTTTTCCAGAAAGCTCTTTTACAAGAGCAATACCAATAAATGGTAGATGTACAAGTCATGACTATGCCTCTCAAAGGGCAAAAAAGCTCTTGGGTTCTGGTCTGTAAATCCAGTTTACAGTAGTGACAGTAAGCACACTGCTGAGGCAGCATAGGAAAGAGACACCTGGATGATACAAACATAAAACTAGTACATTACCTCCTGGAACTGCAAGGGTCACCGCAGAGAGGACATTTTTCACAAGTCTGGCCTGAAGCTCCTGGATGGGTGCAAGCACAAGACCCACAGACACATTCGCCTCTCCCATTGCACAGTGTCCCATCCTCAGCAATGCAGGCTCTAGTGTCAGTTGTGCAATTACAGTATTCACCAGTCCATCCACTGTGGCACATGCATTCCCCACAGTCACAGTCACCATTACCTGGAAAAAACATTTATTATACTTCAGATCAGTTTCTTAGTATGAATCTGGATGATAGCCTTTGAAATAGTTCTCCTTAATAGCAGATATTTTCCCCTCTCCAACTCTTCTCACTCTTAAACGTCTTTCTTCTTCCCACAGCATTTGCAGTGTTAAGCCAGAGGATCAAATTTTCACTTAGACTGGCTGTAAGCCAAATGCAGCTCCATTCTCTTCACTGGAGTTCTCCACACAGATCGTATCTCCCAACAGTACACAACCTAATCAGTAAATCCTCTTTCATTTATATCAGCAGAATTTCAGCCTATCTATTCAGCACTCTTGTTGCTGGTTCCTGACAGTTTAACTATTCCCATTGTTTTAGTAGAATCACTTCTGATTTATAATGGCATAGCCCAGGAAAACAATTATAAAAACAAATTCTCAAATTCTGATTATATCCTACTAACAAGGACACTAAGGCAAACCAAGAGTAATAGAGGTTACTGGGTTAAAATTCTAAAAATATCAGAATTATCCTAAAAAGTGATTAAGATTAATCAATTAATATTGCTATGCTTTGATAATGATGTCGGAGTGAAATTGTACACTGTCAATACACTTACCTAATGTCATGTATGTATGTCAGATGTATGTCAATATACTCACCTAAACTTTCTTGGAGCTACAATCATCAATAGCCATTAAAAGTCTGATTGAGTGTGATGGTAGCCAATATGGCCCAGTAAAGCCATACCAATTAGACTAGCTATGGAGTGGTTAAAGGTGTCTCATTTTTAAACTTGAAAACAGAGTTAAAAATTGCTTCTTGTTTTAAGATCACTCAGAAATGGTAAAGTACACTTTATGCAGCATTGAGTGCAAGTGCAGATATGATGCAAATGCAGATTCACAAGCTCATAGCTAAGAGCTAGACAATAAAACTCTAAAATGCAGACATGAAAAATACCATCAAGGGACCATACCTGCACACTGGAGCCCTCTGTGTCTCACACATGAGAAGTCATCACATTCACAGCGTGGCCCATACACCTTTCCATACAGGGAGAGGTGGCAGACGCACTGCCCGCAGTAGCAGTCACCTCTCCCGCTGCAGGAGCTCTGCTCTGCTGAGCCCTTGCAGGAGCTGGTGTTGAGGGAGCTCTCGTCACATTCACAGTGTGGCCCCACGTACCCTGGGCTGCAGATGCACACCCCGCACTCAAACGATCCTTTCCCGTTGTTGCATTTTGGGCTGTTCATCTCAGCCTTTGCCTGACAGCTACAGCCGCACTGGGGATCAATCTCCATTTCCAGCATGTCACTGAGCCCCACTGGTTTTATCACAATATGCCTTCTGTTTTTTTCACAAGAGGAGAGACTTACAGTCAAGTTGAAAGAGACCTGGAAGAGAAGATGGTGTCTGTTTGGAGCTGCAGCACACGTAGCTCTGCAGGGTACTCTGGAAGCACGTGCAGAGGACAGAACAGGAGGGTCACAGATACCACCTACTTTTCTGTAACTTTTTCAGAGGAAGATTTCTTAATAAAGAGCTAACTCTCTGCCTGGGTGTCTTACCTTCTCTGGGCTTCAAGTCTTTTGTGCTTTACTTACTGTGTCTCCCACTTTTACATGAGAACATTTCCTCTGATGTGGAAAAAAGGTCCCATTGTTACAGATGGCTGTGAAAGAGAGATTGAGACCTTCTGTCTCTCCCAGGATCTCCAGCTCCACCTCGGACCTCAGCTCCTTAAAGGAAAAAGGTGTGAGAAGAATGGAGCAATAACACTGCCAAGAGCACTACTGCTCCATGTCTGTGGAAGATAGACTGTAACTTACCCTGACTTACACAGGTAAATCTGTGGATTTGGCACTTTATTTACAGAACTTCTCTATTGCAAAAAAAAAGGGGAATGAACAAAACCAGTGCTTACAGAACCAGCTTTCAGTGGGAAGCAATGGTAGTATCAGTTTAATATCCACTATCACGGGGCTTATTTCCTGCCCTTGCAGGAGAATAAATTCAATGTTTTATTAAATCATCTTTCATTATTAAGTGCTCTGCTGGCTGATACAGGTTTTCCTTCAGCTCTGGTCTTACTGAGGAAAGGATTTGTCTCCCTGATTGCATTGCTAGGACTGGGCTTTTCCTGATTAGCTAGCCTATGTCAATATTGCTCCCTCTTTATCTCTTCTGGTAGAATTTCCTGGCAGGCTGTTTCACAAAGACAGGCAGGGTAGAAGAGGAGGAGCCGCACTATGTTAAGAAGAACCTTGGATGTATAAAAGTCAACTGTGGTGATTGCAGAAGTCCTGTTGAATGCCTGTGAGTCAAGATCAGAGAGGTTGTTTCCAAGGGGAATCTTACGGTAGGCATCTGCTGCTGACCTCCAAACCAAGGTGATAAGGCCAATGAAGCAATATTTGGGTCACTTGAGCAAGCGTCAGATCAGCAGAACCTGGTTCTTATGGGTGACTTCAGACACCCAAACATTTGCTGGAAGAACAATACAGCAGCTCACATGTCATCCATCAAGTTCCTGGAATACACAGAGAACTGCTTCCTCATACAAATGTTAGATGTACCAACAGGAATGAGGCACTGCTGGACTTGCTACTCACGAACAGAGAAAACCTGCATTGTAATGTCTCAGTGATAATATTGGCTGCAGTGATCAAAATATTGTGGAGTTTGGGATCTGGCTGAACCTGCTGAAGGCTAGTACTAAGAGCAAACTTTAGCTCATTCAGAGCTCAGTTGGGAGGGATTCCATGGGAAGTTTGTATGGAGTATAGAGGAGCTAGTGAGTGCTGGGAGATTTTCAAGACTGCTCTCAAAGCACAAACCCAGTTCATCACCTTTAAAGATAAGGGAAGTAGGTGGAGCAAGAGACGTGCTTGGCTTAACTGCAAGCTTCTGAGTCTGCTCAAAACCAAAAGAGAAGTGTACCGGAGATGGAAAAGCAGACAATTAACCATTGAGAACTGTAAAGGCATTGTCAGGGTGTGAAGTTAGAAAAGCAAAATCTCAGCTCTGATTGAAACTGGACAGAGATGCCAAAAACTACAAGAAAGGGTTCTTCAGGAGCTATACATTGAGAGGGTCCAGAGAAGGACCACAAAGATGATCAAAGGACTGGGAAGCCTTCTGCATGAAGAAAGGCTGAGAGAACCGGGTTTGTTTAGCCTTGAGAAAAGAAGGCTCAAGGGAGACCTTATCATCATGTTCCAGTATTTAAAGGGTAGCTACAAAGAAGATGAAGAATTCCTGTTTTACAAGGAGTCACGGGGAAAGGACAGGAGGTGATGGGTACAGGCTTATCCCAAGGAGATTTTGATTGGACACAAGAGAAAAATTTTTCACAATGAGACCAATCAGCCATTGGAATAATCTCACCAGAGAAGTGGTGAATTCCCCAATGTTGGATGCTTTCAAGATTCAGCTGGATGGGATGCTGGGCCATCTTGTCTAGACTGTTTCCCTTCCAACCTGGTATTCTGTGACTGTATGAATCAAACCTTACAATCTCTTTCACAGCAGTGCAGGCTCTGAGCTCAGTTTTGCCTTAGTGTGGGGCCTCCATGAGCTAGCCCAATGTTTCCTGGACCAGAGCCAGAGTTGAGTGGCATGGTGAGCTCCCACAGCCAGGAGGCTTGCTCCCTTCCTTTCTTCTGATGAAAATTCCTGCCTCACGAGCTCTTGGTGGTATTTCAAGTTGTATTCAAAAATGTTTTCATTTCTTAAATCAATCTGTCTAATCAAATTTCATTTCTTAAGTGAAAATCTTACTTCCTGAACTCTCTCATACCAAGTTTTTATATTCAGCTATCTAAAATATTATATAGCAATTTTGCTTACACAGCTTAACCTTAATCTGAGCCTATAGCACACCATGGGGAAATTCCCTATGACTTCACTAGGCTGTGGATCCAGTAAGTGGAATCTTTTCAAAAGTACCTTAGCAATTGCTGAGAAAAAGTCTCACTGGCTTGGCTCATACAGCTTAACTGCTTTACAAAATACCCCCATGAAGAGCTTGCTGACCTTCCTTCAGTGAGTCATTCTAGTCAAGGCATCAGGATGATTCACTGGAATAGAAGTCTGGTGTGGTAAAACAAACTAAAAGTAGAATAGGTCTAAACCTGCATGGATGACAACACCCTGTCCTATGTATGTGTTCTGGCTTCCCTGGAAATTTGTCTTAGGGTTGTCTTTGGTGGTAAAGTCTTTTCATTTGGAAAGCCTTGTCAGTAAACCAAAGCAAGACACAGTCATGCAATACCCAGTGCTCTTTCCAGCACACAGCCAAAGCAGTAGAACTGTGCCCTGGGCATCTGGTTGGTAATATTGGTAGCTCTGGATATGTCCAATTTTGCCTTTGCATTTGTTTTAGAGTTAGGTGCTTATGCTGCTACTGAAACAGTTTGCAATAGCTGGGCTCTCACAAAAGAACCAAATACTGCAAACCTCTAGGTAAAACTGTGAATGCTGGTATGTGCTAATGTTGCTGGAAGTATCACCAAACAATCCCTCTTCTTCCAGCAGCAAAACTACAAGGCTCAAATAGAAAGCAACTGTGAGAGAAAATTAAATGCTCCTGAACACCAAGTCTTTGAATAATAGTGTTCATTGAGTAACACGTTGAATTCTGGTGTCTGTACTGGGCCATTTGAATATGCCTTACTGTTGTGGGAGGTCAAACTACACATCTTACATCATGAAAATGAACACATAAACTGTGACAAACTCAAGTTTATTAGATCTTAATATATGTGAGGACTTCTAATGGTGTTTTAAATCTACTAAGCTGCCTGGCCATAGTTTGGGGACAAACTGCGGACAGTTTAGTGAGGTTTAAGCCATACACAGAGAAACATTTGTGGTTCAAAAGAATTTCTGAATGAAACAACAGATGAAGCAGTGTTACAAACTTGTGTCTGTGTGTTACCTGTCCTTTTTTAACATGCTGTGTTTCTTTGGTCTAATCTTCTTGTAAGTGAAAGGACAAGCACTGAAAAAAGAAGAGTGGATTTTTTTTCTGAAATTTTAAAATCCTGGAATGACTTCAATCAAATGGCCTGATATCTGTCACAATGCATTCTAGCCCACAGCTCTGCATTGCAAAGCTATGCAGAATTCAATGTTAAACAAAGCAGGCAGAAATGTGCTTACAGAAGAAAATGAATCATACTTGGAAAGAACACAAGATCTCCTTGTAACAAATATTTTGACAGCTCAGACTTTCTTAACTTGCTTACTTCCTCCTCTGAAGCTTTTAGATAGCAGCACATGGTGAATGGCATTAGCAAACCTTGTGTTTGTACAGCCAGCAAAGACTTGAAAGCACTTTCAAAGTGTTAAAAGATTTAGCCTAGCTCTCTACTCTTGGGGGGCAAATAGTTGTTTATTCCTTTCTTGTGAGTAAAGAAACAGAGACACCAGGCATTGAATTACACTGCTGAGAGTATCATGGAAAGACTGACAAAAATGGAATTATGCCTTCTGCTTTGCATGTGATTTTTAACCACAGGTCTGCCTTCCCCCTTCCCAGTCCCAGTCCCCAGAAATTCAGATGTCTCAACTTATGTCAAATAAGGTGGCTTTCAGTGTGTCCTGCTTGGAACATTTTAAATCATGAAGCAATAAGATTTTTAACCTTTAAGTGTAATAAAATGGTGTCCGGGAAATTTTGAGTGTGACATGTTGCTACTGTCACTTTATACATGTGTGGGATTTTATGAACCTATGAGCAACTCTGGTACATAGTCCAGACATGCTGTACCTGAACGAGGACACTACTCATGGCCCAAAGGCAGGAGCACTGTTCTGCAGTTTCCTTCCTGCTGCTATGGGATCAGAGCAAGCACTGAGCGCAGAGCACCTACCAAACCCAGCTGAAAGCGGGACTGAACAAAACAACCTGAGCTGTACCAAGGTCATCACTGATCCATATCAGCATATATGTGAATTAAAATATCTGTGGGAATACGTGTAAAACTGTCAAAAAAACTTCCCCTGACAGAAGAGAACCAGGCAGCCAGGATGCATTTTACAAACAAAACTCTGAAGAGCAGCATTGTGTTTATGTTCCTGTCATCCTTACATTTCTTGCTATTATCTAAACAAACCCATTTCAGCTCCTGCATTCTGCTTTTAAAAAACCTCAGAACAGCCTCACAGGGGCAGCATCAAATTGCTAAAGCAGAGAAGAGCACTGAGCAGAAGATAGTGCTTTTTTTCCCCAGATATTCCTGCAGACCAATCGTGCATCTGCTCTGTTGACATCTGCTGATGGAAAGAAGGTTAAGTCTCTATTGAGATATAGAACTAAATGCCTATGTTAAAGAAGGCTTAAAAGTAATTTTGAAATACAGGACTATGAAGAAGGCAAGAGAGATGAGACACTGATGTGAATTTAGCGTTCCACCAGGACTAAGGAATTATTGGGAAGGTTATTGGGATTTTGTTTCCGTGCTCTTAAAATTCAGAGTGAACAAAACTGTTTCTGTTAAGATCACCACCTAAGCATAAAAAATTATGCTCTTGGAATCAGTGCATTGAAAGAATCAGACGCTTGTTTTTACCAAATTGCAATCTAATTTTGAGAATACAGACATGCAGGATGAAAACACATTATAACCATCTTACCTGATATGCAGCAACGATCAACTGGAGAATATTTCCAGAATCCTTCTGTAATTGTCCAACAGTAGCTCCAGGAATAAGCTTTGCATAGTTCTGAAAATACGAAAAAGAATTTAAAGCAAAAAAAGAGACTAGGTGACAAGAAACTACTATCTGAAAAAACAGAACCAAAACAAGTAACAAAATATATTGAAGCCAACTAAAATAAACAGTAGTGAAGTTTTTGGTGTTTTCAAGGACCCTTGCAGGCTCAGTAACACATGTCCTATTGAAAAAGTCCTATGCAGAATTTCTGATTTCACTGAAAATTGATGGGACATATATTGCTAAATCACCTCTATGTGCTTGGAGGTTTGATACTCCAGTAGTTTTCAGCTCTGATTTTTCAGATTTAGTAGGAAGATATATTCTCTCAACAGCTGTGTTTTTCTCTAATAAAAATAACCAAAATCAGATTCAGCTGCTCTACTGTTGCTGTACTATTTGAGAGTCTTGGACCCTCCATTCAACCCTCCCTCAGTCACTTTTTTACCTTTGCAAGCAGCTGAAAATCTTGGATTCTGATTAGTGAGGGCACAGAAGTTAAGGAGTTTAAACTAAGAGCTACAAGAACTTAGAACAAAGACTCTTTAAAAAACTGTTGCTCATTTATGTTTGATGCACACCCGACATGTACCCCAGTGGTCTGTGGCTATTATTAATTGTATGCTAACTTTGTGTTAATAATGTAGTGCCAATTTAACAATTTATTTCAATGATAAGTTATTTTTTCTTTTTCCCTTAAATTGCATTGTGATTCTAACATGACAGCTAGATTTTAAATATGTTTAATTAAAATTTATGTTGCCTGGTTGTTAACTACATGAACTTCTCTTGCTTGTACCCATGCTTTGGAAAATAATAAGTGTTCATCAAAGAAACACATTGTAATCTTCATTTTCTTTTTCAATTTGTCATAACAATGCTGTGGTTTTAATTAAAAAAAATCAAGAGAGCTTTTAATAAACACGGATATTTTGTTACCCGATTATCTCTTTTATACTTCACATCTCCAAAAGCCCTGTGATTACTTTATATATTATATAAGGAATACTTATAACTCATTAGATTTCTAAAGTGCTATTGTAAATCAATGGGATTTAACTGCATTTTTTGTTACAGTTGGTGACTTTGTATTTCTGGCTCCTCCTGTGATTAGTGCTCTCTCAAGAATTCTTACAATATTGAAACTCCTCATTTTGTGCACGTGGACTGATTGGAAGGTAATTACAGAAAATACGATAAACCTGGAATATAAAGTATAGCACCTTTTAATCTGCGGTATGCAAACCAAACAGCAGGGATATACTGTTCTGGAGACTTCATTTGATCTTTCCTCTTTGAACAAAGATTTTCTGCATGGTGACACAAGGATGGCATTGCAAGGCCAGTCTAAGTGTGTATCTCCACTGGTTAAATCTTACCTTTTAGCAAATATTTTTGTTTAACCATTAACAAGGTGAGGCAGACTGATGTTTTTGGAGTGATACTGTTGTAAAACATCCAAGGGATGTAATAGAATTTAGTCTTTTAATAAATACTCATTAAAAGGTGAACTGCCATTATGTAGATACTCTGATTAGCGTTACTGAGCTTTGACAATTATGTATTTCAGTTCAATGTGGTCATATCTAAAAATTTTCATCATACTAGAGTGCCATGCCAAATTTATAAAAAATATTTTATATTCTGCACAAGTATGGAGACTGGAGTATTTTTAGTTCAATTTTCAGCAGTGGAAATCAGGCTGAAAACCTAATTTTCAAGATGTATTCTCCTGTGATATAAAAAGAAAATCATTTGTCCAAAGCAGAGCAATTTCTCTTTCAAGAGAAGTGGTGCTTAGTCAGGACTAAAGAGGGAGTCTTTTCCTTTATCTAAGTTTGAATAAATTTTTAAAGAATTCTACTTGAAAACAAATATCTACAGTAATAGCAGCTAGATTGTAGTGCAGTAGCTGTTGGGTTGCATAGAAGGATCAAAACCAACACCAGCTATGTTACAAGCATACATATTCTGTGCTTGTGCAATCAGTAATATTTCTGTGTTAGATAATAATAATACACATACATGTAAGTGGATAAACTGAAAATTCAGTTAAAGAGGATCAAGAATATTAGATGACTGACTTATTTTGGGCTAAATTGTTGGGGATTATACAGGGCTAGAAATATAAAATGCATATTTGGCAATCAGAAAACTGCACTTAAGTCTAATGGAATCCATCAATTCTATTTCAAGAGGTGCTTTCTAAGTCCTGACAGTCATTTTAATGTACCTTTTTCCCTAAGAACTGAACTATCAATAGCAGTGGTCAGGTTTTGAGGTCTGATATAGTTAGATGCTGAGTTCAAGTAGATTCAAAATATTTGGGGAGAGGCTTCCCACCTTAAAGGATAATTAAATCTGAGAGGGTTTTCTGAGAGAGAATGCAGAGTCTCCATCACTGAGGTGTTTGAAAAGATACAAAACACAAAGACAAGAGTGGTTTAATTGTGGTGCCCAAGTGACAGTTTAGAGTCCTCTCCCAGCTCTTCCAGGCTACCTCAGTTGTCGTAACACCAGAAGAACTCTCATTGTCTTGCTTTGTTCTTTTTTACAGTCCTAAGCATGAATACCTTGTTGATTGTATTTATATTACAAATTTGAACCATGCAAATGAGTACACAACACTATTATTCTGTTTGCAGGTTGTACCCTTGAAAGTATACTGTAGTGTGGAAAATCTGCACTGTGAGACATATATGATTTTTGTGCTTCCTATGACTGATTTTCTGCATCACCTCCAGGACAGAAAGCAGACCGTAACAACTATAGCTATTCTATTAAGTGACAGAAAGCAGTATTAAAAGACAAAAGCAGCAGATAGAATATACTGAATGGGATTACTATAGACCCTACAAGATAGAAGATAGTTGCACTTTTTTTTTCCTAACAAAGAAAGCAACAAGAACAAGCCATTCCCCAGTTGAATTAACAATGGCTTACACTTTTTGTTAGGTATAAATCTTTGTTTAGTGTTCCCAGCAAGCAAAGAGTGCCACTTGATAACTTTGATACTGGTGTAACACTGACACAGGGTTACTGAAATAGAACCTTCCTGGTAAGAGCACTGTTGGCCAACTCTGAGGGTGACTGCCACCAATTCCAAGGGAAAATATAATGCCATCAGTAATAGAAAGCTTCTTTGGACTAAATAAGGCTTTGTAAATCAAAGAGAGAGTTCCGAACTACCTCCTAGAGCAGCCCTTATTCATGCAGTTCCTATTAAAATCAGAAAAACTGTTTCACTTGTCATTAATTGAGCCCCTATTAAGAAATTGTTAAGCAAGAATGAGATTCAGGAAATGTTTTTAATGCGCAAATTTTGTCTAATGTATGCTATGACTATAGAATCCCACTTCACTTTTAAGTGATTGACTTCTACATAGTTGATCCACATTTCCACACTTCAGCTCAGTATTTAACACAGTCAGGTAGTCAGTGCTCCAAGATGCAGATTGCATCCTCCCTTGTCAAGTGTGTAATCTGAGAAACAGTTTATGAAAGATATGACTCCTGTAACTCTTCTCAAACTCCTGGAGCATTAGTCTTACTCAAGGTGACTCTACAACTGGAATCAGTTGCAGAAGCACTGGGGGGTCTTCCCTGGGTTACAGAGAGGACAGATAGAGAAAACAATCATACTGGTGAGTACTTCAAGGACTTATATGCTCTCTGCTGTAACACAGGGCCTTTTCCCCTAGCTTTTCTGTTTTCCATGAGGTTACCACACCGGAGGAGCACTTTTATTTACTTTTGGTTTTTAATGAGGAATGCCAAGTGAAGGTTTTTCCTTTGGAAAGTTACATTTATTGCATCACCAGGATCACCCTTACTGACTCCCTCTCAACCAACCTGAATACATTCAGAGGCACAATTTCTCTTGTTCCCTTTTCACACAGCAGCACATGGCCAGGCAGCCAAGCTTACGCTGCAAACGCCCTTTTTATCTTCACTGAATTCTTATCTAAAATTTGTTTTTGCATGTGAAGATTTCTCCCCAGCAGCAGGACTGGACAGAAAAGGAAATGAGAATTGCCAATACCCTTCTTATTTTATCATAGAGGGGTTTTGCTCATATTCACTGCAAAAAGCAGTCAAGTGGCTGTTTGTGACTTTGCCTCAACTCACCGCTCAAATATCCAACAGGCCAAAAGAAGCATGGGGCTTCAGGAGGGTTTATATCTGTGGAGGCTGAAAACGGGTGCCTGCACAAATGACTGATGGAGCTGCGGGTATGAATGCTATTAAATTTATTAAAAGTAAGGGTTTTGCATATCCGTGAGCACTGCTGCTCTACTCTCTCCTCTCTTCTGGCTCCCTTTTACCATGACATGACTTCACAGAGCAGAAGATTAATTCACAGAGCAGGATTCTGCCAGTCTTAATGTCAAAAATTCCTGTAATGAAGTGTTTCCCCTCAGTAGACATGAGGAATGACACATGAAGGAAGAGGACTTTGTCCATCATGTTGGGTATTTTTAATCTCGCCCCTAGTTTCCTATTTGTCTCATTGGAAAGAGACAGAAACAAAGAAAAATTAATAAAACTCTCACATCAGCAGGAAAAAAAAACCACCATGATCTCAGGGTTGGGCTTGAGGAAAATTGTATCTTTCAGAATGCATATGTGTCTTAGAAATGTAGGAAAAGGCTCAACTGTCCTTCTTTAGCCTTATAAAATACAAAAGGCTAATCATAATGATTGCACTGAATAGTTATGCATTGCTTACTTTGACAATCCTTGACTTAAAAAATTAGTGTGATTCAACTTAAAATCTAGCGTAAGAGTTACTTGAGAATATCAAATTCACTACATGAAGAAGCACTTCCTAAGTAGAAGAGTCTTACTGTGATATATAACTTCCCAGCTACTTTTATTAAATAGATATCTCGCAGAATTCAGTCCTTAGTACTAGAATTATTGTATCAGCTGTGAAAAAGGGTAACCTTTAAAACAAGTACTGGTGAACTGAACGTTTTAATGTGCTTACCTCGTATATGTGAACTTGCTCATTTGTTACAGCAAAAATTAATAAAACATTGTTTTGCACAAGTTTGTCAATTAATTGTCCGATTGTGGGATACTCCTGCAAACAGAGAGAAGAGAGCCGCATTAACCCATTTTTCATGTGCATCCAGTTGCTAATTACCTCCCATGAAACACACATTCAAGTAATCATGATTAGCACTGTGTTCTCTGTGTACTATAAACTATAATTAGTCACTACAAGTATACAAAATAAAAGATAGCGTATATAATTTCCTTGCATTGTTTTTAAGGAAACCCCTCTGAGAAAAGTACAGTGTTGGCCTCAGTACTGACACTTGGCTCAGTAGCTTCTGTGAGATATATGTATATATAATCCAAAGAATAACACTGCACCAGAGCAACTGGGTATTTGTCCTACACTGAACACCGTAGTGCATATATTCAGCATTTTTGAATAGAAATCTTAAGATGGTAAATTCTCTTACACATTGTCCTACAAGTTCCTGAACTCCTAAAACCACACCCTTACAGGGAACAAGGTTAATGTGAATTTTGCCTTTTCTGTAGAAGGAAATATTAGTCAGTCCCTTTCCATGTGTTTTCCAGGTTAGCAGGAATAAGATTTGTGCTTCCTTTTTTCCTAGTTGTAGTCTATTCTAGCTCCACAGAAACACATTTTTTACTGACATCTGTAATTACAAATAAAATACATTACATGCAATATCTGGATTCCCCATCTTTGACACATTTCAGTGGTAAAGGTATACTTTCATTAATTTTTTAATTTTCTCATGTCCATCCTTTAATTTCCAGAATGTAAGAGTTGTATAAGATTCATAGTAAATTACCAGAACAGTTGACATGGAGTATTCATTATTGTGGTCCAAATGACAGTTCCCATCATTAGGAATAACAATCCCTGCCAGTTTGCTGTCCATCCCAAAATGGGAATCAGCATCGCTCACAAACACCAGCAAATGTAGAGAATCATTCCTCCATCCAATTTTTTCCTGTAATTTAAAATGCATTAGTTTAGCAAGCTGTATTGCACTCACAATAGAGAAAAGCAGCAAAAGGTCTGGAGAACAGCACCTCAAAATAAATGAAGAGAATAACTTTCAAGGGAGTGTCAAAATCATCACAACATTTCTTAAGAGATAATGTTCATTCCATTGTCTTTGGTTAACATTTTGTCTCCCCATTCTTGTGTTTAGTAATACGGGCTGGCCGTGTTCGTTGCAATCTGCTTACCACTCTAAACATAGTTAATCGAAAATATTTAAAGAAAAAAACAATCAAGAAAATGAACCCAGTAATTACACAGTTGCTTAGTTTTTTTTAATCCCTGGCGACTAAAAAGAAACACTAAAATATTGCAATACGCATGTTTTACTTGATAGAGCCAAAAGTATTTTCACACAAAGCTAATGAGGCTCTTGGACTGCATTAGAACAAAATCCTGAAAAATAACGATCTGCTACTTTGAAATACAACCATATGATACCAGAAGTAGAAATAAACAGAATAATAAAATACCTGAGAAGTTTCAATTACCTTGCAAACTGCTGCCTGCATAATTGCATCGAAACCTCCCTCTGGAGTGTCTATATTAGCAGAGATCCGCTGTCTTTTCACAATTTCATTGAATTTTTCAGCATCATTTGTTAGTGGCAAAACATGTTTGTATCCAAAGGTGGGTAAGCAATCGTACGGAACACTTCTACAAGATAAGTGAGACAGCTTATGGATAATACAGAGTGAAAAATCACTTCAATGGCTACTTCGCAGGCCTGTCTGGAGTAAGGTTTGGTCATGTATCTTCTGTGTCTGAGACAGATCTAGTGAAAAACATAAGATCAAAGAGCATCCAGTAGGGTGGGCAGTACAAAGCGGTCTGCATAAAGCCTGGGAAATATCTTTGAGATCAGAGTAATTCAGCCATTTAAACACATGCAGTCTTTGCCATGCTCCCTGCTGTGCTTTGTTTTAGTACTCAGAAGCACATTAGGATCTTCAGTCCCTTAATGACATACAGAGAGCATCGCCAAGCTGCTGCAGTCCTGCTTCAGGCTGTAGAGCACAGCTTCTCCTCCACGTGAATTAGAAAAGGGTTAGGGCAGCTGCAGTTTAGGGGATACTGCTAGAATTTAAGGGGAAAAAAAAGCAGGGAAACAACATTGATAGGTAAATGCTATTCTGTGTTGGGTTTGAGCTTGCACCTGCTTAGTATAGCAGTGCCATAAAATTCTTATATGTATGTATATATTCTAGCAAATTAAATAAAAATACATATTCTGCGTACCTATGTGTTAACCTGTTAAGGACATTTATGACTAGCAACAAAAGCTAGAAAGCAGAATCATTCCCAGATTCCTCTCTCCAAATAATGTAAGACTCAACAGAATAATGAGGAGAGTGTGAAACAAAAAAAAACCTAAATCTTGCTTCCAAAACTGACTCATTTACAGCTGGAAGAGGTTCTAGTGAGGTTGCCGAATTGAATTTTATCCTAAAGATTAATATTATGACTTAATGCTGTCATACAAACAGATGCGGGTACTTTTGCTGCCTACCTGCAAGGGTTGCTTATTTCTGCAGCTGTAGTTTTGATAAATGGTGAAACTGGTTTTTCAACAAAAGATCCAAAGCCCAGTCTGAAGTTGCTTGTCAGTTTTGACATTTCTTTAGAGAGAGTTGAGCCCAATTCTTTGATTGTATTCAGATCATCATCCATGGAGGCTGAAAGATCCATGAGGTAATATAGATCAATTGGATAATCTTCAGTTTGCCGAACCTTGATCTGTATTGTTTCTTCATGTCCTATTAAGGTCGTGAGAAAGTGGGATACATGTTAGTGCTTCTACACAGAAGTTATGAGCAATGCCAACTTTTCCTAACTATATATATGGTGAAAATCATCTAATATTTCAAATCACCAGCAGAATAAAGAAAATCACCTTAAAAATTCTCTGTCAATGAAAATCTCAAACAGGGATCTAAAAAGTGAAAAGCAGTTCTAGTGGGTTTTTTCCTAAACTGTTCTTCAGTAAAGCCGTAAGCACAGATTTACAACTGATTCTCTGTTTGAAAAAAATAGGAGAAAATCACTTCAGCAGTATGTAGCTTCAGAAAACTAGTTATGTAGCTATTTAAAACTAAAGGTAGTGCTTAATGGGACATACTTTAGATATTTGAAGAAAACCAGTGTACACACCGGTTTTACTTTCAGTTCGAACACTATGATATGACCTAACTGAGTGTCTCCTACATTTCTTTATTCCAAATTTTCTCCAGGAAAAAATCACATCTTAAGGACCACAAAGTAGGTCTGGAGTGTTTCCATAAACGTCACTGGTACCTTGAAAATCCTCAAAGCAAGATTCTATGCTGCCTCTGAGGTATGATGTTTGTCAGACCTGAAACGTAGAGGGACAGGGTTGGGGTGGTATATGGGGTTTCCATTCTCTCCCTGCAACCTCGATAGAGTTCCCAGCTCTTCTGAATGTTCCCAGCACTGCTGGAAGTGTTTTGAACTCACTCACTCAAACCTAGTTTTCATCTGATGAGTCAACAGATAATTTTGGACTCAACACAGGGTTTTTATCTGTATTCTATAAAGATTATGGTTTTTTGTAAGACCAATCAGTCTGATAAGCTTCAGTATGAAAACATTTATATCCCACGTCTATGAACTGAGTGACTTACCTGGTCGAAGCCTGAGAGTTAGTTTTTGAGGAGATATCTGTGTAACATCAGAATTTGTCTTCTGGGACGCTACAGTTAGGGGCTTATTTCTGTGAATTTCTACTTCTGAAAAGGGAAATTCAATCGAATTCAACTGGCATCCTTTTGACAAAAGGTTTTCTGGGGTATCACACCTCCCGTGAGTTCCAACTGAGTCTGTGTAATTCTAAAGCAAACAGGAGAAGGAAGGGATGAGTTAAACATATTTACTGACCAGCCACAAGCATCTGGCTGATGAAAGGTCAATCCAATGCAGGGAACAGAAACAAAGGTGCAAGCTAGTGCAAACTAGTGCAGAAAGAAATATAGGTGGCACAGAAATCTAAATTTGCCCTTCATGGATTGTGTCATGCAGGTGTATAAATAATGTAACTTAACACCAGTTTGGTACTCTTGGAGAAACTGCTCTGTTGTTGAGGAATGGGAATTGTGCCACTCACTGCATTTGGCTTCTTACAGTACTGGGAATGATAACACAAACCCCTATAAGTTCATATTTTTTCTATGACAGGATCAAGCCACAAATTCATCAGTCTTTCATGAACAATTTTGGGCTGCTGATAGAACAGCATCATTTAATAACAGAAGAGGTCTTGCAGCTAATAGACTCCTACAGATTTTGTTGCAAATAGTGCGGTACCTAGTGTTAACTGGTTTTATTCTGACCTACTCATTCTCCTCAACATCCATTTAACATGTTCACTGAAGCAGGTAGCAAGTCCTTGTTACTCTGCCTGGTGCCTAACAAGCCCCAGAGCCTCCTTTCCTCATTTCCCAGCATCAGCAGGGCTGCTGGCATGCCCACATCTATCTGGTTATGTTTGGCCCACCATCCTACTTGACCTTTTCTCATCTGGAGGAAATCACAAGCCCTATCGATATTGGTTAGATAGCTTGCAGTTTATTTTTGTTACCCATTTCAAAGCACTTGATATGCATTCCTTTCCACAACACTGCTGCAGAAATTAATGGCTACAAAGAGGCTTCTGTGCCTTATTACCATTTCCTAGAGCTATGTCTAGAGTTTAGATCTTCAAAATCAGTCAGCTGCCCTCTGAACTGGACACTGCTCTGGCCTGCAAGACCTTTTGACCAAAATCTCATCAATGCCCAGCAGAAACAGCACCAAAACATTCAATTGCTGGATGATGGTAATGAGCCCATACATGGGGCTGCTCTTTTCTCCTGGATTTGGGTGAGAATCCAGGGTTCAGCCATTAAGCCACAGATATTCCTAGATTCAGTCCACTGAAAAACTTCCCATCCAAAGCAAAACAAATTTACTTAGAACCTATTAAAACCAGAACTAGGACCCTTCTGTCCACCAAAATGCCACCCTTCATGCCTGAAAATTATCAGGGATCTTATATACTTTATGGGAAGACACCTGATTTGAAAAGTGGTTCAATCTCACCAACTACTTCTTGAATACAATGCTCATAGGAGTCATGTACCATTATAAAACTTTCACAGGGAGATCCATATCATCTCCTTTAGTTACATGCTTTCTGACTTTTCAAAACATGTGAAAAGTCAAACTCATGTTTCAAATACAATTGCAAGGTGCGTTTTTATCCTACAGTAAACAATGGTTTCTTTGGAGGCACTTGTGTTTACTCTGACACTAAAGTTCCTATGTCTTTGGCACTCTTGATGTGTTGCTGTCTAGGAAACAAGTGAATGAGCCTACAAACAAGTTGAAAAATCATGTTTACTACTCTGAAGCTTTCAATGGATAAACTTTTATTTATTTATTTATTTATTATCATGAAATTGTGTTTCAATTTTGTTTTCTGAAAATCCCTGGCAGGAGTCAAAGTTCTGTGATCAAATTTCATTTCAGCTTTGGTTGTTAAATATAAACATAAAAACTACTGCAAACACACTACTGTGGCTGGGGTTTTCCCCATAGGAACTTTTTTTTGCAAACTGCTATATTATTTTTGGAAAACTTTTTTTAAAAAAAAACCCTGCTGTTCAGTCTTTGTCAGCTACTTCATGAAGCAGTTATGTTAGTCTCATCCTAGCTATCATTTTGCTATTCAGAAAAACAAGAAATATTTTTAACAGCAAAGGTGTAAATCAGAATCTATAATGAAAAAGACTTTATTTCTCTATTATTTCTGGCAAGTTTTTAATTGTGATAGCTGATATCTTGCTTACACAAAATAAGTCCTAGAACATTTACTGTGAAGTAGGGACATATTATTTAGCATCATTTACAGGTGAAAGTTTTAAACACAAAGATGTTAAGTGGCTTGTATGGGGTTACAAAGAGAGTCTGCAACAGGTATATGGGGAAAAATCCAGGTTTCTTTTTTAAGCCTCATGTTTTAACCAAAGCACTTACAACTATATCATGCTAGTTATTAAACTGACAGTATTATCATACTTAAAATCAACCACATATTAGTCGTTTGTATATGCAAACTGACTGAAGCACCTTCTGTTTACAGTGTCTGGCTTTGCATGTAATGTATAAGATGGAGTCTGGTCTCTGACTTGATGTCTAGTTCTTCATCATCAGCACCATGAGTGAGTCAGCCCTGAGGCTGATGAACTGAGCCCCTCTGCTAGCACTTTTATTTCTGCCTTAGATGAGGAAGGTTGTCTTTAAAAAACAAAACAAAACAAAAACAGAGCAGCAAAGCTGTGAACAATAGACCATAAAGGCTAGATAAAATTCCACTTTTGATTCCCAGGAAGGCTTCACTAAGCACTGCATGCATTACAAAACCACAGACTGTCCCAATTAAGTCAATACTTCATCATTCAGAGCTAGTACATCCACTTCAAGTCTTACTTTGAAATTTTTTTGTATCATTTACTCTACCTCTTGAGAACACCAAGCACAGTGTGGTCCGGAAAGCAAACAATCTTCACAAGTCACTGCACTTTCCTGAGAACATGTCCCTAAATTTAAATCCAAGAAGATAAAGAAAAATATTAATAATGTGTTTAATCATTCAGCACATGAAGAATGTTGGCTTTTAGAGAATGTGAGAGGTGAAAAATGGACACTTTTAACCATATTTAAGATTACTGATAAAATTCCTTTGTAAAAGTATTTCTATTAGTAGATTTACAATCTAATTAAAATTAAAATCACACAATTGCTGGCAATCAGCATACTCACTTTTGCATGTTTTATGGATGCCATCCGCTGAGAAAATGTTACTTGTTTTCTCCTGTGCACCTGATAGTGTTACATGTGTTTCTGCTATGGTGTAGGTACGACATTTCCAATATAAGCAGGGGTACTAAAAGAGCAGATTTATGTTCACTCTATATGCTTAAAATTGCTTCACTCACATCTGTAGATACTTGATATGATTTTAATTTATCATGCAAGTACCAATGAAACACTCAGTCACATATATAGTATCGAGTTTCTCAGCAAATCAAGCTGTGATTAATATAAGCAAAATTGCTCAAATGCCCATCTCTTTCATATATGTTGTGCTACATAATGACCACATAAATCTTAGGCGAATTTGCAGGGCAGCCCTACAGCAGTCTGTCAAACAAACAAAAAAAAAGTCATTAAACAAAAAGCAATGATTAAATATTGAAGACAGAAAGTGATTTTGTGTCAAATTCAAGCAAGAAACAATGCAAAAATGGTTTTGAAATGGATTTCTCTGTCCCTGAGCCTTACCTTGCACATAGTTATTTCTGTGCAGAAACAGGAAACAGAGGCAAAGCAATTCAATCCCCATTCGGTTTCAGTGCTGGCTGCGTGACAAGAAAGTATTAGCGTGTTAATTATCATCTGCAGAAAGGTAGAATGTCGTAAAAATCACTCAGTCCTGGAGGGTATGTTTTCAGGTGTCACCTACACCAGATTGCAAGGAAACTTCAGCCCTACCATCACAGAGTATGACTAAAGTGAAAACAAGGGCTACCTGGGCAGGTAAAGAGGCAAGCTGTGCGTAAAGTAACATGAACATGGTTATCACTTCCTTGTTTCCCTGGATTCCTTATAAGGTATAAGGGGAAATTCATTCAGGTGCAGATTTCTGTCAATCCCAGTCACTCTGGGTCCTAGAGCAACCCAGCCAAGGCGGAGGGGTTTTGTGTGCACAGCAACTCTTTAAAGGCTCCTCTAAAAAAACGCCTTTTATTGTTCCCTCATGGAGTGCGCTAGCTTGATGGAGCATTACGACTGCCAAGTGAGCATACCTGGAGAGATGTAAAAATCCCATTTTTTCAGATTTCCTGTTGTGGAGCAAAACTTCTAAAGGTGCCTGTGGAAAAAAAAAAACAAAAACAAATGCAAAAAAGCAATCATTCATTACAATTGAGGACCTGGCTTCAGTGGTTCAAGGTGGAGAGTACATTTATTTTATTAACACTGCAAACTGAAAACGAAATGCTGCAGTTGTGGTATTTTTGTTAATATGTAGAAGAAGGAATAATTGCATCCTCAATTATGCAACTGCTTGGAAAAAACTTCATGTCAGCTTTAACTCTATGTCATAAGTGACTAAATATTCTATAGCTTAGATATAACAATATAACGAGTTCTGATATCTTTCTTTCCCCCATGATCCCCGGAAGAAAAGGCAAAACATGCATTTCTTACAACCTTATTAAAAGGAAATAAAATTTCCTATTTGCAGATTTCATCTCTCCCCATCTTTCATGCTCTGCTATTGTCTGTTTTGAAAATCATTTGTTCAGGACAGCCCCTCTCTTATCATACGCGACTCTATACAGTGCAGCATAAAATGATAATTTTGTTGTGGGTGTTGCTAGCCTGAAAATATGTATCCTTTTTTTCTACAGTCGGAAACCCTACCAAAGTTAGCTCACAAGGACTAGGTTGCTCTCACCAAGAAAACTGGCAGGCTCAGACCTCTGTTTTCACAACGGTGGTAGCTGCAGTCTTGGGGCAGGATATAAAGGTAGGGATAGGTCTATACTAAACTCAACACGCCTGAAAACATTCCTGGGCACTGAGGCCAACTGGCACAGAAAGACCTGAGTTTATGCTTGCAAATTGCCTGTTGGGACCATTCTAGCAACCAAATTGTGCCCAGAAATTGTTTGCAGAGTGTTAATTGAAAGAGGTCAAATTCATGCCAGGGAGCATTTTAGCAGTTTAATAGCAGAGGCAATCTCATTCTAGTGCCTGGAAATATTCCCAGGCACATCCAATTTTACTAGTATTTACACAGTCTATGAGTAGTTTCAAAGCAGTTCAACGTGGATTACGTCAAGACTACCTCTGCTCTGCCCTTGTGTTCCCGCTCCTTTGCTCCTACCAGTACTCGTGTTCAAACAAACCGTGAAATGACTCAAACTGATCCAATTGAAATCCAGTCACCTTCCATGGGGAAGGCGGGAGGCTGCTTTTCACCTAGGTGGGTTCCTTGAACTGTGTGGCTGTGCAGTCCAGAGTGAGTGGCAAGGTCAAGGGAGGGATTAGGAAAGGGGCAGAGAGGCAGAGTTGGCAGCAAAGGCGGGAATATGTTAGGCTGAATTTATCCCAGTTTAGGCTGTTGTGGGACAGTATCTCAACACTTCTGTTTACAACAGCATTCCTAAGCCTCCTTCTATTGCTTTTTATACCTTGGAGTGTCCTTTGTAAAGCACTTTTTCAGCTACAGCAATTTTCTCTGCCATGAAAACAGATCGGTTAGATTATGCTCCTTCAGCTGGTGAAGATGCAACTCCGTGAGGACACTGTAACTGTGGAAGGTCAAAAAGACGTGGAATCAACTGAATGTGCTTGTTCCTACTAGGAAAAAAAAATCTTCCTGTTAAGTACAATCCAAAGAATCTTATTTTACTGTTTTAAATTTACATTTGTGTGCATGTTCTTTAATACTGCTGCTTGCAGAGCTCCGAAACCCACAGCTTTTCCTCTCAACGTAGAAGGTCACTATGTAGGTCTTACTAGGCCTTGGTAGTGTAGCAGCACTTCAATCCATGTGCTCAAATGACTTGGTGGCAGCCCTTCAGCCACCAAAAGGTGCCAGACACCAGCAGTGTCCCAGATTAAAGGCCAGCCAGCTGAACAGCTGGCAGTTAGCAAATGCTTATCCTTAGGTTCAAGATGATATAGAACTTTGTAGTGTAGGGAGAATAAATAATACAGCCTACATAAAACTTACAAATTCTGTTTGATGCTATCAGTTTCCCCATTTGGTTGTGTGGTAATATTTTATACATGTCTTGGCAAGGACAGAATGACTGGAGAGAGCAGAAAAGGAAAAGAAAGTAGTAGAACAAAAAATGACAGAAACACACAGGGAGAAATAAGAGAGAAAAATCAAGGTCAGATTTGATTTTTAAAATCTCACACAATGGGAAGCTCACAAGACTGGGAAGAGTGGCAAAAAATCCCCTCAGTGATAGGGAAACAAGAGGTTAAGAGAGGTCTGGAAAGGGAGACAGCACGTACCGAGAGTAGATCTTGGGCAAGGCAAGGAAACCTAGGCAGGAAGCTGACTGATGATTTTTGTTTTGAAACATCACCAAATAAATATCTTGTGTTATATCTAAAGGTAAGTTGACCAGGAAATTCCTCTACTAATTTAATGCTTTACTGTCTTTAGCTATCACACATGCTGGAAGAGTAGAATTGCAATTTGGAGTGCTGATGTGGGGAGGATGCATGAAAGTCCTTGTGGTCCTGGCATTGCTTGGTCTGACAGCAAGGTCCCCCTTCTTTATAAGGTTTGGAAGACAGAGTCCAGTCAATCTTTAACAAATTCACTGGCAGGTAACAAACATGGAATATTGAGGTACAGAAAGGAAGCAAGCTAATGTTGGGGACAGGGAAGAAGAAATCAACTAAAAAACATTAGACTCAAGTTGCATTTCATTAATAATAGTGGGTATTTTTTCTCTAGAACAGTGGTGTATCCTTTCTGTCACAATGAGATGAATGCATAAGTCAGCCTTGTGATAGATCTGCAGAGGTTCCAGAATGGGAAGTGTTTGCTTACAGAAGCCCTCCTCACCATTGGCCCATGCAAATCTAAAAATTACTCCATTTTAGAAAAAATACCAGTCTCTCCTGCAAATAGCTTATAAACTGATGCAGCATAATTATACACATAGAGGGAGACCCTCCCAAGAGAAAACAGCAACTAGCTCCTTTTATGCTAGACAAAACCTGGAAGAGGAGGTCTGTTAGCTCTAGTGAAAGCTTATCAGTCAACGTAAGAGATCAGTACGTCCCACAGTCATCAGAGCAAGGAAAACGTCTTTCAATTTGAAGCTGGAGAGCTATCCCTATAGAGGAGAAATTCTTGGGAGTTATCTCTCAGCCTCACACACAACCCAGCTCTTAATTCCCAGTGCTCTTCTCACACACACTCCACCCTGAAATCCTGAAAAAATACAGAACAATTTAAAGTCTGAAGGTCCCATGAGCTGAGACGGTTCTCAGAGCATTTACAAAGGTGGGGGAAAGTTTCTCCCACACTTCATTTCTTATGTCTTGCCCTTCATCAGAGAGTTCTGTGGGACTGGAAGCAGTGAGGTGGTGTCTCCTTTCTCTCCATCATATAAGGCAATGTTCACCTCCTCAATGCATCTGCAAGAGGCAAAAGGGCTACACTCCTTAGGTCCGTGGCAGGTTGCTTTGAATTTGAAACATCTGATGCCTTTATTCTCTCCCTGGCTGGCTTCCAAATCAAATCCATCTAGAAGGGTCCTGAGGATCTCTAATGGGGAAATCAGAGCAGACTTTCTAAGTTTTGGTCAAACTTTTTAACCTGAAAGATAACAGAAGAATATGCAAAAGTCTACAGAATGAGTGTTTAAAATACTTTTCTCCCAAAGAAGACATATGTTCTGTAGCTGCACAGTCAATGCTTCCAGACTCTTGCACCAGCAGAAATGGAAGGCATTTTCTTCAGAAAGTCTACCCTCAAATATATCTCTCAGCAGGCTGACAGACCCAGTTCCAAAGAACGGCAATGGCAAGTGTTTCAGAGGATGCTTAAAACTTAGATTCCTCTCTAAGGAACTAGAGGTGATTTGAGTAGCCACATAGTGGTGTGAATGTCCTGCAAACACGCCAACCCAGCACAGACAGAAACCACACACAAACACTGCAATGACACTGGAAGGACTGTCATGACTCTAACTTTGCTGCAGCATAGGTCCTGGCAATACTTAGGGAGAGCTGGCTAAAACACAGAGAGAGGAAGCATTCAGGACCCCTATAAACACCATGGAGCCTGTAGTAAATTAAGATCTGAGTGTACAGTGACTGAGCAGCTTCACTCCAGCTTCCATGTTTTGTGGTGTACTAATATCGTACGCTGATAGAAGCCTAGGACCAAAACACTGCTGTGTGGGGTAAGCCACAGAGTCCACCAGAGGTGTGGGTAGGTATGTGGAAAGGCAAAGGCCTTTCTTCATCTCCTCTCCAGGTACTGTTTGCAAGAACAGCTACACTCAGTGGAGAGTGGCTTTAGAAGAAGATGACGGGTGTCTGTAGCTCCTTCCAGTGGGTTGCAGGAGCTGAAGAGTCACACAGATGAAAGGAATTTTCCCCTTCCAGCTCTGAGCAAAGTGTGGTGTTTGGGATTCATGACTCAGGCCATGATTCACACTCTGGTCTCTCCTCATTGCCAGAGCAGTGTGCTGCTGCTAGATGAGGGCAGAGATTGAAGTCAACAGCCTACCTCTGAACAGAGAGGAGAAGGAGGAAGAAGAAGGAATTGCTCACCAAGTGAGCAGTGAACAGGCAGGCAACACCTGGGGTGTTTTCCCACTCGTATTTACCTTGCCCACAGCTCTGACTGGGCTGGCTCCAGCCGAGGGTGTGAGCAAACCTTTGTTCCTGGTTTCCCTCAATGGGTGAGCACCCTGAAAGATTTGTCTGCCTTTCAGATTTGAATACATTCTCACACCCAAAGTGAAATAATCAACTTCTGAACTGCAGAAGGGCTCAAGGGAAACCAGTGGGAAAATCACTGGCATTCAAGCAGGTCTGCCAGCAGGCCAGCCAGGACACTCAAAACTTGACGGGGATTTCCACACAGCCTATCACATCTAGCCTCAGTTCCTGTTTGCTTTATACAGTTATACAGTACACCTTGTTCTCCCTATGCTGTAAAAGCCTGGTACCGGGGCACCAGGGCAAGCGCCTCTGTTCAGTGCTGGTGCAAGGCTGAGCACGCTGTGTGGCGAGAACTGCGCTGAGCGCTGGCTCCACAGCACCTCAGACCTCCTGCACTTTAGCTGAGGATCTTTCTGGGACTTATTCTATTCAGATTAATGCTAAATGCAAACTGGACCTGCTGTACCATTTACACAAGGGCCAAAGTGAGTCCTGAGACAGGTGGGTTTCAGCAGCACCAAGAGAAACGTGAAGCTTTAACACAGTCCTGCAGCAGGCTGGGGTAGGCAACAGTGCAGAGGGAGGACTTGCTTTTGAGAAAGCTGGTGGGGTTGTGCAGACAATGATGTGTTCAGGCCTGGTACATGCAGATGTAAATTATGAACCACTGAGCTGGGATTAAATCACTTGTAAAAAGTGATTCCACTCTGCAATTACACACGGAAACTGAGTTTATCTTACAGTTGACCTTTCTGTATTTAGACCTAGAGAAGTCCAGTGCTTTGCTGAAACACAGGGTTTGAATAAGGATAATCTAGCATAACCTAAACAGATAAGCATGTTTAGCTCAGCACCCAAACAGTTGCTAATTACTAAGGAAAATAGGCTCAAGCACTGCCTGAAACCAGCTGTGTTTCTGAAGCTTTGCAGGAGCTGTTCTGAACTTGGCCAGCATGGTTTCTATTTACATCACGAAGAGTTTAGGCCATTCACTCCTGGCTGTGAGTTTTCTGGGAAAAGAGCAGGATTTAGGGTTTCAGGAGCCTTTTGTGCAGAGTGCTGCCATCTCATGGCTGCTCTGTTACGGTAGAGTACAGAAATTACTACTTTAAAAATTATGTGAAAAAGGTATTCAGGTACCAACAGCCTTATTACCTTTTAGCAATATTTTGCCTTGCTACATATGTAAGAACTTTTGGAGGTATTCAGATCTCTGTTAAAATTTTTGTTGTTTATGCTATAGTACAGTTATAATCTGTTAGCATGTTTTTTTCCAAATTCCTATCTCATCTCTCACAGTAAACAGAACATGACTTCTAGTGTCTTTGTTAGAAGCTCAGTTACATGATTCTGAAATGTCAGAGATTGTTTCCAATATCTTTGTCCGTATAAATTATTACTGTATTTTGAAAATCTTGCCTTACTTTTATGTGCGTGTCTCTTATGGAAATAGAAAGGAAATTTAAACCAACAGTGTCTACTCACATGTAAACAGAAACACTGGAAGAACAGTCTTACATAGAACGATTGGTGCTTCTGTAGTTCTTAAAGAACTGATAAGTGTTAATATTATATATTTAACTAAAAGCATGCAAGACTAAGAACATGTAAATAGAACCATCTCTAAATAAAAATAAAATCAACTAAATCAATTCCAAGTATTTTGGATAAATAATAAAAAAAAAAGATAAGGCAAGGCAGATCTTCCCTAACAATGCTTTCCAGGAGTTCAAAATGATTGATCATGTAACTACTGTCAATAATATTTGGTCCACTGATACCTTATGCTTCTTATCTTATATTTTCAACCACGTGGTCGTGCTTCTGTTGGACACCTAGCACACAGGATTCCATAATCTTAAACCAATTAAAAAAGAATTCTTAATATTTTGTAGCATGTCAATATGTCACAGGAGGCCATAGAGTTGTGCTTTCTATCAAAACCAATAAATTAACAGAAATTTCAAATACTATTTTCAGAACAGTACAAAGCAGAAGGCACAAGATGCAAATGATCTCATAGATACTGTAGATGTGTCCTTTCATCTTACAACTGTGCTAATAAACTTACAAAAAATCCATCACAAGGCTACTCAGACTGTTTAACTCTCTGGCAGGGAGGTGAATAGAATGTGGCTCTACTCACCTTTATGGCATATGCAACAATTAGGTCAATTCTGCATCATCCAATTTGCAAGCAAAGAAGTTCCATTTTATTGTGTTATCCTCACCTACAGCGGTTTGTTTCTGTCACTCTTACTAGAAGACTCAGGGACTTCACTCTTCTCATGGCTGGAAACCTCCTCAGCTCCTGCCTGGATGGACTGACTTTCAATTTATATCCATTTGTATAAATGACAACATTGTCTGGTAACTTAAATAACTTCTTTCCTTTCCTAGTATTTGCCCTGCCCTTCTTTCCCCTCCACTTGATGTATTTATAGATAGCAATTGTGTATCCCTCATTCTTTGTTCTGTCAGCTACTACTACTATGCATTTCTTTCAGTGCCCTTTCCTACTTATGGGTGACAAACCATACACAGTACCCCAGAAGAGCTGTGACCTGTGCCTTGTACAACGGTGTCCATCCTTAATGCATTCCTCCTTAAGTCTCCTGCATCATATCTAAAGAGAGTAATTTTTGCCTTTCCCATGGCTCCATCCCAGCTGTCTCAGCATCCTTCTATGACTGACCAAGACATTATGGTCCTTCTCTTGATCATCTGATAAACCACAGTTTATAACAGAAACCATTTCCACCTCAGTTTGTGTGGGGGCTGGCACTTGTGCTATTAAATTCTACCCCACACCTCCAGCTCTCAAGTTCCCCCACAATGTGTATATATAATGTTATGGATATTTTTCTCATCTGACCATGCCACTTTTAGCAGCAATGAAAGTATTAATATTTTCAGAGACTAGCTTAAAGTCTGATGAAAGTTTCTACCAAAACTTTAGGTAGCCCAGTAATTCTCTTTCCAGAGCAGATGGTATCATATATACATTTCATCAGCCTTAACACATTGTATTAAGTATCTATAGCTTTCAACCTATTTTCTCTATTTTATCTCCTTATTTATTCTTTCTTGCAAGAATGTGTGCAAAATTTCCATATCACTCGGGTCAGAGTAATGAAGCTGTAGATGTGAAGTCACTTTTTCCTCTGCTCCTCTCTCATTTGTTTTAGCAGATCTTTGAAGAAAAGCTGCTCCTCTGCCTGAAATTTTTGCTCATTCTTTCAGCATTTTGTGATAATGGACATCATTTCACTATGGGACTACAAGACTCTGGATTTACTTTTCAAGATTGAAAATATTAGCTTTTATTTCTTCAGATTCTTCCCATCCTGATCTATTTTTATCTATGATCTGTACCATCCTCTTCATAGAAAAGAAGGAAAATAATTCATTCGGCTTGGGTATTATCCACATGATCTTTAAACTCTATCCCATCCTTACAACTTACTAGACCCCCTTTTATTTGTGTGGTAGAAGAAACTTTCAGTCTTTCAAATTTTGCTTACAGATGATAACTCTGTAAACTTCACAGATTTGACTGCACCCTCTGCTTCGTGGCTCCCAAGATAGCATTTTCATTGATGACCTTGCCAGTGGGGTTTTCTTCTCCTATGACTTTCACTCTCTTTGCTCTCTCCTAATATCTGTTTTTTCTTTAAGGATTTATTAATGCAATAAGGTGGATGGATAAATCCAGAGTGTGAAGGTGGACCCTTCACTCTCTACTTACAGTGCAAAGTGCAAAATTTAAAAATACTATGAAAATTAAAGAGATTCTAATATTCAGATTTGGAACCTTCATCCACTTGACATCACTAACTAGTTTCTTCAGGTACAACACTTCAAAAAGAGAAATATTGAGAAATCCAACAGGCCTATTCTTGTTTCTTTCACTTATTTTCAATTTAGTAAAGTTGGAGTAACTTTAGCTAGGTTATTTTCTACAACCAGCTGCTCTATGTCATCACTAGCTAACAAAGACCATCTAGAATAGCTTCATGGTAGCCCAGTGACTGCTTAATGATGAAATCTGCCAGCTATTACACCCTGGAATAACTGGCTCTACTGTTATCAGCAACATTTGCTTTATATTCTATTTCTGAGCCGTTAAAATATCCTACAATGAGACAATGCTTGGGAGTTGATCTTTCATGTTTGTAGTCATCTGTGTTAGACATGTGTAAGAGCTCCTTAGCAGTCCTTCAAAAGACCTTTAGTTTGACAAATTCCATTCTGCCCATGCCACTTCTCCCCACCTCTGTAGGCGGCTTCATTGTTTCCAAGTCATGCCTCTATACCTCTGGTTTTATTTTTAGTTTTCTTAAAAGCTCACACATTGATTCAAGTGCATTTCAATCATAGATTACCCATCCAGTAGAATTTGCTATTCTTTGAAGATCTAGGATCAGCCCAGGTGCTGCAGTTCTAGCCTGTGCCTCCACACAATATTCATACACAAACATCTCCGCTCATCTACGATAATGTGTAACTTTTTAAACTACGTTGCTGACATCCCTTTTATTCCTGACATCTGGGCCATTCTCAACACATTCCCACCAGTGTCAGTACTGATTTTTCCTGTCCATTTTGCTCCCATTTGGTATTTTAGAGCCAGGCGTGGAAGTTATTTACACTTGTTCCCCAGCTTCTCTCCTAATTGCTAGCTTACAAACATTTTACTGATTGTACTGATACATAAACATATATTGTTATGATGTGTTATTTTGTAGCATGCTATATGTTGTAATCACATTATACTATATTGACACTAGTTACAGCAATCTTGGTTCCAGAAAAATAATACCAAATTTGCTTCGCTGGAGTTCATCTATTTTGCGTGAAAAATCCTCTTTCTTCTCAAATGCCCTACAACACTCCTCATAACAACAATTCTTAAAACATCTGCTGCACTTTATTATCTTGCATGCTTTAACACACCCTCTTCAGGAATGAAATGCTGCAGTGGGAGCTTTTCCTTTTGAACAAACATTGTCAAACAGATTTCTCCTGCTTTCTTAGTTCTTCTTAGTGCTCCTTCCCTCAGTCTTTTATCCTACAGTGTGAGTTGGTACAAAGTTATGTTTCATCCCAGAGATGATTGCATTGCCACAGATGCTAAAATGCCTTCGGTTTTGTAAATTGAATATATGAAAAAACCTGCATGGACATACTGTGTGTGCATCTGCCTGGAATACAATCATTTCAGCTTGGAATTATGCTGTAATAGTACTTCTGATTTCATATTTATGGGGTAGATTTGAAATAGCTTCAGTTAAAGTAAATCCAATTTTGAACGAATGAGGTAAAGTGAAAGCTTGAATATGCTAACTTGAGTAACTACATGAGATGTCTCATCAATTCTCCTGGAGGTATTTTAGTCATTGGAAGTTAATCATTACCTGAAATTGTGTGAAAAACCTACTCAAAGCCAGCCTACAACATAGTGTTATGTTGGGGAAGCAATGCAGACACTCAGTCATAGCTGTCAGTTATTTATTATACTTCTGTCAGTTATGATGTGATTCTTTAAAAAAATCATTTTTGCTTTTGATTTATAGTGAGATGCTGATCTGGTGGGTGAGACTCTCTCAATTAAAGCAAGATCCTGCCCACCCTAATCTGGGGAGACATTTGAGTGTCTAACTACCATAATGTTATTGCAAAATTTTAAAGCAAAAATGTACCTAAGGGTGACGAGGTTAATGAGTGAACATTAACTTAGAAGAGGGATCTGAATGCCCTTTTACCCCAGAGAATGGTAGCTGTGCTCAGTAATGTCTGAGAGCAACAGCAGAGACCAAGGAAGAATTCAAGCAGGTCAAATACTCATCTTGTGGTTGCACCAGGGGAGCGTGCCAAGCCATGAGCATGGTGCTAAGCAGACCTCCAGGGAACACCAAACACAGGTCTTGGGCTAACACACAGGAGGTGCCTCACTGTGTTTTCTATAGAAACAGTCAAGAGCAAAGTGATTCTTAACGTGGGCACATCAGGTGCTTACTGCTGCACAGAAGAAATCTGAACCAGAAAAGCATCAATCCAAAGCATCATTTGTTCATTGAATTCTTCAGCTGTCTTTCTAGACTTTGAAGCTAGGGAAGTTCCTTTCTTATTCTGTAGAGTGTGAACTTTCCCGCATGTAGGAAAAACACAAATGCTCTCTTCTGCCCGTGTCATGTTAACCTGAAGATCAAAGGGGATGGGTACATGACCTACAAGTCAAAATCATAGTAACAATTTCAAGCAAGATTATCTAATAAATAATGCCAGCAGTGGATTGAATATGCTAACAATGTCTTGTGGAAAGTACCTATTTAACATGTTCTCATGATGTCTTCAATTTCTATCTCGTTCTGTGAAAGTTGTTCAGTATTTACAGTTCTAAACATATACAAAAGCAAACAAAAGATTGCAGTTATTTATTCAGACTGTGCTGACACACACAATACTTGCAGTCACATTACTGATAAAACCACTCATGTTTACTACATCTTCTACTTCATCAGTTTGCTCCCTCAGCATAATAAAGCCTACCTTTCCCTCATCCTGAGCTGATATTTATGTTCTCATGTGTTCCCATCTGATTCATCCTTGCTGTTTTTATAGGAGCATTTTCTTTTCTTCTCCTGCTGCCTCAAAAAAACCCTCTTAGATTTATTTGCTATGCTTGTGTGTTGAGTAACAATAGTTCGATCTAGCTCATGCTTCTGAACTTACGTATTAACGAATCTTTCAGGACTTGGCCTTTTGCTTGCATTCTTCTAAGTTCACAGTCTTCCTAGTATATAATTTTCCTTATGATCCTGATACTGTGCTTTTTCTGTTGTTACAGTGACACTTGAGGAAGATTGTTCCTTGGAAGAAAGCAACTGGTCAAGGCTCAGGGTCAGACAGAGCATCACGAGCATCACGAGCATCACAAGCATCACTTGGGCAGCCTTCCTGGCTGAAGAGATTCCTTAGTGCAGCTCTTGTGGGAGAAATCTGACAAACGTTTTTCTGTTTACAATGTCTGTTAATACTCTGAATGCACAGGCATCATGAAGACCTTGATTCAGTTCTACAAAGACAGCTGGTAAATATTGCCAGAAAAATAACAGTCAGGAGCAGAGGGTTTCCAAATCTGAGCCTGAAAGCCTGGGTTGAGGACAGGCAAGCACAGGAGACATGGAAACCAGGAAAAAGGTCAGAGAGGGAGCAAAGCTTGCTAAAGCTGATTTTAAACAACCATTTGAGGTATGGTCTGTGGTTTTAATATCCATTGCCACTGGATGAGATGAACTGCAGCTAATGGCACTATGGGACTGAAGAGGGCAAGAAGCATCTTCTAGGAATTATAAAGAAAGATCATTGTTACAAGTAGGTTTTCTGTCCTGAGGAGAGACAGCAGCATTTGCAGTCCTACCCTCCAGATGGTTCTGCTAAGAGAAGAAAAAACAGTCTCTATATGACCTTAATAAGGCACCTCTGCAGACACAGCCCAGAGGCTTTATCACACAAGTGGTGTTCCTAGGTAGTCTGGCAAGGTCTCATTTCAGCGGCAGCTAGCACTAAATGAGACCTCATTTTGATCAGGCTCTACCTCCCCGCTGACAAGCCTGCAAATGGACAAGTATTGCTTTGTCACAGCCTTTAGGCTGTCTGGGTGCCAGCAATGGGAAACAAACCCTTAAGGAGAAACCTACCCTCAGTTTTGCACTTCTGTGCCCCAAACAAAAGGATGAGAACTGTTGCAAGGGCAGCAATGCTCCTGCTCTGCCTGTTTGCTGAACCCACCCCAGCTGCTTCAGTTGTTACTGAAGAAAACTGCTAGGCAAGCATATGGGAAAATCTGATGCATTAGTTTTTGTTCTCTTATACGTAGGATAACAGAGAACAAGTTGGATGAGAGTTTTGAATGCCAATGAGATGCTGACCAGGTCACATAAGTCTGATTTAAGAGGGGTATTCCTATCCTCCTAAACTCTCAAAAATGAAATCTTGCTAATGACAGAACAGACATCTTGGGACTTTCCCCAAGCCCCTTCACTCTTAACAGATAGTGTGAATGTTTTAATTAAAACTTTGACAGAGAAGTAGATCAGTTCTACTCTATCATTTTCCTTTCATGGCAAGCTGATGCAGATTGCCAGGTTGATGAGATATATCAATATTATATGACACACCATGTGTCAGGCTGAACACATTAAAGGCTGATATCAAATTTTAATGTAAGTCATGAATCACTTAAACTTATTCATCCATCCCTAATTAACATGAAAAGTATGAGTAACAAGGGCTTCTTTTGTTTTGCTTTTATACAAGCAGGAGAATGAGGCACCTGAACAGAGATATATATGAGACAACAATTTTAACTCTGCTCATGTCAGAATGGTTCAGACATTTAGATCACAACACAGAAAAACCAACAAAATGCTAAAAAGACCTCATCCTAGCTCTCTGAGAACAAAAATTCTGACAACTTGATTTGGAGTTGGCTATTAAGAGCATCAAGTCTTGTAAAAAGAAAAGGAAGTATCTGCATACACAACAAAAACAACCCCACACACATTTAAAAGAAGTTGTCCCCCACATCTCTCAAAGAGAGAACAGATAATGTTCAAACTGCACACTATTTTACTAAATTCTTCTCTTTTTGACCATTTATTGGCACTGTTAGCCAAATTTTCTTACAAAGGTATTCAACTGTAAAATTATTTTTCGTTAGATCTCAACCACAAACTCAGCCAATAAAGTGCATTGAAGAGTCACTGACTTTGCCGTCACTAACAAGGACTGTATGCCTTACAAATTGTAATAGGTATTTACATGATCTTGCATACTTTGGATGATATGTTACCATATCATCATTCTTTACCTGTATTTTTGCTGATTTTATTTCTCTAGTACTTCTCATCAGATTAACAGTTTCCCTTTCTATTTCAGTAGCATAGAAATATTCTGTTCTCAGAAAAAAAAAAGCTTTCTTTTTCCTCCTTAGCTTAGTTTTTTTCCTCCTTATTGTAGGATGTGCGTATTATTAAAAGTACTTGCTGCGGTAAGATTACTCATTCACTTTCTGCACATTTTTGGTGAACCTGTGTACCTCAGAGCCTGCATCTGTCACTGGGGACAGTGCAGAAGCACTTGCTGAGCTCTACAGCTCTGCAAGGAGGAAGAGGACCTGGCATCCTGAATAGCAATAGCTCTAAAGACCATTGCTGAAAAATGGCACAATCATCAGAGATGGGCGCATGGCAGAAGCAGTGCTGAGAGCACTGCTACCACAGACGCAAGTAACAGGTTTATTCATAGCACTGCTTTTCCCCGGGGAATGGCGTCTTGCGAGTGACTTCATTAACTGCTGACAGCAGACAGACTGCGCTGTGCTGGGAGTGAAAGGGAAACACTCATCAGATGGCCACAGCCACAACTGAGGAAACTCACAGAAGAGATAACTGGCAAGCGTGGTGCTTTCCTCACTGTTCAGAAGAAGTTAGTCATATCCCCAAATGTAATGATTTATTCCTTTCCTTTCTGTAGGGCAATGTTCTTGTGCACAGACTTGCTTTTTGCACAAAGGGTGCTGTTCACTGGGCTCTTGGAAACTTCCCAGGCTGCGGAAGGTGGGGTCTGAATTCCAGATTGGTTGCTAATTGTAAGGAAAACCCCTAAATATATTGGTGGTGTTACTTTTAATAGTCAGAAGACACCTAGCAAACCTATCATTCACTGCTGTCCTGTGTTTGACCTCCCACAAGACATGCAATAAAGCTTCCCTCACTGCATGGCCAGCAGGATGCGTACTGTCTTTGGTGTCTCCAGTGCGTTTACTCACAGAAACAGGGTTGCACAGCCCAAATGACCTATATCCTTACAGCCAGGGATCCCCACTCCCACCCTAAGCTTAAAAACATCCATCCCCACTGAACCAACCTGAGGATGTTTGCCTGCAGGTGCTCTCCATACTCTAAAGATCATACTAAGAGCTGAACAGCTGATAGCTGAAACACAAGGGTTTTGTACACGTAATTGCTTCTTTCTTCGCTCCAAAAATACATGGAAAACCACATTTCCTTACCTGCTGGTCCCCAGTATGCATGAGCATCTTTCAGGTGCAGAGCAAACTCTCCAATGTTTCAGCTGCCCTTGCGCTGCAGCTCCGCTTTCCTTTGGATCACAGGGAACTTCTCTTTCTCCTCATGGCAGCTGCCTTGCTCCTTGCCAGCCCTGAAGCCAAGCCTCCTTGTTTAAAAGCACACCACCATCACACTTCCATTTTCTCTGTGAATTATCCAGGCTCACTGGGCATCTGTGTTTCAAGCATTAATACCTTGATTATTGACTCTCTTCAGCACAGTTTTTTACTCTCCAAACCCTATCTCCACCAGAAAGTTTCAAGAAATCTGGCCTAAAATGCCAGTGAAAAGTCCTATTCTTCCCAGAGGAAACACTAATAGTCCTTCATAATCAAGCAGGCTATTTATAGGAATGGTGACAGTGTGTCTAACCCCACAGTACAATGAGCATGAGGCAGTCCACACAAGACATGATGATAGGGGCTGTTCATAAAATCAAGTGGAAATTCATGTGCTGTATGTCAATAGTGATTTAAGTAATCATTTTCTTTCCCCACACAGCACAATGTCACTTAATCCATTATTTTTAAGAATAACATTGAAGCTATTCTGATTTCTGAAATGTTTATATTCACTATAATCCTAATCCGCTCTCTTTCTGCATTGCAGTGCTTCCACCTCTTATGCAATTGCTTTTTAGCTGAGATCACACACACTTTCTGAAGGTGTTTCTTCCCCATAAACTGCATTGCAGGTTTATCTTAAGACACAGAACTAGTCCCTTTGATCTGAGTAGCAGAATACAATTAGTTTGGGATAAAAAACAGATGAATCCCAGACAAGCCCCAGACAAAACCAGAAGTGGCAGGGAGGCAGAATTACCTTAGGAAATAAGCAAGGAAGCATCAGTACCAGCTGGGTTGTGAATCAGAGCAGGAAACAGATACAACACTCTCTTCTAAGGTACCAAGTGGGAAGCTGGCATGAAAAGCAGAAGCATCCTAGTATATATATTGTTTCCCTGAGCAGGAGATGAGGAGCTGGGAAAACACTGTAAGAAAATGGGAAACAGAGAGAAAGCAGGCAGGGATGAGATGTACGGTTAGGGATGCACATAGTAGATGACTGGAAAAACCTGAGAAGAGGAAGGGAAAGGGGCATTACGTGGAGCAGGGCTGGGAGCTGCAGTGCCTGGGGCACCCTGTGGTGGCATAGGGGGGTCAGCATTGCAATGGCTTCTTTGCCACAGCCAGGGTGCCTTGCTACAGGGGCAGAGGAGCCCCACTCTGGGAAACCCTCACCAACAGTACTGCCACTCTCCCTCTACCTACAGTAACAAATCAAGCCACCACCCCATCTCTGTGAGACTCAAGTAGGAAGATAACAACTGGCTCATGCTCCACCCTCCCTCATCACATCCGTCCCGCCCTGCCTGGGGCACAGCACTTTGGACTGATGCACGCAGGCCGGGAGGCAATGGGGCTCTGCTCTGACTCGCCCTGTGCTGCAAGTACATGGGTGTGCTGCTGCAATATAAACACCCGTTATTGCCCTCTCCCCTCCCTGCCTCCAAAGGAATGAAGTCCTTCAGCAGACTTCACTTGCGTTGTGCCCGTGGGTGACCCACCAGCAGCTAGTGGCACAGCTGTGGTGTTCCCGGGAGGGTGAGTGATGTAGGGTGTTGCAGGGCACCCCCATAGACCTGTGCCCCACTCTAGCTCTGTTCAGCCTGTCCCTGTCCTGAGCCGCTCTTAGATGGGGCCAGCTGAGATGCAATGTGGCACTTGGTCAGAACCATGCCTGGAGAGCAGACCCCAGGAAGGTACACCATAGGGACTGCCGGAGGTTACTTTTATAATGTCAGTGTCACCAGTGCCTGCATCCGCTTTTTGACAGAAAGTTGCCATGGGCTGGAGATGGTTCTGTGTTCAGTCCAGCCCCTCTGGGGTGTGAAAAGACAGTGGTAGAAGGCAATTTCCTCCAAGAGCATCCAAGCTGTGGAGGTGTTTCAGAGTGAAGGGGAACAAACAACAAGCAGAAGAGCTTCAAGGAGCTGGGCATGGACCCGAAGTGGAATTGATAGGAGAGACAGCCAGGTCAGAATAGGAGTATGAAGTTGTACTGTAAGAGCCTCTTAGAATTGGATGTGAAAACTAGCAGAGGACAAATTCTACTCTGAAGGAACAGTAACACTTGCTCCCCCTTATAAACCCACATCATGGTTTTTCTTTAATATGTTCTTGGAAGCTAATTAGGGCTTAAAGTTGTATATTGGCAGTTGGTTAAGAGGCCAGAAGAACATGGATGTGGAAGGATGCAGCAAGAAAGCACACCATAATCCCCTATCCAGGAGCTGTGTGCACTTCCCTGCTCTCCCCCATTTCTGGCTGTCAGTTGCACTTAGCCAGATACTGTGAGTTATAAATCACCTTGGCAAGACGTGAGTCACCAAGCAGAGCGTCTTCCATGTGCGGAAAGAACAAAAAGCTGCTCGCCACAGCCTGGGGGCGTGAAATAAGGAGGGGCCGAGCCATCCCACAGACTGAGTGAGACCCAGGGTGATAGCAGCACTGTAAACCTCCCAAACCCAGCAGTCCACCTCCATGTAACAGGTACTAATGTGCCTTTATATGTATTTACATAATACAAATCATAAAGACCCTTTTCCTGTGCTTTTAACATCAATGTGGCACGAGGACTGTGGCACACTAGGGAATTCTGTAACATCACCTTAAAAATGGAATTTAAAAGTCTACAGAATGACTTTCTAATGAGAATTAGGAATAAAACTTCTCAAATGATTTTAGGGCCATGGTCAGTACAGTGGAAAATTACAATATGCCATTATGATCTTTTTAGCATAAAAGTACTGTTAATTTACCAAAAGATATTGGACCAAACCCCGCAGATACCGTATAAGTTACTAGATATGAGAAGGTTTCTTTGTTTGGTTTTAATATTTTTATTTACTTAAATAACTGTAGTTTCTTCCTAAGTGCAGCTTGCTAAATTTTCCTTTCAGTAGAGTGAGTCTAGCTGAAGTAAGTTTCACTACATTATTCTTTCACTTTCTTTTTTAATCTGATGATTCAAGGACAGGTATGCAGACTCTGACCAGCCAGTATGCCAGATACATGCTTGGGAGGACAGAATATCCTCTTTTCTCATTAGTTTTCATACGGGGACTACACACATGCGACCTCAGGTTGACAGTACGTTGTTGCGGCACTTACCTTTGGTGCACCGATTCAATACTGAGGTTGCTGGAAATGATAATTGTGAGCTGTACTCATCCCGTGGGTGGCATCTGCTTTTCCTTTTTGGAGGTAGTATCGCATAAACAATGAAGTGAGCTGAATTTAGACTTTGATACATAGACTTGCCATCTAATTGGTGGGACTGAGCCTAGATTAAAAACCATACAGACATTAACAGAATAGTGTGATTAATGGCTCTGGGGAAATAATTTTTAGAGCTGTCTCGGTAGCAGTACCTGAGAAAGCATTTAAGGGTTTTGGGGTTTAATTATATAAAAAATACACATGAAAAGAAAAAGACTGTATTCTCTTCTGTACTGGGTTTGCCCATCACACCTTCCAATAGAGATGGTTGGATTTTGCCTTTGATTCCTGGAGGAACACACTGCTAATAACTAGAACCAAGTTTGTCCTTAGTTATGTATCCCAGGGAAAAAGATTACCCAGGCTTTTTGCAGTGCTAGCAACCTATTACTGTATTTTTGCTGTTTATTTGTATAGGCAGAGACATAAAAATTAATTTCCTTTTTAAATGAAGATCTGAGCCTGGATTCAGCCCATATTTAGGTCTGTAACTTCTAATCCTGTTGATTGATTTTATTTCCTCAGTAATCCATAAAGATCAAGAATGGTGGAAAAGAGGGAAAGAGGATGTTTGCTAAACACAACTATATGTGCCTTAATACACAGACAGTAAGACCAGAAAATATTTTTCTTGTAATTAAATGGAGTCACTCCACACCCCCCACACCCCCCCCCAATTCACTGCTTTTCTTCAGAGCAAATATTTATGTGTAATACACACTTTCCTGAACAAGGTAAAGATTGCAGCTGGAAGAACAGTGGTGGTAAAGCAGAGGAGCTGATATGCAATGGACAAATTACATGTAAAATTAATATTGTCAAACTAGGTGAGATCGCTGCTTATGACAGCCCACCTTACTGACCATACTGAAATTCCCTAGATGCACCCCTGAGAATTAAAACTGCTTGCCATAAAAAGTCTAGATATAGAAGCCCAACAAATCCCATGTGAGAACACCATCGGAGAATGGAGGATAAATTCATGTTTACCCCTGCCGTTCAAAATCAAGCAACTGAAGTACCTGAATATTTTATGGGACAAATTCTTCTGATGTATATTTATTGAAGATAGCCAGAAATTCCTGAAGATATTTACTTAATCTATGGCTAAAACTGTGGGTCAAACTAGTGTTAAGTCTTACAACACTTCAGATGATGATGGGCAAATATTACCTGTACTTAATTTGTAGATACAAAAGATGTTTGAGGTGGTAGTAGAAGCAGTATACTTGTTACTTTTATTACAGTATCACCTCAATCAGAAATAGAACTTTGTGGTAGAAATTGCACAACTATCATTAGATACAATTCATACCTGGAAAATCAACACAAGTTAATTAATTCCACAGCAAGAGAGGCACATTTTGGGGTGCATACTGTTCCTAGAAACAAGGCAGTGGGGATGGACTCAAAGAGTGATGGAGTAAACAGCAGCACAAGAAAGTGTGGACTAGCACAAGAGAGTATGGCCTGAGGAAATGCTACTGGAGTGAACAGACTTCTGGTCTTTGGTAAGGGACTGCTAGGCAGTGTGCTGGGGAGGCATGCAGGCACTATTAAGGGTCTGCCTCAGACCAAGTCCAGTGTCATAAATTACGGTTCAGAACAGAATCTAGTATTAAATATATGTAGCTTTATTTTGTCAGCCTGAGTGGAGTGAAACGTAATGCAGTGTTAATAGTCTCAAAGTATTAATAATCAAAATTTAGATCAGTCAAACTATAATTTTAATAATTATTAAACCAGTTAACTATTGTACCACACAGTGAACAATTACAGGTGTTCTGTGAGACTGAATTCTTAGCAGACACCACCCATCATTGCAGTACAATTTCAGAATTGCTTTTTTAAAGCATTCTTAATGAAAATGAATAACTGAAAAAGCCAGAATGTGGTTTAGGCTGCATAAATAGACCTTCATTCATGTTTAAAAAATAAAAGATATTGAGGTGATGCATAGTTACAGCAACCCTGACAAAACAGCTCAACTTCAAGCATACTATTTTCATAGCCAAAGTGATTTCTGAAAAGCCTTACAAAATAAAGGATATGCCAGTAAATGTTTCATGTTATTTACACAAATTATCATAAGAAATGAGCATTCACAAAGTTATCTATATTTCAAATTAATTATGTTCTCTTTTGCAGTCAGCATCAGTATTTCATGAAGGAACTTGTTGGAACCAGAGAGTAATAATTTATAAATAAATGTTTAATTCATCAGTTGAATGTATTTTTTTTTTTTTTTGTATTCTTAGTTGCAAATTACAGTGATAATAGGAAAAGACCTAGAATATGTGCTATGAAGCCTTTAAACATGCCTTGCACTACTTACCATTCAGGACAAGCCTTTCAATTCAGAAAGTGCTATTCAGCATTCGCATTACCAGGCCCATTGTCCAAAACCTCTGCTAGACGTATCATTTGTCTCTATTGTGGTAATAAGGAGATTCCTGGCATTCTGGCATTAAGAAACCAGAAGTAATATATTAGTTTTACTTTTCCTCTGCTACTTAAAAATGAACACATGATAGAGTACATAGCTTAGAAGTCTATGAAGACAGTATCCTATTGAATGACAGCCTGTCTGGTTGATTTACATGGAATACCAAGTGCTTGTATAAGAAAAGGTTAAAATTAGATTGACGAGCAAATGTGCTACCAGACTGCTGGCTGACAAATGGCAAAGTTATGCCAACGTATTACTTATTCTGGAGGCACCCAAGAAGCAAGCAGGAGGATAGTAATTCATGTGCTAGAATACATTCACATTTAGCATAAACAGAGAGTCCTCAGGGTCTGCAACAGGAACATATTAGCTATATGTAATTTATGTCAACAAATAAGTCAGTGGAACAATTTCATTATTAGATATGGAATTTGAATGACTTGTGTTTTCTGAAGTCAAGAGAGGGCTGCTCTACTGTCATTTAAATTAGTTCAGAATAATGCCCTGTTGAATGACTACATTATTCTTCCAATAAATTGACTATTGTGCTACACCCTTCTTCCTCCCACCAGTCACACAATTAAAATACAGATTAGTCATGTAGCTTTTCACAGTGGCTCTTAGATTACAGTCTGATGTTTTTTTGTCACTGTAAAGAGTAGTCTAGGTCAGTGGTGGTAATTCCTCTGTCTTTCTCCTTGCTTTTCAGCAAGTTCTGCTGAGATGCAGGCAGTCAGCTATAAAAGAGCTTGTTCACCAAGAAATGTGAACTAAGGAAATATTTTAACTTGACCAACTGAAGGAATGTTTCTTAAAATCCAGCAGTGAATATGCATCACAAACTGGCCTTGGTGCTCTGGGCACTGAGCATACCTGAAAATACAGCTCTATGAGAGATGGGTACTAAGATCAATTAGTCAGAGAGGCAGGGCACTTCTGTAAGCATTAGCTTTAATGATTAGCAGCTAGATAATGGTGCTAATGTCAGGTGTGTCTCAATTTTGTCTGTAAACTGGAGATACCATTCTAAAAGAGATAGAAACAAGTTGAATTACTAGCAGCTGTTACTTTTAAACTCATCCTCTATGGGTTAATTAGTTTCTACTTAAAATATAAAAAGCTGTTGCTTTTTTTAAATGGACAAACGTCTATTTCTCCCTTTGGAGTTAATGGAAATTCTGCAGCTTACTCTTGTGGAATTGCAGGTTGGCTATAGAGTGAATTTTTCAATACGTGAACATGAATCAAATAGGAATTTACAAAACAGACAATATGGGCTTGAACCTTCATTGGAGCAACTTTTTTGACATTTTGTTAATATGAAACTACGCTAAAGCTTTAGCAGACCCAAACCCATTTGCCAACCTGTTTCCTTAGGGAAAAATGTTCTTACTCCCTTTGAAATCGCCATGACAGACAGCATGTTAGGGGAGGGAGCTAATTGTCCCCATTAGTCATCACCTTGTCAGGATGACTGGCAGTCAGTAGCCTTCAGGCTTGCTTGAAAAGCTAAAGCTAGTTAAGATCTTCTTAAGTCTGGGCTGGAGAGACACCTCGAGACCCGCTGCCCCTCAGTGACACCTGAAAAGCTGGTCCAATATTTTATGCCAGGTCTTTAATATGTCTGGTAGTTTCTTCCTCTTCCAAAACTACTTTCAAGTAAAGGGGGAGGGGGAAAAAAAGGGAATTCAAGGTTTGAACGGCAGCAGGGTTTCTTTCCAGCCTCCTCCCCCTGCGATATTATTCTTGCAAGTGATTGATGACCAGGGCTGTGCAGGAACAATTCGTTACTAACTAAAATAAACCACTAGGGTGCAAAATAGCCTCTATAAAAAGAGTAGCCATTTCTGGAAAAATCTCTGCTTTTTAAAGCTGTGATATATTGAATGGAATTTACCATTGGAGCCTTCACAAGTAGCTGTTGGAAGCAGTTATTAAAGTAGGTATTAGACTAGATTCAGATCTTGTGCAAACAGTTGTAGCTCCCTCGAATACAATCACACTGACAGGCTGGTTTCAGTCATTTAGGCAAGAGAGAAGCAAAAAGTGAGAGACGCTAGCAGAGCATCTGCTAGTTAGATCAAAAAAAGTCTGTCTTGTTGGCAGAGCTATTGTCCTTTGGTCACACCAATCCTAATTTGAGTCCTGCTTGCAGCAGCACATAAAACCTGTGACAAACACAGTCATGCTGACATTGAGGTGGGTGCCAAAAAATGATAATCACAAGTACTCGAGACTGCACAGAAAAAAAAGATAAAACACACACACAAAAAAAACAACCACAGACCCAGCAGGTCTGAAATTAAATTTAAAAAAAAAAAAAGATTAAAAAACAGGACGTTTCTTTTTCTCCCCAATCCTCATTCAGTATAAAAAGCAATAGTCAAAAACTGCAAACACACGCCTGGATGAGATCCTTTTCCAGAAATTCAAGTCTTTGTCTGTGCACTGTTTAGCCCAAGGCTAGGGTGTGTGCAAAACAGAGAAATACTTTATATCTCCAGACTTACAGTATTTTTATTCATGACTGTCTATGAACTCTCCTATTTGTTCTGGTTGCTGTTTGGGTCTTTTATTGTGCCCAACAGAGCAATTTGGCTTGGTCTAGAAGTGATTCATGTAATTACTTTGAAGAGCGACAAAATCCTCAGCAGAGATTAACAAATGCTTCTTGTAGTCCACATCGAAGAGCAGGATTGTGTAGGTCAGTTGCTGGCCTTGCCTGGGGCATTGATGAAGCCGCATAAGGCTGAGTGTGCAGCAGAACCAGAGGTGAACACAACTGGCTAAAATGCGTAGGCAAGCCCACTCTCCTTGGCCAAAAAGGATGCTACAAAAAGCGTCTGAGACTTGAAGCACTGTCATACTCCGTGGGTTATAGTTAATTTATTCATTATATTCATGCTGTACTACCGGTAGAGAGAAGGCAGCAAAAATAACTATTTCTGTTGTCCCCTCCTGCCCCATCTGTATTAGTAATCTGGATAAATACGTAAGAAGTCATCTGTAATGACCACTGAAAGTTCTTCTTGAATTAACTCTGCCAAAATATGCAGCCTTTTCTGCACCACCCCAAATACTTCGCATAGGTCTGTTTCGTAGCACAGATTTTTCAGTTAGCCCCCAAGATACCAGTTTATTTTCAGAGCTTTATTTACTTCCTGAAAAGGTATTTGGTTTTTTACACTGTTTTGAATAAATGTATTTTCAACTGCCTTGGTGCTTATGAGGATATAATACTAAGAAGAATGCTCCCAAGAGTATATGCAAATAGACTGGCTTTGAGTTAATGAGAAAAAGGTTTCTTGGTCTGGCCTGGGTTGAATCCTTGCAGCCAGCTTGACTTCTCCAGAATTCCCTTGCTGTTTGGCTCCTCTTGTGTTCGTCTGTCACATACAAGCTACTTGTCAATTCTTCCTGACCCTGCCTGGAGCACTTGTGGTTTTGGTGATGTTGTGGTTTTGATTAGATTAATTTTGTACTTCCCTCCCCACTTGCCCGCTGTGCAGCAAAAGGCACCCTCACACATTGCATTAACCAAAAGGACATTTTGTCTTCGCCCCACCCCCCCACCCCCGGAAAAAGACAACACTATTGCTCTCTTAATGACGAGTAAAGCCACATTATTAGAAATGTGAGCACTTGCGCTGCATTGTGCAAAGGCAAGATGAGGTTTTGCTTTTAATAATAGGTAATTATAAATGCACGGTAATTAGATACTAAGGAGGAAGTTCACCTTCCTTATTCCAGTTTATAACGAAGATGCCCTCTGGTGGCTGCAAGGTGAAATGTTATTTAAGCTCCTGGGTAAGGACAGCAGCAGTGGGGCAGCGGTGGGCTGAGATCTCCCCAGTCTGACCCCCTGCCTGCACCAGCAGGCAAAGGCAGCTGGAGCAGAGAGCCCCTCTGAGCCCAGGGCTCTGCTCCGCTCACTCACCTGTGTGACACCCACTAAAAAAGGATGGGTCCCAAAGGTTGGGTTTGCTGATGAGGACAACGCTGTTCAGGAAATTAATTACAGCCTTGACACGGGGCAGCACCGTACACTGCAGGGCTGATCAGATGATCACCATCTGGAATAGATGAGCTGCACATACACTTACTGTAATACATACAATGGTATGGTTTGTCCCAAATTGTTTTCCCAGAGATGACTGGATAGTTTCATCTGCAGAATATTTTCAGGAGTGGAATTCCTGGAACCGCCTAATTCTCCCTTTTAGAAAATTTTTTAATAGCTGAAATCTGGATTTTCAACATTTTAGTACAAAATCCACTCTAGAATGCTAGAATGGAATGTAAAGCTTTGCTCTTCCTAGGGTCGCTATAGTGAAGATTGAGCTAGACCACTCTGTTAAATAGTTTACCAAGAAACAACTTAAACCCCAGGGGTTTCCACTCTTGTACTTCCACTACGTTTCTACTGCTGTCTTTGTTCAGTAACTTCTGTGATGCAAGAGCTCATGGCACAGTGGCATTGGGCTTTTTACTATGTGAAGCCTGTGCCTTGCTTGATGAGCTGCCTCCTTCCCACTCACATATGAACCCTCTGCCTACAGACAGCTGGAACTTGTTGAACTATGGAAAGTGAGACGAGCAGAGCTGAAGGAGGTCATGAACTCGGAATACAAGCAGCTGGTAACTTCTGGAGCACTGTATTCTACCTAGCTGCACTGGCCTTTCTTAAAGCTGTTTGAAACCTAGTTTTCATTCTGTTTTGGCACAGTCAGCATCACTTGGAGGTCCTGAACACCCACCCCTCCAACTGCACTTCACCAATGCCTTCTTGACACGAGGAAGACCTGGAGTACATCACCTCATTGCTCAGTCCATGCCATATACTCCCTCCCGTCTGCTGGGGCTGCAGCTGCCTGTGCAAAAAGGCCCAGCTCTGATCCAGCCCAGCTGCAGAACCCTGCCTCAGACTGCCAAAACAAAGCTGTGAGAAAGTCTGTGGAGAGATAAGAAAGGCAAAATTACAGGCAGAGGTAGAGCTGTTGAGACAGGGGTGCCAGCAGCTCAAGGATTCAGGAGGGAAAGCAGGCACAAAATCTAAAGGAAGAAAAGAGTGAGGCTAGTCAAGAAGTACCAGGTCTGTTTGTTGGGGCAAGCAATCAGTGACCATGGCACTGATGGAGCTTGGCAGAAAGTGGAAACGTGGGTCTGCCCTGGGGAGCTGCAGGGAGAGACCCTTTCCCTCCTGCCTGGTGGCTGCTTGGCCAGCAAAAGCACTGCAGGACCCTTGCTGGGTAAGCGTACTCATGCTTAGCCTAATGGCTTGTAAAATCCTACTTTTCTTTGCTGTGAGCTAGTCTGTAAGTAACCTGTTTATGCACCTAGTTACGTATATTCTGCTTAAAGATTATCTTTCAGACTGGCTAATGATACAAACTGATACAAAAGCAAGGCTGTGACAAATATCTGTAAATACATTTGCATATTTTTTACATTCCTTGGAAAGCATAAACCCCCAAATATTTCCTAGTGGGTAAAGACTGAGGCACACAAAGTCATTTTCTATCTGTGCTTGCAAAAAGCTAAAACTATTTACCAAAAAATCCCACCTACTAGTAAATTTTCTCTTGGCCTTCTTTTAAACCATTGTCTTATCCCATTTCCCTTAAGTGCTTCAAGGATATTGCCTGAAAACATCAGCCCTGTGTGTGAATGTCAGGTGGTGAAAATACCAGGGAAAACTCCTACTGCAGATGACTACCTAGGATCAGCAGTGTGTACATGCAGAAATCATTTCCCAAATGTGTTTTCCCTTGGCAACATTAGCATGTTAGGCTCTAAAACAATAAAGCTGCTTAGAAAGCTGCCTGAGCAGGTTGATGTGAACACCTGTGGTGTGCATGTCGGATGTTTTTAGGCTGGCACATACCCTCATTCTGCACGTTCTCCAAAGATCTTTCCATCCTAGTGAAGCTGTTGAAAGAGATCAGTTTATTCAAGCTGCAGGGAGACCGACAAAACACAGCAGAATTCAGAACACCACTGATGTTAAGTACTGAGCAAGGGGATACTGTTGAAAAAAGGCAAGATAACTTCAACAGTTAAAGCTTGGCTGCTGACAAGCTGTCTTTTCTTCTTGGACATGGAAAAGTACTCCAGTAGTATATTTTCCTGTGATATGACTCCTTCTTTACTACAGAACTGGGCCCCACAGGTTTCTCAGATGGTTGATGCAGTTAGAGCTGTCCTGAAAAGGAAAGACTGACTCATTCCACACGCAGGCTTTTCCACACTCCCTCTGGTCACCACACTGTAAATCTTTGCTGTTCTGAAATCAGCTTGGCTTTTCTCAGCTGGAGGAGAAGTTGCCAAACAGAATAGGTTTTGTATATCCTAACCCCTATTCTGGATAGAATTAATGGACCAAGTCTGAAAGCCAAAAGCCTCAGATTTGTTTGGGTTAATCAATGCCAGAATTTGTTGGCTAAGGAATGACACAGATGATCTTTCACAGCTGAAAGAGTATGTCAGTGTTGCAAGTGTTTTGGAAGGTAATAGCATACATGTCTTAAATGCCACCAAATAACGCACTGGCTTTCACAGGAAGACACGGCTGGACAGTATAGGACTGGGTATCTTATTCCAACGCATGTGAAAGTTGGCAAATGCTTATGGAGCACTTGATCAAAGCAAAAGGAACAAGTGCAGTGAAGTGTGCACAGGAGGAGTAGGAGTACAAACTCATATAAATATTCTGGCACACAAAATGCATTTCTCATAGGATGTTTCTGCAGAAAGGGAGGTGGCAGAGCTTTAGTCAACCATCAGATTTGTCTGGATTGGTGGATGTACCACAGTGTAAATTAAAGCTGGGAGGAGAGAGCAGAACACCACTTTTTTTTTCCCTACCCAAGAAAAAATGACAAAGAGTACCAGGAAAGAGCTCCACAAATATTCTAGCCTAATATATGTGAACAGTCATTAGCAGGGCTCAGCTATCAACAGGACTTTGCTACTTTGCCACACTGCTGTTAATGCATTACTTGCACTCGTCTTGCACCTGCCTAGTGCAGAAAATAGAGATTTTGTTCAGCGCCTAAAGAAAGGCTACTTTCTAATCACTAACAGCCAACAAGCAACAGAGTCTGTGCATGATCTTGCAAAAAACATTTGTATTGGTACAAAATCATCCTACAAGAAAATGATGCTTAGAAGTATTTGTTAATAGGTAAAAAAAAAAATATTCACAGCATGTTTGCAGGTAGGGTTCAAAACAAGCTGTGTGCAACAGGATGGAGCCAACATTTGAACAAGCCAGTTGGCAATAAATATGAGCTTTATTATATATAACAAAAGTATATTACATAAACACATTGCCTCACTTGGAGTACTGTGTGCAGTTCTGGTGTCCTCAACATAAAAAGGACATGGAACTGTTGGAACAAGTCCAGAGGAGGGCCACGAGGATGATCAGGGGACTGGAGCACCTCCTGTATGAAGACAGGCTGAGAAAGTTGGGGCTGTTCAGCCTGGAGAAGAGAAGGCTGCGTGGAGACCTCATAGCAGCCTTCCAGTATCTGAAGGGGGCCTATAGGGATGCTGGGGAGGGACTCTTCATTAGGGATTGTAGTGACAGGACAAGGGGTAACAGGTTAAAACTTAAACAGGGGAAGTTTAGATTGGATATAAGGAAGAAATTCTTTACTGTGATGGTGGTGAGGCACTGGAATGGGTTGCCCAGGGAGGTTGTGAATGCTCCATCCCTGGCAGTGTTCAAGGCCAGGCTGGACAGAGCCTTGGGTGAGATGGTTTAGTGTGAGGTGTCCCTGCCCATGGTAGGGTCATTGGAACTAGATGATCTTAAGGTCCTTTCCAACCCTGACTATTCTATGATTCTATGATCATTGCAGACTGCCTGATAAAAATGATACAACCTTTACTCAGGTAAAGGGTACGAATCTGAAAGTATCCATTCTTATCAAATATATTTGGAGCTACAGTAAGAGACCTAAGTTTACAATATGGCCAACTGGAAAAGCAAATAGATAGCAAAAAGCCTTTCCAACCTGTATTATTCTGAATGCACCACATACAGCTTTTGTGAGGTAGCATGCACACTTAATTCAAAAAGACTGCTTATTGATCTGAAATTAATTCAGTTTTATGGTGAACAAGAATAATTTAACAAAACCCTTTAAAAATCTTCATCTTCTCATCCAGTACATTTTATACAGGCAACGCAGTGGACCACTATTTAAATTATCATAAAATGCTTAAATTTTTTTCAGTTACAAGTCTAAATGTGTTTAATACCACACAGTGTGAGGGACTGGTTTGCTTGTTTTGTTGGGGCTTTTTTGCTTCATTAATAGTAAGAGCCATCATTATTAAGGATGCCCTTATTGCATAAGCTAATGTAACCTCTAAGTGAGTCCCTTTCACTAGCTCCACCAGAAAAACACGTATTTTCAGAGGGCTGGGGCACCTTTCCTACAAAGACAGGCTGAGAGAGTTGGGTTTGTTCAGCCTGGAGAATATTCCAGACCTCAGAGCAGTCTTCCAGTACTTAAAGGGAGCCTTACAAGAAATCTGGAGAGAGACTTTTTACAAGGGCATGTAGGGATAGGACAAGGGGGAATGGCTTTAAATTGGGTTAGATTTAGGTTACATATTAGGAAGAAGTTCTTTACTGTGAAGGTGGGGAGGCACTGGAACAGGCTGCTCAGAGAAGTTGTGGCTGCCCACCCAGCAGGCTGCCTGGCCTGTTGCAAGGTCGGTGGAACCCTTGGTATATGTCAAAACCATGTGTATAGTGTAAAGGACTGTCTCCCAAGGGGGAGGAGGGTTCTCCAGGACAGCACAGCCTATGGTAAACAGGCCTCCACTTTGCTTATCCAGCACTGGTGGCAAGTCACAGGAATCCACTGGATCACCCAGCCATTGCTTTCTGCCACTGGGTGCACCCCTGAGTGCCCAAGACTAGGTCAAAGCCCCTCTCCTGGCACACTCATCGATACAAAGCTATGTTGAGGACCACACAGTTGGTAAAGCAGTTGGCTGAAGCAATGCAACAGTTCGCATTTTCCCGTCTTATCTTCCCCAAGCCTTACTTTAGGCAGAGCAATCCTCTATCTGACATACATCAGCAGCAGCAGTGATCTTGTAATAAAAATCAGAGACCATCTTTAAAGAAATACAGTGCTTACAGATTGCAGCTGGAAGGCAAACACTTGGGATCATTTTGAATTCCAGTAAAGCATCACCTCTGAACCCAGAACTGGGCATGCCACCCAACGCCGCTGCACGTGGGAAGGTGAAAGCACTTTCAGGCAAGCAGTTCAGTGCTATGAACTACCGAAGTGACCTACATCTCCATCCTTCTAGAAAACTGGCCTGCTTACAACTACAGTGTGCAGGCCTGGTTACACATAACTCTCTGTGCAGGTTGAGACAGAGGGCAACAGAGTTCTTGCATTCAAACCAGATATCTCATCATATGTTTTTCCTAAATCTTTTCCTGTCTTGCCTGAAAGAATAAGTGACTTGAATGTGGTCTGAAAGAGTTAAAATTTGCTTTTACCAAAAGGCAGGAGGGAAAGACCCAGACTGTAAAGCAGAAAGCTACTCCAAGCACTTCAAAATGAACACCAAGGTTTTACCACAACCTGTTGGCTTTTCCCCCAATAAAGGAAAGGCTGAAGAAAAAAGACAATGGATTTTCATTTTTTTGGATCTTTTTTATTCAAAAGTTTTCAAAGAAATAAAACAGAAAAAAGCTAACAATCTAATCAAATTTACAGTTCAAAAATGTCTTTTGGCGTTTAACAACAAGTCCTAGGAAACAAAACTACAGAGTTATCTTGAACCGGACAAATAAGTTACCACTGGCAAGTTTGTGGCACTAGTAAAACAAAAATAAAAAATTAACTCTCTTGATCATATAGATATCTCTATGAAAATCTTTTTTTTTTTTCAATCTGTACAAAAGGTCTTTCTTCATAAATTAATTTTTTATAATTTAATGGCTGTCTACTATGTGATGTTTAAGTAACTGATTATTTCTTTATGTACAGAGGTTAAATTTCCCAAATCTTACCCAGACAATGAGTATGGCACTTAGTTCAGACATTTCTGGCAGCAGCTCTTCCCTCCCTCTAACACAGCTATCATACTGCAGTTTTAATTAACGCAAAAATATCAAGTAGTGAGAGATCCAGGTTTGGAAAGTTACCAGATACAGGCAAGGTGCTGCAGGAAGTCTGGACTTTTACAAAGCAGTAATATTCCAGGGAGCATAGAACCAATAATACCACAACTTCTTAAAAAAAGAAAAAACAAAAACACATCTCTTATGACTATGTATTTCACTAGAATCTACACTTCTCAGAGCAGCAATTTACTTTTGAAACTATGAAATGTCACCGACATCTATACTCCAATACTCACACAAAATTTAAAAACTAAAAAATACTTGAAAGAAACAACTGCTTAGCCCTAGCTCCCGAGCTAGGATGATTTGGTCTGTGGAAACAGGGAGGGCCAGCAACCTGTCCCAATACAAAAGGAAATAAACTTTGAGGTAGATAACTGATCATATACAGCTGACCAGAGAAGTACACAGTTTTGGAAGACAACTTAATTTATCATTCGATTTAAAACATATGCAATTGTAATAAAGAGCTTTAGTAGCAGTGAATTATCTAATATGTGAAGTACAAATAACTGTGTATTTATGAATCAGGAATTTCATAGTTTCAAAATTGGTTTTCTTTACACTTAACACTTGTAGTGATGATGTAAAGTGTGGCACTGCTTGGATCCAAGTCTTCCTTCATGCTTTTGTGTCCATACGTCAATTAAAATTATAAAACCTAAATGCAAATGTACAAAAAAGGCACATTCTCCTAACCGCAAACTGGTCCGGCAAAAATAAAGAGTACAGAAGACGTAATGCTGAGACAAATCAGAATTATTGGTTACTGGCTCTTTGTTCTTTGGTAAAGTTACCTTTTAAAAGTGCCAAGTCTTTTTATTTTTATTTACCTACTATAGAGAGCTAGTATCCAATCAATTATGCTTCTACTTACATCTCAGCGTATGTTTGAAAACAAGTCCTTTAGCTTTTGCCATTTTGCTGTAATAGCAACTTTTCTGTTTGCTAAGTCTCAGCACAATCCTCATCCTAAAGCACTATCATTAGTATAAAGGAAGGACAAAAACATTCGGTGATATCTCCGCCCCAAACTCCCTACTCTACCTATGCTAAAACTAGAACATCAAGTTAGTTTCTGAAAAAAGGCAAAAAAAGATTTTACATTGCATCATACAGCAGAGTTCCTAAATCATTCAAACTACCAGAGGGAACTATTGGCATATGGCCTTACAAACAATTTATCCTATTAAAATTTCCCCAGTCAGAAAATGTGTTTCACACAAAACATTTTTTTCCCTCTTGCATTTCACTACCTTACATATTATGTGAAAAATCATTAAAAACACTTACTACACATTAAAAAAGCCAAATTTTCAGCAATTTTTATTGACTACCTTTAAAAGCCCTATGCTGCTGTTTTACAAGGCATAATAGACCAGCTCATTTGGTCAAAGCATTCTACACCATTAGTTTGGACTACTTACTGAAACAGCTACAGCATTGAAAGATTTAAGGCAAATTGGAATTTATAGAAAAGGATAAGACACTTCACACTACATTAAAAGAAAAACAGAAAGCTAAAAGACCAGACACTATAATTGCAACACTGCACTAAAGCAACACTCACACACTGCAAGCACAGAACATCGTCTTAGATGTTTTACTATTTTAAACTTGAGAAAACCCATTTCATACAATTACAAAAAAAAAAAAGGGAAATAAAAAAGAAAGAAATAAAAAAAAAAAAAGAAACCAACAAAATAAAAAGAAACCAAAACACAAATTCTGTCATGCACATGAATAAGTCTTCGTGGTCATCTGTGCATACGCAGAAATTCAACTTTTTTTTTTTTGCGTCATAACACTTGATAAAAATTTTTTTTTACTAAAATAAACCTGTTCATGGGAACAGCTACTAGATGAATTTAAGGTTTTTCTTATGCACCTTATAGAACTTATAGCAAAAATAGTTTTAGTTGATTTCATTATAAATAACATTTTCAAGAACCTGTGCAAAACTGTCAATAATTCCTAAAGCACAATTGATCAGTAAAATCCATGATTGTTTCAGCCTTTGCACCCTTCTCCAGGCCAGGTCAACACTGGACATCTGTAACACAGAAAGGTCAGAGCTAGAGCAGAGATACAATTGCATCCTTTTTTTCTAATGTAGCTGTTGACAAAACTAAATAATTTCCTATTTTAGAGAGCTGTGAGAAGAGTAAGTGAATCCAAGTATAAATTTGAGAAGTAACACAGGTGGCAATACAGGTGCTTGGCCCTTCCCGGGACAAGGGATATCTCTGCCAGGACACAGCCTGTATTGTACTTTCCCCCCTCTTATCTCCAATACCTGTTCAGCATGCGGAGTTCCCACTGGGGAACCCTGAGACTGCATTCAAAGCTATTCCCTTCTTTGTTGTTTTGTTATTGTTGTTTCCTTTTAATTGACCAAAAGTGCTTGAGTGCGTGAGCTTACTCCCGTGGCATCTCCAAGGCTTTTGATGTCTGGAAAAAGAACACAACTTTCTTTTGGCGCAGCCTCAGGGAGGCTATGTACAACAGCTAATGCAGAGACAGCTACTGTGCCTCCATCACTGCTAATACTTAACGGCAACTCAGGGCCTATTAAACTTGAAGAAAGACTTCTCAATTTACTGCACTGGCTTATACTGCCATATGGATTAAAAAAAAATACATTGCTAATGAAAAAGGTTTTAGTCAATTGTTGAATTTCTCAACCCAAAACAAAGTCTGCTATTTTAAGGCTTGTACATTTACAGGTGTATATATAATTATAACACGTTTTTCCTCTCAAGTCCCTTTGACTATTTTCACATGGCAACTTTCTGAAAAGAAGCTATAAAGTGGTTAAATGTAGCTGACAAAGGAAAGACACTATGTATCTTTGATTGACTGCATCCACTTGTGCCAATATGCTAGTTGTCATTTACTCCTTGTTTATGGCAGTATGCATATTGACTTTTAATAGGACACTCCCAAAAGTGCTGCATGTACATTTAGACTGAAGTTTCAGTTTGACAACAGTAACAAAGCCACAACAATTAAGAGACTGCAGTGTATTTAGGGCAAGAAATAACTCTCAATTCCCTCCCCTTCACCTGTCCAAAAACCGACAAGTACCAACATGTTCCAGGGACAGAAATACCAAATGCCATACTCTGAGGCTGAAATTAGCTGAGTAATATTAACCTTCCCCACGTGCTCACTGCCATAGCCACTGCTGACATAGAGTCCTCCGGCTTTCACTGCATATAAATACAGATAAAAGTATTTCTCTTAAGAATAAAATATATGGAGGATTGGCTTACAGCAAATGAACAGGGTTGCTCACAGAGCTCGGTATTCTACACAGTTGGAATTATAAAATGTGTCTCAGAAGGGAACACACCTCATCCTTTCAGGAGACTCTTGCCTGGTCCCAGTCTATGGGAAAGACACTGACAGACTGGGAGAGAGAGGCAGGATGGGGAGATGACATGCAGGATTACACTTCATCATCTACCACAGATCTCTACTGGTAAGGAGGTTTTACATGCCCACAGGGAAGACTTAAGGCAAAACAAATAATTCATTGAAAAGCAGCTAACACCAGCCAACAGCCTTGGCATCGGAAACATGCAGGAGCCATGATTTTAACACCAGGCAATGGATAACGGGAAGAGTCTGTGGCTTTGTTTTCTCCCTGCCCTGGAAGCAAATCAAGGATATGGGCTTTCTCTCGATACCAGCATTTGGCTAGACTACAATAATAAACACAGGTCATGCGTTGCACTGTGCAGACTGGTGCCTTCTGTTGAATGTGTGAAGTTTTCTCATTGGTTTGTTTCTATCTTTACATTCTTGAACATGTAAGAAGTTGCTCTGCCAAAAATGGGAATGAGAGCATTGTTGTCAAACAGCACATCTGACCTGCAAAATCCCAGGTAATGCCAAAATGTGTGTATTGTTAGATTTATATATTTTAGGGAGAATATCACACAATTGGAAATTCTTCACACATAACTGATTATCATTTTTTAGTATCTAACAAATGCTGCGAAAGCTGCAGAACCCCGTTCTTAACAGCCTCTGGAACATTATTGCAACAGAACGGAATTTTTCACTATGAGGTCTTCGAAATTTGATTAAAATGATTTTGTATTCAAGCTGCCTGGTTTACAAAGCACTCAGAAAAAAAGATGAGTTAAGAAAGAATTAAATTCCAGAATTTCAAAACATGGGGGATGCAGAAGGGAACAGTTAGTGCAAACAATACTTTCACACGCTGGCAATCTACAGAAAGCAAAAATTTTGCACTGAAGGAGTTCATGTTAAGTTAATTATTTGTTAGTAAAGGCCATGCAAAACTGGAGTAGGAAAGTGAAACTCTGGAGTGGGAGCCAAACAAGGATGTGGATTAAAAAACAACTGTCAAAATTTTGGATCAAACTGCTTTTTGCTAGAGTAAAGGATGAACAGCGAAGTCTGCAGGAGAAAAGGTCAAGCAAGGATTTCCACCAGACTAACTCCGTGCCTGTGGTCTGTAAGTCAGTCACAATGCTGCTTCCAAATCTTACACGTACCACAGAACTAGAGGATATTTTATGTGCAAATACAGTTCCCTTTCTCATTGTGATTCTCATAGTTTTGCACTAATTCATTGTTATTCTTGTATATAGCACACTGCCAAGATGAACAAATTAAAATCCAACATAATCCAGTTATGCTACAGAAAATTATTAAAACTCTATTACTCGTAATTCATTAACTCACTTCTAGAACCTGTGCTTTCCTTCCTGGCTTCTAACTTTGGCCAAGTTCAAATTAACCTCACTGCCTGTCCTCAGATTTATCAATGTTATTTATATGACATTGAAGAAAGAATTAAAATTCAATATAGAGCACTGTAGGTTATGAAATAAAGTATCTCTGAATTCACATCTTTCATGTGACAGGATGAACCCCTACCTCACAGTTACTTATTTTGCTGATACGTATATGGAGAATGATCACTGGACGTCTCTACTGTAACTTGTTGCTGACCACTGGCTTCCTGCAAATAAAAAGGAAGACAAGACATGAGACAAAATCAGGCAGCATTAGCTGCAATCTGTATTTTGATGTGACTCATGCAATTAGCAGTCTTCAAATAGCTAAAGTCTAATTTTTCTCAAGTGGGGTATTCCAAACTGGAGATGTTAATTTTGCATTGATTTCCATTTCAGCAAACAGAAATAAAATGATCAAGCAAACGTCGTGTTACCCCAGCTGCCTTGATGACTAAAATAAACCACAAACTTTTAACATTATAAAAATAAATACACAGAGCAAGCAAATAACTACTAGTACATTTTCTACCTGAAAATGCTAAAGATCATTCTGCCCCTCTCCTTTTGAGGGTTAGAAGAATATCTACTTACCACATGTACAAACACTATTGCTTTAAGTACTGTGGTGTGACTGGCACTAGGGAACACAAAGAACTGTAGCTGGGACTTTGCACACAGACCCCCAAGAAACCAGGGAATTAATTCAGCTGATAACGCTCTGGCAGACAGTGCTACCAGCTATTACCAAAAGCTCTTACCTGCATGTGGGTAAATGAATAAACTGAACCAAACAATTTCTAGAGTTTCTGGGCAAACAGACTTTGAAATAAAATGTTTTGCCTTACAGGCTCTGGAATAGACTATCCAGCACTCATTCTGAATACAAGAGCTGCAGTATAACTGCTCCTCTGTTAAAGAAGTGCTGACCTATGAAAGGGTGTAAGATATAGTAGACAAACTATTGTGTACCGTTTAGTTATGCTTTTCAACTGGACTTGCAGAGGAGTTTTTTAGGCAAATAGCCTAATAAGTATCCTGAGATGCCAGGGTAAAAATCAGGATTCTTTGCTAAAAGTTACATTCATGGTCTGTTAGCAGAGAAGTTTGCTCACAGGAAAACTAAATGAAAGCAACAAAACTACAACATACCCTGAAGTTTTTCTATTGGAAGTTAGGCTTCAAAACCCATAAAGTTCATCTCAGTCATGCTCATATGGAATACTGCTTCAAGTACTGTACTGCTACAAGTACAGGTCATTCTTTGTTATACTACTATTTATATTAGTAAAGAATAATGATATGTTATAACTTTAATATACAGTGCATTCACAGTGCACTCACAGTTACAATGTTAGGCTTTAAAAATCAAGTTTTCTAGGAATATAACAAAACAAACCCCCCCAAACCTAGTCTCATATTCATGTCTCTCACCTCTGGTCTTTTATAAAACATACTGACCTCAACAGGAACTGCTGCTGTCTGGACATGTGTATATTGGGGTATGTAGGCTCCTTGCATAGCTGTTGTGGCTGGCATGTACTAAAAAGACAGGGAGTCCATTAAGTTGAGTTCAAATTCAATGTAAATAAGAGTAGTCAAAATATTTATCATGCTATTGTTTAACAGCTATTAACTGTTTCCCTAAAGTAATATACATGAGAAAAAGACTTTTGTGTTTGACATTAACAGGCTTTTCAGGAAAATGAGATACCTGTTTCAAGAAAACTCAGATGTAGAGTCCTGCATCTGGGCAGGAACAACCCCAGGTTCCAGTATAGGTTGGGGAACGACCTGCTAGAGAGCAGTGTAGGGGAGAGGGACCTATACCATGAGCCAACACTGTGCCCTTGTGGCTAAGAAGGCCAATGGCATCCTTGTATTAGAAGGGCGGTGGTTAGTAGGTTGAGAGAGGTCCTCCTTCCCCTCTACTCTGCCCTGGTGAGACCCCATCTGGAATATTGTGTCCAGTTCTGGGCCCCTCAGTTCAAGAAGGACAGGGAGCTGCTGGAGAGAGTCCAGCGCAGGGCAACCAAGATGATTAAGGGAGTGGAGCATCTCCCTTATGAGGAAAGACTGAGGGAGCTGGGTCTTTATAGTTTAGAGAAGAGGAGACTGAGACCTTATAAGTGTCTATAAATATATAAAGGGGGAGTGTCTTTTCAGTGGCAAACAATGATAGGACAAGGGGTAATGGGTACAAACTGGAACACAAGAGGTTCCACTTAAACTTGAGAAGGAACTTCTTCTCAGTGAGGAACACTGGAACAGGCTGCCCAGGGAGGTTGTGGAGTCTCCTTCCCTGGAGACATTCAAAACCCGCCTGGACACATTCCTGTGTAAATCTAGGTGTTCCTGCTCCGGCAGGGGGATTGGACTAGATGATCTTTTGAGGTCCCTTCCAATCTCCAGCATACTGTGATACTGTGATTTAGACTTCAAATACTGTGTAAAGGACTTTTCTTTCTCTGTTAATCCAAATCATCATCATTTCTCCTGAAGAGTAAAACAACTATTTTTCCCTTTCCAATACAACTTTGGAGCTGTCTCCTAAGTTCTTTTCATTTGGTTTGATCTATTTTTATTTATTAATTTCCAATTTCTGATCAAGTAATAGACTGACAAAAAAAGAGCTGAATAAGATTTAAAAATGGAAGCAGTTATTAATATTTTACTGGATGAAAGACTGAAGGACTACTTTTCCCTATATGCAGGCTGAACATGCCTACTGTGATCTACATGCAGTATTTTCTACTTGTGTAAGTTCTAGTTAGCATTCAATTGCTACATACTGTTCCAGTACTGCCTAATGAAAGATGACTCATCTGCTGTGTCAGAGGGCTTATCATCGATGCAGGCTGTAGTGACATGGTGTGGTCCATGGAGGGAGTCAGTACAGCACCCTATTAAAAAACAGAGAAAGAAGGAAATGGTTGTGGCAACACTGGGATTTTAATTACATTTTGCATTTGAAAGTCTAAGTCCTTCCGATGTGATATACCACAAGAACCCTCCTTAGACCAAGACACTGACTCAGGGAGTAGGTCTGGGGCATTCTGAACATTCTACTTCAGCAGATGTGTTTTGTACAGTTTGGGAATGGGTTAACAACTACATTGACTTCCTATTGAACACACAACTGAAGTACAATGAGCTTGAGACACCTGCTGAAAACACTTTGTAAAACATGAGTTTAACCAGATGCTAACTTTACAGCAAAAATCTACACATGCTGCCATAGATTCACTCAGGTTAAGCTTTGCAATTTCAGGCTTTAGGAAGAAATTCTTATCTCATCTTTAGGAATGAAGGCTTTGGAGGAACATTTGTATTAGGAAAATTCTACCTGTCAAATGTGAAGTTCACATACAAGACAGCTGCCCACTTAATGGCTGGATTCAGTAGAAGACACATTCTGGAAGAGCAGGTTAGCAACACTGACTCTGTCTAAATACTAGCTGCTGTGATGATCTCTATCACTCCTATACCATTTTGTTAACTTCATCAAAAGTACATGTTGAATTTTTAAACACTTGAGATTGCTAAATATGGAGGACACACTTGTAAAGTTTCCAGAGTTATCTGAAATGGAGGATTATCAACAAATTTCATTTTACAAACCATGCTCTACAAAAAGAGATTTCCAAATACTTTGTACGACTTATGCTTGCAAAAGTGTTGATTAAGACTAATGGAGGCTCAAAACTAACAGAAATAAATGCAGTGTACTGAAAGACAGCACTCTGATTCAATAACTAATCCTTGAAAACAACAAAAAGAAAAAAAAAGAAAAGAAAAAACACCAGTACAGAGTATAGTTGGAAAAACAACCATGTGATCAGTGTAGATTAAATGAGTCACAGGCACATCAAACACTAAAAGAATTTCCTGTCTGTAGACTGCAGGCTTCTCTGCAAAGCAAATGAGCAAGACAGCACCAGTCTTTGCACAGGCCAAAACTGAACTTAAAGTCAGGAATCTAGATCTTCATTTTCAACTGTGAAATCTCATTTTGTATACCTGTGAAACTAATGCACCTTACAGCATTATAATTTATCAACTTGTGTATTTCACAGCATGGTGTGCAAGATTTTGTTTTTCAGAAAATCTGTGTTGACAAAAAAGTTAAAACCTGTTGTGTGCATGTGTGTTTAGCATCAAAAAACACAAATACAACAATTAAGCTTGCGAGAGGGTGTTCTGGTTAAGTATCACCTTCTCTGCATGCATAAGAAGAAAATGTTCTGCCAAGAAGATTTACATTCTATAATCTGCATGGAGAGGTTAATTAAAGTCAAGACAATATCCTTTCTATATCTGGAAACAGACCTGTTTGCTAACTACAGGAGGGCATATATTAAAGCTCCTGTTATTATTTGTAATACTCATCTCAAGAAACCCACTAAGTCTCAGATATTATGGTACTTAATTGGCAAATGACATAGATAAGAAGCAAAATATCATGGGAGAGTATAGATTAGAATGCTTGACAGTCTGGTACAGATGCCACAGCCAAAAGTGTAGGGAGACCAGCATTACTCATGAGCGGGGAAGCCAGAACCAGCTATGCAGGTTTTCTTAAGTGGGTGCCCATAATGTCATCTATATCACTACATCCATCTGTCTTTCACAAATTATCCAGTCTGAACTACTCCAGACCCATTTTAAAACCTTGGGTCTTCAATTCCAGCTCCTGATAGGTAAACAGTATGTAAAACAATGGTATTTGCAAAGTGCTTTTCATTTAATAAAAAAAGTTTCCTCAGGATGCTGACTTAGTAACTCTGATTGTTCTCATCACTTTGATACCCTGAAGAAAGCTTTCTTTTTCTCCTAACGAAGCCCCAGTTCAGGTTACTATCATTGTTTCTCTTTTTATTTGAATCCATTATTTAGTCATGATGTAATTGTCATGATGTAATTGTCTGGAAGTAATTGAGTGGGAATTGATCTATTTCCTGTTGTTTAAAGTGTGCAAAGTGTTTATACAAACAGTAAACAGCAATGAAGAAGCATAGAGACTTACTGGGTGCTGCATTATATATGGTTGAGGCTGCATCCAAGAAGGACTCTGAACCTAGAACAAAAGCAGTATTTTCCATTTTAGTCATTCTTTTCCTGAATACTCCAACTGAGATACAGTAGTAGTTTAACAAATAATGTTAACAAGCCCCCTCCCTTATTTATTCACTTCTTAATACAGTCATTCTGTGGAGCAACAATGATATCTATGAAAACTACCTGTACATCAGAAACAAGATTTGGAGACAATATACCACATGCGCCTTTCAGAACACTACACTGTTTTAAGTGCAGGTCTCAAAAGCTTTATCAAGTACACTGAAAGGGTTCAGACAGATCCATGAGAAAATTGTGATGTGTTAAAAAAGGACCGTCTTTGAAATCCCTTTGAGGAAAAGTAGCTGGGACCTCAGAAGTTACAGAATTATTTGCTTTCTAATAAACTATTGGATTTTCAAAAGAGAAAAAGGAAACAGGAATTCTGCTGGACTCTTATTCCAGGAACAAGGAGAAGATTTAGGAGATTCATTCTCCAAAAACATTGCAGTATGAAGAGGAAGAGGAGAAGGTTCTGATGAGCTTCCCTGCTCTTGAAGCTAGCATGTTTTCTCTCTGCAATCACTGACTATGCAAATCCTTACATTGGGATAGCATGCCTAACTTTGCATGAAAAGGTAAAGTAAAAAGATTAAAAGGTAAACTACTAGGTTTCATGGTTATCTTAGTTAAAAAAAAAACAAACCCAAAACCCAGCTGATTGCAATAGCTCTTTGAAAAAGCATGCTCCAAGAAATATTTAAAGGTAGGTATTAGAATGTTTCCTCCCCATCTCCTGCAGGTGTGTAGGATAAGTCAGGATTCTGACCTGTACTACACATGCAGAACTAACTCACCACTGTTGCCAGACATTTAAAGCCCCTTAAAAGCCTCTACCATCATTCTCAGGATTCTGGGACAGGACAGGTAGACAGTCCGGAAAAAAATCCAGGTGAGGTATTTTATACAAGAAGTAAATATTTCTTCCCTCCTTTTGCTACTGACTTTCAAATCTGAGTAATATTTTTACTTTTTCAAACAGAAGAAGAGCAAACAGGAGTTCAAAAATGGAAAACACCTGAACCCTCCCTTTCCTCAGGCAAGAGCTTAATAGCAAAAATACTGGTACAGCCTGACTAAAGCTTTGGCTGATCTAATCATACTATGATAGTACCTGGCTTACTACTGTCATTTGGGTATACAGGAGTTGCAGAAACAAACAATGGACAAAGCTTTATTAAATTTGTTCACCTTTAATAAGAATAAATCCAGGAATAGGTTATACCATGCCTCAAAGAAAAAAAATAATAAATCATGCTCTTATGATACGTCCTGTTCTGTAGATGACAGAATGTTGCAGGTTTCAGTGAGAAGGGTTCAGTAACAAAGATGTGACTAATGCTCAAATTGTGAAACTTTTCTGGCCAAGAACCTCCTCCCTCCCCAGTACAGAATACTTCAGTTAATTCTCAATTCCTTTTACTGTAGCACTTCAAGCATAATGTTGTTAATAACTCCATCTACAGTAATTCAAGCTCCACAACATGTCTATTTAAATAATGCTAACAACATTCCTGCAAACATACACTATTGTGGTCTGCCTATCTCTTAAGCCCAGGAAAGTGAGACTATATTCCTAAGTACGTTTCCAAGCCAACTTCCAACTTTTACTTGGATTATGAATATCTGAGAATCTTATGTTGAGAAATAATTTATATTTTAATAAAGAACAGCAGATAATTCTACCTGAATATTTTTTCTGGGTAAGAACTTGCTGTAATTTTTGAGGTATTGCTGTACAAAGCAGAATGATTCAATATACTGAAAAATACAGTACTGGCACTGTCTGCCAAGAGTAAATACTGTGTTGCATAAGTCACCTCAGAAATTAATATAAAGTTAATTCAGCCCTTTACCCCAGAGTACACTGTTTTCATTCCTACCTAACACTCTGCTCACGCAAGAAGGCACTAGACCTCCAGACTAATTAATACTAGACAATTCTTCCTCTTCTCACTTGGAATGGAATGGAAATACCTGCAAGGGAACACTGACCAAATGGCCCACAGTGCCTCTGTCAGCCTTCTACATTAATTTTCACCCAAACCTAGAAAACTTAGCACATCTCTCTCACTAAAAAACAAACAGCCTCTTCTCCTTCCCCTGACATAGAGAGGTAAGGATTTCCTAAATTTAATCAGTTTTGGTGATTTATCGCCTGATTCACTGATTTTTACTTTGTCTATGTGTTAAACCATAAAATGCCAAAAAAGCTGATTATTTACATTATACTGGAATAACCGGCATATCTCAAGTAGTAATTACAGAGCATATGTCTGAGATTGCCATACCGGTTGCATTAAACACAAGTTATTTGTAAACTGAAATGTATGATGTCCTAAAACGAGCATTCTTAGGACTGTATCCAACCGTTCCACATAATTTCCCAACATGTTGAACTGTTTGTCAATATCCCCTAGTAGGGACTCAAGATGCCATCTATCAAAATACCTTCCCAGGAAGCTTTGGACCAATCCCCAGGAGCAAAAAATGTGCATGGTTCATGTTTTAAATCATTGTTCAAAATAAAGTAACTTTTGGGTTAGAAATACTGTTCTATGCTATTAAATGCTTTAGTCCTAGTATAAAATCACTGAATTTGAATGCTAATGCAATTTGTGCTCTGAACTCTTTTTCAGATTTCCTTCTCTACTGTCTAGCAAATGTCTGCACTCTTTACTCATTACAATCACGTAATACATTATTGTTGGGCCTTCTTTTGCACTGACAAAAACCTGGAGAAAAGTTCAAAAAGCATGGAGAAATATCTCTGAAAGAGAATTTAACTAAATCAAGGAGTTTTAAGTAAAGAATAATTACTTTAAAGATGGATTACTGACATTAAAGGAACTTGACCAAGAAAAAATGAAAAATCATGCATGAAAAGCAGAAGTGGCTACAAATATCTTGGCTATCGGCACAAGTCAGTGACTTTGTTTTGCGAAACACCATGTATCTCATTCTACTGTGTGCTTCCTGAAACAAACACACAGTTTTTAAGGCGATTTTTATCATGCTGTTCAGCATAAAGAACCCCCTTCATCAAAATGAAGCATTACTGGAGAACTCATGAAACCAGATGTAGCAATTGATAAATAAACAGAAGCTCCAATGAACCATTTCAGCTACTAAGTTCCAAATACAAACCTGGTATGTGGAAACCGGAGAAGCGATATATGGCGTAATAGATGTCTGAGTGATCATTCTGTTTGCTGTAATACTGTAGGGTGATGGATAAAATCTAGAAAATTAAGAAATATCAATTAAATGCCAGTTCTGTGCATCTTTCATAATGCAGACTTTTTTTTTTCTTAAGTGTACCAGTATTTAACATACCCATTTTGTAAAGCAGCTGTGGTTGGATCATATGTGAGTGTCATTCCAGCCTTTAATCAAGAAAAGAAAAAAAAAGTGGAAAAAAAGAGTTGACAAAGTTAATTTTTATTGAAAGCTTCTCTTACTAAATTTCTCTTACTCTTTCTTTAGTTGCATTTTTTAATTGAAAATTTGTATTGAAATAGTTTATTACTATAAGTTAGGGAAAGGTCAACAGACAAAAGTAATTATACAGTGAAGATAGTCAGCAATATTGGCTATGAATACAAGTTTCCAAGTTCCCAGCATGAGGAACAAAATGCAATCTATGAAATACCTGGCTAGGAGAAAATGTGTGCATTTGAGAGGCAGGGCATGAAGATGATTATGTGAGGGTGTTGCCTACAATATATTAACTAGAAGAATGAATGGGGAGTGCTGTTTTTCAGAAGACACATTTGAATTTTTCTGTCTCATATAAACGAGGTGTCTAGGCTTGCTAACCACAGTAAGCGTATGGAACTATTATCTTGAACATTAAAGATGAAAAGAGTTGTGATTAAAAAAAAAATTACTGCTGGACTGCACTGGTATACTATTTTAATCTTATGAAAGTGATGTACATTTCAATGATGCATAAATCAAAGGACTGTTTACCACATGTAAATAAAGTTATGTCTCAGGTAGTTTTATTTGAGAAATATCTCGGCATATTCCTGACCAAGTTGAAGGAGATTTTGTTTTTCACTTCAATGAGATAGGATTTAGTGTTTCACATTTTGCCTTTTTTCCTCTTAAGAAAAATACAGTATTTTATAAAGCTGCAAGCTGTCAGGTAAGAATTGCTTGCACATTTTTAATACACCACAGAGCCAAGCCAAGAAGTCTCAATGCCTATCATTTTCATAAGTATTCATTATTGTACACCCACACTAAAGCTTGAAGGGAGGACTTACAAGTCTCACCTCGCCTTCTCTGTGCCATGCTCTTCCATTCTGTATATATTTATTCTGATTCTGTCTCTTTTTCTGTCCTCCATCCGCAAACTTGCACAATAAAGGTTCTGCAGGAACTGAGAAGAAGGAGTATTAGTTGAAGCAGTGCTCCTACATAGACATTCAGTGCTTCAAATGAGGCATGGTTTTTAAGTTATATTCCCAATATGACAGTTAAATAACATGGACTCATACCACAGCATCAACTGTTCTGCATAGCACAAAGACAGCTGCCACACACAAAGAGAGCATCTGGAATGCCTTATATCTTTGATTTAAAACTCCTGCTTTAAAACCTGTTGGAAAGAAACATGATCTATACATCCTGAGCATGCGGCTGTTGGTCTGGGGATGAATGAGAACTACCACCTGAACTCAGAGCTTTGCCTCTTAGGAGGTACATCTAAGGAGGGTGGAGAATAAATCTGGCCAAAGGTCTTTAATATATTCTCCACCCCACCCCTTGGAGGTTTCAGTAAGGTCCCAAAACTTAAATTGCTCTGCTCATCTAGAATAGCCAAATGTATCTCCACATACTCTAACCAGCAGGGTGGAGCAGGCACCTTTATCTTCTGCCACCTTGCACTGAAAAAATGCCACAACTGTCCATTCCCTTTTTACCTCTGCTCTATAAAGAGCATGCAATAAACCAGAAATTCTTCAAGGCTTTTGTCCATACTGTCTCGAAATGCTATCTATCACCTTTTCTTTTTCGTAAGATAAGCCTGACAGTGATTTCAATTTATAACATCAAAATTAAAGAAAAAGAAAACTTTGCACAGTATTATCTCCCTGTTACTAGCTTAAACTGCAGTAGTTTCTGACTACCTATAGCTGAAGCACAGTTCTGCTACATCACACCACACCCTCCCTAATAACAGGGTGGAAGCTCTGTTATGACTTGGATGTGAGTGCTACTCTGCCAGTAATTCCTGATGCATGAGCTGTCTAAGCTTCACCGTGACACTCCTCCAGTCATTCTCTGTTTGGAAACACCTTCATCAGACACAGCTGGATCTGAAAACATGTAAGTTCCCAAATGCAGAGTAAACACATGCGGTGGGAGGGCCACCCACAAAAGAAAACCCCCAAGAAAAAAATTAATATATCTGTATTGTGTAACAAAAAGAGCTGATGTGCTCTTCATTCTGCATGCACTTACAAGAGATGACTGAAAACCTCAGAGACTTGTAACCTGGCAAACAGCTTGACTTTTACGATTTTGGCACAAAACCAGCACTAATGGCCAAGTCATCCCTGGCTTCGGATGGCATACCTGAAGCACTAGCGCTGGTTCTACTGGGGAAAAGGTACCATATCAATAGGCTGACGGATAATTTGACATTACTTTATAAAAGCCAGATCCTAAAAACCTTGGTCATATCACACAGCATTTTAAACCACATACAATTCTGTTGAAGTAAGAGGAGATAATTTCAGATGTTAGTCAATAGGGGCAGAACTGTCATGGTCTGGTCTGAAATTGTTTTGACTCTCCATTTTACACAATGGAAAAAAACCCCATCCGTCAGAAAGGGAGAGCTGAGATCTAATACTGAAGTTAACTGCCTTAAATGAAAAAAGTCTTCCCCAAACTGAGCATCTCTGGCTACCTGTAAATTATTTCAAACCTACCAGCATTATGGGAAGCATGAGTGACTTCCAAAATACACACTATAAATTACTGGATGAAGTTAAAAGAAACTGACATGAGAATGGCTTATAAAGACGTCAGAAAACACCTAAAGGTTTCTAGCCCTGTTATTCTGTATTATAGCACTCACAGGTAGTAAATACTTCATTCGAAGTTGCATTATGCTTTCATGAAAAATCACTACAGTGAATTGGATAAAACTTTTCTTGAAAACATTATTTGTGCTTAAATTTCCCATCACTGTCTCAAGACAAAGACAGTTGTTTTTAGAAGTCGGAGTAAACCTGTCCGAACAGTTAGAATAAAATGTTCACAGAAAAATATTTTAAGAATGTTTTTTTTTGCTGAGTCAATAACTGAAACCAGCTAAATTTTAAATGTTGAAACATCTTCTATTGTCCTCTGTAAACACTCTCTTGATAAATTTAAAAAGGAAGAAAAAACGGAGTAAGAATTATCCACATGTATTGGACTTTGCATACGCAAAAACCTGCAGCAATGACAAAAATATTAAAAAGGCATGCATCTGTGATTTGCCGGGAGTTAGTGCTCCATCTTACTGAGAACAGATCTGATCACGGGAACCCCTGTTTTTCTTATCTTCCAGCTTCTCTTGGTCCTCACTATGTCCATAAATCAAGCCAAACGCAAGAGCTCCAACTCATGTTAAAAACCACAACCAATCAAACAACTTCCCTCCAAAAAAAACCCATGAAGACCGTCTATTTAATACAGCCAACTGCTGTGAAAAGGCTCTATAGAATTTGCCTTCCCTGATTCCAGTTCAAGATCTGAATGCTGATAGTAGGAACTGCTGCAACTAACTCCCAGTCTTTGGCTGCTCTTTGATACATGTGACCTGAGTACTACTGCGTTCATTGCTTTCAGAACACAATGACTGATGGTCATCAGAGGGAGGGTCGTGAGAAGGAGATAAACCTTCATGGGAGCCAAGTATGACCTGTTGATCTCCCTCTCACCGAAGAATGAGTGTAGCCCTTACTTTCTTCAAACTCAAATCTGAAATTTATTTCTTCAGCTTACCTTCCCTCCTATTTTTCAAATACGTGACATACTTTCTCTTGCACATGCAAACACGTATACAATAGATATATACACAAAAAACTCCAACAAGTCCTACAGACCAGTCAGCAATCTTTTTTGTGGTCCAGGAAGGAAGGGAGAGTCATTTTTATTGTTTAATTGTTGGGAAGTGTGCAGGCCTCAGCGATGAAGGGGATCATTAATCATTCAGTGACTTGTCTGTATGTGCAAGACAGAGAGGCATTGTATAAATATTCAGAGTTGCATTAACCACTAAAAGACTGCTGATGTAAAAGGCCAATGTAAAAGGCCACAACTTAGAGTGGACTTACTTCTAGCTAAGCTAAGCAGCTAAGACACCACATTTAGAATGACAACTCTACTGACAATGAAAAGCAACAGACACTCTCAATGATTTGTAGATTTCTGTTGAGGGGCTGTTATGGAGGCATTCTGTAACCATAAGTTTTCCTGCACTTTAACAGCAGGTCAGTGATTTAAAACCTGTCTTTGGAAAGTGCTGATCATCTCCTCCTGCTCCAAATCACCCTCTCCTAGGGTTTTTTTACAGAAGAAAGATGTGAATGAAGTATTTGTCCACAGAGTAAATACTTCTTGTCATACACACATGCACATGTGTAGATCAGAATTCAGTCTTTGTTCAGTGTCTACCCAAATATATACCAGGCAATCACAGAATCATAGGATGGTTAAGGTTGGAAAGGACCTTAAGACCATCTAGTTCCAGCCCCTGCCACAGGCAGAGACAATGATACATATATACAAGAAAAAAAAACATGATGTTTTTATGTCTGACTTTACGTTTACACCCTTAGCTTTACATGGCCAGTTGTATAAACATTTCAATAAACCCTGCTTTCAGATATTAAATAAATACAACAAAAGAGTCTTAAAATACTATTGTTTTAATAAGTTCGCAATTAAATAGCATCTTTTAGTGACTTTCATTTCTTATTTTCCAGTGACAAAGCATGTAAGTCTACTGAATTTTAACATTAAAACATTGCTTGAATACTAGAGCAAGCCTGTACAGCTAGTACACCTGTTGCCAGAAGCTGTGCAAAATGAAAAAGTTGTGCAACCTAAGATCGCAGTAGCTTTGTATGTTTGAAGAGAAACTAAATATATACTCTTTACCATTCTCATCTTCACTTAAATGCAGTGCTCAGGGCCACATTTCTTTAATAATTCACACAAAGTGTAATAATTTGTCACAGGAGCATATTTTTAGTGGGTTTATCCAACATTGCTTCTTAAAACTAAGAAGCAATTATGAACTATGAGAATTAGAGCAGTAAAAGCTTCTCATCTTTGATCTAATGTACAAAATTTTGGTTTCTCTGCCTTCAGTGTGACAATCAAGAGTAACACCAGCACTGTGACCTCTTGATACATTTTAGCAGTGGTTTTCAGTCTATGGTTCCCGGATTATTGCTAAAGGATCTGTGAAATGTACTGAGATATGAGTTTATGGTCAAGCAAATTAAATTCGCTATATAGAGATCTCCAGTGTTCTTTTTAAAGGTAAACAAATAGAGAACACTCAAAAATGACTGCCACAAAATAACTACTTCAAGGCTCCATTTTACTCCTCTCCTGCAGTAGGAACAGAATAATCTCAAGCAGTAGTATCCACCATACCCGCTGGCCCTCTTCCTAGCCTATACTCAAGAGAACAGGCAGAAGCAGGGCTCTCTCAGCTGTCTTCAAATACCCTCCTAAAAAAAAAAATAATAATCTGAGTGACCAATATCCTTACCATAAGTGGGAAGAGTGGCTCACAGACAACCTATGCTTTTTGGGTCATCACCATAACCCACCATTCCTGAAGCAAAAATGGTATGAGCTGCTCATCAAAAATGCCCTCCACCTTAGACCCCTTAAAACAAAATTATTCAGGTTATTTCTCGGAAAAAGAAGTATTAATTAACCCATAAAGCCTGTACAACAGGCATAAAACTTTTGTAGCTTTCAACCTTCTGTATTTTTCATTTTAAATGCAACAAAACCAAACACACTCAGACTTGCAAATACCTTAGGTATTCTACAGCACAACTGCTTCATGTAATCGTTTATATAATTATTCTCGGATATCATCATGCTGCTGTGATAGGGAGGAGATGCCTTTCATGATTTTGCCCAGCAAAATCATCATTATGGGACCAACACAAGATAAAAAGACAGTATCATCTTTAATATCATCTTTAAGTATCACCTTTAGGGGAGGGAGGCTATTAATGCTGCTCTGCCCTCACTACTCATCTTCTGCCTCCCACCCCCTTATACTAGCCTACTCTGTTTCCTCCAATTCTTGTCATGAGCTTCACATTTCACAGAATAGTAAAGCTTTAAATATCACATTATTCACTGAAAATAATTCTTTAAAGAGAAAAGTAGAACTAAATGCAAATTATTTCAATATTATAGCAATCATGTAATAAACATACAGTTGAGAAAAGAATGAAACACAAAAAATCAAAGTCCTAAGAGAAATGGTCAGAAAGTCACAGTCCATAAAACAGAACAAACTATTACAGTAACTTAAATAATGGAAGTACAAACCCCAACCAGAACAAATAGTGGAACTAATACACCACTCCTAGGAGTTTTAAGATTACACCAACTTGCAGTGCATTTGAAATTGCTCTCTGAGCTAACCTTCCTTCTTCCTCACTGAAGACAAAGGAGGACATATTAAATATTGACTGTATTTCATTAATCTTACTATAGAGCAGGGAAATAAAGCCTGAATAGCCTGTTCATCTGGGTTCAGCTTGCTCAGTATCATCAATGCCCAGTCACTCTCTCAATTCTACAGTCAACACTTTTGTGACCACCCCGTGCTACCTCTGTTCTCTCAGATTCTCAGAGAGCTTTTCTGTTCCATCTTCTCATGCTCCAGGTTTCACCTATGCTTCCTATAACTGTGTTTAACCCCTTCTTCCATTTAAACCCAAACTTGATTAAAATAACAAAGCTACATTATGAAAGCTTGTTTTTGTTGAACAGATGTTCTTCCTCCCACACCTATCTCATTACAGGCCAGTCTCTCCTACCCTCCTCATCCTGATAGCAGTGTTTTTATAGCCAGCTCTCTTTGCTGATCTTAGCCAAGTTTCTAGGACACAATGTTTTAATTTAAACGTAGTTCCAGTTCTACGATTTTATTCTGCATTTATTTGAACTTGCTCCTCTACAACCCTGAAGGATGCTAATCTATTTCAAAACATTTTCCTAACCTTTGTCCAAGAGCTTTCCCACTATATCCACTTTTCTCTCTGCAGGTAGCCCAAGACCACAGATGCCCCATGACTGCCCTGCTTTCTGGCAAACTGCACCATATTATTATGCATAAGCTGCATCCTCTAAAAAGACTGCATTATTTGACATATGCTTGTGATGTGGTGAGGAACTACAGAAAGAATCTGAACTGCATAAAAGCCTTTCAAAGAAGCCATTCAACTTCACAGCACCAGCATGGAAAAGCAGAGTTGAGGCTGTACCCTATACAACAGAATTGATGGTCTTTAATAACAAAGACTCTCAAAACACCCTTATGCACCTAATTATTTATTGCACTTTTCAGCACCATGGAGGTGTGACTCATCTCAACTGACTTTCAGACATTGAGAGTCAACTATTTCTGAGCAACTCATCTAGAAATTCTTTGTAACCACAAGGACAGCTGACAGCGAAGACACATCAGTCACTGGAGGTGTGTGCTGCTTTACCTATTCTAGAAAGAGAGCCTAGGTGAATACTTTGCCAAGTAAGCATTAGAAGTTAAAGTCCATGAGGTGGATTACATCTTCAGACCCCTCTTTAGTTTCCATTTTCTGACAACCACCAGTTCTGTACAAATTTATTGTCCCTAATTTTTCAGACTTTACTGCTAAACTTTCCTCCACAATGCAGAAAGTGCACTTAGAATTCCATGCAGCAACTTATTTCTACCCCATTGAACCTGATTATATAAGGGTGCAAGTCCAACTTCAGCAACAGCCCACCAGAGACAGCATGAGTAGCAATGACACGCTTGATAACTTGTTCATTGAGAACACAATAATACAACTGAAAATAAAAATGTGTAACCTAAAAAGCACTAATAGGGAGTTCTGATACAGTTCTTTTACTGGTTCTGATTGAAAAGAAACCCCTATATGTTAATTTGAATTCTTAGTTTCTCTATGCTTCTATTTTAGGTCCAAAGCCATAGCAGCACTATAAAATTAATCACAGAGGGTGGATCAGAGCACAGTCAGAATTCAGAGAAAATGGTTCTATGATCTCTTTGCCCCTAAAGGGATTTTCCATCTCATAAAACACAGATTGCTAAATATATGAAATAGCAAAATAAATGTTACAGCCCCGATGTATAAAAGAGTTTCACCTAAAGAATCTCAGCAATCAATACCAATGCAAACGGTCTGCAAAAGCCAAGACGGGGAAGTCAAAACCCTGCATTAGATTAGTGTTGGTGAAGGGAGTGGTTTCCTGTGCTCTGCAGCAGCTTTCCATCCCCACTGCAGAACAGACTGCCTTGAACTGGAGTAATCTTTCAGGGATGAGGCATGTATGTAGTTTTACTAAACAAGCCACATTCTTGTCTGCCTGCCGAGGACTGCTCTCCTCCTTGGTATCAGGGTCTGGCTGCAGAGAACATTTCACCAGAGGGATAAAGGCAGCTTCAGCAACCACATCAACAATGTAATTTGTAAACTTCCCACTTGGGATTCTCAATAAAATGGTTACTGAAAGCTGCCTGGAATGTCAGGCATGTATTCTTTTCTCCTTTATTGTCCTCTTTTCTTGCTGTTTTACTCTGCTGCTCTGAATTTCCTTCCCTCACTTTTAAGTGTTTATAGAATACATTTTGTCTCTTAGAAACAATGCTGACAAAGCAAACAAACTGATGAGGAACTTAGTGTGACAAAAAAAATTGCACTGTGTACCTTCTCTGCATTTTGCCTTGCACAACATTTCCAGAAGTAGCATTCATTGACCTGCCCTTCAATCGTCCTGAAGAATCTCAAAGACTATGTAAGACTTGAGAGTCACAGCTTCCCAAAGAATGAAAGTGCCGGGCCTTAAGTCACTGCTGCAGAATCTATGCTTTTTTAATCAAATCTTTTATTGAAAATTACTTAAAAAAAAATCAACAGATAGCAAAAGTAGTCCATTTTTTGCCTCTCAAAAAAAACCCAAACCCAAGAAAATCCAAACAAAAAACCCCCACCAACCCAAAACAGACAAGCAAAACAAAATAAAACCCCAAAACAACCAACCAAACAAAAGCCCACCGAACCTGTCCATGGACCATCAGCCAAATTCTGTTCTGATACACATACAACACACACTTGTTTCCCGACTTCAATGTAGGACGTAAAGCTGTGCATAGCTGGCTTAAGGCTTTCCAACCCTAACTATTCTATGATTCTATAAGGCACCTTAGCCACTTGTCTTTCTGCTAGGAGAGAACACTACTGGATTCCTGTAAAAGGTTTATAGGAGTGATATACTGTGTTACAAGTGAGCAAGCATTACAGTCATCCAACAAGACACAGTTTAATTTTAATAAGTCTGTTTCCGAATGAGAAGCCAGATAAACAATCAGGCTTCCACTCCACAAGCTGTAACCCATTCATACATCTTGTTAGAAATGTATGCAACATACCAGAAACTCCTGCTGGTGTCTTTATGAATTTTCCATTAAAATGAGCAATCACTGCTTCACATTTTTCTGTTGACTCCATCCTAAGAAAATAAAGAATAATTTGCATAAATTAAACACTCATCCAGATTTCCATGTTTGTGATTTTTTAAAGCACATTTCTTGCTTTTTCTTGCTTCATTTTGTGGCTTGCTTTCCCATGTATGAGCAATAGAGAAGATGCCTTCTAAGAATACACAACTTCAGAGAGGGAGAACTAAACTCCATTAACGTTTTAATGCAATCTGAGGCCCAAGTCAATACAATACCTTTATTTACTTAGAAATTAGGCAAAACGTGACTTAGACAGCTATAGTACAAATTACCTATGCTGTCTTGAAGGAAGCAAAGACTGATTCACAATCACCCACAGCTGAATCCTTAAGAGTCTATGATATATACAACAAACATTAATGCCACTTTTGCCAAGGATTCTGAAGTGTGTGCATGGTTTAAAAGTAATAAACACAAATATAAACATGCCTGACAGCATGACCCAAACTGCCTTTGCAGTTTTTACCTTATAGGTATCATTCCAACTAAATGATGTATCTGTCTCTTATTTAATTGTCTCCAAGTTACCTTCAAAATAGGTACCAGTAACAGAAAATGTGTGACAGCTACCAAGAATTCATCCAGGATCCTGAACAGGTTTGTGTGCTTATGTTGTGAAAACCAGACTTAGTAGGCTGGGTGGACTACTGGTGAGCTACGGCTAATCTGGGAGCGGCTCCATAGGCTGCAGCTACATCCTTGCACTGCAGTGTAGACTTGTCAGTTCTAACTGCCAGCCTGGACTAAGTTGCAATAGATGACTGAGACATGCAAGTGTAACAAAGTTTATTTTAAAAGAAGAATATATTTTGCAGCTGTCTGCAAGATGATGCTTGGATAATACTGAACCGGTATTCCTTTCTATTTGTTCGTTAAGTTCTGTAATCCAGTTCCACAAATTAGGCCAATGACCTCAGCAGCAAAGCAGCAGTACTAAAAATTATGAAGTTTTGGCACCATTTTAATTCCGATAGCCCTTCTGCACAGGCTGTCAAAAATACAGTCACAGACAGCAACCAAAATCATCAAAATGCCAGACTGAGCAAGAAGTTTTCCTCATGGTTTCAAAAATACCTTCTAGGGAATTTTCACAAGTTTCGGATCGTTGGATCTGCATCAAACTTTTTTTTGTTTGTTTGTTTTTTTTTGTCTTCCATGGAACAAACAATATGATTCAGCTTCAGACTCAAGCTTGGACTTGATAAAATACATTACTGCTTATTAACCTAAGAAAATGCTCCCAAAGGCAAGAAATTAAAATCTTTACTTAATGACTGCATGTTTCTTGGGACAATTTTAACTTGAACTAGTAGTTACCCAAAAATATTCCAATACCTAGCTTGCAGAAGGGGAGAAATTCTTATTAGCTATGACAGCAAATCCTCACTCTATAACTTATGTGCATAAATATGTGTACAAAAATAACCAAGTTTATACATATATATAAACCAATGCATAATACAGAACCTATTGAGAAAATACTATAATCACTTTTAAAGTCTTTAATACAAGTGAGGTTTTGGATACACACAAGTCTTTTGGACTTTGACACACAATTCTAAAACTCTTCTGGGTATATTAAAATAAAACCATTCTTAAAATACCACTGATTCAAGACAGTTAGTAAGCAAGTTTAGGGAGAAAAGACTCAATGCCCCTATATTTGATGATAGAAATACCCAAACTAAAGCCTCCAAATTTTGATTGTCATGCTATGCTTAAAGCAGGACTTAAAGAGAGAAAAATACTAGAAAGGCACAGAAAAGGCTCTGATCAAGAGACCCCAGAACAAATAACTGAGTTAACTAGAGAAAAAGTAAGCTCACACAGACAGAATATGTGGGAGGTATCTACTAATTTATAGAAAATATTTGTTCTTGTTGATTTGGGAGAGATATTTGACCGAGCTGGCAAATATTTTAAGGTGAGATTTACCGTAAGTGAACGAAAATATTTTCTTTCTCAGATGACAACATGTTAATGAGCCAGAAAATTCGAAGAGCTGACATTCAAAGGGCAATGGTGAGTTCATTTTCTCAGAGTAACTAATGAAGGGGAAAAAAAAAGGATGGGGGTGGGAGGAAAGGGGTTCCTCCTTACAGTCTCCTGTCTCAAATGCAAGCCTTAAAAGCCAGAACAGTCACAGAAGAAGTCTCTGTAAATCACTGCATAACTCTTACTTATTGGTTCAGGGATCGACCAGAAAAGAGAAGTACAGAGAAGAGAAGGAAGTAGCAGAGAATGAACTCTTACTCTAGATAGCTGTCCATTAAGAGCAATAGATTCAGATTTTGCCATCTAAGCAAGATGGGACACATCCATATTTGCCTTACCAAAGGAATAATTAACAAAACCCTGCTGGTATCCCCATCTAGATCTCACTTTTCTTTAAAAGATTGATAATTTTCAGTAATTTATCCTATTCCTGTCTTTTCAATTAAAGAAAAAAGGAAGAAAGCTGCCAGCATGGCTAATGCCACTGAAATACCTTGCAAAGCCAACACCACGGCTTGTCCCACTCGAGTCCCGCAGTATCCTTGTAGAGATAACCTGCCCAAACGGTTTCAGCATGTTCTCAAGCTCCTGCTCATCCATTGAAAGCGGCAAATTGGAAATGTATAAATTAGTTGGGTCTTGTTCTTGTTGCTGAAAGAAAATTAAAGCAAACTGTTACTACTGCTGCCACTGGAAAGATATTTTGAATATAAGATATAACAACAATTACATATAACTACTACTGGTATAGATTTTTACTTCTCAGGCCTCTTTTTAAAAGGCTGTTCTTCCCTAGGATTAGTGACCTCCATCTTCAATCACTCTCTACAGCATTCCTGAGAAAGCTACCCTCCTCCTATTACTGCTGACAAGAACATTTTTTAAGTGCAGATAAAGGTGAATAATTGACTAGTTTACAGTCTGGATTACAACTTCGTCTTTCAGATTTCCCCAAAAGGAAAAAAAAAAAAAGACAAACAGGAATCAGCAGACAAAGCAATACAAGAATGGTGGAAAGAGCTGAAAAATGCCAGAGCCAAACGAAAAAGAGAAAATATTGGAAACAATGCATCCAAGAGTATGTACATTGCCAAAATATTGACACAAGAATAGACTGATACAGACGTGAGTGGGACACTGTCATCTTCTCCCACATAATGTTTTTGAGTTTTTACCTAACTTTTACATTATGCATACAGACAAAAGTCTTCCAAAACCATTCTACAGAAACAGACAAAATGACAGAGCAGGGCAGCCTTGAGATGAGTGATTAAGGAAGAGATAAAAGCAGTCATGTCTTTGCCATTCCCCTGATTTTAGGCTATCTACATTGTGTGATCTATGTATGCGCCATGAAATTCCATCTCAAAGAAACATTTTTGCTGAAAATTATCATTTCCAGTGTTGGTCTACAGATTTTCCAGCTGTGGTGATTAAGCATTTCTCCCATGCTACTAACTGTTGGCCATGCTATGTGATGAAACAGATTCTTAAGCTACACAGAACTATATGACTTGGCCCTGACAGTTGTGCAAAACATTGATGTCCTCATTGCGGCTCCCGGTACAGATCAGGATGCGTTATATGCAGAACTTTTTGGCATTAGGAGTGATACAATCTGAAACAAACACAATTTGGTCGAAACAGTCCTCATCATATTTCCATTCTGTACAAGAGGGGTAACTCACAAAGATGTTCGAATCAAACCAGAAAACAAAAAATAAAGCCACAACACTTGCCTACTGGAATTAAAGCATTTATTAAATTGATTACAGCTGCACAGGTAACGCTACCTTGTTATACAGATTAGGTATCAATCTGTCCTTAAACTGTCCTTATATCAGCAATATCTCAGTGCCATTGGCGGCATATTGTATAATTTAGTAACTTGCTATCCTGGATACCACCTCTCAGTTGGGGTTGGTTTTCCCTAGGAAAAAAAGAAAGAAAAGGAGTTGGGGGCTAGGGGAGGGCAGGATTGCACCTTTTAGGCATAGAAATGAACTATTCTGTTCCAAAAACTAATGAAACTTAAAAATGGGGAAGCAAATTCTATGTTTACGGACCTTCACTATTTGCACTTTTACTCCGAGACTGAACTAGAAAGGGCTAATGTTCTGAAGTTTTCTGTAAAGGTTTTTGACGGAATTTCAGCATCAAAGGACCTATAAAAGGGAAACAAGCTCCCATTGCATCTTTCTGATCTGCTATGCCTAGCCACACTGAAATCCCACATACCTTAGAAAACACAAACTTTTCCAAGTGTCAAGTGTTGTCCTCATCAGTCCCTCTACAGTCCATCGCAAATGGCACTTGACTATCATGTATGTTTTTCCTTTTGGTATCTACTGGAAATATCCCTCCTCCCATAATAATACTGAATTTACACAGTACGCACAAAGGTTTGTGATTTAAATTATCTTACAGTATCTGACTTCTTTTTCAAGTTAGAAAAATCAGCAGAAAGACAAGAAAATGGATTCACTGTGAGGCCACAGCTGACATTAACACTTCTTGCTGGGGAGTGTTCAACCATGAGTGAAAATCTATGTTATACACAATTCAAATTTCCTCAGGAAGGAATCTGAAATGAAGACAGCTTTCACATTTTTGGAATTAGTTTGTTGCTTTGACTGTATTAGCCAGTTTTGTTTTGCACCTTGAGATACGCAGGCTTCCCTCCTACTTTAATGAGCACTATTAGCAAAAGCTTTATAAGGAGCTTTCAGCCATGGGTATTATAAAATTGCATTTGTAGCTATAGCATAATTATCTGAAACTCTAAGTATTATTTGAAAGGAAAAAAAATTCTTTACTTCTTCTTATAAGCTGTAAAATGCATTGCACACAAATACCTTAAAACTTCTCTAAATAACCTAAACCTACAAGCTGGGAAATCAGACCCCTTGCATATTTTAATCTAATTTGCTCATGTTTTTATTCTATAATAACAAAAGGTCTAAATTACATTATAAAAATGTTCTCATTAAAAAGCCTAACAACATTGGGAGAGATAAAAAAAATGCCCCATTTTATTCACACTAATAAAAATGTAATTTGCATGCAAGAAATAAATGCTTACATTCAGAAACACCTAATAGAGAAAGAAACTGTCAACTGCAGAATGTCAGAGCAATCTGTTTTATTTAGGTAACTGGGCAGATCACATTGCACTCCTCTTGGGCTCCTATTCTAGCCTAGGGGGTTACCACACTCGCATTATGCGGACATTGTATTCAGGATGAAAGATCATGAGTTTTCCTTTCCAAAAGGGACAGAAAGACCTATGACAATTCATGGTTAAAACATGAAGATCTTCTTCCACACATGCTGGGAAGCTTAATTCTTGTACCTATGCATCTAGCAAAGGAAACTTCATGCCATAAAAATCAAGTAACAGCACTGTGTGAGAAGGGAATGCTCTACTTTGAAAGACCATTGTCAACTTTACCACTAACCTACATTGCAAATCCCTTAGGAACAGGGCAGCGGGGGGGGGGGGGGGGGGGTCAGAAAGAAGTGCATCTGAGGAAATTGTTGTAAAGAAATTGCTTTCTCTGAACAGAAAGTATATTGTGATGGAAAAATCTGACTTGTGGCCCATTTAACAATACATATTTTGCATTAGCAACTACTGGGTTTTGAACAAGTGACTGGAAAGGACTTACTTTGCTTTCTGGATCCTTCCTCTATGTCGCAGTCTATTACAGCCTGAATTCTACCAGGGATTCAGTTATTTCTGCTTTTGATCCTTCGACAGGACATACTGACCACAGTGGAAAAAGAGAAGCTTGAAAATACTTTTACATATATCCATAGCTAGAACCCGTAAGATGGCAGATATGGGAGAAGAGGAGCAAAAAAGCTGCCAGTGGATAAGGATGTCAAACTGAAATCCTTGAATATGAGTTGAAATTTCATTCATCTGCAATTCTCCCAGGACAAAGTAGTTGAAATGCCAACAAACACATTCCACAGTGCAACAGGGTTGTGCCTGCACTGCAGGAGCAAACCCACAGCCATCCTGGGGAGCAGCAGCAGTTCAGCTACAGGGACAAATCAGAGTCACAGACTCTCTCAAGTTGGAAGGGACTCATATGGATCATCAACTCCAACTAGGTCAGGATAGATCAAATTAATCCACAATCCACTTCTTCGCTTTGCAGGGAAAAAGCCGAACAAACGAAACAAAACAAAAAAACCCTGCCATCTCTAAAAAGTTCATTTACAACAGTGGGATAGTGCTGTTGGGGTACATCTAAAGCAAGGCTGAACTCTTTCTAGACTGCATTTGAAAATTTATATAGTTTGGCAGTGGAAAAATTCTTAATGTGCCAAACACCTCCTGTCATTAATTACTTACGTCACTGTGCAGCTTCTGTCATCACAAGACTACTAAACCTTAAAACAGCTATCTGGGTACATTTTGGGAGATCATAAGCAGCAAGCAACTTCCTTCCCCTTAGAACATGCTAGATTTCCAAGCTGAATTCCAAATGGCAACCACAACTAAGACTCCCCATGCATCTTTATCCTGTCTTACACAAAAGGCACCCTACAAACAGATGTTTGCTTTTATACAAGATTTTGGCATCAAAAATGGTTAAACAGTTAAAAATTCAGGAAGTTAGGAGAGAGACAAACTCTTTAACTTGTCCCCCCATCTCCCTGGCAAACAGCAGTTTAATACATTAAGTACTGTGACTTCCTTCCTTACCGAAACTTGCCTCACCATAGTTTAATTCACATGGTTATTTCAGTTCTGTTTCAGAAGAGAAAATAATTCCTTTGATAGCCAAGTTTCTAACTCTTAGTCTGGAACTCCACAAAAAAATGAAACTGGCAGAAATATCTGCAAACATGACTCAACTCAAACCTTACCCATCCACTGTAATTAAGTGCTTTCAAAGGTAGAGTTTTTCTCCTGGGCTTAAAATTCATGAAATCATAGAAATTGCTTTCATCTTATAAATCCTGTATCTCTTGAAAATGTTTGTACCAATTTAAGGGAATTATCAAAAAGAATTACTGGAGTCAATTCACAGCTTCCTACACCAGGGTAGCAAGCTAACATTAAAATAAAGACCACTGAACCATTGAGGGTTTGGTGGTTCTTTATTTTTAATTCTACATTATTTAGGATAATTGCTTATTTTGAGAGTCTTCATAAGTCACACAGGGTTTCCCCAGTTAACAGAACTTTCAGCAGTTCCTGAAAGTTGCTGAAAATGCTCAATATTTGCAGAATATGGGCAATGTCAGGGAATTTGTGGGCTACTGTAAGCATCCATTTTAGTGAGGAAGCTAGGAAGTCTTGGTTTTAGCAATTCTCATCAAGTTTCCATCACCTTTAGCTATGCCTCTAGAGTTCTAGCAGAACATAATAATATGAAGATGCAGAACAGTGCTCTTGCAGATTAATGCACTTCTTTCTAAAAAGCACTTACAACACTAACTTAATAAGCTGACAACAAGACACAGTACTTCTCATAAAAGGGATAGGAATAATCAAGTGCTAATATTCATTTCTGTAGAAAGAGGTTATCAGGAGTCTTAAATAATGCAAAATGCTCTACCATCATCTGAAAGAAATTAACAAAAACCTCCCTGTGCGTGTGGAACCGTTCCTAAACTGCAAGCAAGAAACTTGGCAAAATGATACGACATCTGTTTTCTCTTGCTCTGTGTAAGGTCAGAGTGAACACACAGCCATTCAGAAACATGTGACGAGGCACCGCTCACAGCATGGAAGATCCTGGCTGATAGGCATTAAATGCTTGTCTGCCTTCCTATAGAAACTACTTTAAAAATTACAATTGGCCTGTGTCTCCCTGAAATACGTCTGTTTTAGCCACAGTTTTAATACTGCCTGACCACAGACTGTTAACAAGACAATTCAAGGGAAAAAATCACTACCATAATCTTCACTTGTTCTCCAGGACTGCATAAACACTCCATATGATGAATAAACTAAACATTTTAATTTCTTTTCATAGGCACATCTGTATTCCAAAGAGGGGTAAGAACTGTATGAAAAGGCATTTTTAACGACAATAAGCACCATGTTCAGATTTGCAATCAGACTACCACTGCAGTCATACATTCCCTTTTTAATCCTTGATATTCTTGTTTTCCCTTCCTCAAAGGGCACCAAGGTGCTCCCTGGGAGCTCTACATGTTGATCACTGATGCCTGTGTTTTCCATAGGAAACTGAATGATGCCACCACGCTTCATAACAGGGCACTGGACCCTCATCTGAACAAGCCACAGCACTGCTTAGGAACTGAGATAAGACTGTGGGTTGGAGCTGTGTACTCAAGAGAAGTGGTTGTTACCTGTCTTTTTTAATACACATGCAACTCCTGAAATGGTCATTTATTCTCCAGGTAAGCAAAATTTGGATTACTTTCCATTTATTTTATAATGACTTTTAAGAGTTTTTACAAATAAAAAGAGGAAAATTGATTATTTTGTTAAAATTTTATTACAGTAGGTTTTAATTCTACTACCTACAGAAAGCATTATAAACTAGGTGGAAAGAAAACTCTTCTTACAAGACAACTGCTGAAAAGCACTTTTGAAATCTGCTTGTGTTAGCTCCTGTTTGCCTAGCATGTGTTCTTTGGCATTCAGAAGCCCAGCTGCAGAATAAAACAATTGCATTATGCCTACCTTCACCAGTTAAAGTGCACTAGCTACCATGGTAACCTAAACTTATTTTCTTATTTTACTCTGTAGGAATGAAAACTGGTACCTAGAAAGTTGCCACAGTGAAGACAAGTACAAAACACAATACATTATTAAAAGCCACAAAAGTTAGCTATTTCTCATTTTTGCTAACTCAAAACAATGTTCTTCATCAGTGGCATAAAGGATGACTGCCTTTGAAGCATTATGTTTAATAGCTGTGGAAAAGTCTTGATTTCTGTTACTGAGATGAGGACAAGTGGCTAAGCAGCCTTTCCCTCCCCAGAAGCCCCCAAACGTGCTGTGCAACTCACACTTTATACTAAGGCATTCATCTTTTCCAAATATGCTTGGCAAAAGCATATGCTTATCTAAAGTAATCATAGAATATAAAAAGAATGCTCCTGCATTGAACTTAATTGGAAAGAAAGATCAAGCTACAAGCCCATGGAGAGTGCTTCACAGTTCTGCATTTGTAACCAATAGTAAAAAATACAAAGATTACAAATTTATGTCATCTCTAGGTTCTGGAGGATGAACAGAAACTCAGGCAATGGGCTAATGTTTATCACAGACTGAAAACCACCCTCATGTAATGAGTTTTGGAGTTTGATCTGTTACTTTCAGGGCCAAGAGACTACTCTCCACAACAGAAATTGTTCTTAAGAATGGCAGAAGGGTCAATAACCATGGTATAATATACTGTGCATTGTTATTGCAGCCATTCTTCTGACACAATTTGAATATGAAACAGTTCTGAAGATGGCCCTAATTTTTTGCACAAACCTAAAATACCTGAAAATAGTGTTTTGTTACTGTGAAAATTTGTGATTTCTTAAATTAGAAAATTAGTGATTTGTTACTGTGGGAACTGATACAATATAAGCAAAAGCATACTTAATTGTGTCAGTGGAAATAAAGACCTTAAGGAGGAGGAAATTGTAATATTATAAATCTGAAGCCCTGAGTCCTAAAAATGGGCAGCTGTGGGGAAATCTTTGAATGCATAAACAATGAGTCTTCCCCTCAAAACACACATTAGTACACAGAACAGCATTCCTTGGCTCAAATTAATGAGTTTCATTGACCACAGAAATCTTCCATGTCCATATACTACTGTCATGGGTTCTATTATAAGTAGCATATATTTACTAAAGGTAAGCATGTGCTTCTGTAGAGAAAAAAAAAATAGAAAAACACAAATTGGAAAAGAATTAATATCACTTTAGTTACAAATGATTCTAACAATCTTAAAGTTTTACATAGAGATGAACTAAAAATCTCATTGAGAGAGAACAGAGAAGACATGAAAGAGGGTAATGTCTTCAACAACTTAGTCTGGAGGATCAGGCTCATTGAGTCTATCAGTTGTGCTGACTTGCATGGTTAAAGCATTTTAAAGGGAGGACACTATACCAATTTTAAGGACACAGCTGATATACAGTTGTGAGAACACAGGAATGTACATTAATCCTTCTTGTGATGCCCAAAGTACATTACAAGCTCTTTGAAAATATGGTAACTCCATATGTAGAACAGTTTTAGTACAAGCCTTTCACTATTTATCTCAGAAACCTGTTACCCTATCACGAACTAGACAATATGGCTATGCAAATGTCACTGCCATGCCAGGAAGGAAATTTAGCATTTGAACTCTGAGCTGCCACAGGCTGGTATTCTAGCTGGCTTGCATATCCCTACATTGCTGTCAGTACAACATCGATATTCTCCATTTGACTTTATCTGGGCTGCAAACACAATCATTCTCCTCTTGGCTTCAGTCTGCTAGATAAAAAATATAGTTCTTCTAATATTTCTATTAACTATTCTTATTCAGTAATTCATTTTACTTTTTATATTTACACATTAGTTTGCATTCAGAAGAACAAGAATAATATTCAACCTTTCATCTTAAAGGGCCACTTTTCAAATCACCTGAAACAGTTTCTTAAGTAACTACAGTTGAGCTCAGCTGAATACCATTTGATGAGGCAGAGCTACACCTGAAAACTAAATGCCTTATGTTAAGTTCAAGGTCAAAAACACATAAGAATTTAAATGATGTCTCAGATGTCTATACCATTTAGACCTCACTATCTCCAAAACATCCCTTACAGATCCTCAGGTTTTTTTAAATCTTCATTCAAAATACCAATATGCAATAGATTTTTTTCTATGCATCTATCTTCCAACTACAACTTTTCTACTAAAGAAAATGGGCAGAGCTTTTCAATACTATTAATTAAGCTTATCTAAACTCTGCAAAATAGGAGCTTTTTAACCCATTACTACTGGTTTATAATCAAAGAACTTAATTACGTTAAAGAAATTTCAAGAAACTAAAATGAATGAAAATAAAAATTATACACTCACTAGTTACTTACTAGTTTAGAAATTACAACAGTCTTGAAAGACATGTATCTTCTCTTTCCGTACCTCATGTCTGTAGTAACATACAGGCTATTGGTTTTGTACTAGGTACTGAAGCAAGCTGGCTACCAATAGCTCACATCACCTCCTGATCCCTTCCTGCTGCCGCTTATACACTCTGACAAGACTGAACACTGGTAATAGTCAACTGGAAGGGAGAAGAAAGGCAACAGCCCAGTATTTCTAGTTTAAATTTCCATCCAAAAGCTATTCCCATGCCCTGGCAATGCAGTATCATCTTACGTAAGCTCTCCACAGCATTATCTGACCAACAGGAATTGTTGCAGGCGTTTCCCTTTCAGTGGGAAGATACTGTTATACAGCACAGATCAAAACAGTTCAAGTTGTTTCATCTTAGTCAAGCACTCCCAATTCAGATCCAGAAAAAGGAGAATAACTGAAGACATAATGTCTCCTGAGCAGTGGCAGTCATCTGACACTGTGTTCTTTCACTGACACCATCATTGTGACATCCCCTGAGGTGTCACCAGCAGTGATCCCCCTGGAACAGATTTATCAGGATTTGGCCTGAAGGCACATCTCAGGCCCCAGACCCTCCTGACTGCTCAGCAATAGCAGAAACATAGCGGCTGAGACTAGATTTTTCTGGAGTCAGACCAACTTGAAACCAGACTGCCAAGTACAGCATGATCTTACACCATGGATAGGAAAAGCTCACACAGTAAAATATTTGAAGTTATCTCCACAAATGAAATAACAAAGATTTGAATAGGTATAATCTGAACCACTGCTACTAAACTAGGATTTACAAATGAACTTGCTGATGTAATTTTTAACTGACTAACCTACAGCTACAGAAAGACACTGCAAAAAGGGCTTTACAGCAGCCAGAGTCAGAACAAGGCTTCAGCAATAACATTTTCCTATCCCCTCAGTTGTTGCAGGTCAGGGACTACCACCACGTCTGGGAGGAGGGCAAGAATACCGAGAAGCCATCATGTTGGCTGAAACCCTGGGCATAGCATAACAACAACGCCTTCCCACAGACAAATCCTGCCAACAGGCATTTATTTCTCTTTGAGACTGAAGCAGTCATAATGGTCAGTAAGGAAATCTGTCAGCCAGACATCTGAGATACTGTCCTCCCAATCCTTCTCTGTGATACTCAGGCTTAAGCTTGAGCAGTTTCACTGCAAGAAGACTACGCAGGGCACAGGTGAGAACACATAAAAGGACAGATTATTAAATGTAGAAGTTAGCTTGTGTTTGTGTAGTGTCTTGCATGTGAAAAGTCTAATTTGCTAATCTTGCCAAAACAACTGTAAGTGACTGACACTTCCCAGCTTGGAGCATCCAAGTGAAGACAGGATTTTTTGGACAAAAGCAGATCAGCACTGCCCAGGAGAAAAAAAAAATAATTAAAATCCAATGGCTCAAAATAGACAAAAGGCAAAAAAAAAAAAAAATAGCTCTTAGTCACTTGTGTTGTGACCGTTTGTTGTGGTTCTGTTCATTGGGTTAGTTTGGGGTTGTTCTTTTTATTAACTCAAACACACTTCCAATGTTTAGAAGCAGAACAACCAGTTTCACTGGAATGCAAACTTTATAGTTACAGATTTCCCAAAGGTCACCAGGCCTGATACACTGTAAGAAAAATCAACCAAAACTGTCAGGTATTATGGTGCACATTTTTTCATTAATGCTGACAGAAAGAAATATTAACTATATTGCAACAACACACATACACAGCTGTCCTGCTGGGTTCAGCAGTAGCGGTCATTTTTCTCCTCCTTAGTAGCTGGTGCAGTGCTGTGTTTTTGACTGTTTTGACTGTATCAGCCTGGGAACAGCGCTGAAAACACCGATGTTTTTAGTTGCTGCTCAATAATGTTTACTCCGATCAAGGACTTTCTGAGCCTCATGCTCTGCCAGGGAGGAGGAGAAGCCAGGAGGAAGCAGAGACAGGACACCTGACCCAAGGTAGCCAAAGAGGTATTCCATACCACAGCACGTCATGCCCAGTATATAAACTGGGGGCAGTTACCCGGAAGGGTGGGATCACTGCTCAGGTCAGGCTGGGTATTGGTCAGTGGATGCTGAGTGGTTGTATTCTCTTCCCTTGTTGTTTCCCTTATCATTATTATTATTGGTGGTAGCAGCAGTGATTTGTGTTATACCTTAGTTACTGAACCGTTCTTATCGCAACCCGTGGGAGTTACATTCTTTCAATTCTCCTCCTCATCCCTCTAGGAGCAGGGGGAGGAAGTGGAGGGGAGTGAATGAATTGGTGCGTGGTTCTGGGTTGCCGGCTGGGCTTAAACCACAACAACAGCGTTCAACACTGTCCCGCATGACATCCTTATCTCTAAACTGGAGACATCAATTTCACAGATGGATCACTTGGTGGATAAAGAACTGGCTGGATGGTCGTACGTAAAGATTTGTGGTCAATGGCTCAATGTCCAACTGAAGACTGGAAACAAGTGGTATCCCTCAGGGGTCGGTGTTGGGACTGAGCCTGTTCAGCATCTTTGTCGCTGACTTGGACAGTGGGATTGAGCGCACCCTCAGCAAGTTTGCAGATGACACCAAGCTGTGTGGTTCGGTTGATACGCTGGAGGGAAGGAATGCCATCCAGAGAGACCTCAACACGCTTGTGAGGTGGGCTGATGCCAACCTCATGAAGTTTAACCATGCCAAGTGCAAGGTCCTACACCTGGGTCGGAGCAATCCCAGGCACAGCTACAGGTTGGGCAGAGAAGAGATTCAGAGCAGCCCTGTGGAGAAGGACTTGGGGGTGTTGGTTGATGAGAAAAAGAACATGAGCAGGCTTCAGTGTGCGCTTGCAGCCCAGAAAGCCAACTGTATCCTGGGCTGCATCAAAAGGAGCGTGACCAGCAGGTCAAAGGAGGTGATCCTGCCCCTCTGCTCTGCTCTCATGAGACCTCACCTGGAGTATTGCGTGCAGTTCTGGTGTCCTCAACATAAAAAGGACATGGAACTGTTGGAACAAGTCCAGAGGAGGGCCACGAGGATGATCAGGGGACTGGAGCACCTCCCGTATGAAGATAGGCTGAGAAAGTTGAGCTTGTTCAGTCTGGAGAAGAGAAGGCTGCGTGGAGACTTCATAGCAGCCTTCCAGCATCTGAAGGGGGCCTACAACGATGCTGGAGAGGGACTCTTCATTAGGGACTGTAGTGACAGGACAAGGGATAACAGGTTCAGATTTAAACAGGGGGGAAGTTCAGGTTAGATATAAGGAAGAAGCTCTTCACTATGAGGGTGAGGAGGCACTGAAACAGGTTGCCCAAAGAAGCAGTAAATGCTACATCCCTGGCAGTGCTCAAGGCCAGATTGGACAAAGCCTTGGGCGACACGGTCTGGTGGGAGGTGGCCCTGCCCCATGGCAGGGGTGCTGGAACTAGTAGATCTTAAGGTCCTTTCCAACCCAAGCCATTCTATGATTCTACGTATATTGCAACTGTCAGAGGAAATGAGTCAGAAAAATATATTGTGGGAAAAAAATAAGAAACTATTAATCAGATTACTATGCCGAATTATTAGAGCTTCTCCATCTACTGACGACAATTAAATCAAACCTCAAAGTACATTAGCAAAATGAATTTACATGACTTCACGTTGTCTTTTCTACCCTCCTACCTAGATATCTTACCCATAAGCTGGCAGACAGAGGCTTTGAAAAATCCAGTGTGTATTTTAAAGTGATCACTTAAAAACTAAAGATTAAAAGGTCTTTATTAACCATGCATAAAATCTTATAAGAAGAAGGAAAAAAGAGGAAAAAAAAAAAAACACACCACCACACCAAATGTTTTCCAGTAAGCATATATGTTTGTGTCATGGCTGTAATGAAACATGCATTAAGTATGAAACATATGGTTTCCATTTTGCTGCCCTGGAATTCATCCAAAGACATTTTATGTTGTTAGCTTAACTGTTCTCCTCAGCTGAGAAGCTGTGGAAAAATCTCTCATCTGAAAAAAATCTATGCCTAATAGCTGACTATAAAAGATTTGCTAGATCTGCAGCAGACTACTTTATTAAAAAAAAAAGCCTCCAAGATTACTAGTTAATTACTGGACTATTATTTTTTCTGATTAGAATATATTTTTCAAAGTAAAATTGCTTTAAGAGGTACCATGAATTACATGAACAGATTATGTTGGCAATATTTTCTTTATTTAATAAATTTGTAGCAGTGTTTATGGCACTCTACAGGAACCAGGCCATGTGACCTAACAAGAATGCATAACAAAATCATTACTAATGTATCATCTCCCTGATTTTATAGATTTGAGAAACATAGGCAGAAAAAACATTGCTCTGAAGATCACTTTCTGGTTAATAAGCTGATTCAGAGGCAGGGGTCAGTAAAAATGAGAGAAAAAGAAGAAAGATCATATTTCTCTATTTTTAATAATGCTTAGGTTTGCCCTGATGCAGAAATAGGTTGTCAAAGAGTTGGATAAGAATTTCAAGACACCTATCATGAACGGCCAGATTTAGATTTTACTCATGAAGGGAAAAGAAAGACTGAATACAAAGTCACAAGGTTAAATTTTGCCATGCTGTGCTTAAAAATTCATCCCCAAATTGAGAGGCTGATAACCTCAGTAACAACAAGCAGGCAGCATATAAAACCTTTCATACCCTTGGTGCTGTAAACTATTTGAGGTATTGACTTGCTTCAGGAATTAACATGTATTTAAACCATTAAGCCTGCAGTAAGAACGGTAGTTCTTAAAATTTATTGCTAATCTTTCTTTTGATTAAGCCAATGGAAAAAACTGTATTTTAACCCACCTTTGCCATCTGTGCTTGGACTCCACTAGCCTTTAAAGCGGAAACTGCCTTCTGAGCAGCTGCTGGGCTGTCAAAGTCAACAAAACCATAACCTGAAATATAAAGCATACTCATTAACAAGACAGCAACCAACTTATAATGAGTTCATATGCTACTAGCATAGTTAATACAATTTTCCTGTTGGGGAAGAGGGTCAATTTGAACTCCAAAGCTCTTCATGTAGTCCCCAAGAAGAAAACCAATCGTCTAGTAAAGTCCTTCAACCTTGAACTGGTGGGGAGCTACCCCACTGGAACAAATCAATTTCCATGCCCAATCATTATCAGAATTTTGTCCAAATTGCCAACAAGTAGCATAGTGTTTTGTTTTATGTTACCTGGTATGTATCATCCAAGAGCAAATGTGACATCAGTTTATTTCATAGAGGTCAGAGTGAAGCATATTCTGTTAATTTTTCTAAACTAAATTCTTAGTCCCGTATGAAAATAAGTGACAATCCCCCAAGTTACGTGTAATTTATTCAAGGCTGAGAGAAGATTTAGTTTAAAAGATGCTTATCTACTGTATCATAACCCAATGTTTGATGAATTACTTCATTGTATATATATATATAGTTAAATTTAAGTAGAGAAAACCCAGCTTCAGTGAGAGCAGATGAGTTTTTCCATTGTTGTTACTGAAACCAGAATGTAAAAAGTTGTCCTAAAAGCATTTTCTATGCCCTATAATGCAGTCTTTAAATGTTAAAGTAAACCCAAAGTTAATTGTATATTTCCATAGAGTTGCAATAGCTTCTTTTCTTGTTCTGAACAACAACATACAGCTAATAGAATCCAGGACATCTGAACAGCCATACACTTTGGCATTTACAGGCACTGACCTTACAGGCTGCAATTTTTAATGCTACTTGGGAATTGGATGCTCAAGTCTGACCAAAAGGCAGGAAGAGTTTGGAAGCTACTTCCCCATAATGTTATTGCAAACATCATTCTGTACTTTTCAAGCCCATTCTTTCCCACCAGTGAACTGCCTCAAATATTAAATAAATCCCTCTCCAATGTCTAAGTTGGGTTAAAAGAAAACAAAAGCAACCCACCAATAAAAACAAACCACAATTCTGGGGGAGTAGAAAATTGAATTCTTTCTTCAGAAGGTAATAGCATTCTCTTACAACGATATATCTATACTGAGGACAAAAAAGGTTGTGTAGAGCTATAACTGAACCAGCTTTGAAGTCCTTAATTTGGGAAAAACAATTCGAGCAGCCTTGTACATCAGTGCTAGCTTATTTAACCTGCCAAGAAGCTGAAGAAAGCAGCATATTGTTCTGTGTAACACGTGGTGTTGTGGACTGTTAAATCTTGACATGAAACAGAGTGAATTAGCTCATATCAAGTTTTGTGCTGCCAAGGCAAACTAACTTTCCATACCCAAACTAGCTTTCCATACCAATGACAGCCCAGGTTATCAACACCACCACACTGCAGGGTGAAATACAGATGAAGTTGCATACTGATACCAAGCATGCCATCGAAGCTGGCTTTGCCATCTTCTAGATGTTATATAAACTCAATTGCTTGTGTTCCAGTTAGTTCAAATTCCATGGTATGTTTTCTTGGCAAGAGACAGAGATGCTGTCAAATCTTTTGGGTAAATTCCAGTTAGATATTTGCATTCTGCCTACTTATGTAATTTTAATGACATGCAGTAAGCTTCCTTACAGCCTTACCTTGCTGAATATTGTTTCAGCAGAATGTTAGTTACTGCTTTTCACCAGTGAGGTTTAAAATCTGTATCGAAAAAGTCAGCTTAAATCTCTTAATGTGAGAATTTCTGTACCACTGACAGAACTACTGAAGCCTTCAGGAAAGGTGGGAGTGGCCAGATTAAATCAGTTAAGTGCTGTCATAGATATTAATGAATTAAAATAATTGAAAGGGGCATCTCCTCTTTCCTAGTCACAATACATGCAGGTGACATCTGCATACAAACTAGGAAAAAAAAAAACTATAGAATTTTCAGTTTCTGAGCTGTCAGAATACCTTTAATTGCTTAAGATGAGGAGCACAGCTGAGAAGCTATGCTGCTGCTTCCACGTTCTGCACAAAAACTCTGTATTAATGATGAACTCTCCTCTCCTGCCTCTGCCTATCACCTTTATGCTCATTCATGAGCTTCACGCTTATTAACATTGCTAAATCAGCTGACTTAATTCTTCACTTTGCTCAGAAATTCTTTTTTTACAATTAAAAGGATAAAGTCTGAAATCTGATATTACCACACCTTCTCCCACCATGCACATTGCTGGGATATGATCTCACTACAATTGCAATGAGTGATGAAAATAATTGAACTGATGCATCCAGCTTATCTAAAGGAGTTCTAATTTTTTTTTCCAGCTGCAATTACTGTGGTGAAAATGAACCCTTGCTTTGCTCCCAATACATTCAAAAGCATATAACAAAACACAATTAAGAGTATTAGAACATGTAATTAAGTGCTGCTTTAAACTACTCTAGTCAATGGAGCCGATTTCCACAATGTGTAATTTTTTCAGATGCTTAGTACAGTTGAATGGTCTTCTGCAAGATTCCCTGGTTTCTCCAGGCAAAAGGGTGAAAAGCTGCTTTTAACTCCATTTTTGTTTTTAAAATAGAGGCAAACTGCCAGCCAGCCCTATGCATGTCAGCTCCACTCTGGCTCGGCTGCACCACTGACACAGGCTGTCTGCCAGCTTCACTGGAAACAAATGTATTGAGTAAGACTAGTTCAGGAATAAAAATGGGAAGAAGAAAAGAAAAAAGAAAGGGGGGGGGGGAAGACCCACACAGCAGCACCACTTCCCCCCCCCAAAGAAAAAAGGTTAAAAGCACTTGAAATACATTAGCATATTTTACAGAATCAATTTCGACTTTCAGGTGAATGTAATATAAAGGCAAATATACATACCTTTGCACTTGTTTGTTGTCTTATCCAAAATAGCCTTCGTAGATACAATTTTCCCATACCTAAAATGTATTACACATATGTAAGGAAAATGAGAAAAGAATGTCCTACTACAACAGATACCCAATTCCATTATTTTATATCCTATTATGCTTTACTTTTAACAAAATGGAATAATATATAGACCACATAAATCTGTAATGAAAAATCATACACAGATGGAAGTGACAAGAGAAACAGTTTCGAACATGATCTTGTTCTATTCTCCCTATCTTCTCAGTGGCACAGCAGAACCACAGAACAAGGCAGAGAAAGTGCTTTATACCAAAAAAAAAAAAAAACAAAAACAATATGGTTAAAACCCTAGTACTTACAAAAAACCACATTTTAGACATAAGCTTGGACTTAGCATATATACAAATAAACCAATGTAAAAAAAATAGCCATATCTTCCGCCCCCACTGACAAACACAAAAAAGATTAAATACTCCTATCTCGAAGATGACAAGCAAGGACAGGTTTACGAAACCTGATCAGCAAATGCAGTAAACGATTTTCTGTATTTTTAAATGGAAAACTGAGATGCAAAACATCTCAACCAAAATCAAAACAGCCCTCAGGAAAGTTGCTATTTCCTTTTTCTTATTGCCTGTTCCTCAGCTTCTCCATAACTGGCAAGCCCAGGTGCCAACCTGCTACACAGTCCAAAGGTGCATAACCAGATAGCAATACAGCTTGGGAAACAGGTGGACAGCAATAGGAAGATAACTGCTCCTTCCAAAGTGCCCTGCAAAGTTCATCAGCATTAGGGCTTTTGAGCAAATTTAGAGTAGAATTTGTCACTGCTTGTGAAAACTTGCAATTTTCCTTCAAAGTCAAATCCTAGTTTCATTTTAAAAAAAAAACAACTCCCTTGGCCAGAATCAGCAGCACAACTGGAAATGGAGCAATGGATTCCCAAGTTCCTTACTACAGCCTCCTATTTTTCCTGTGAACTACATTTGATACAAGGCTGGGAGTATACAAGGGAGAAATGATGCAACATGAATTTGTTTTCACTGAATCACAGAATGGTTTGGGTCGGAAGGGACCTTAAGGATCACCTAGCTCCAACTTCCCTGGCACAGGCAGGGACACCTCCCACTAGAACAGGTTGTTCAAAGCCCCATCCAACCTGGCCTTGAACACTGCCAGTGAGGAGGCAGCCACAGCTTCTCTGGGCAACCTGTGCCAGTGCCTCAGCACCATCACAGTGAAGAACTCCTTCCTAATATCTAATCTGAATCTACCCTTTTACAGTTCAAAGCCATTCCCCCCTTAAACTATTCCTGCATGCCTCTCTAAAACGTCCCTCTTCAGCTTCCGTGTAGGCTCCCTTTAGGTACTGGAAGCTGCTATGAGGTCTCCCCTGAGCCTTCTCTTCTCCAGGCTGAACAAGCCCAACTCAGCCTGTCTTCACAGGAGAGGTGCTCCAGCCCTTGAAGCATCTTTGTGGCCTCCTTTGGACTCACTCCAACAGGTCCGCATCCTTCTTATGTTGGGGGCTCTGGAGCTGCATGCAGTACTTCAGGTGGGGCTTCATCAGGACAGAGTACAAGGGGAAAAAAATCACCTCCCTCGACCCGCTGGTCACACTCCTTTTGATGTGTCCTAGGATATGGTTGGCTTTCTGGGCTGCAAACGCGCACTGCAGAGTCATGTGGAGCTTCTCATCAACCAACACTACCAAGTCTGTTTCCTCAGGGATGCTCTCAATTAGAATATAATGTAGCTTAATATTACATTAACAGGTATACCTAGGCACTGTGTACTAAGAGGTTCTTTATCATTGTGCAAGAACCCAGAATGAACTGAAAATTCTAAGAAATGTTATCAACATAAGAAAGTGGAATTTGGGGAAGAATTCATTTTTACCAGCTCACCTGCTAAATATAACTTCAACAGAGTTAACATAATTTCAAGAAGCTATTATTTCAAAAGACAACTACCTCTATTTGTGCAATAGTTGTACTAGTCTTAAAACTTCTTCAAAATATGTAAGAAGCTTAATAAGTAAAGTTAAGCTTAGATTACTCAAATTTTCACTTGCAAAGTGATAGCTAGTCAAAGATGAAGCCTATTTACAAAGTACTTTCCCCCTAAAGAACATTTAAATACATGTTTCAGTATAATCATCACTCTCTGTGACCAGTTTCAAGCACCTTCTGCTTGTTCAATGAGTTACTGTATGGCTTCAAATAGTTGCAAAGGGGTAAATCTGAGACAGTAGGTGTTTGCTTCCTTATCGCATCTGAAATTATGAGCATCTACACTGATATAAAATAGAGCTATCCAGCTGTAGCCTAAAAAAAACCAAACCAAAACCAAAACCAAACGCAAACATCAATGAAAATCAGTGCACACCTGAATCTGCTATGCTGGAAGCTGTAATAAGGCAATAGAAATTGTGCCTAGTTATTGGAACAGGTACTTCCTTATTAGTGCTACTTATTTTTGAAATATATTATTCACTCAGAAAGCGCTATCATCTGTGAGTCAAAACTTCCCAAACCTTCTCCAGAATTTTCCTGAGTGCCGAGCAAACTTACATGAAAAAAAGGCAAACTGTTCAGGAACAGTGCTCTTTAAGATCCATTGAATTCTTGTGTCCTAAGTCACTTGCACCCAGCATTACATTTGACAGCAGCCATTCTCTATAATCTAATGGCTTCAGCAAATTGTTAAACTGAAGAGCCACAGAACCTTTTGTGGCAAAAATCCCTGAACCATGATCTTGTCCTGCTACTGTTTCAGTTCTTGAAAGTGTAGAAAGTGGTTGTGGTGGTGGTGAAAAGCAACAGCACTGGGTATCCATGTGAACAAAGTAACTGCAGCCCTCCCACAGTTCGGTCACAGAGAGGAGCGAGGGGCGGGCTGCAGACTGGAGTGGCCCGTGACAGTGAAATACACCAGCCCCTAAATAAATGTCTGCATGTCTGTTCTTTGCAGCCATTTTATGGATCATCTTCCTGTGTGCAAAACCAGTAACGATTTAATTCGCTGTCCTAGACTGCACGCCTTCTGCAAAGAGCTAGCTGCCATGGAAGACTGCCAAGAAGTTTCAGCAGTGTGAGTCTAGGAACAATTCAGAGAACCAGTATAACAATAGCAGCTATCGCCAGGATTTCTCTTACGATTTTCCCTGTGAATACTCCTCCCATAATGTGAATACTCACACCATGAAGCACAGAAATGCAGTTTAGTGCCTGGGCAGAGGGATACATCCCCTCCTTGCTCCTGCCCAGTGTTCTGATACCAGGGGAAATTACTCCCTGCAATTCCTCCTAAGTGCTTCCTTCAAATGATGACCACCATGAAAATCTACTTCCTTCCTCCTGAATTCTGCAGTCCCAATACTGCTGTTAAAATAGGCTTTTGTCTTCGACTGCTCATTTGTTGGGTGTAACTGCAGCTAAGACCCACCGGAAATCAGTGACCTAAAAAACACATCAGTCATGGTGCAAACTAATATGTATTGCTTGCTTACAAAAAGAAATATAACAAGCAAGAGAAAACTTATATTCCAAAGATGGCTATGATGTTAGGTCTCACATAAAGATCATAATTCCTCTCAAAGCTCATGCACATCTAGTTGTCTTAGGCATCCTGCTAATGCTAATCTTCTGCTCCAAAGCCTTACCACGTGCTTAGTGAGACCTGCAACCCCAGGCAGAGTACATCTCTTATGGCTGGCAGAATCATTTCAACAGTAATGGGCAATTGCTCATTCCCTGTCCTTTGAAGCAATTATTTAAAAAATATGCTGTCTTTTACATTAAGTGCTAATCTTCAGATATAACTGCTAATCTGGCTGGTGACAAGCAACTAGGTATTCCTTATTAAGAAGGTTGTTTTTCTCCCCAAAATACCATCAAATAAACTCCCAGCAGTAACAGAGTGCCTTCTTTGGGGTGGAGGGTAGGGGGTGTATGTGGTTTTCGTTGGTTGCAGATTTTTCTTGTTTCTATTTGGTCTTCTTTGAGTTCTATTAACATATTCTCTCTTCATTCTGAATTATCTTCGGAGATGGAAAGACGTTTTCAGCTTTGCATCTCTTTTCCACAGACACTTGTACCAATGTCAACTAAGGTATTAAGGAAGAGATGATATGAGGCACGTAAGAGATTGCCAGAGTGTATTGGTTATGTGATTAAAAGGGCTATGTTCAGTACATCTCTGTACAAGCTACCATTATAGTACAGAACATCAATACAAATGTATATTTGTATAGCAGATGAAGAAACTTATTCAAAAGTCAAGTTAGGAAGATGCACAGTACTGCCACTTAACAGGATTATGCTTACCACTGCCCATTGCATATGCTCTGTGCAGAAATGAAAGGGTAAGCCCCACTTACTCAACTGCTCTAAGAAGACCTACTGCCAGGCAGTGTGAATGTCAAAATACAGCACTATACATTTGTCTTAGATACTTTTGAAGTGGGAGACTTGAAGCAAAGCATCGCCTTACACTTTTAAAATACCATACTGTTCAGCAACACAGACAAAGCCAGTGCAAATAATCACACTGATTTATTGCAAATAGCTGTTTCAGTTTTAAATAAAACAAAACATTTAAAACATCTCTGAAGCCTAATTTTGACAACCTCCATGATGCTGAAATAAAAGGGTCCTTAGAAAACTAAGTACATGGATCAAAATGAACCACTGTTTATTTTACTCCCTTTGTACATCTGCTAGTATAACGAACATACTTGCAAATGTGAGGGCGATAAAATGCCATCATGAGCATGACAAAGAATGGGGAACGAAGTAGCTTGAAGTCTCTGCCACAAGTGCTATTTTGAGTGTTGAAAGAACTTATCTGTGTGTGCCTTAGGGGAGGTACAGTAAGAACAGGCAGTGAGAGGCTTGTCTGGAATGGATTGCTGAAATCCTCATCTACAAAAGCTTAACATAATATACCTCATACAACCAAGTTCACTCACAGTGCTTCCCTCTGCAGTACTTCTAAACCATTCTCCAGCTTCTGCTGCAAAGGGTTTCTCTTCCTGATGTTGACTTGGATACTAACACACCAGAAGGATGTTTCCATATCTCTGCTACCATGAGAAGTCCTTGACTTTTAGAACTGCTTGGGTCCTCCATCCTGAACTACCCAGAACTTGATGTTGAAGAACAGTGCTCCTTCTTTGCTGAGTCCAGTTCAGCTTTAAAAAGAGCATTCCTAGAGATCCTGCTGTTGTAAGCCTTGCATTACTGTGGTGCTGTCAGAACTTCTCTGCTATGCAGAAACAATGCTGCATATCTTCTGTGTTTATTCTAGATTAATTTTCACATCTTAGCATCTTATCACTGCCCTCATGGAATGCTCTTTATTCCTAAGAGCCAGAATCATGTGGTAAAACCAGGCATGGATTTCATAACATATAAGTGGCTCCGAGTACATGAACTCATTGTAAGGTGAAATTGTGAAAGGAAAAGAGAACCTGGCTGAACACAAAACTTTCAGTAGAGAGCAGATTTCTCACCAGGTGACCCAAAGACAACAGTGAACACAACAAACAGGCAGATCCAGCAAGGATTGTCACATGGGAGAGCAGATCAGCTAATACTAAAATACACTGCAGTTGCTGAACCAATTCACATCAGAATAAACCTCACTTTAGCCTAGGGTAAATAAATAGAACAAAACGGACAAAGCAAATACTTCCAAAACAATACCTGTACATTAACTATAACACTGAAAGGAACATGTAGGTGGAGATGCTTTGTCTATAGATCAGCTTAAAAAAAAAAAAAAAAGAAAAAAAAAAGTAGAACAACAGCAACAAAAACCTTTCTTAGTCAAACGTGGCTTTATTCAGTGTACAACACTGTGGCACCCTGCATGTGTTCTGAATGCAGCAAATTCATGCTTGAAAGGAAATATTATGCTTTAGTATAATCTGAAATAAATGCCATGTGCAACTTTCAGATGGCATCCTTGCCTCCCCAAACACAGAGCATCCTATTTTGAACAGTACAACTCAAAACATTTATGTGAAATTAATGGTCTTAATAGCCAAGCCCACATCACAGCCTATCTCACTTGTAGAGTATGCAGAAGCCCCAACCCATTCATCTCAACAGAGACCTGAAGAGGAGAAACTTGAACAGTCCACGGGAAGGCCTCATCTATGCTGCAGTTCTCAGCTCTGCTATACCACCTGATGGAAAAGGAGCAAAGAAAATCCCCTGTAACTGAGGAAAAGAGTCAAGGGAATTGTCAGCAAGAGCTGACTTGGTACAGCTGGCTCCCATTCCTCACTGTTCTTCCAGTGTTCAGGCCACTTCTAAGCCAACACGACAGCCAAGGGAACATAATCAGCCCCAGCAATCTTTCCTGCTGGATCCAAAAAACAAGTTCAGAGCATTCTCTAAGCAGTACAAAAGGTTTTATCTGGCTCTCATACCTCCCTTTCTCTGCTGCATCTTGGAAAAGCAGTGTACTGAACCTTAAGCTCCTCTTCCCTTTTAAGCTTAGATAAACACAAGAAGTTTTGTTTCTCCATGTATCAAATTTTTAATTTTCCAATAAGGGGAATTTCAGAAAATATTTGTCAATAAAATACTGCTAGTCCTTGTGATAGCCTACTCTAATCCTGCTATTTAATTATGAGTAAATGTTCTTCTACAGAAACTTGATGGAGAAATGTATTCAATCCAGCAGACTACAGAGTTTGGAGAACAGAATCAAACCATATGGTTTCCATTTTTAAATTCTTCACCACATCTATGCCATAGTGTAGAAGAAGACATTGCTGAGAACATTTTGTCCATATTTTGTTTTCTGTTGTTGGAAGACACACACTGTTCTTTGAGAAAGTTTTTGGAATCACTGAGTTGCTTTATGGCCATCATGGGCCTAAATATTTGCTACCAGAACATGATGAGTACCTACCACCAAAAGCTGGACCAACCATTTTTAGTGCATAATTATACATTACATAAAAAGTTGCAGTTGTATTTTTCTTATTTGCAGAGTTGATGGGTACGCATAATCTATCTTAGTATGAGTTGTGTTTTCAAACAGTTGCAGATTTGGCTAATTTGTTCAGTTCAGCAAAATCTCCTTTACTAGCTTCAGAAATTGAGGAACTGGGTTAACTAACTCAGCCAGATGTGTTCTGGATCACTATGTGCACTGGATCACTATGTGCAAAATAGAGCTTCCTTGTAAAGCCAAGTTAGAGCACTGCTTTGATTACACACTGTTAAATAGTCATGTGGTTTTGACATAAAAGCTAGTTCCTCTCTTATTAATTGTTCCTTTGTCTCTCTGGTACTTCAAAGAGAAAGACAATATTTTTAAAGTATCCAAGTTGTTCTCATTGTCTTTTTTTAATATTTTAATTGGGAGATAAGTAATACATTCAAATAAATTACAGTTTATTTTTATGGAAGCCAATACTGCTTTGATTGTTTTAAAATGAATAGTTACATTTTTTCCATTAATGTAAAACTATTTCTGAGGAGTCAGGGTCTGTGTACTTTAAAAACAAAAAAAAAAAACCACAAAACAAACAAACAAACGCAAACACACACCCCCAAAAGAAAAACGAAACACCAAAACCACCAAACCGCAAAACAAAACACACCTCACAACAAAAAATAAACCCAACCCCTCAGATCTTTACTTTACCAATTCAACAGTCTCAATAGTCTTACATGTGGCTGTAAATTCTTCACAAGCTCATCAAAGTCTTCACAACCTCTCTATCTTTAAATCTTCATTTAAGTTTTGCATAGTTGTGTTTTCTATAAGAATCAGTGGATAAAAGCATGTACCATCATCATTACTGATACAGTTACCAACATCAGCACAGTTCACAGAATCAAAGTGGTTTGGGTCAGCTTCTCCATAACTGGCAAGCCCAGGTGCCAACCTGCCACACAGTCCAAAGGTGCGTAACCAGATAGCAATACAGCTTGGGAAACAGGTGGACAGCAATAGGAAGATAACTGCTCCTTCCAAAGTGCCCTGCAAAGTTCATCAGCATTAGGGCTTTTGAGCAAATTTAGAGTAGAATTTGTCACTGCTTGTGAAAACTTGCAATTTTCCTTCAAAGTCAAATCCTAGTTTCATTTTTAAAAAAAACAACTCCCTTGGCCAGAATCAGCAGCACAACTGGAAATGGAGCAATGGTTTCCCAAGTTCCTTACTACAGCCTCCTATTTTTCCTGCGAACTACATTTGATACAAGGCTGGGAGTATACAAGGGAGAAATGATGCAACATGAATTTGTTTTCACTGAATCACAGAATGGTTTGGGTCGGAAGGGACCTTAAGGATCACCTAGCTCCAACTTCCCTGGCACAGGCAGGGACACCTCCCACGAGAACAGGTTGTTCAAAGCCCCATCCAACCTGGCCTTGAACACTGCCAGTGAGGAGGCAGCCACAGCTTCTCTGAGCAACCTGTGCCAGTGCCTCAGCACCATCACAGTGAAGAACTTCTTCCTAATATCTAATCTGAATCTACCCTTTTACAGTTCAAAGCCATTCCCTCCCTTTACCTATCCCTGCATGCTCCTCTATAAAGTCCCTCTCTAGCTTCCTTGTAGGCCCCCTTTTGGTATTGGAAGGCTGCTGTAAGGTCTCCCAGGAGCTTTCTCTTCTCCAAGATAAACCACCCCAGCTCTCTCAGCCTGTCTTCATAAGAGAGGTTCAAACTGGTATTAGTGTGCTACAAACGATCTTTCAGTCATGCTCAGTGGGTTACAATTCCAGATTTCACTAAGAAGTAAACAGAAGCACCAAAACCAGATAAAAATCTGATATCAGCTTTTACAGTTATCTGTCCTTAGAAGAGCAGATGCTTAGAGTAATGAACATATATAATTTGATGAAGTGTGAACAAATGTCTTCTTAGCTTCTTGGACAGTATTAATTTTAACAGATAAGAAGCATTATTTTAGGAATAGATATTTGGTTTATAGCATACAGGTTCTATACAAATGTAACTACTCCTTCTAGCTAAAAAGAACCAGAAACTCAAAGCCCTACCAAATAGCAAATTGATACACAGGAAGTTCTTGGAGATAATTTTTCAGCTACCTATTTTGGTTTTCTTAAGAGTAGTTATTTCCTGGTTAAACCAAGGATGAGGTGTGGGGATAGGGAAGAAAGGCTTTTAGAATCAGGAAATGTTTGCTTCCTCTTGCTTTGCAGAGGTGTGAATAATGTCTATCCATTCCTTACAAGCTGACAAGTCAAGGGGACAAAGTGCTGTTAATATCCTACCACTATTTTTATGACATTTTGAAAACGTTTTTCAATTGGTATGCTCCTTCCTGCACAACCAACTGAATATCTTAAAAGCATGATCCACTGTACAAGGCCCTTTCATTTAGCACAGCTGAGGAAAACTGCCTTTTTTTTCGTATCTCCGAGTATTTCAAACAGTTAAGACATGTTACAGCTGACACTAAACCAGCACTCCTAATGTGGCTTTCTAGTGTGCAGCAAACGAGCAGACTTCTAACAACTGCCTGCAGAGGTGTTTTCTCTGTCGATCTTAAATCGACAACAACGACAAAAAAGTAATGGCATGTTTATTTAGTCCTACTTTATAACATTAAGAATGTTGCAATATGTGAAAAAAAGCAGTTACTCTTTAGTACTACGATGATGGGGGGGGGGGGGGGGGAGAGAAATAATCATAAGAGTTTTTCCCCCAGGGAGCTTTTGGAGATGGAGGAGAAGGCTCTTATATTCTTCCCTGGCAGGCACTGAGAAGAATTTAGCTTCTGCTACTTTGAGAATAACACAACAGCGTAATGGGAGATTAAAACACGTAACGCTGAAAAAAAGAGAGAGGAAGAGCAGTAAAAGTGGCAGGGCCAGCCTCTTGCACTGCACAGATCATCTTCATATTAGAATAAAGATTCTAATCATCCTAATGATTCTTATGAAAGCCAGGATGCTAACATGCTGGTCCTAAATTTGTTGATTACGTATCTGTTTTAACTGTAAAGACATAAGATGTTACATGCTGCGAAGAAAAACAGTTTCAAGCAAACTGAGAAAAATGATCCCATTCAGTGTTTCTTGCAGCCACTGCCCCTGCAGTAACCCAACCTAACTTCTGACAAGTTGAGGTGATTTAGCATAATCTCTGAACCATCTGCTAGGCTATCTATCAGTTCAGTAGCCTTGTTATTTTACAGTTTATAGGTTAAGCAGGATAAATAACCTATCAGAAAACACAAACGGATTTGCCTCTGACACACTCTGAAGTGCAAGTATTGCCTAAGTAACCATAGCTTGCTTTCTCCTCTGCTGGAGAGGATAAAAATCACAGCACCGCATTAACCAAAGTGCCTGTTCTTTCAGAAAAGGAAATTGTTTATCATCTTCTTTACAGTTTATGAAATCAACAGTTTTGCAGGGCTATGTACACACTTCATAACTTTTTTTTTACCTACACTTTTAGGAGATTTTTCCATTTACTCATTTGAAAACTCACATGTGAAGTATTTTAAAAGGCGTGAACTAACACAGAATTAAGTTTCATTTTCAAACATCTGTATGCAGGAACACAAATGCTGGTTGACATTAAAAGTGTTGTTTCCTGCCAACTTTCTACTGAGTTTGATGACCAACATTAGTGAAAGACCATTCCGTGTTTTTTTTTTATAAATTATGTAGCATTGTTCTTTGAGAAAAGTACTTTATATTTGCATGGAATATGAAGTGGTGTGCATAAATTAGACTGAATGGTTTAGAAACTGATTTGCTACTATTCTACTTCTAATATTGTCATTTCTATGAAGTACTCTTACACTGAAAGCATTATAGAAAGTTTCACCATAAGATACCGAACCAAGGATCATTGATATGAAAACAGTTTATGCAGTTAGATAGTCAAAATAATAAATCTCAATTATCATAAATCAACTACCATAGTATATATTAAGACCTTCATACAAGTTACTAGTAAATGCTACAGTATTAGGAAAAAAAAAAAGAAGAAATAAAAACCAAAGACATCTGCTTCTCGCTTCCTGCCTCACAAAGCAGGCTGCACTTTGTATCATTCAGCATCCAGTTTAGCAGAGCAAATTCTGGAGAAACCTTACTTTACAAAAAGAGGTAATTAAAAAGATATTTGGAATTCTTGACTAACCCACTTCTTAGTACTACAATCATTCTTACTCAAGAAAACCTAGGAGGACTTAGATTTTCTGTAGGAATTTGCCTGCACATCTACTGACAAGGCTATACAGTTATATGGGAAGGGGCTAGTTCCCTTACAGCTACAAGATGGAAGAACAAAGCCATGTTATTTTAAGAAAGCAAATGGTAAATGGTCTCACCTTGTTGTTTTCTTACCCTAATGCTACAGAATGGACACAAATTATGCCTGGGTTAAGAGTAAAGCACTGGGCAGAAGGGGGGCAATATGCATTTTACCCACAACTGAAAGCACAAACTGAAGCAATAGTCTTTGAAAATAAATTATCACAGTTCCTGTGGCTCCCAGAAAGAATATAAAAAAAAATGAGACCACAGTTTCACATAGCCATGAAAGATAAAGGTTTTTTTTTTTAAAAAAAGCATAATTCATTTGCAAGCAAGATTATAAAGTCTCAACCAGGTTCAAATTACAAGTCTAGGATATTATTTCTACAGTCTAGCAATTACTTTTATCGTTTTTCCTCAGACTGAGAAAAGATCACTAATCAAGACAATGATTTTGGAAGATAAGAAATTAAACCAGATGGATGCTAATATGTATTTATAAGCCAAGCTCATGGCAGGTCTGCAGACATGCATGTATTGACTTAACCAAGCGCTAGCTGTTTTAATCTGAAAGTAAGGCAATATTTCTGCACCCAACCATAAATCTTTGCAGATCTCTCAGCCTCACCAATTTTGCAGAGCCTATACTAACAGCTTGAAAGAATAAAAGTATGAAGACTTATGAGAGCAGTTCTTGTTATTCATAACTCCTTTCTCTTCCCTGTGCTAAACAGTACAGATCAGCTTGGAAGCATAAATTACTCTTTCTACCTGAAGACCTTTTAGTTTTTCTATTCCTCCTCCTCCAGCCAAGGAAGCCAAGTTCAGCTGTTGTCAGCATACAATGCACTGTCTTTTATTTTGGCTTTTCCAAGCATATTTCTTTTTCTTGTAGGAGGGAATTAAGTACAAGCCAAGGGGAACATAAGGTTATTTATCAACACCTCCCAATACTTTTTTCCCTTGTTTTATTCGGAACTGTATAAATAAAAAAGGTATTATTCTGACTACAATTCTAACTAGTATAAGATTACCTCCTATTTGGATACAGTCACCTATTAATGCCACTAGCCTGGATACTTGAATGAGATTACTTTTTAATTTATTCTTGCCTATTAATTTCACTCCTCGTGAAGGTTGCTAACCAAGTCTTAACCTCAGTTAAAACAAATAACACCCTGAGGAATATGCTGGCAAAGTCCTGAAAACCATGAAATGGAGATTGCCAAAGTACATGGGCACTTTCAGCCACATCCCATTTCCTAAACCCTGACCCATCTGTCAACTCTGAACTGTAAAAAAAAAAAAAAATCTTACATATTGTGCAAGTTACGTATACACATGTATTACAAAATACATACCTATATATGTACACAAACACACAATGCTTTTTCCTTGCATTTGTCTTGTATAGAAGATGCTTGGTCACTGGAATAGTGCCTGCCATTGATAACTTTTTAAAAATGCGAGTTGAATATTTGCGTTCTGTTTTTGTAATACTAAAACAACTTAAAGGCAACAGGATGACTCTAAAACCTGGCCTGCTGGGTTAAAATACCTTCTACACCAAGATACCTATTTGTTCTTACCTGCATCTTGCACTAATTTAACTGCCCATTTTGCAAAGTTCTGACTGCTTACCTTCTGTCTGGAAGAAAAAAAATCCCAATACATTCAAATAACATCCAGTCTCTCTAAACTGCATTTTAACAGCAGTTCTTTCATGGAATACTCATAGTAGCATCCTGCTTTCAATAGCTATTCTATACTGCAATTAACACCTCAATTAGTATTTGAGTCTGATCTCCCTTAATTTCTGGTAACTTAATGTCAGTCATACTAAACAGTATTAAATGAACAAATTATTCTAAATAATTGCTAAGCCTTCCAGAGGCCTTGCCCCCTTAATAGCATGGCATGTAGACTTTATCCCTATTTGAATCTGCTTCTCTAAGTCTCAAGTCCCAGCTGTGCTGAATAGCAAATATCTCCATTTCAATAGGGAAAATGGTTGCACTAAAGTAGTTCTCTCCAGGGGTCAAAATACTTCGGAAGGTCATTTAAGTGGCTGTATGTTCCTGAGCAGAAACATCAGCTCACATATCGATTAGAACCACGTGGCTCTGTTGAATAGATGTCTGCAGCACTATTAAGTGCTGAGATAGGGACAGAGGAGTGTCATGCATTTAAAAAAATACTATCCATCTGTTGCCAAATTTTAGAAACATGAGCAATCACAAGCTAACACAAAATCTGAAGTGCGACCTTTGTGGCTGATGCGTAAGGGTCATATTCAGTGACACTTCTTCAGTTTCACACTGCTTAAGACAGTCTTTTGAACATTGATTGAAATAAGCAGGAGGCAGTGTTTGATTTCTGCAGTCTTACAAACAGAATGTTATAGACATGTATACGAAAATTTGCTTTTGCTAGCTTACATATACCATTCTTTTTAAAGACACCATTAACCTATTCTGATCCCGTCACTACAGGCAGCTAGCCAAGTACAACTGAAGTCTTCTAGAACCACCGCCTACCCTGGGCCCTGCGCTGCAGATGGGCCTGTAGTGCGTTACCAGATTGTCCTATAGAATTTACCCAAGCTGGCTGAAACTAATGCAATTCCCCAAACCCTCCCTTCCACTGACTTTTGTGCAATTACTATGTCAAGTGACACCACGGAAGGATAAATCCAGTGTCACAGACTGAGCTTTGGCTGGTATGCCTGAGGAAGCACTTGGATCGATGGGCTTCACAGTAAAGAAGACAGACAATGGAGCTTACTCCTGACCTAGCAGGGAAAACCCAACCCATGTGCAAAGGGGTGACTCAAGACTGAGTAGACTGGGCTCAAAAAAAAATAGGATCTTCCATTTGGCTGTATCAACTGCATGCTTAGATGAAATCTACATTGAACAGAGTAAGAAATAGATTCGGTTTCTTAAAAGGAAACAGCTGCGGCGTTCACAAACTCAGAGCTCAATACCCACAGAAGGGACTACTTGCAAAACACAATCTCATTCAGGGCCAAGTAAAATTAACCAACTACTGCATGACAGCAAGTCTGACAGGCAAGTCCAAAGTCAGTAAAGTTAGTTCTGTATCACAATCTTTCTTGAACAGATTCAAAAACACATGCCAACAACGGAGCTTGTATGACACAGTCACAGGGTTTCTGGGCTTTACAGACCTGTTTTATTATCAAGAGCCTCAGACAACTATTTCTTTGCCTGCAAGAGAGCAGCAGAATTAACTTTTCTCTTAGAAATGATAAAGTATTATAACAAAAGAAGCTAAAACTCTTACTCAGGTATGAATCTCAGTGCCTACACTTCAGATTTTAAAATAGTTGATGTCATCTACCTGGACTTGTGTAAAGCGTTCGACACTGTCCCACACGACATCCTTGTCTCTAAATTGGAGAGACATCAATTTGATGGATGGACCACTCAGGGGATAAAGAACTGGCTGGATAGCCACACACAAAGAGTTGTGGTCAATGGCTCAATGTCCGGCTGGAGACCAGTAACGAGTGGTGTCCCTCAGGGATCGGTCTTGGGACCGGTCTTGTTCAGCATCTTTGTCGCTGACATGGACAGTGGGATTGAGTGCACCCCCAGCAAGTTTGCTGATGACACCAAGCTGTGTGGTTCGGTTGATACGCTGGAGGGAAGGAATGCCATCCAGAGGGACCTCAACACGTTTGTGAGGTGGGCTGATGCCAACCTCATGAAGTTTAACCATGCCAAGTGCAAGGTCCTACACCTGGGTCGGAGCAATCCCAGGCACAGCTACAGGTTGGGCAGAGAAGAGATTCAGAGCAGCCCTGCAGAGAAGGACTTGGGGGTGCTGGTTGATGAGAAAATGAACATGAGCAGGCTTCAGTGTGCGCTTGCAGCCCAGAAAGCCAACTGTATCCTGGGCTGCATCAAAAGGAGCGTGACCAGCAGGTCAAAGGAGGTGATCCTGCCCCTCTGCTCTGCTCTCGTGAGACCTCACCTGGAGTATTGTGTGCAGTTCTGGTGTCCTCAACATAAAAAGGACATGGAACTGTTGGAACAAGTCCAGAGGAGGGCCACGAGGATGATCAGGGGACTGGAGCACCTCCCATATGAAGACAGGCTGAGAAAGTTGGTGCTGTTCAGCCTGGAGAAGAGAAGGCTAAATGGAGACCTCATAGCAGCCTTCCAGTATCTGAAGGGGGCCTATAGGGATGCCGGGGAGGGACTCTTCATTAGAGACTGTCATGACAGGACAAGGGGTAACAGGTTAAAACTTAAATAGGGGAAGTTTAGACTGGATATAAGAAGGAAATTCTTTCCTGTTAGGGTGGTGAGGCACTGGAATAGGTTGCCCAGGGAGATTGTGAATGCTACATCCCTGGCAGTGTTCAAGACCAGGTTGGACAAGGCCTTGGGTGATATGATTTAGCGTAAGGTGTCCCTGCCCACAGCAGGGGGGTTGGAACTAGATGATCTTAAGGTCCTTTCCAACCCTAACTATTCTATGATTCTATGAATAGTTCATTTACTAATTTCTAATCAATTTATCTAAACAAGATTCTTAAAACAGTCTAAATAGAAATCTTAAAACTTTTTTTATGAAAACCACTCAGAAGCAGGAAAATGGAATGGATACAGTACGACACAGAAAAAAACTGAGGATCAAAAGATGGAATAGCCATATCCAGTGTGAGAAAGCTACTCACTAGTAAAGAGTTAAACAGTATCTAGGTCACTCTACAGTCTCCTGCACACCCTCAGCTCACTGCGTATCGGAAGTGCTGTGTGGGAAGGCCAGGGAACTAAACTCACAGACCAAGTATGACTCAGACTGCAGTAATTTAATGATATTTTTTTCTCTTAAATCATCCTTGGGATTAAAAGAATCCACACCCTCAACATGAAACCAAGTCATTGTGAAAGGAAGAAACCTTCACAGATCTTTGAGTCATAAAAAAAGGCATCTAGAAGCAAATTGATTATTAATGGCAAAGGACTGAGACCTTTCCTATAGCATACTATATGATCAGAACAGCAGAAGGTGAAGAATCTGAGCCCCAGTCAGATGTTCTTCTGAAAGCCCTAGTGGGGATGATCTCAGCAATAAGAATGTCAGAGAACTGCCTGCCAAAAAAATAAAGGAGAGCTGTCACAGCCAAACACACTGACCTCTACCACTAGAGGAAAGCAACTTGAGAGAAACAGCCTCATTTCCCCCACCACTGCAGAAGCTGAACTCAAGATTTGTCAGATATCTTCGGCACAAGCATGAGTAGAAGACAACTGTAAGATCCTGGAGTAAGGCAGAACACCAGTGACCGAGATCCAAACACAAATCCAGTTAAATCCCTGAGGAACAATTTAAATTTCTGCAAATTGAAACAAAAACTGAACAAAACAGAATTTGGGAAAGGACACTGATGAGCAGAAAACAACTCTGCCCTCAGGAACACTCCTTCCTGAGTACAACATAAAATTATGAACATTTACTCTTTCCTCTGCGCTTCCAAGCTGCCTCCCTCCTCTTCCCTTAAGGTAAGGCACTCCAACCACCACAAAAAAAAAGAGTAAAGCTACAATGTCTTCTATCATAGGAACTCATAACTTTTCATCCACAGAAACAGAAACCAATTTCACATTTGTCATGACAAAAATTTAACTGGTTCTGCTGGGATGATATAAACAGCAGTGAATTCCTTTTCTGGAACAGTTTTTCTTAGTATATCATAAAGAGCATAGCAATATAATTATAAAGAATTGAGCATCTGGCTTCACAGCTATATATTTAGATGCATTCTGCTCTGTTTCTAATTAAATTATTTAACTTTTTATCCCATAAGATAAAGAAACTAACAGTGTTCCCCAAACCTATATCCACCATGCAAACATCACTAGGATGCTTGGTCTGTAACCAGTTACCTTTGAAAGTAAAGTCTTGGTGCATCTCACCCTTCAGCTACAACCACGAACTAGCTCAAATCCCTAATATCCTCCAATTAAGTGAGGGGTTCAAACCCAAATGAGTTCAGGTGAGGGCTTTATCTTGAGAATACAGCATCACTTTATCACTGAATTTTGAGTACCAATTAAAAGGGCTATATCTTTGACAGAAAAGACCAAAAGAGTCACCATAAATACAGCAAAAGTCCCATGTTCCATACTGACTTAAACCAATACTGGGTCTGCTTCTGGTCATTGCTTCAAGTGCAATTTACTGATTAAATGAAAACCGATGAAGAAAAAAAAATGAGTTCTTCTTGTTTTTCAAAAAGCAATCAGACTCAAAAACTTTTATTACCCAATCTACCGAAGAACATCTTAACTCAGGGCCTTTCTGTGTCTATTGAAACCTATCTACTTTTGGAACCTTACCAATTCTACCGAATTCAGATGGCCAGAACAATGAGCCTGTGCTCCTTAGACTACCAGTTCAATCTCAGTTCAAGCGTTAGATGGGAAAGAGTTGAACAGTGGCAGTCAGGTCTGTTCCCTCTTCCTCGGAAGGCCACTCTTCTTAAAATATTTAATGACATTCACAAAGCATAATTCAGAGTGAGAGTCCTAGATTCAAACAGAATTGGCAAATATTTAACTGAATAGGCAATTAATAAAATGGATGGAAAAAACTTCAGAATTTCTCATGGAACAAAGTAAAAAGCAATTCACTAGGGAAGAACAGAAGACTGGGACAGATTACTGTGTATTTTTATAATGTCATAGCTCTGAATATTTGGAAGATGTTCAAAAAGAATTGATTCTAATTTACATAATAAAAAGTACATTCATGCTGAGTCCTTGGTATGAGAATGGACTTTTTTCAGCAGCCATCGTGCCTAAGGGTCTTTCATGCCTAGTACTGTATGTACCTCCATACTGCCACATGGAAGCCCTGTAAGTTGCCACTGAGAAAAAGAAATGTGGAACAACACTTTCCCTCCAGTACTTGAGATCATCAAAATATAGCAAATAGACTTTTGGCAACAAATAAAAAAAGCTTTGACAATAAAGTTAAGACAAAGCCTACCACACAATAAAAACAGCTTCAAGTGTGGGAATTGTAGGGGGTTTAATACAGACTCTCTAGAGGGAAAAAAAAAAAAAAAAAGCAGATATTTACAAACACTCCATTTCAGATCACAGTACTACAAACAGCAGTGCAGAAAATATGCACTCTGCTACCAGCTCCACTGGATATCCCCACCACGCTGATAACCTCACATCTTGCATGGAAAGAGTCTCTTCTCTCTCCTATATGGCTTCTCCAGGACTCAGCAAGGGCATTCAGACTTAACTAGGGGAGATTTCTGCCTTGGGGTACTACTGCACAGCTACAGACTGAAAAGGATTAAAAACAAACAAAAACCAGCCGAAAACCCAATACCAAAGGAAAGAACTACAGAATTTATCTGGCACTGTGTAATTACATAGCTGAAAAGCTCAGCCTTCACTGTCAAACAAATCCTAAGTCCACGCTATGGAGTTCTAAGTGGTTTTAAGTCTTAATACTAGCTATAGGAGTGGTGGGCTCCTGCAGATGCTCCATGTTTCCTAGGATCAGGCCTTTGCAAGCACACTACGAACAAACAGCAGTCAAGCTTGCCATTGTTTTAGGGGCATAGGTACACATTTCTGTGTTAAACCAGTTGGTTTCTTTAGCACACCATTTCATTGGTGATTTTACATACACACTAAAGAAAATACAGTCCTGAACTGCAAAACCATGCTAGTCTGCAGGCTCCAAAAGCTCTTCAGTCACCCTTTCAGCAAAGTCCCTGAAGCCAGAAACAAGTAGTTTGTCTCCATTTTTGGTGTTTAGATAATTTTATTTCTGACATTTGGGGTTTGCATATAAAAGATCTCAGATTTTTCCAGTAATCTGTATTACTCTGCACGAAGCAGGCTCCTTTTTTTCCTTCTGGTTTTAGATCTTCTATTAACATAACACATTTCACTACTGCATTCACTCAGACATTAAAGTCCTTATTAATGCCAGAATAATTGCTAATATTTTGATAACTTGTGAAAGCTTATTAGTGACTATATGTAGGCCAAAAAGCATCACTAGGATTTGAAATATTGATAATGTGAAAGGCCTAAGTCCACAATGTTCTCCTAGGCAAAAATAATGATCCATACTCTTGTCTTTTAAAGACACTATGTAAAATTACCCAACTGCACAAGTAAAACAAACATTTAAAAAGAAAACACATTTTGGGCTAATATATTTCAATTAAGATACCCAAAACAATCAATTAATTAAATGTAATTATTAATACACAAAAATGAAGTTTCACACAATGTTTATCTTGGTGGATTTCTCTTGAGGCAGAAAAGCAACAGACTACAAGTTTCTCCTCTTTGGGGAAAATAAGAAATTAAAGTAAGTACAAGAAGAATTGAAATGGAAGGGGAAATAGGAGTACAAATCAGAACATATTTCTTCCACCCGAATTGATTCTGTTACTGATTAACTCAAGTCACATGGGTTATTTCAAGTGGAATATTTGTACTAGTAAGTGCTAAAACAGACCCCAAATCAAAGTCTTTGTGTGTGTGTGTTTATTGGTGATATTTGCTCTGTGTCCGTATATCAACATTATCAAAATTCAAATTATTTTACTTTTTGCCCCAGGTACTGCACACCTACCTGCAAAAATCAGGATACTTATATGACAAAATGTTAATTCTTCTCTCAGCAGCCCTTTACTAATTTAATTTACTACAGGGTTGTTCTGAGTCCTGAGTAAGGCACTGCTCAAACTAAACTGAGGTAGTGGATATTTTTTGAGTGTCAAAAGAGGGTAGAATTCTAGCCAGTTGTGGGAAAACAGTTAAGAACCAAGGTTTAACATTTTATGGAGATTTTTCAAGAATACTGTTTTTTCTTCCCTGTTGCCTCAATTACAGGTTTCATTGGAGGTAGCAGAATCTGAATTGTTTACCTATATTTGCTACTGCTTTCACTCTGCAGGTAAAATATGCATATTTATTATCTGGGTTGCATACAATTTGGGGGTGTCAGTTTCTCAATCCTAAACGCAGCTTGGTAACAACATAGGGAAAAGTGGTTGAAAGGTTACAAAAAAGACTGGTCTTTTAATGTGTCAACATTAGATGGCTCTTTTTTTTGTTTGTTTCAAGGAGTTAATATTACAGACATCAGAGGTAAGTAGAACTAACCTTTAGCAAATAAAGTTAAGACTTCACAAGATTTCTGAGTTATGTGAAACCACATGAGATACTAGATATTAGATATAAGACTCTGCTAGATATAACTGATCCTGCTTTCTACACTGAATGGTAACCTGAGAAAAAGGGCAAGCTTAATGTAAGCATGCTGGGACAGAAATCAGCTTGGGCTGTAAACTGATTTAATCTGAACTGGTTTCTGAGATGCCTGCCTAAGCAGTCCCTTCTACAGAAGGGCCAGGTTTTGGCACCGGGGAACCCACTAAAAAGCCCAACCAGTACTTGTTAACATTTTCAGTAGTCCATTAAAATTCAACAATCCCCTTCAAAATGTTCTTGAATTACTGGTTATTCCAATGAATAATTGCGCTGCTATCACCTTCCATCTGAGTCAGGCCCCTGCCATCGGGGAAGCTGGGGACCAGGAGCCTGATCAAAGGCATTCCATCAGCTGCCACAGGACATTTCTTTCCTGCGGCTCTGTGATATGGAACAAGGATTGCTTCTCTGTACAACAAACACCTACAGATTTGCAAACACTCACAGATTTTACAGGCCCCACACTACCAAATCAACTTTTTGTTTTCCAACAAAAGAGCTTCAATGGTGGTAACTTTTACCAATCTGTTTTCCTAGCGCTTCTTTTACTAGCAGCTGCAGCTGAAACATTCCTTCCACTCTCTTCTCCTCCCTCGCCCCCACTTCCTAAAGGAAATTCCATGGGATCACCTCTCCTCCGGCCCCACACTGCAACAAAACTCTCATCTCCTAGGGGAGATGGAGGTTGTGCAATAGCTGGGTCCCTGCAGCATCTGTGACCACAGTGCAGACACAGAGTTCCTCAGTGCATTTATATTCAGATTGTTAGTTTTTAACAGGGTATGCTGAGAGGGAACTGCTGATTACTGTTAGGCTAAATGAAATACTAAGTTTGAGAAACGTCAATCTCTGCTTAATCACAAAACAGAGAAAATTCAAACTGTACTTGTTTTAAATTCAAGGCATCTCAAGAGACTGTCTATATCCAGAGGATAGGACTTTAGAAGACAACATTTTTTATTTTTTTTTTTTTACTTTTTTCTCTATTAAAATTTTCCCTCAAAATACCTATGGGTCCCTAATGACATTCTACAAGAAGGCATTATTGCTAAAAAGGAAACCAAAACCCAAAAATCCCCCCAAAAAACTGGAACTCCTCCGAGATTTCATTTGATCTTGAATGTAAAGCTGTCTGAATTTTATTTCTGTCTAATTAAAGTGCAAATACTGAGGGGCAGACAGAGAGTCTTCCTTCACCCCATGCCAGGCTTTTCACTTCATAACATGACTGCTGAAAGCAGTTACTAAAAAAATAAAGGAAATGACTATTTAAACCAAACATCATGTCTCCAGGCCAATCACAATTCCCATGGCATACCACGCAAATGCCTCAAAACTGACTGTGGAAATCAAATCCTAACAAAAAGGACCATTCCAGTGTCCATGTCAGGCCTAAATCTCTCCAGTGTATCTGTCAAAAGAGATGCACAAAACTGAATGCTGTTTCTTCTCTACAGAGAAGAAATGAGACAGTTAATTTTGACAATAACCTCTTCAAAGATCATCAGCTAAGACAGAAGTTAGCAGAGCCAATTTACATACCCTACTGGAATTTAAGAAAGCCCAAACCATGCCACAGTCCTTAAAGAATGAATAAAGATGACATTGGTCCCATGCAATATAGAGATGAACATTACAAATGACACTGCTCGACTTCTAAAAATCTACCTCCTCCTACAACCAAAGGATGCTCTGTAAACGTGGTGTTATTTATTCAGAGATGCATGCAATAATAGTATTTTCTTAAATGCATACCTAAGCCTCTAAAAGAATTAATTTGCAGAGGACCAAAGAAAGAAGGATGATAAATACAGGCTTTTGCTCAGTATATAGTAACTATTAATACTGATCTCAAAAGGAACAGTTTCAGAGACACTGCCGTATCACACTTAATTATATGACATCAAATCATATTCCACATAATTATGAATGCAATATTTCACTGCAGCTGACAAACCACGAAAGAAAAATGCACGGAAAAATGGATAATAAAGGAGAAAGGAATTAATAAAAAATACTTCAAAAAAATTGGAGAAGCTAGGTTTGAAATCTTCCATTCTGCTTTCCCTTACCTATACCATCTATCTAAAGGCATTGTATTCATGTAGTACAGAAATTTCTTTAGTGACCTGCTCAGACCATTCTCCCAAAGAGTTAGACGCAAAAGACAATCAGACTACTTCCTAAAGTCCAGACATGTCTTTTTTTCTAATGAGATGCTGAGTAAAATTAGCAGATTTCTTGCTCTTAACTGACTGCAGACAATGACAGCTTCCCATTACAGTAAATATTTGAGCTCCAGTCACCACTTCTCAGTCCTGAGTGTCTCTGAAGGAGATGGGAAATAGCATCAGAAGGAGAAGTCACAATTACACAGCAAGCAAAGAACATGGAAACATTAATATGCTGATGGCTGTCACATGACTTAATGAAAATGTGTTTTATGAAGAGTAGGTAATTGAAACAACTTCTGGGTGCTCTTGCCACAAAACAGGGAAACATTAGCGTATGGAACTATAAAAAATAGAAGTTCTCATGCTGTGGAAACAAAGCTGTATTGCACATCTGGCTCAAATGTTTCAAAATGACCATTAGCCCACCATTCATTTTGTAATGCTGAATATTTAGGAAGGAATCCTTAAAATACCCTTTCAACATGATACATGATTTCCTAATGCATATAAGCAAAGGCAGTCACCACAAGGTTCTGTTGTGTTCTTACCATCCTAGTACAGAACAATGGCCAGTCATTCTAATTATCTAATTTGATACCCTTAAGGCAGCTGCTTTCCTACTTGTATTCCCATAGAGAAACAGCATTATAACCATAAAGCGATAACTTAAGGGGGAAGGCCAAAGTGAAACTGTCCAGAGCAAGAACAGATTTCAAAAATATCATATAGACTACAAACAGCTTGATACAAGCAGCAAAGTAAGTACAAGCAAACAGCCTGGAAAAGAGCACACCAAAGGGCAGGCTGGCAATATGATTTATGCTCAGCTGAATGGGGAAGACCTGGGTTAAGCCTCAAAGCTTGAAATCTCACCGTGGGACTGGGGATTGTCAGGAGGATGAAGGGTCTGCTGCACCATCCTCATTTAATGATGTAAATGGCACAAAAGGAGGTCTCTGAATAAATTCAGCAGTACAGAGATGCCATGCTGCAGGCTAGGAAGTAAATCATAGAGAGATGGTAGAAAGCACAGTGTTTTGGAACTGTATGGCTTAGACATAAAGGTCACCCACAGCAAAGCACAGAGCTTAGTGAGAGTCTGGAAAGAACCTAGCAAACATGTCAAAGCAAGTTACAAACTCCTGGCTGAATCTCCTAAGACCCAATCATGTAAGTCCCTAATCGCAAAAGCAGTCTCAACAATTTCAGTGAATAGCTGGCATGGATTTAACCTTGCATCTTCAGATCCACATATTAAATAAGCTACAAAAAAATGACTGCCTAACAGCCACCAAATAAGAAAGTACCATTAAAGCCTAAATAATGTATTCATAAATCCAACCCAACAGCTGCAGGGGCACATCAAGAAGTACTGATAGCCACACCAGGGGAAGGGAGTACAATTAGGCTGCAGCTACCATTGTTCCAGCAATCCTGTAAAACCAGCTCTTCATAGCAGAGGTTTTGCTCAGTACAGATCTCATGCAATAGCACTATGTGGTTTGGGAAACGAAACTGCACACCAGAGTCAGGCAACTTCCTACAGGCTTCCCCAAACCATGCTCATCGGCTCCTAACATTAACTTCTTCTTTCCTCTGCTCTTGTTCTTCTATTTAGCTGAACGCTCCTGTCCAGCCTCCCACAGAAAAGATAATATCAACAGGATACTGCATCAACTGCTTTGCCTACCCTTACATACCCGATGAAAAGCTCTTATGGCCAGGACTGACTCACAGTGGTGTCCCCCTAACACTCTTTTTGGGTTAGCTGTTACGACATCCTTATTATGTGACAAACGTAATACCTACACCTTATTCTTCCCCACACTTCTGCCTCTGGCACAACTGATACAAAGAAATTTGCTTTCGCAACACAGAACTGGAGTAGCAGGCTCATGTTTGAATGAACTATTCAAAAACATGGCAGCTTCATTTCCCACACAAAAGCAAATAATACTGTCAGAAAACAGCTGTACTCCCAGGTAAGCCTTCACAACAAAATTATAATACACTCTTTTCATCTTGGAAAAGAGGAGAAAGCTTCACCTAATAGAAAAACTAGAAAGAACCAAGCATATAAAGGTGGAAAGCAGATCTGTAGAGACACGTATTGGCAAATTGTGCTCTTGCCGAGAAATTAATTTTCCACTAAACTGGTGAACATTTGCTGTGTTCGTAAATACTGCACAGCTGTGCTAAAACAGGAAAGCAAGCCCAACACACCTATCATTTGATAAGGGGTTTCTCTAGTGATTCACCAAAAATAATTAATCAAAATAAAAACATGGCCAAAATTAGCACTGCTAGCTGTCGTGAGCAAAAGCTAAAGGAAACACACTGACTAAAGCAAATCAAAGTTACTGTATAACCAGACCTCCACAAAAGAACTCTAGTCTAGATTCTTCTACCTCCTACTCTGAGGATTATATTGAAAGCAGTATTTCTCTACAATAACCATCACTGGAAATAACTTTTCAGTACAGTGTATATGATACAAGTCCACAAGGATCAGAAGGAAAATCTGAACAGATGGGATGTTTCTGGCATTTGTAGTGACAATGGTGTTTTAAAATTATTTCCTGAACCCACAGGTGTTTTTCTGCCTTGCCTGACAACAGCCAAAAGATACAAAACAAAAGCCAGTAATATTTTTCTTTACATCCACTGAAAACTAGTTATTGCCAGCCAGCAAGATCATTTCTACAATATGTAGAGCAGTCTTTCTATCCATTCTTAGCACCAAGCACTCCAGTGGATACCTTAGGATAGCAAGATCCACTGCATATCGGTAAAAGGAACTAAAATTAAGGCCTCCCAGTAAAGTCTGAAGCATTTGGACAAAGCTAATGAAAATATTCTGGAGTAAACAGCAGTTTCTACACTGAGTTCTATGTGCCCAAGATTTTATTCTCTACTTATCTGGTGTTGTCTCAGCTTCAACAATGAACGTGGCAGATTCACTTTCAAAAATATCCTACCCTCTATGTCCTAGAAGTTTAGGCAGATTTTGCATCTGAAACTTTCCATAGTTTCTAAAAGTGGATTACTGACCTTCTGTGAACAAGGAGAGAATGTTGTCATTTCTACCTTACTGCAGCATCAAGTTAGTTGCTAAAGGGCTAGGCTGGCAAAGAAGCCTAAAGGCTCTTTCTTAATAGATTGCCCAGATTTTTGAAAGATGTTCCAAGGCTAAAATTTCTGGACATCTTATTTAGTTCCTCAGCAGAAATGGAGAGTCTTGAGACACAGCCTCCTTTCCTCCCAGGGAAGGCATTTAGGAGAGAACTATCTCACAGGAAGAAAAGCCACAGCCTTCCAAGTCTGTAAATTCACATCAGAATTGATTTAGTAACTCCATGGCTGCAGCTCTTGCCTTTAGTTGCAAAATTCATGCTGTCCAACTACAATTATATATTGAACATCAACAAAAAAAATAAAATCAGGATCTGTGGCTGTCCAAGTGGGAAAGGACCAGTTACAGCAAAGTATCGAACATATTTTTTCCTCAAACATTCGATGGCATCTAAGACTGTGCAAACCAAAATGTCTTCAGAAAGAGATTAAGGAGCTATAGTAACCACTGCACAAACAGTAGTTACTGGGCGGCTCCAGTGCAAAATAACCTCACAACTCTGGCCTAGTGTAACATGAGTACACAGGCCAAAGTTTCTTCATCAGTTTGAAAAACAAAGATGGGATGGAAAAATCCACTTCTGTAAAACACGCATTTGCCACTAAAATGCAAGTGAAGAGGTCACTTTCACATGGGAAGCTGTAAAAGTGTTTAATTTATTAATGAATCTTTACAGATTGATAATCTGTTCTCTTCTCTGTAAAACACATGGATTTCATTTGCTCTTGGGAAAATGACCAAATGGAAACTTTTTTCCTTAAAGACCCGAGAGCGAGTTGTTATTACAATACTCAGATGACTGATACGTGGCTACAATGCTGAAAATCCAAGTTTTGTTTAAAAAACAGGAAAAAAGAAAAAAAGAAAAAAGGAAGAAATCACCTCTATAAACTATGTACTAGGTTGTTTTGCAACATTCAAAACCAAAGGCACCTCATATAAGCTGAGATTCAAGACTTACAGGTTTTTCTTAGCTATTTTACTAACTTGCATTGTGGTCTTCAGTGTGTATTTTTGCATAGTCCCAGTTACTGATCTGCTAAATTGAACATAAAATTACTTTGAGAATCTCAGAGAGCAGTGATACACACAAATTTTAATGACTCTCCACTCGTTCAAGACAGCTGGGTGTTTACTTACAGGTAGCACTGAAAATTTAGCTGCGTAGTTTTGATTCCAAAATAACCCAGAAAGTGCACTATGAATTCTGGAGTGAAGATTTCAAGAATTCAGTAAAGCATCCAAGAAAGGTGATTTTAAACAGTGCATAAACAACATAACTGCAAGTATCTGGATTTCTGACCCACGTTTGAAAGTAACTAAAAGGCATGTGCTGCTGTAAAAATTAATAAAACAAAACCGAACACCTCACAAACAAACAAACAAAAATCTCATGTTAACAACATTGCCTGAAAACCCTCTGCTAAGCCAAGTCTACCCACAACTCCAGCCAGCAGAGAGGATTATAACCCAGATCAACCATTTCTAATGATAAACGTAATTATGCAGTAATGTACAGCCAACAAATTGGTCTGAATCTATGATAAGCATTCAGATGCACACTGTAATGTACAGTGATGCAGAACAATTACTTGAGGAGTTTGTATCAGCAGATTATCTTAGTGGTGAACAGAGGAAACCTCTGTTGCAGGTTCTTGATAGCACGTTTCGCATTCAGGTGTTAATTTTCATTTATGTGCAATTTCAACACCATCAGGCAGCAGTATGGGTGATTACAGTTTTTATTAAATCAATGGGTTGCTTCTGTTCACCACTTATATTTAACTTTCTTTGCTTTTCCAAAGTGACAAACACACTCTTTTCCTTCTGATTGACGGGGAAGTTCAAACTTGCCATTACACTATAGCATGAGGATTTTTATTTACAAATCTGTTTTTCTTCCCTCATAATCCAAACACTCATTCCAGTTTCACTTTATAAGCTTTTAAGGTAAGACATTATAATTTAAATTTAAGTATAGTACTTACGGTTGGCATAATTTTACCAGGTCCTGATCAGTGGTGTTTGGAGGCAGTGCTCTGATGTAAAGGTTTGTTTTACTTAATTGATCCCATCCTGAGTTGCTGTTGCTACTGCTGTTGTTATTACTGCTGGTGGTGCTGGGACTAGGAGGAGCCATTGGGTGGGCTGGTACAATGGACTGCTGCAAAGAAAAAAGCATGTTAAACTACAGACAGCACTTGCAGTATGCGCATTAGCCCAGTGTACAGCAGCCTGTTTACCATTTGCAGCTCTGTGTAAAATCGGTACATAATTATTCATTTATTTTAAATACACCTGCTTTCACACCATGTTTGGGACAGGATTTACAAGCACATTCTAGTATACCCAACAACCATATGAAGAACAGTCAATGCATGACACAGGCTCAAATTACATATAGCCTCTGCTGAATACTCATAGAATTTCACACTCTTCATTGTGGCATCTGATGTGAATATGAAATAGGAAATATTGTTCCTCTAGGTTCCAGCAAGTGTAAACCAAGTTTACACCACTATGACTATTTCACGTCCATAAATGAATTCTTGTGGCACACATGAATAATACGCTATTTTCTTAAACTACGCAGAAATACAAAAATAAGCCTCTTTTACATCTCTTCATGCTTTTAGTACTTCATACAATACTGCAACTGTGTGGGTTTTTTTTTTTTTAAAGATAGAGAGGGACCACAGACAGCTTAAGGACCAGACTTTGAATTAACTGTGTGCCTTGGCAGAACTATCACCTTGCTGCTGACCTCAGTATGTGTGGATTATTTCAGGGTCAAGAAAAAAATTATGTATAATGGCAACTAAAAAATTAAATAATAAAGTTTCAGAAGTAGATAAGCACATCAGCACTTCTACCTAGTCCTCAAGGCATTAACGCAATTGTTCTTGAAATCAGATTCAAATGGAACATAAAAACATCCTGGAGAAAATCTGCAATAGAGGAGTCTTAATCACTTGCATTAACAACAGTACAACAGGACACTGTACAAACCGTCATGAACAGGTCTGCGGTGTTGTCAGAGGAATACTTTAACAAATTACTAGAGAAGTAAAGCTGCCAGTAAAAGTCTTGTGACTACAAGGTTTTCACTGACAAAAAGAATTGGCTGCATGCAGCCCCTGTCCTGCAAAAGCCCGAATGAGCTTCTACGGCTCAAGAAGCTCATACCAAAGAATCACCCTGTGAACTGCAGAGGGAAGGGTGTGTGTGTGTGTGGGTGGGTGGGTGGGTGTGTGTGTGTGTGTGGAAATAAAGTGGAATATAAAGTGAGATGTCACTGTAGACTCACTTGTTCCCGCCCTGGTGCCACCCTCTTCTTTGGGCTAATACAAACAGTTGTGTAGCCACAGCCTGAACCAAAAAAATTATATTCCCTGATCTGGTTCACCACATGTGGCTTTGTGCTACGCAAAAGCTTTGTCTGTCACAAGGCAGGGAACAGGAATATGCAGGCAGCGAGGAGGGGATTGCAGTTTAGCTTGGTTTAAAGCACCCATGAAACTACAGCCTTAATACACAAGAAAAGTGAAACTATTTTAGAGATAACCTCAGGAAATTGGAATGAAATTGTGAGTGGGAGGAAAGTACAAAGGCATACTTTATATCAGAAACCTCACAATAACTATGCCCTTCTTCTTTGTGTTTCCCTAAGAAGGTTTTGAAATCTTCCAGTTCAGCATATTGCAAAGTTAATTATGCAGCAGTAACAGCCTGGAAAAAGAAAACTCTGTAAAATCAACACTGATATGTAGAAATATTGTTGTTGCCTAATTTTATAGAACTGAAAATTACCAAAAAGAATGAAATATATTCCTGATCATTTAACATTTCACAAATGAATACTGGTGTTTCACTGCCATAGAGTTAGAGGGGTCTGGCGTTCAGGTTTTTTTGGTTGTTTTTTAATTAAGATTTTTAGAAACATCAAAAGCTTTTCCAGAAGATTTATACTTGGAATTGAAGCGCTGATCTAGAATTTTTTCCAGGCATGATTTAAAATGGGAAAAAGATTGAATCCTCCCTCCAAATTTGTAATGGAAACATTGATGGATTTTAACTATAGCAGTGCAAGTTGGGCTGTCAGACTGTTCTGCTTCCAGTAACACCAGACAATTATTTTTAGGGTTACAAGCAAAGCAGAATGACAGAGCAACTACTTTCAAAACATCTTCATAACAAACTGAACAAACCTAGTCTGGCATGGTGCTGCTATTCTCTTCAAGAAGCCTTCAGTGGAGTTCTCAAAATGCACGCAAAGATCAAATACGCAACTGCTCTGCTCAAGCTTTTGAGACGTACACTTTCCTTTGTGCATGTACAGCTGCCATAAAAGTCAATGCACATGTACCGGTTTTCATCTTAAACAGTAATTACTACAGGAGACTAAGAGCCTCTATTCTGTATTTCAGTGTCTTTTTTTTCCTTCTTACAGTGTTTTTTCCCCTTAAAAATCTTCAGTTTTCCACATTCTGAAGAACTGGGGCTTTGTAAAATTTTGTTCACAGCTGGCCAAAGACAGGACAGGAAAAAAAAAGCAACGTGTGCCTCAAGAAAGCAGGAATCTTAACTCTGCCTTCCTGTAAAACATAAACACTCCATTCTGAGAAATTTAAACTTTTATTTAAACATGAAGATGCTCTCATGCTAGTGGTCACATCCAACTATGACGGGAATGTAGATGTGATTACAGTTGTCTTCCTAAGTTTACAGATGGGAAGTTTTTCACTGCTTTCACAGAAACTCATACCTCTACCAGCCTTAAAGGCTTTACAAAACACAGATGCTGGGGACTGCAGCTCTCAAACCCTGCAACCCAATGACACAGACAATCATTAAAGGGGCAGTGACATCTTAAAGCCATAAGACTTAAACACATTTTTTACATTAGAACTTCATTTGAGAATCTGAATCACTCTTTCCACTCTGTTCCTCATCGACAGCTACTTGTAAAAACTAAATTAGAGGGGTCCCTCTTTTCTTTAAAGGGGCTTTTCTTTCCCAGTTGCTGCAAAAGGCTCATCGGCAGTGCAGAGCCTCACCGCTGGAGCTGTGCTGGCACAGCCTCCTACGCTGACAGCCCACGCCAAGAGAAGAGTTTTCTGCTGGCGTAGCTGCATCACATCCCCAAGCGACATAAACTAAGCTGATACAAGTTCTCTTCTGCCACCACAGCTGCATCCACACCTGGGGTTTTGCCAATGTATCAATGTCAGCAAGGATGTACAACTTTTTTCCACACCCCTGGCTGATAGAGCGCTGCTCGCTGGCAAGACATTCTGCAGTGGAGACCTGGCCAAAGTTCGGGGTTGTTTGTTTAGACACAGCTTTCACAAACATGAACTGAAAGCTTTTTATAAAATCTGAAATCAATTGTGAAGAGCTTTGCTTCGCAAACTGTAGTCTTCACTGCAAATCCGTATCAAAATCTGTTCTTAAAGTCAAATCGTATGGACTTCACAGCAGTTCGCAATAATTTAATGTACATAAAACCACATTCAATAATTTTCCTTTTTAGTAATTGCATCTTAAATTAAAACATTCAACAAAAGTAGAGGAGGAATAAATCTAAGTAACAGACCATTATTTCTTGTGACAATATTGCTGTACACAAGAAGTACCATTGTCACACTGGTTTGCCATTTCCTCCTTAGTCTTCATTCCCAAAAGTAATTAGCAATCATTCCTTCTCCTCAGTAGTTTCCTCCCAGTCATCTTCAACAGCTAAGCAAAAAAGATCAGTGACAGTATAATCATCCATATACTGTATGACCACCCTATCCCATTCTGGAGCCAGCTGTGAGGAGCTCCCAACACTCTTGGCCTGGTATCCAAGGGACCTTCCCTCCAGCTCTCCATCCCTCCACAGCCCAACTAGAGCAGTGGGAAAACCACAGGCACTCACTAGAAAAAGGAAAAGCTCAGTGACAGAAGAGTCCCTGTGGAACGCCTTGAACCAAGGAACACTGTCTGCCTGTGTTTTCTTCTCAATATAAAACCCAAACGGGAAGAAAACACAAGTACTGAAAAACAACTGGAGAAGACACCCATCTTTGCATGAACCATTCCTGTCTTTCTTATAAACCACTCTATACTTAAGGGCTGGAAAGGAGTCAGAGCAGGGTTTTGCCTGCCAAGGAGAAGTATCTCTTTGCTGTCAACAGGAAAAAGCCACATAAAGAAAGAAAACAAAACAACCAGCCAAAACAAAATGGAACAACAGTGAGAAATTCCTTTGACCTGGGAGCTGAGAGATACTAATCCTTGCTGCCTTCAGACTACAAAAGTCCAAGGAAACTCCAACAAGCAGAAGGTAACTTGGGTAACAACTGTCCCAAAAACAAAGCATGATTATTATGGTAGCATTCCATTCAAGTCTCTAACTTTGTGTTATTAAAAGCATGTCTATGAAGTTATACAACACACTAGCATTTAATTATGAGTTCTTTCACTCAGCTAAAATTCCTGATGGGAAAGTACCATGACTTAACAACAGAGTTCTCACACATCTACTCAAAATTCAAACCATAAATTACAGCACACATTAACTATCTGATTTATCCTGAACTGCTGCTTGGATCATCTCACAGTTTCAAAATCCTGACATTGGTGTTTGCCTAGCTTTGGTTCAGGTGATTAAGCTTCAAGTACCTGCTTACGCTGCCTGGTTTTGCCTAACCTTCCTGATTTCATTAAGTAGCATTTTGAAACAGCACCTTCAGTAAGGGGGAGATATAAAAATTACCACACATTTTTGTAGATGTGTGTAACTGTTAAAAAGTATTAAGTTACATTAATTTGGAAAAAAAAAAACCTAAAACACAACCCTTTATTAAATTAGGGGGTGATTTTTTATTTATTACTCTACTTAACACAGAACTTTACATGTACAATGAAAGCAAGGGCTCAGGAAAATAGAAGATGCCACATATAGTGAAGCAAGACACTGCCATATTCAGTGCACAACTTCAGAAACAGGAGGTTGTTTGTAATAAAATCATGTCCTGAACAGAAAGAACTCCAAATGTCTAACAGAAACGAGTGTTCACTGATGAATACAGTTGCTTTATCACTTTCCTATAGATGAGGAAACATCAAACACTTAGCCTAAGCCTGCACCTCTCTAGCGGAGATGCCATTTTGAGTGTCCTGCACTATTCTATTTCATGGTTTCCATCATCATGTCTGAAATGTTACAGCAAGCAAAACAATTTCTGGAGGCCTCTCCAAGATCAATTCTCAGTGGACATGAGTCAACCAGTAGAAATAGAAAGATGTGCCACTGCTGTGTTCACATCTCCTGCCTTAGGGTAGCCTCTCCGACTGCTGTTCTTCAGTCGGACAGCACTTGTCACAGCAAGATAATGCAAGTCAGCTGCTTTCTAAACATTTTCAGGATGAAGTGTAGAGAGCATCTCAGAAGCTGGGTCCTCCAGACTCCTGCTGAAAATCTCCTCAGGCAAGAAAACTCCTTTTCATCCTTTAAACCACCAACCCTAACTTCTCTCTGCATGGGTAAGGAACATGGTCTTATCACAGTGATGCTGCAAGAGTCAACAAGACTATTCCAGCAAGGGCTGGTTTACTGCACCAGGCTGAGACCACGGATATTATGTCTTGCAATCATACAGAGTTATTTGCACACCCAGGATCCAAGCCTATTCTATCTTCCTGGCTCCAGCCACGTGGAACAGAAACAACTAGGTGTTGGGAAGAGGCAGGACCCAGTGGGTGGAAGCTGGCATCCAGCAGAGACTCTCCCTGTTACAAAATACCACAGACAGCCCAGGAGCATATGGAGATCCAGCGCTGGGTTTCTCCTCAAAAGCTCTCTAAACCTTCTACATCTTGGCATGAAAGAACTACGCCCAAAATACTACAGCTGGCATTATGACAATGATGGACTGCAATAACCAGCTTGAAAATCAAGTACTAAAATAAATAAATATATATAATATAAAAAAATAATAAATTACACTGAACTGGGGAAAAAAGAACAAAAGCAGCCCCTCAGCTTTAATTTTATTTGTTAGCACATAAGTTCTATCATGCAAAACTTCTCTTAAAAATAGAGGGCTATGCTCTTTTTTCTTGCCTGGATGTTATAGCCAAGTCTATGAAAACTTTGACTTTTTTTTTATTATACTGTCTTTCTTTTCAAGTCCATTGTGTTTTAACTACTTTAAATCACCCTGCCAGTAAGAAGAAGAAACATTTTTCAGCAAAATCCAGGAAAGGAGTCAATACACCTTTTTTTCTGAGCCATTTAAGAAGTCCTTCCTTGAAATACAGAAATGTAAAAGTGAGTAGGTGCTTCTATAAGCTTCCTTTGTAAAAGGATCTTCATGAAGAGTGGCTCTATCAGCAATGATATAAGACAAAGTCTAGTATAAAACCTTTGCCACAGCTCAGAGGCTCATAAGAATTTCACCCCTAGATGATTTTGATTATTCTCTCCTCACTGGCAGTTATTTTGCTTCCTTTCCCTCAGGATGGTGAGAGAACAAGCCACCCTTCACAGTGACATAACAGGACTAAACTTGTTCTCACTAGAAAGCTATGATTAAGAACAAAAAGTACAGAAGTAAAGCATTCCAGCTTGTTGACAAAATGTCACATTCCCAATTTTTTTTTTTTTACAGGAAATTGAACCAATATTATTTAAATTACACATATTAAAGCTTAATATAACAGCAATCTTCTGCTAGCAATGAAAAAAAGCTCTAAATCTATGTATTTCCTTTTTACTAAAACACTTGAAAAAGTGGGAGCATAATCTTGGCTGCATTGCAAGTATCTGACAAAAATCAATGCTGATGCTACCAAACAGGTTTTTTTTCCTTCAAGGATAAGTTGGGGTTCTTTTCATTATTATCACATACAAAAACCTCTAACTTGGAAGCAGCAGGAAAGGCTGCTTTCAGTGATAATGAAAAAGCTTCAAAGTTCCCAGGAGCTCACCTATTCCCTTGATTTAATCCCCTATCAGGGATACATGAAACTAGCCACAAAAGGCAGACAGGAGTGCTGAACTGGGTTACATCCTGTCCCTTTGCAGATGCTATCAACTCTTCTTCCTTCTACTTGCTCATCATGAATCGCAGCATCCCTCTTCCCTTTCACTTTTATACCTGGATTCCCTGGACAATCCTCTGACTACGAACCACACGCATCCCATGCCCTAGCCATGATACAATTATAGGCAGCTGAAGCAAAATATCTGAGGCTTAGGTTCTGAAATTTGAACAGGCTGCAGCAACCCAACATCTAGTCTACATTAAAAGAATGTAAAAAGAAAGTCAAGATGCTAAGTACCTGAAGAAAGAGAGCTTGGCACTAAGAATTCAACAAAAAGAAAAAAGAAGCATGTACGTGTTTTTGTGGTTAGCTTCATTGAGCAATAGACACAAAGGAATTCACTGCCAACTTCCTTCTTGACTCTAGTAAATACGCAGACCTATTTCCTTCAGTGAAACCAGCCAAGGCTTTTGATCAGGATCCAGAGAGAAAAGGGTACTGAATCCCTACGCTATGTTAAATTTTTTGTTCCAGCCGGAGGATTCAAATTACAGTTAGAAGAAAACACATCCATTTTCAGAGAGGCTTAACACACATACTAATGGGTTTATGCAAGCCTCTGAAACATAGCAAGTCCAACACATGACACTGAATACAGATCATTTCTCTCTTGCATTACACATCTGCTGGTACACGTTAATAGCAGGGTATAAAATCTTACAACGTCCTCTGCAACAGGAAACATCCAAGATACCATTGGTAGGAGAAATGCTTCAACTGAAAGAACAATTAACACAGAAACTCCTGCGCCATGTCATACGTAAGACTACACCAGGAATGATCACATTAGAGCTGCAAATCACATACAGCCTACAGACTCTAAGCAAAAACGACTCAATCAGCTTTTTATGTCTCAGGCTGCATGATGGGAGAGGGGGAACACTGGGTCATATGCCAGCAGGAAGGCCTCCTATGGCCACGTTTCCAGTGGAGATCATTAAATGCTAGCAATAAGCACATAAAAGACATCTTAGAGCAGCAAAAGGCAGCAGTTTTGAAGTTTAAGGGGAAACATGCAGAAACGAAGCATTTGCATATGCCTCTTGCACAGGTGACTATTACAGTGCTCACAGCATTAAGAGGTTCAGAGATCCCTAAACTGAAGGTCATAGCAATCCCGTTATGATTCTGCTTAAACATTTATTAAACAAGAAAATTTCTACTCAGTACCCCCATTTAAAAACTCTTCAGGTGTTATCCCAAAACAGATGACAAATCAAAGAAAACAAGTACTCAGGCAATTGTTCTGCTTCATGAAAGCTGTAAAATTCCCAGAACATGAAAAAAGACATCCAGCCAAACTGCAGCTGGCACATACAGAATTACCATAAATAGTTTCACTTCTCCATCAGCCAATGTCCTGCAACTTTTTTAAGGGGAAGAGGAAAACCCAGGGAATTTCGCAGCAGTCAGCTCAACTCCAATTCCCAGAAATACTCTGGAACAAATTACTGAACAATCACCTCACATGAATCCAAGGAGATTCGGAAAAAAAAAAAAAAAAAAAGCAGACAGAACAAATATGCCAAAAGCAGATTACATCAAAACAAATGTAATTTTCTTCACTGCCAGTGCAACCAGCTTAGTGGGTAAGGCAGAAGCAGTAAACACCTAAAGATCTTGACCAAGTCTTCTGACATTGTCCACGTGACATTTTCATCAGCAAAATAAGGAAATACTGCCTAGATCAGCAGTTCCCTTTGTACAGCACTCTCTAGCAAAAAGTGAGGTGTGAACTGCAGTGGAGCTTAAGCTAATAAACTCATTAGCTTCTCAGCATGCACTGTCACGGGAGGGGAGGAAGCAGAGCAAAAGGCACATTCAAAGGCATCACTGATCCTATCGCTTCCCCCTCCTCTCCAGTCATTAAATTCATGGTGCTTCTAATACACTTTGGTTTTAAACACTGCTCAGTAAGTAAAGTTATTCACAATAAACCTGAAGATCAGAAGGTGCACTAACTAATACCTCAAAGTAAAAAAGTTCCTCTGTTCTTTTTTCCCCTCAAGAAAAAATTAAACCAGACATTTACCTATAATAATAAAAAAAAAAAAAATACAAAGGAAAAATGGAAATTATTTTTTTCTCATTCATGGAAACTGGAAACAAGTGTACTGCGATCTCAAAATAAATAGTATGTATTATCTTCTTACTGCACTGGAGAGTGTAATTGGAAGAACTAACCAAAAGCTGCACCATGAGGTGGGACTTAAATGTATGGAAATAAGAGACCTGGATTTATCTGGGTATTTTTTGGCTCCCTTGTAGGAAAATAAGAGACAACAGATAACCATTTCTCTAAGTGAATTCTGCAAAACTAAGCTCGGGCAGTGAGACTTTTCTGTATCACACAAGTCAGTTACTTCTGCAGAGGACAGACTCTTCTATCAGAAGAATGTCAACCTCCAGCTCAGCTGTTATTTTGCTCACCTGTTTTGTCATGAGGTGTCCTGAACTTCTGTCTCCAGTGCCAACAAATGGGGCCGCAGACAATATTCAATGTGATCAAAAACTTACTGTTTTCAAGTACTTCTACGTGCAATGTTAGAATGCATACTGATGGTATAGGTAATTAAGGTTTTAATTTCATAAAGTTATAAAAACGCAATGTTCATGAGGGCAGCCTCTTTTCTTACCAATTAAGGATGCCACCCATCACTGTAGTTTGGCGGTTAGTCCAGCTAGGTCTGTACAGCTCATGAAGCTACTACTGATGAGCGTTAAGTATCATGTTAAAAAATAGCATAGTGCAGACACATAGATACTCACCTCAGCGTATTCAGACTAGTGCTTGAACAGCTGTACTACAAAGACTAGCAGCACCAGTAAGGAGAGAAAAAAAGAAAAAAGAAAGTACATCTGGTCAATCTCAAGTTCCTTAAAATTATTAGAGAAGGAAATGTTTTCTTTTGAAAAGTTAAAAACACCACAGAAAGGTTTCTGAAGTACTATTTACTGTTCTTCCATCCTGTATTAGACTGAAGATTTCTGATAAGCTCCTGAGAGCATTGTTTTACTTAAAAAGTGTTACAGGTTTCATGAAACACATATGATAATTCTGCAGTTTTTTATTTCAGCTTTTTCAAACAATTTTTTTAGTGTTTCCTTTTTAATTTTTGTTACTATTTTCTAAACTCCTGTTTAAACAAAACAAACAAAAAAAAACCAAAAACCTACAATTTCATCATTCTGCTCATCTGGCTATCATACCCACCCTCCCTCCACAGTCAGCAATTATAGGATAGAAACGGCACTGCATTGAAGATGCATGTCAGAAGAAGCATCTGCTTTTTTGGCAAACTCCACACTGTCAGTGGCATTGGAATTGCTGCTATACTGTTTGTGACAGGGTTAGACCACAGATGGCTCTTTTGGCTGACATGGGATCCACTGTGTCATTTTCTGTTTATGCAAGTTAAAAAAATAAGTTGAAGAACTTGTGCCTGACCATGTAGGAGGGAGTCAATTCCTTTCAAAATCCCTTTGTCTACATTGCTGGTTCCTTATGGGCAGCATATTACACCCATCACAGTAGCAGCATTGTTACTGTGCATCCCTCTACTTTAAAGTGCAGAATGTACATTGGTTTTGGCAATACGACCTTTCTATTACACCAGTATTTAATAGATAAGTAGCCTAGTGCAGTACATCCCAGCCTATTCCTGCTTCTCCTGCTGCACTCTTTGACAACGCAGATGGGACAGTGCAGGCAGCTGGCTCTTTCTTCTACATTCCTAAATCTTAATGTTTGTCTGCCAGACTACACCCACTTCACTGCAGCCAGCATCTCCAGCTGGAGGAAAGGTGGCATGTCAGGAGAAAACAAAGGAAAGAATATAGAAAAAGAAGCCAGGTTTTTAAGATTTCACCATAAAGACCGAATCCGGATAACCCCATGAACAGGCTCTTTTGAGAGCATGATTTATGCTTTAAAGTAGAGATCAGTTCAGATATTTTATCCTTCCTACTCAGTTTGCAAATGTTTTTTCTTTTCTGATTATCTAATGCATTACTGTGTTTCCAGGCCTAACTACCACAGAAGTATCAGCGAAGAACAAAACAGTGTAGATACACTGCACAAGTACAGCACAAAGGTTCTTGTAACACTGATACCAAAAAGGTCCAACTCTGCTGCTCAGCAGTTTGTTATGTGCCTATGCCAGGTTACAGTTAAACCGACTTCAGTGAGAATGGCAGCATCTTCCATCATTTCCCATGGGAATGAATGACTCCTCCAGGAGCCAGACAACAGGGAAAACATACCCAAAGCATCACTGCTCTTCCTAGTTACTCCATTGCGAGTATTTCCACAGTCCCTTATAGTATTTGCCATAGAAGTAAGGTCAGCATGATCTGTGCTAGGCTGAAAGTTCCTTTCTTTTTTTGTTACTTCTGCAATTTCAGCAAGTGCCCTTATGGTTCTTATATTCTGCAGTATGATAAAATGCAGCAGACACGATTAATTATAATCAACACAGAGGAAGAGGATATAAACAACATTGCTGGTAAATTATTAAGACAAGTCTCAGGTATAACTAGGAAACCACATACCTAATTCAAGAAACACTAACAGTGTAGATTAAATACAACTTTGGGATTTCATACCCCACTGCCTTCTATGCACTGGAGTTGCATAAAAGGGAAGTGTAAGTACTTTCTACCATTATTTCAGCACAAGTCAAAGTAAGAGCTTGTGCTAAATTTGCCATGGTATTTTGACATTCAAGGAGCCCATGGTTGAGACCATATTGCTACAAGTGGTGTATGTATATACACATATACACTTACACACACACACACACACACACACACACACACATTAATACAGGGTCTGACACTGAACTTGCAATTCTTTAGTGCAGGGTGACCACATCTCCATAAACGTGATTCTCCCCCATGGCAAAACCACCGAACTGAACAGAAGCAGCCAAGTATTATTAAATTAGCAATCCAGCCATTTTTAGAACAAGAATGAGATTGGTAGCAGCTCTTTAAGTCAAACTCATTATGTGAGGAGTTGTCAGTTTTCTGCGCTTGCACACACCGCCCTGGTTCCACTCTCACCCAATGGCTCTGCATTTATTCACTCAAGCTGAAAATCTGTCCGGGAGTTTTACACATTTCAACATTGTATAAAGCTGACAGGCCAGAAGACACAAGTGTATAATGTTGGCAAAACTTAAACATAGGGCTTTTCCACAGAGACCAGGGAACAAACTCTGCTTGGTTTGCACGCTGCGACACGCATACCAATTTTCCTTCAGATTTTAATGAGTATGTGTGTCGTGCATGTGAGACTGCAAATTAAATTCCTGAAGTCTTCTAAATGACTCTCCAGACTCTCCATGGTTTCCTAAAATAAAACATAGAAGCTCAAATCTCATTAGGAAAGAACTGGAGTTGAACTTCATTGCTTTTAAAAAACATTTGCCTCTTGCATCGTTTCCCACTCAGGAGGGGAGTGTTGCAAACACCATGCAAGCTGCCCGCAGACACGGCAGGCGTACTTAAAGTTTTTCATTAATGCAACTATATTAGTGCAGTTACGTGTGTGTGTGTTAACAACTCCTAACAGCTAGCCCATTCTGCTGTATTCTCATGGAAGGCGATGAATACCATAATGATTTAAGCATGCCTTATACCTAGCAAAAGCAATTTAAAGCCAGAGCTGAGAAAAAGCTGTGTGCAGGAAGACCTGAAGTTAGCATCAAGGACAACTGTTTCTAAGGTTTTGGGGCCAATGGACAACAGTCAACTTTTGACATTTCTCAAACGTATCTTGCACTATTACACAGCTACACTAAAGACCATCACATCTAGCCTTTTTGGCCAAGTGTTTACTGAAGCATATTCAGTGTACGTGGCATAAAAGGTCCATTTTCTACATGTATATGACATAATACACAGTCACACACAGGATACCCTCTGCTCTTCAGGAAAAAAGGACTGGTCTGTCATGCCCAGACTGATTCGCACAACCTTCCCTCATGTAACCCATGGAGACTTACCCATGCACAGGCACCACAGAACAAATTACAATCAGTTTAGCATGACAAAAGCAGCTATGTTTAACTCCTGAGAAAGACAGAAACAAGAACAGCTCATCTGGTTGATGAACAGCTCAGATACCAAGCAATACTTATCTGTGGCTGCTATTACTACAGAAAATGCTGCTAAGATGGTACAGACAGCTTAGGATGGCCTCAGCTGATCAGGAAATAGTAGCAGAAAATTTAGCTTGACAAGCAGCAAGAAACTATGAATGTTTCTCTGAGTTATCACCACCCTGCCCTTTTGCCCTTAAAAAGTCTCTGTGTGAGTATACACACATAGAGCTTCTATATTCTTTTAGATTTGAGTGTCCGATCTACTCAAATCTTGAACCAAACTACACGTTGTCTGAACACTGAGGACTAAGTCAGTATCATGCACTTTCTGCTTTTCCCTTCCACAAGCGTTTATGACTTGCTTTCTTAAAACTATGCACTCAGAAGAGTACAAGGAAAATGTTGACATTTGGACAACTTTCTCCTGGAAAAGATGACAAGGAAGTCATAATTCTCATCTCCAGATGTCTCCAAATTCCTAACCTGCAACTGTAGCTTGGTTTAGTTTCCTAGAACTTGAAGGGAAGCATTTTCTTCTCCCATTTCCTATCAGCACGCCAATTACATCTCACAGTACTCTGTAATTATGCTCTTCAACATCTTTTTCCTCTCCCCAGCTAAACAATTTTACGCACAGGATTGGAAAAAGAGCACTTACTTTGTTTCTGTAAGGATAGTTTCAGATGTTACAGTAATATACATATAACTTGTTTCATTACCAGCATCCTTCATGGAGAGATCACTTTTCCAGCACAATTTGAGGAAACGGGTCCTGGGATACCCCAGAACAAAATGCTTACTATAGTACAAATACTATTTAACTCCATTCAACTTGAATCCAGCAGGGCTTGTTGGCATTTGCTCAGCATCAGTCTCAACAGATCCAAGCTGTTTCTAGCAAAACTATTCTGTTGTTGTTTGATGAAAGCCAGTTCGGGCAGCACATCTACCCCCACCACCCAGAGAAATTGCCTTTAGAAGTCTGTTTAAAGCACAAAGTTGCCGAGTACCGATTTAAGACAATCAGTGGGTGAACTTTTGAATTTTAAGCCATCAATAGGAACATAACACATTTTAAATTAAAAATAGTAGTTAGGGAACTTAACGAATTAGTAAATCAAATCCTCCTTATGTGAAGTTATTTAAAATGCAAATATCTTCCTAAATGCAAGTGATTGAGGGTGTACAGATGAAGAGTAGTCTTTTTATACAGTGAATTGCCTTAAATTCACTGCAACACTGTGAACACAACTGTTCCATCAAATCCGGGGACTTGATAAAACATAGCAAGGAGTTTGCAAAGATCAGCATAGCAAAATCCAGCACATGAGCCTGCTTTCATAAATAGTAGTTTGCTTCTCTTTATAAATAAGGAAACCAGTACTCCTTCAGTAGGATAAAATTCTTGAAGTTGCAAAGGTAGGCAAGATTAAAACTGAAGATTCATACATAAGAACTAGGGCAAGATTTCCAAGGGTAGGTAACTTTTGCTGAAGGTTCCCAGTAGGTGATTAGTTGCATGTAAGGGATGATTTGCCTGTGCTGACCTTTGATGATCTGAACATGGCATTGGGTCAATTAAGAACAGCACCGAAAGCTGAAATCTTTTAACTGTTATTGATAGGGTGTTTTAACATGGAAAGCCAATTCCTGATAAAGTTGTGAAGTAGAAACCGCACTTTGAGAGATCTAGGACGTGCAGATAGGGAAAAGGGAAAGGGTGCTATAAAAAAAGTCAAAAAGCTGTAACACTGGTGGTTAGATCTGCTGGTCTGGTAAGCTGGCTTTGGTAAAGCACAAAGATGACTTTGCTGGCCTTGTTGGCAGCTCAGCTTTCAAGCCAACCTCTCCCTCAGTTTGGCTAAGAAGACCAAAGGGCAATGGAGGCAACTGCTGCCCCATGTGTCTCAGCTCAGTCAGTTCTGTGATCTGGATTGCCCCAGAGCTGCAAGTGTGAGAGAAGGCAGAAGGGACAGGAACAAGGTAGAGACATGACTGATGGTTCAGAGTGCTGCTTTTTACCATTGGTGCTGACTCATTAAAGTGGTAACAAAACACCATTAGGCTGTCAAACAATCAGGAATTAAAACAACTTTGCTTTTTCATAAACAACACTACTGCAGCAAATACATGTAGTACCTGTATCTGTAACTAAGCCTTACAAGTAAGGCAACAAGCAGCATGCACAAACCTGTCTGCTAAACTTCGGTGAAACCCTGGGCACATACCACATGAAGCAATGTTGCTCTGGCCGTAGGGTCAGATTTTCCTTATCTGAAACATATCCAGTCAGTCTTTTCTCATTCTTTAAAGGATCGTGTTTTGGTAGATGCTTATCACTTATTAGATCCAAAACTTTCTGACTGCTGAAAACACTATTTTCTCTTTACAAATTCCAACCTTCCCAAAATCCTTGTGCATGCACATCCAAGAAAACGTGTGCTTATGTATTATTTGTCATTCCTTGTTCTCCTTGAAATCTATAATTTATATTTGAATAATGCAATCAGAAGAGCTATTCTAACTCACTCCCGCAGTACTCATCAATTTTCCTCACATTTTGCATTCTAATTTGAAACTTCACTATTTGGCTTGAACCAAGAGAGAAACTTTTCCTTTGCAAACTGCAGTCTTATCTCACACACCTAGTTTTTAACTCTAACAGATTTTTAATTCTGAAGTAAAAGTCAGCTTAAGTGGTGAAGAATAACATTCAGGTGTCAAACTCACACAGCATAATAAAAGCAACAACTTACTCTAAAATTAAAAATCATGGTGCATACTAATTAATGATTCCTTTTTCATCCAGAAACATGGTTCTAAAGGTAAGTTACAAATGTTTAGCAACAGTATGCTTAGCAAATGCAGAACACCGTTCCTTGGTGCATATTAAAAGTTAAAGCAACACTCCAAATAGCTGCTGGGTTGAGTGTCTGACTGCACAATGAATCATTTTCATAGATGCTACAGATCACTTAATTCTGAAATGAAAAAATACAAGAATTAGATAACACCTCGGAAGGCTTCCAGATATACTACTAATACAACATTTTAAATATATGAGGAATTCAAGTGCCAAGATGAACTGGTCCTGGCAGCACAGATAATAGTCTCAGACATATAAACAGTTATAGCTGAATTCACAGAAGTGATACCAGCAGGGCTTACAGCAGTCACCAATGAATTCAGAAGCCATGCAGTCAGCAGGGCACACGTGAGCACAGCTGGCACATACGACTGAAGCACCTGCATTAGAGAGCCTCCATCTCTGGAAGGAGAAGGGACATTTCACTTGAACCATGTCTAGTGCTATTTATGCCTAGAGATGAAGAACACCATGTCAAACACTAGTCAAGAATAAACCAGTTCAGTTGGGCACAGAGCCCAACTCATCCACAGCTTTATTAGTCATGTTCTTGTCCCTGGTACAAGAATTCAACTGAGGAATCACACCTCTGAACACATCAGAAAGTTACAGATAAAGGAAAATACTTACGGTAAGTACATTTGGAACTGATAATTGCCTTTAAAACACTGCAGTGAAAGAGAACCTGCCCAGCTAACAGCTAGCATTTTGACATAAATTAACCACCTGCCTCTACTCACTGCACAACTACAGTCCCTAGCAACTGCTTTCAGGTTTGTCCTACACTGCAGCCATTTTATATTTTTTAATAAGAATATTCAGCTCCACTTTTCTTAGTTGCAATCCTACTCTTGGAGCTTATCAACCTGCAACTACTGGATGCTTAAAACTAATACTGAAAGTCACCATTAGTTTGCTAAAACAATCATAGTAAATTGAACTTGAAAGACTACACTGCATTTCCTAAAAGAATAAACTAAATATTTGAATTTATACAATTTAATTGGATTTCAAAATTGAAATAAGACAACAAAATCTTGGAATAAGGACTTCAGGGGGAAGGGGGGGGGGGCGGGGGGGGAGGGAAAGTTAATTTAGTAGGAAAGGTAAGGCCACAAAACCACTAAAGCCATCAAGATAAAAATTCTGCAAAATCTAGGTCACGGAACTTCAGAGTTATTCCCACTCTGAGCAATATTTTCATGGTTGAAGTCTGCCTTTTTGCACATTAAACTTCCGCTTAGAAATAAAGGCAACCATTGCTAACAGAAAAAAAAAATCTACTCCTTTATAAAACTAGAGTTCTAGATAGTTTTACCAGTCCAGTTTCCTGCCAAAACAAACTCCGCCACTGTTATTAATCTGGAAATATCAGTAATAGTATTCACATGAACATTCCCACAGACAGTAAAGAAACTACTCGCCCAGTAAGTGACAGTCAGAATTTGAACATTAAGTTCTAGCAGGATGAACAGTCTGATCTATCCTGAGCTTTAGAGGACAGACTTAAACATGTATCATCTCTATACGTGTGCATGTACATATATGTATTTAAGATATTTAGTCCTAACTGCTGTAATATCTGACCCACTTCCAGATGTTAGTACATTCCTGTGCAAAAGTCTATGGGATATAGGAAACTATTAACGAATACCTTCTGAAGAGCTAAACCTAAACAATTTACCTAAAATTATCCAAAATATTGTTGACAGCACAATCTGAAGTTCATGTCACCTTCTTAATTCCTACGCTGTCCTTGAATGAACTTTATAGGTGTGGCTGACCAGGGACCTTTATTAACACCCAATACAATGACTCAACACAGCACTTACTTCAGGGGAGGAAGAAGGTGGAGATGGAAACCAGCTCTGAGGATTCAGTAATTTTGAAAGAGGATAACTAGAAAAGTGTCACACACACACACAAAAAAGGGTCTTTTGGTAGAAGAATAAAACACACAGCTAGGCTAGATGTTTCATTCTATGATATTATATACTGGAATACAAACCTATATATTAACAATACTAAAACAACAATGAAGTTGCAAGTGAAACATTAAAACAGAAAGCACAAAATGGTCAGGAGCTTCAGAAAAGGGAATTCCTAGCAAGTCACTGGAATACGTAAAGAGCGGTTACATCAAAAGCCAAAGCGCCTTTCCTAATGACTAAGCCAGTCTTCAGCCCTTAGTGACTTCCCCGAGACCACAACACTCCACACCTGACAGATCTAAGACCAGTATGGTTGTTGGCAAACTGACAAAATCTAGTTCAAAAGTTAACCTGATTTTGTCACTATAGCAATTATAATATCAACATAATGCTGGAACAATTAATGACTTCCTCAATCATTTCCATCTTGCATTAACAATTAACATCCATAGGATCAAGTACTTCTGGTTTTCTCCTTTCAAAAGTTGTCCTTAATTCTGGAATAATTTACACATATGCGTGTGCAGTGGAAGCACTGTTGCCAAGACAATAAAAGAAGAATTATTTATCTTTTTATTTAAACTAAACACTGCAGAGATGCTTTTTTAGAAATCCAGTTTTGGTAAGCATTTCTCCTTAAGTAGCATTCAGAGCCACATCTCCTGGAATGCTGAAGAAAAGCCAAAAACTGCCTGTGTTACAAAGATTACGTATCAAATACAACTGCTCAGCTACTAACTAATGTTTTTTCCCAAATTATGCAAAGTATTTTTAAATAAGCACAAGTACTGTCATAATGATGATCTTAAGCCAAGTAGATTAGATGAAATATTAAAGCAATCTAAATACCATTTGATTCTGCTGAATGTCAGTCTAATTCCAGCCCTAGGATACACCAACTAATCATCTCAGGTTTCTCATGGGGGAAATTCAAGTCTTCTCGTTCTCGTCTCAATAAGCATTTATTCATGTCAGTGGTCTCACCACAGGCAGTGGCACCACTGGGTACGTAAATATGCACTGGCATAGGCAAGAGTCTTAAAATTCAGACCCACATTTTCAGAACTCTTCTTGAACTCATCTGGAAGACAGACCACTGAACACTTCAAAGGATCTCCTCCTGCTGGTGCTTGCTTTCACACTGGACAGAAATCTGTGGAACTGTGTGCCTGGCTCTCACAAAGATCAGGTTTATCTGGCACGGGTGCTGCCACCCTGGGCTTGCAGGAGGCATGATCCTGACCATGCGATGCATTCAAACATTAACTGAAGAGCACCCCAATGCCTGGGCAGGCAGGATCACACCTGGTGATGCCCAAGAGACACTACTACATCCAAAGCAGGAAAAAACAAACTATGATCTGATGAAAGAAGGTGGAGTGAAAAAGGCAGCACTGACTTCAAAAATACAAAAGGAAACCTCTACCCCTTACCCTCCAAATGGGTTAAGTATAAAAGTAAATACAGAGCCTTCAATCAGCCCCTTCTCTGAAGAAGGCCTGAGGCAACAGGGTTGCACAATAACCAGTATCCCTGGGAAGACTGGAGATCATCTGCCACAGGGTTACACACAAGTCAAAGGAAACTTTCAGCTCCTGTAGCACTGTTTTGTTTTGGGTTTTTTTTGTTTGGGTGGGTTTTGGTTCTCCCCTCCCTCCATTCCTCAGTTTTAAAAAAATGTCTACGTTCGTTTGTGGATTTGTAAACAAGGATCTGGATTTTCTACCCTTGCCTGCCTGGTGTTATGAGTGGTTTCCAATCGTTGCAGATTGTCAGGTACCAGCACAACCTGATAATGTTGCTGTGAGTCAGACATACCCTAAACCAGGATTCTAAATCACCTCAGAAGAATTCAAACATCTACAAACATTGCTTCAGATTGTCAAAGGTAACTGGATACCCCTCCACTAAGCTGCAGCAGCCTTCCTGGGAGCTGCTAACACCTCAGGCATGAAAGAAGTGCCCTGCAGTGACTAACAATTCTGAGAAAAACTCCCTGTAACACTCACCCAAACTCACACCTGAATCCTAGATTTCACTCCCTGAGCACACTAAAAATGGAAGTGCCACACACACATACCTCAGAATATCCTAAGGTACTGAATTCTAACATTGTTATGCCATAGTACCCAGATGACAGAATATATGAGCTGTAGTTAACCTAAGGAGTCATGTTTCCACTCCCTTGAAGCAAAGCACCATATGGTGTAGGAGATTCAGATATAAAAGAACAGAAAACAATGGAAGGTAAGAAAAGAAATAAATCCCCTTCTTGTCTAAGTGGAGAAACAGAAAAAAAGGTTAGAATAAGGTGTGAAAGTGCCATTGCCAGTAAGAAACAACCCATTATAAAATTACAAATTACATATATTTAGTTGTTCTAAAGAAGCATTTAACTTCATTTTGCAAACAGGTAAATGTCAGGCTAGACTAAGCCTGATGCTCACCTTGCCCTACTGTTCCTGCTGTTCTTCAACCAAGGAACTAAGGAAAATTAAGCCCAAATGAGGCTCTCCAGAACAATGTGTTATTTGTTTCCACTGCAACCTCAAAGTTCTACAGTTCTACCAACCAAGTAAAATCAAAACACCTACTTTATTTGACATACCATTTTTCTAAAGCAGATTACTTTAAACAAATAAGACACGCACCAGTGATTTCCTAAACTATTATGGCTAAGTGAACAACACTGCTTTTATGAGGAGAAATGAACAAATAAGGTATTATGTTTTATACTCATATTTATACATATCTGTAATTATCAGCTTTTATTTCGCAACATACCATGGAGCCGATATATCTTAAAACTACATCATAAATTCAGAAAAAGACTCTTTTGAAGTGTTGTAACTATATTTCTGTTTTAAAGAGCTTACAACACTTCAAAACATTTCCTAGATATTTTTAAGGCAGCACATCTTAACTGCACAGGGTATAAAGTATTTTTATATATACTGGTATAAAGTTATTGTTAAAAATCAATCTACATAAACTGTAATAAATTTTACTACATTTAAACTACTACAAATAAACTAACTCAAACAGTCACGAAGCTAGTTCGTCCTGAATCTGTTTAAAGTGATCCCTCCCCAGCATTCTATTCCTTCAACTGTCGCTTAAAACTACTTGGTACGTAAATACACAGCTGCAGCTACACTGCTTTAACTGCAGTCTTTTTAGTAAAACAGGGCTAAACCTATGCTAATCACAGTAACCAGGCCCTAAAGCACATGATTTTTCTGTTGTGCATATGTTTCCTAAGTTAGAAGGCTCGTGCTTATCTAACCCATGGTTCCCCCCTCCACATTTCTCCTCTATTTGTAACTTATCCCTTCCCCTTCCTGTTGGTTCAGGAAGCTGCAAATACAGTGGCTTCTGCAGGGCTGTTATAATTACCACAGTACACTGCAATTCTGAAACATATGCAAAATAACCAACAATTACTTCAACAAGGTTTCTGAGAGCAGAGGTTCTCTTGGCTTTCTGGAAAACTTCTGACAGACTTCATCTGAGATCAAAACACCTCCATGCACCTTTTCATTAGGACTACAGCTTCACAAGCCTTCACATTGTCCCTTAAGTAAGCTATTTTAAAAATAATCTGAGGTAGAAACAGAGAAAAACATTCATAAGATGCCGGAAACAGAAAAACATTCATAAGGAGCTGGAAACAGAGCCATGAGGGAAAGCCAGTAAAAAAAAAGTTCCTATTCTCCACTGACTTCCTTTGTTACACACAATCTCATGCAATAAGCAAAGATCAATTTTAATGAAGACTTTAGAAAAGGGGGGGGGGGGAATAGGCCAAACCAGCTATCATGTCAAACAACTATTATTTTTATTTACTTGGTTGCAGCACTGTGCAGATGTGTTAGGAGCCATCTCAAGCTCTCAGGAAAGGATTTTCCCCTCCCTTCCTTCCTTCCTCTCCCCTCCCTGCCAATAATCATAGTTTAAAGGATCTAACCCTTCTGAAATGTGTTAACTCAAGCAAATTATTTTTTTTTTTTTTAACAGTTGGAAGTTTCAGGAAAAAAGGATTAATCCAAAACAAAACAGCAGATGTTCAAGACACAGACTTTTATTCTCCCTTCCATGTGAAGCTTCATGGCAAAGATACATACTTTAAACAGTAACACTTCCAAAGAGATAGAAATATACTGTTCACCCTGTTAGAAATACTAAACAAAAAGTTCACATTGCTAAACACAGATAAGACAATCATATCACTTTTCATAATCTGTAACATCATGCCTGACAAGATAAGATGCTTCATTTCTTTCATTCACCTTTGTGTTACAAGTATAGAAACCCACTGACTGAGCAGTTTTGCTCCCTTGAGAATAAAGGGGAACATCACAATCTGATAGATGCGCTTAAAAATATTAAAATAGCCAGTACTTAATGTAAGAATTTGTTAAACACAGGTAGACCTTTCAATATAGTATGCAGAGTAAAGGAAAACCTACTCTGTCAGCACAAGATAATGATACAAAATGATATAGTTCTTGTAGTTCTGAAAGAAAAGAACGAAGATAAACTAAGCTCATTTATTTAGGTAACCAAAGATACCGATCTCTTCAATCTTAGGCTTCTCAGCCTCCTGCCGCAGCACCATCTATACATAGAAGTGGTATAATTTCATATTAGTCTGGTCACAGACTGCTCTACAGAGCTGCATGGTTTGAGTTACGACCATGCGCAGGTCTTCCAAGTTTAACGAGGCTCCTTCTCACAGACATCACACACAGCACCAACTGGGAAATAATAAAGCAGGATTACAGGTGTAGCTTCTTGATACGTTAAACCTATAGATGGAGTGAAAAGCTAATCTACATTTTTAGTTTAAGACGAAAAAAAAGCTTTCTTAACCATCATTAAAAACCTACCGATCTTCAACTTTTAACAAAACCCAACCTGTGACACGGCACTCGATGGTAACAGAGCTGCATGAACAGATTAATTAAAAGCTTTGTACAGCCTTTTTACACAGGCCAAACACCAAATCAGTGTTAAATTCCTCACGTGCAGCTACACCCAGTTAATCTGCTCAAAAGCAGCAAACTATGTAAATCTCCTTACACTGGCGAGATAAACATTACACTCATCAAAACTTAACAAGAACCACTGTTACTGGGTAGAGCTGTTAAAAGGCACAGACGCGCTGGGCTTCCTGAGCACCCAGGCTGGGGTAGGTGGGACCCCACACTTGCCTCCATCCCCAGCCTCCAGAGCTGCTTCTGGTTTCCTCTCAAGAAACCCGAGAGCCGAGAAACATCCCTGCAACAAAGCCATTTAAAATCCCTAATCAAATAGCTGCACTAGCTCTGTAGATTCGAGGAGCAGATGGCAGGAGAAAGCCTAATTTTCCATTTACGATAATTTTACAGAGTGTAGAAATATTTACTTCGGAGGAGTGCCTCCCGATTTGCATGAAAATACCAAAAGTGGGAGGAGGGACTGAGAACCATCATGTTCTCAGCACACACAAACTGAGAGCTAAGAACTCCTGTATTAAGCAGGATATTGTATGTCATTTTGTTTCCTTCGCATTTCGGATGCACAATCTGCATTCTTCGCATAGCTCGAGTATCCTTGTTAGTAAAAATATTACCTTACACCTGCCTTTTTCAGATAGGATGCATGGCCACAAACATTGCGATGGGTTATTACTGCAGGTACTGTACAGCTTTCATTCTTTAACTAGACCTAAATATGCATTTCAAGCCAATTCTGTGACGAGTTGCCACTCATTTAAGCAACATCTAACTTTTAAGCCTGGTAGGAGTATTTTTAATATGCCACTCTGCCCGTAACACAGTAAACTGTTTGAAAATACAACTTCAGAGACCATATTTCAGTATTGTTACAAGTACCAAAAGAAAAAGATTAGGCAGCAGCCAATTGAATCTGGCCTGAAACTGACAATGTCGACTGGCTCCTACATGCTTGAGTTACAGGCTGAAATAAGACAGAGCAGGTAACAAGCCTAACACTATAAGCACAGATTTGTTTTTAGAACAAAACATGATTCTTTGGGAAGCAAAAAGAAAGTACGGGTAAAGCTCTAGACCTGCTTTAGCTAACTGGTATTTTGACAATGTTTTAAATGCAAGTATTATTTCATTTTACATTACAGTGCCTTAAAAATAAGTCAAGAGAATATCACCTTGCCTTTTACCAATAAATCACTCATCTTTTTACCTGAATCTGTCCTAGACTCTTAAAAATTAAACAGGACAATACTAAAACTGAAATGCACTTATACTATTCTGGTATCATATATGTTACAATACTAATAGAGACACACAAGCTACTAAAAAAAATTTTAATTTTTAAGGGGGTGGGTTTGGGTTGTTTTTTTTTCAGCTTCATATACTACATGCTGTTAACACTCAAAATACAGTTTCTCTTTTAAGAGATGATGGTAGCCAACTTTTCCTACGCTAACAGCACCTAGTGTCTCCGACTAAAACACAATTATAATTCAGTTGTCTGAATATGGGTTACACAGAGCATGGAGAGACTTAATCTGGACAACTCTTAATAAGAGCTGAAAAGTTAGGCTCCTAACACTCTTTGGCACTGTTTGACATCAGCACACCCCTGCAGGTGAAGCCCAAGTGAAAGGGAGATCAGAAAGTCGATCTTTAAACGACCTTAGTCTACATGAATGAAGTTAATAGTTTTCCATGGACTTAAACGGAGAAAGGGCAGGCCCTGGCTCCTTATGTAGGAAGTGTTTGAGTGAAGAATAGCTACACACTAACAAAAGGAACCTTTGGTACCCAGGGTCTTAAGCCCACATAATACCCCCGCATTCATTTCTTTCACTGCCTATTGGGGAAAAAAGGGTCTGTTTGTTTTTCTGATTCAGCCGGCCCTTTTAGCTCTTTGAATCTAAGAAGTGCACTGTGAAAAGGAGAGCATCTTACCAGCCTGCTCCAGACCAGCCGGCGAAGGAGCTCCTTTCCTGCCTCTCGCAGACACAGCCGCTGCCCACCGCCCCTCCCTAGCCCACCCGCGGGCACAGCAGCCCCACGGAGCCTTACTTAATTCATGGCCCCTCCAGGTAGGGTGAGAAAATATTATCTCCTACACTGGCTTTATTTGCAAAGTATGCAGGAGCCCCAGACAAGATCATCACCGTGGGCGGACCGGGGGCAGTTACTAAACCCGAGCCCGTGCACACAATGAGCGTGTTTTATTACGCACGGACTTGAATACGGTGAGGACAAGATGCAGAGATAACTCTGCGCGCTGCTGGGCAGCATCTGCAGGGTGTTGCAGAGATAACACACCAGAGATTCCCATCTGGAAGATACTGCTGTAAAATGCGGGAGGACGAGAAAGGAAATGGCTATTTTGTGTTTAAGCTTCAAGAAAACGAGTCTCACTCGCAGTGTGGCGCAGGTCGGCCCTGCAGATCACACGCCAGCCCAGCAACGCACCGAGAGGGTTTTAACATTTCGAATATTCCCATTAGTTCTATGAAACCCTTCCCCGCTTGGCAGCCCATCTGCCACTTCTGCCCCTCATGAATTCTGACCCTAGCAAAACTGGACAGAGCTCCCCCAGCACTGTGAATCGAATCCGTCCAATTCCGTCTTCCAGCTGGGAAGAGCAGCAGAGGAGGGAGGATTTTTCCTCACCTGGGAAGAAGCCTGCCACAGGATTTTTGGCCCGCTTTGTCGAGCCGGGAGCTTGTTAGTGACCTCTACTCCGTTTACCCTCTGGCACACAAACACACAGCCCGCTTTCCGAGGAGCTTAAAAAGTCACAGTGTATTTTTTTTCAGTCGAAGACTCAATAATAACACGCTCTGCAGTAAACAATGTAACCTTAATGACAACGTTTTCAGGGGCGGGAAAAGTGAAAAGCGCAGCCGAGGAGACAACGGCCCGGCAAGGCTGTGCCCCAGCTATTTCAACTAGTTTATTTCCAGCGACTAAACAAACAAACAAAGAAATACCTCTTTCAGCACAGCTCCACAGATACGAGTTCTCCGAGTTTATCGGAGCGGTCTGTCTACCCATAAAATGTCACACAGGATTTCCCTTGTGCACTCCGGGGGGGGGAGTTAGGGAGGGCAAGGGGTAAGTCCGAGGCGCGGTGGAGGATTTGCGGAAAGCTGCTCGAACGAAAGAGCGCGCCGCCGTTCTGCCGCTCATCTCACGCCGAGCAAAAACCATCCAGCCCCAAGTTTCGCTTCGCGGCCCGTGTTGCAACATCAGATCCTTTTTAACTTGTTGCCGAGCTCGGCAGGGCCGGCAGCCGCCCGGGCCTCGACGGCCGCACATACCGCCCCGAACCGAGCCGCGCCGCCCGGTAAGGTCACCCGGCGCCGGCTGCCCGGGCACTCGGCAAGGTCACGGCGCAGCTTTTCAGAGCGGGGGGGCGGGAGACGTGAAGGGAAAGTAGTTTCTTTTTGCACATCCCAGCTCTCGAACAGCACACAGGCTGCAACTCAGGCGAGTCGCCACCCCTCTCCCCACTCCTCCCCCAGCACCTCGGGAGAGGGGTGTGGGGTGTAAACTGGAGAAGCCACAATCCCCCCTCCTCCCCTGGCTCTTACCTGCTTCCGATACGGGGTCCGGCTGCTGCCCGCCGCGCTGCTGTTGCTGCTAGGGAATATCATCGCCCCGCCTGATTCCCGGCTCCCCCTTGAGATGGGGAGCAACTTTGGCGGCGGCCGCCGGACTGCGGCACGACGAGGCTGCAGGGCGCTCCCCGCCTCCGTGCCTTCTCCGCCGGTTGCGCTTCTTCGCTTCCCTCCGGCCCCCCACCCCGCCCCACTCCGCGCCGACCCTACCCCGCCGCAGCACCCCCAGCTGCCATCAACGGGCTCTCATTGACCGCCGCGGGCTTCCCCGGCCCGACCCGACCCGACCCAGCCCAGCCCAGCCGACCCCACCTCCCGCCGTCCTCAACCACCGCCCAGAAACAGGGAGGGAAAGAAAGAGAGAGAAAGGGAGGAACAAGACGAACACCCGCCGAGCCGCAGCAGGGGAGCGGGGAGCGGGCACAGCGTCCGTGCCCCGCCCCCGTGATGCGCGGGGCGGCGCGGAGCTGGGCGCGGGACCAGGGGAGGAGCTGGGCCAGCAGAGGCGCAAGGCGGCGGCCACCCCCGCGGAGCGCAATGGTTGCGCCTAATCGGGGGATGGTGGGGGGGAGACGGCCCCACGGCGGAATGCGCGTGCCGCGCATACCCCCGCGGGGTGCGTCTTGCGCGGTGCCGGCCCCGAGAAAGGTCCGGGCATCCCACAAGTGCCCGGCTGCTGTGTAACACCCCTTCAGACCCACACAAAGCCAGGCGGGCTGCTCTGAGCGTAGCACGTAGCGTAGGGCTCAACTCTGCAATTGAGATATGGGGAGAGGGGGAGGAACGCCCGGTCAAAGCCCTCTTCAGCGCCTAAAGGCACTGTCTGGGAAGCAGGGGGAAATATGACTTTCCTGGCAAAATCTGGGCCTAGGAAGTGTTGCGGTTCTGAGGCAGCAAGAGTGGGGCACATGGAGGAAAGGAGGTTCAGTCACTACTGCTCTGCATTGTTTACATTATTACAGTTGCATTACCTAGTGATGCTGGTAATCTAGTTTTTTACAAAGTCCAGAGTTACAGCTCTGTCAAGGCTCTGAGTTTCTGATTGGTGACACTGCAGAAGACCTTCTGGTATGGACATGCATCAACAGGCACCATTTGGTTTCTCTTCCTCTTTCTGCTAATATTGCGGCCCCAATTTAATGTATACAAACATGACAGTGGGAATCAGCTGGAGAGAAACAAAAAATTTCCAGGTTGTCCATTACTGAAAGTCCAAGTAACACGGTGCCATCTCACAACGCTGACATCTACAAAAACCATAATCCTCAGTTACTCAGTTTCCTAGAAATAATCACTGAGTATTTTGGTATCTTCATATATTGCCACCACAGGTCAGAGCCCATCTGAGTAGAACTGACACTAAGAAAGCACCATCAATTGGCAGAACTACATTCTGCATAACTTTCCTTTTATTTTCCTCTTTGAAGTCCTAAAATGGATCTCATTCAGTTTGGCCTTCATTTGGTAACACAAGTTTAAGTGCTGCTAGTACTGGATGAAAAGCACTGCAGCCACATGGTGATCACTGTCACTGAAAAATGTTTGATGGAGTTAGTTTGTACCAGCAGACTTTATGCCAGATCAGTTACCATCCATCTGTACTACGCTAACTTTGTGTTGAATCACGGGTCATTTTTATTCCCACTGCTGGCATAAACGTAGCACAGAGGCTTAAAGCTGGGATAAATTCACATTACATAGCCTGGTTAAGGCTGTAGCCTCACACTTGCTTTACAACATCAGTTGGTATCACTGCAGAAAAAAAGCAACTGTTCAGTAGCTGATTGTGGGTGAAGCATTTTTTACTATTTTCTCTCTATGATCAGGTTAATTTTCTTCCAGATCATTTCCTTTGTGTGCCTGTGCTACTGCTTGTGCCAGCGTAATGAAAGGGGTAGCATGAGAGCAAAAATAGGCAGGGGTGAGAGGGTGGATATGGCTGCTCGTTTTGGCAGCAGTATCAGATTATATTGGTTTAATACGTTCACGTACCTGTGGCTTAATTTGACAGAAATGTAGCTGTGTGCTCATGCCTTCCTGAGATGTACTACATACAGTAGGCGATCTGTGCTCCGGTCTTACTTATTATAGCCCCATGGTCACAGATGACACAACTGGATCCAGTGCTGAAGCACTGTCTTAAAGCAGTATAAACTGTAACGGTGACAGGCTACTTCTCCTGCTCAAATCTGTATTCTCAAGCGGAAATTAGCAACAGTCTTTTTCTGCGCAGTGTTCCGGTCACCAAAGGGGTGACAAAGCTTAGGTCTGCTACACCTACAGGAGGGCTTTGTTAGCTGGAGATGCACAGAGTGACCACACCTTTCCCTTGCAGGGAAAAGCTTTTCAAAACCCATCAATCATCCCTCGCTTCCTTCCCTCTCCTTTTCCTGCCCCATCCCCCAGGGAAGAGGCTGGAGGGATGTAAACACTATATGCTCGATTGGACCTATTCTCAGTCACTGTCATACCAGGGAAGGCACTCAAAAGTATTCCAAAGCAGTACCTGAAATGCTCCCATTTTGCCCTCTCTGTTGCCACATGTCCTGGAGCTTCCCATGATACATTTCCCTCTATTACCATTACTTTCTCTCCTAACATATTAGGAAAACATACAGTAACAAATATAAACCTGTAAACATCTACTAGACCACAATCAAATGGTATCTGTTTGTTTACTGTTATTAAGGAAAAACACATTACAGAATATTCTCAGAAGAAAACCTTGATGTCTTATTCTAAGTGTTAACCTACTTACCAAAATTTTCTGTTCTTTTAAAAAGGCTTGAGTAATCTATCTCCACTTTTTCTCAGGGGAAATAGCTGCCTTCCAACAGCTATGACAAGGTTATTCAAGAATACAGAGCCAGAGTCCTTACAGCAGCGTGGCTGGAGGGATGGGGACAGCAGACTTAAACTGGGAGTTTCTGACCGGACATAAGGACAGCCAGGCATTGCCCAGAGAGGCTGTGCGGTCTCCATCCTCAAACATTTTCAAGACTGCATACTGCCCTAAGCAACCTGACCAGATGTCTTAGCTGATGCTGCTTTGGGCTGGAAGTTGGACTGGAGATTCCCCGAGGTCCCTTCCAACATGAACTTATGCTCATATGAAAAAGCTGCTTGCTTCTTACTCTGGAACAGAGACAAAATGATTTCTGTGTAAAACCCTGTATTTGAGATTAAGTTGATAAGGCTTGAGATAATTCCCTGGACTTTTTAGTACATGTACAGTGATATATCAGTTCAAGATACTAATAACAGTTTCTATACGTATTTTCTGGGATGCAAGAAGCATGTCTTGTTTGCAAAGATCAATCTCAGTCTTACTCAGGTAGTCATTCCAAAGCTGAAACACCTAATATATAAAACATACTCAGATGTGATAATTTAAATCATCTTTTCAGTAACTTTGTTATTAACTGTGTACAACAGGTGTGAACAGACTTGCAGATAGCCAGGTATCTCACTGCTTACAGTTACAAACGAGCAATTCATTTTGATCCTGAGTGAAAATGTGACCGTAGGTCCAAGAAAATCTAAGTGTCTGCATAAATTATGTTCAGAGGTTCTTTAAATTACCCAGAGTTGCTTATTCAGAGCAAGGAAAACTTTCTGGGCAGATCTGGTGCATTCTGGAGCTACAATGTTGTAATTACACATTCTGTTTTGTTTGGAGGGTTTTTTGAGTGCAGCTCAGAAATCTAGGTTTGCAGAAAGACTGCGTAAATACAGAAAGAAAGATTTCTCTTGAAAACCTGGAAACAACCAGAAGCCCTCAAGAATCTTTCCAGTAATGTTTATCAGTCTTAACAAGTAGTAGATTGGCAAAACTAAGCCATTATTTTAAAACAGCTCTACTCATTTAAGCTGCTACTTCACCATTTCTGGTTTAAATCAAATCCATGGCTTCCCTTATTTATCTCAAAATTCAACCAAAGTAGCTATTTCCCCTCAGGGCATTCAGCACCTCTGTAGGACAGATGGTCCCAGGATCTGCTTTAAAAGGGAAGCTTTCACACCACTGTAAAACCCTGTGAGTCCAGACTGGACCTCCTGAATTTCACCATCAGTCCTGCTCTCCTGGCCACTTCAGGGCCTCCTGAAGACCCACTAGGGAAGGAGTGATTGTAGGCATCTCATTTCCGTACCTCGATGGGATCTAAAAGACCTATGCATTTTCCACCACAATGCTCAGTTCCCTGAAGATCCATCCTCCCATCACACCCAGTCATACATGGAAAGATACTAACCAGAGTAGGCTGAACTACAGCAATGCAAAAATACTTTGAAATACCCTATGCAAGCTAAGGAAACAGTATGCATGGCTTAACACTGAGAGATATTAAGCATTTCCTGAGAAATGATAATAATGGGGTGTGGGAAGCTAACTATCGTACAGAAGTAGATTTTTAATTTTAGGTTTAAGTATATCTATTCAGAACTGAAAGCAAGAGAAGCATTTATTACAGCCAAAGGAATCAAGTAAACTTCATTACATGGGAAGCTTCTTCAAAGATAAATAATCTTATAATTAGCTGGTTTTATTATTACTTAAATATTCCCAGTACACAGGTAATGAAATAAAATCTCTATCTTGCTAAGTGAGGATGAGAAGGAAAGGTAGAAATGGGACACAGTAATGCCGCGAACATGCAAAACACTTTCTGTATAAAAACTTCTGTATTTTTTTTCTTTTAGAAAAAGAATATCATTAAGAAACAATTACTTCTGCAGAAGTATATGCACTACTAAGAGCGAGATATTGCACACACAATGAGAAGCTGTTGTTTAAGAATGCCATTTTCAAAATAATTACAAGAACGTATTCAACAATAAGAAAGAATCTCCATGACGATCACAATCAAAAGGGGAACTTTTGAAAAAAAGTGGCAACTTTTCAAATATTGGTATCGAGAGACCAAATTACTTATATTCTAGATTAGAATACAAAAAAATAAATGCCATTTTGTCATTCATTATAAAATACCTGTGCACAGCACTATAACAGATTTCTTTAGATTCAAACTCGTAAGTTCATTCTCTCTGGGAATCCTCCAACCTGTCTCTGATTTTCCCATCACCTCTACTGTGGATCTTTTTTCTCTTAAATCCAACAGCTCCTTGTGAAAAAAGAGCAGTGCTCAGCTCCCTTCAGTGCACACACAATGCCTCTGCTGTGGCCCCTGGGTTTGTGCCTCCCATGATATGTTTTGACTCCTCCTGTTCATTTTAGCTTGCAGTTCATTTCTTCCATACTTCCTTAAATGTTCTTGGAAAGATGCTTTATAAATTGCACAATTATAAGTAATTGTTGCCATTCCTTCACTGATGACTGGTGTTAAGAATATGTACATAGAGAGCAACACAATCTCTTGTGAATGCCATGCCAGAATTCTATATTATGGAATGCATTATTTATTGAGAAACCCAACAAGATACTCTCTTGTAGAAGTATTTCCACTGTCAAACACACACCCCCTTCCTAAATATACCCTGTATATTCTGGGAAGCTCAAATATGAAACAGAATTACTGTAAAGGATTACTATTTTAAGGAGGGTGTTCATAATCAGTAATTAAAACACAGGACAAAATCCAATCTTGATGACTCTGAAAGATCTGAATTCTGCCATTAGCTTGATAATGTTGCCAAACACTTGTTTGAAACTATAAAGCAGTCAAAGTCTATAAACAGTTGCCAGATTTACTGTAGAACAAAATAATAAAGTCTGTCTGAAATGACAAATTATTGTTTTTTCTGCTTTGTTATTAACTATGTAGGAAGTTGTTCATTATAGTAAAACATATTTATGTTTTTAAGTAAGACTGCTAAGAAGAGCTCACTGTTTCAACACGCTTTCTTGACTGTGTATTTTCTACACTTTGTGCAGAATAAATTTATGGAACAGTAAAAGAAGAAAGTGAAAATATTTGGTAAATATTTCCTCGGAAACAATGATTCTGTGCAGCCATTTGATTTTTAAAATATTCTATATATTTACATTTTAAGGCAGTTCAATTTTGGTGTGCTGGATTTTCTTGGATTAAATTTTTCATTATGCAGGGCAGGCTTGAATGGTTGCTACTTTACTAGAATCACAGAGATAAGAAAGAAAAGAAATTAAAAGACTCCTACAATTAAAATACGTTTAAAGACTGAGAACAGTTAATGACACTGAAAAGATAAATGACTGCGCACTGGTTAGAGTGGAAGGTCTGACAAAATCAGCCAGACATAAATTTTATTCCTTATGTTACTCCTTTGTGTGCTGTTTTCTTGTAGTCTAAATCCACCAAACAGCTTCAGATTTGTCAGTGCTCTATGGTTATGGAAAATAAATTAAGAAAATCAAACCCTTACCTGGTCCTTCCACATCTATAAAACAGGACATATAGTTTGAAGCCTTTAATGCAACATGCACTATTTGCATTATAAACAAATTTTGTACTAGAGCTATAAGGAGCAGGCTGGAATCGCAACACATGCTATATCCAAACTGGGTCATTATGGGAAAAGAGGGAAAAGGCAGAAAAAGGCACTTAAAAGATAATACGCAAAAACAAATACGGGAGTTATTGTCACTAGGGCAAAACCAGGCTTACCCACTCAAGCTATGGGCTTGAAGTACACCTGAGTTAAAAAAACAGACCAGATGCCGCTCTGCTAATCTCTGTTGCATACAGCCGTCATGCTGGCAGGAGCAACAAGCCAGACTAGAGATTGTGTACAGTAGGTGTACACAGGTGGGTATCTTGGATCAAAACCACAAAACAACACTCTTTCCAAACAATGTTGTTGCTCTAAAGTGACTCTTTTTGCCCTTTGTATTTCCTTATCCTTCCCTGGAACCAAGTCCAGTTGTGTTTGTTCAACAAATACTAGTGGTCAAGTGAAGAACTGACAGCTCTACCTGCTGACAAGCACTGTGCAAATTTTTCCTGTCCTCACACACATCCCTGTCAATTAACCTCATTTCTGACCTGCAAATGTCTTTACAGTGCTCAAACTCCCCTGAGTACACTGACAACACTGTACTCGCTCTCTGGTATCCATTTACATCATCTCAGCTGGAGTGTGAGAAACTAATTTCCATATAGATTTCACAGGGGCACATAAATTTTATCTGTTTCAAAATTATAGCCTTTACGCTCCAAGTTTGTTTTATAATCACATATAAACAGAGAGACATTTGTTTATAATACACAATGACCTAATTTAGAGTACAAAGGGAAGAAATAGGATCATGTGGCAGAAGGTAAGCAAATATTCAATAATGACTCTGAATCTTATCTCATTTTCAATACCTTTAAAATAAAAGTATTCCATAAACCTCGACAGAATTGTTTCTGGTGTAGCGTACTTCTCTGACAGGCATTATGGGTTTCAGTTTGCCAAAGAAGCTAAAAAAATTTTTTTTTCCCCCCCTAAAAATGCATGCTTTACCCCTGTGAGTTTTGAAATTGCATACTTGTTACATTTGTAGCACCTACACAACACCAATGTAACACAGAATAAAATCATCAACAGATCAAATTTCAGGATAAGAATTCTTCTTCCCATTTAAATTCAGTACTCATAAATGTCATCTGGCCAGTGGCCATGGCAATGGCAAACCTCCACCAGCATGGTACTTGGCATCATGGAAGGCTCCCCGTGCCTTGTGATTGTCTATAATTTGCAGAGCCCCACTCCCAGAGATGAAACGAGGACATTGCTCCTGCTGATGCAGCCCTTCCCTGAAGAGCTATAGGATCCTGTACCTGAAGGTATAAGATAGGGCTGACTCACTATAGACAGGTGAAAAGCAGGAGCAGAACATCAAAGCCATCTTCTGACACACTGTACAGTCATCAGCTGCAAACAGGGGTTTTGCCACTTTCACTCCAAGCTAAACCAGCCACAAATTCATTGCTATCCCAAGTCTGTGTCTTCACATTCATCATTTCAGTTCCTGTAATTTTAAATTCAGAGATGATCTGAATATTTACGCTCAGTAATCAGTAAATTAATCAAGATGGTTAGGACAATTTATTTCAGGGAGTAATTCATGAAGTTATTTACTAATTGTTCGACACTAAGTGTCATGGGCTGGCAGCAGCACAAATCATTGTGGGAAAATATTTCATTGCATCATAATTAAGTTTTATATTTATTTAGGTAAATAGACTCTTAAAGTTGTTTTCAACACATTCTCTGGAGTTGGATTCAAAGAATCTGTCAGATACTGCACCATCATATTTCACAGTCTGTTCTCCAGTATCAATGATAAAACCTGGAATGAAATCCTAGCTTGGTCAATAGGAGCTTTGCCAGTGAGTCCCTGATTTCACTCATAATGGAAGCATATACACTCTGCTATTGTGATCTACTGAGTGCATTTAACCACTCAGGGATGCTAAGAAGGAGGAAATCTCTGCTCTTTTTCCCCTTCCTGCTTTGAGCTTCATGGTTTTGAGCCCTCTGCTTGATCCTGTTTCTTCTGCTTGCTGATTCAACTCACTAATCCAGCAGAAATCTTTCTGCTTTTCTTTCTGCCGTGACAGGGAGTTGATGTGGGTCACTGAAGTGTCTAACAAGACCATCACAAGTTAAGTGGCAGGAGCACAAAGCTAGGAAAAGGCAAGGTGGGGAAGGTGTGGCTTCCGTGGGAGGTGTTGCTGGCTGTGTGACTGGGTGGCATTTTGGCTGTGTGGCTTCTCTCCGTCTAGGGCTCCCCCATAGAATTTTACATTGCACATTTTTAACTGGCAAGCATTTATTTAACCATATATTAAAAGGGAGGTTATTGCAACAGCCAGACCCCAGCCATTTTGTGCAAATGTGCTGCAACTGAGCTGGGTGAGTGAGTTCGGATAACACAAGAATAAGGTTGAACTTTCGCCCCCAGTTCCAGCATTCTTTGAAGTTCTTCACTGCCTTGGCAACTCCTTCCCTATCTTCCACTGCTGCAGACTCTGTCAGAGGTTCTGCATAGCCAGCATTTTCTCTGTTCTGGGATCTTCAAAAAGAATTTTGCACTAAGCTCCCTAGGGACCAGATCTTCACAGTGTTTCAGTGCTTGCACTACGACTTGCTGCACTTATTTCTGAGCAGAGCAAAACTCTCAAGCAGTGTTTGCTGAATGGGGCTCTAAGACCAAAAGGACTTCAGCAAATGGCTACAGGAACCTTCTAGACCTACTTACTAGGAGGAAAAAGATGACCATCTTCTAGCGGGAAGCACATTTCAATAATTCTCTCGATAATATTTTAACATAAATCTATGTAAACATAGATGCATGCACATCAGGTTTTTGTTACCAATCCATCAAAACTACCAAATAACTGCCCACTTCTGATCCAGTTGTTCCCTAATGTAATCCAGAAGTACATAATAAATACAACTGGACAGGACCATAATATTGCTTCTGACTCTAAGACACAATTTACCCCTCACTATTCTACAGATCATTGAAAAGTTTTCACATGAACATTCACTTACATAATTATACATTTGTTGTATTTTCCACAGTTATCTGTTGGATACATTATTTAACCTGACTGGCTGACCTGCAATCCAAAATATCATCCAAGTATATTTGGTGAAGCACACATAAAATTATGTTTGGAAAACCAGATGGATTTTGGAGACCCACAGATAACAGTGCTGCAGAAGACAGGCTTAGGTACTCCAGAAGTTAGGAGAGGGTAATGGCTTGGAAAGGCAAACATGCTTGCTTCTTATACCTTCACTGTAATCAGTTACTTTACAGCAGACAGTCTCATTACTATAAATTGCAACTAGAGGCATTTTTGCCTTGCAAAGGAATTCATAAAAACATGTCAGATCATGTCAGCTGAGATGTTATATAAATCATATTCTGCACAAAATGAAAACATATATTTTGCATCCAAGAAATTTCTGATTGTTTTCTGAGCAGAGCCCACTGCTTCACAACTCAAGAATTTTTATCAGAATTACCAACATCACTTAAAAGACATAAAGTTGAAAATCTAAATATGCCTTAATGCTTTCATTTGAATCGCCTTGTTCATTGTATTTCCACTTAAGTTACTACTTCGTTCCACAGAAGGGTTGTTCCCAACACCGCCTCAGACCATTTCAGAATACGCATTAGCTCCTGCGCGCACATGTGTGCAATCTAGTGTCATTACCTAGAGAAAAAGGAGTGTTCTTAAACCAACTACTAACATACTGACAAGAGGTACGAGTAAAGAAGAATCCTTATGTTGTAACACTAATTTCAGCTCCTGACACCAGTCACTAAAACCTGTGGAAACTACTAACTTCTTTGACATTACTGGGTCTTTAGGGTTTTTTTATCTACTTTATTTGGTATTTGGTAACTTGAGAAAGAATAAACCCTTCTTCCTAGCAATGACATACAATATGACAGTTCACATGAGTAAAACATGCAGGCACATGATTTTACAGGAACTAGGCCAGAGTGAAAAAAAGTCAGAGAGCTGTATTAATCCTTTGGTGACTATATTGAGTGGGCTCTGCATCGGCTACACTGGATTTGATCAAACCGTTCTCATAGAATGAGAAAGAAAAAAAGGAGAAGCTAAAACTTTGAGATATGACTTCAACCACAAAATAAAGTCCAATCTGAATCCTCATTAAAAAAAAATGTAAAAAATAAATTACATATTTTGTATCAAAACACATAAAATCTGACCACAAATACATGCAAGCAGAATCACACAAAACAAGTAATTCATGTTGAGTGAGTTTCCTTATTGTAGTTTTTACTAGTGTCATTGTGAAATAGAGAAAAAAAATCTTCTTATTTTCCATTAAAAAATTCAAGGTAAGTCTTTGAAATGTCACCAATGTAGACAACCTTTAATTTTTTAACAAAACAAAAGGCAGTTTTGAATTAACTAAAAGGTTAATTCTAGAATGTATTACCATAACATTTCCATTTAAAATAATACATCCTTTTCTAATCTGCATTTTAGATTCCTCAGCTACAGTTGGTTTATATGCTTAAAATTGTCTAATTACTGATTTTCTATTATGCTTGGCTGATAAAATTCAAGAATTGAATCAAAACTGTGCTAGAACTCCTTTGTTAAAATGTTAAAATGTTAAAACAACCAGGCAATTTGCCTCTCATAAACTACTAGCTACTTCTTGATTGTCAGTGTTAGGCAGCTCACCCTGCAATGGAAATTATTTTATGATACCTAACTATGGATCTTTGTTTCTGCTGGACTACTAAACTGCTCCTTGATCCTTTCAAGAACTGTAAACTATAAAGATACTGAAAAGACAGAGAGAAAAAAACCAAAAAGGCATGCTTTTTCATGCTGAGAAACTCCAGGCCTCAGATGACACACTGTACTTAGTGCTATTTACTGTACCACTGTCATTATTTGGTAGCTGATCAAACTAATAAACATACTATTTAGCAGAGTGGGTACTTGTAGTGAGTAGCTGTGAGCTCCTTCTGTTTTTTTTTTCACTGAGACTTTGCTAGTTCTTTCGTACCAGATCTGATTTAAGAGATGTCTCTCGCTGCCACAGCATTCACTGTCCACATCCATGCCAGCCATTTATTGCACCCTTCAGAGCAGACATTACCACACTCCTTAGCTGGATTGAACCAACTGCTCATGCGGGTACGCTATGAAGTAAAAAAGCAAATTGATACAGTTTAAATCTACAGATACACATACATACATACTTTCCCTAATGGGTTAATTTCCCAATTCTGATGCTGAGAGCAGCTTCACATGTAAGTCTTGGCCAGATCCAGGGACAGAGGCAGGAACTTCTAAATCCCACCCAACTGCTGAGGGAATAGCAATGGGGAGATACAGTCTGCCTGCAGAGCCCTGACCAGACTCCAAACTGAAAGCAAGTAGCTACTCAGGGTTTTACGTAGCAGCACATAAAATATTTTCATTTCAAGAGACATTTGCAAACATGGAATTGGTTTCGTCTTCAGATCTCAAATTTGCAAATGAAATCATCTTTGTTTAAAAATATACTTTAGGGAAAACTGCAAAATACTATATGCTTGGAAACAAATTCATAAAGCTGCACAAAGAGAAGGAAAATGGAGGGATTTATCTCTGTAAATATCAGTGGTTTAAAAAACAAAGTGGAGATGTTGCACATTTAACAAAAACCTTAAGTTCACAAATTTCCTCACATGTACAGCAATTCCTTCTTTAAAAGCTGAAATCATGGTTACAGTAACTTCCTATTCAGTCATTTCCTTAATTAAAGCATTGAACTTTAATGTGAAATACAGCCATTACAAAACCAGAAAGGAATCTGAACAATAACAATCCAGTCAAATGGTCAGCGCAATAACCAACAGTGACGTCAAGAACACCGGCTGATAGATACTTTTTCATCTGAATCAATTATGCTGTGATTCTCTAAGACACAAAATGAAGTTCTAGGCAACTCTGTACTGGATCAATGCTGCACTAGCCACGTGATACAATGCAGTGAATACTCAGCACAAATGGGCTCCCCTGGGTAAAAGTTATTTTAAAACCAAGTCGTATGTCACTTTTTTCCCAAATTTTTGAAAGGTGGTAATTTTAGTCCAGCAATATGTATACCTCAACATAGTCTCAAATAACTTTACTGCTCTGTAACTGAGTATTACCCAAACAGAAGCATTTTTGAGTCCCTTTTTATCTTTGTTCTACTGCAACATCACAATTCCACTGATGCCCCAAATGTCAGTGTTCTCATTTTAAGCAGTCTCCTTCCCTTGGACAGTCACTGCATTCATGCCTATCTTTGCCTTCCACAAATGACCCAAACTCCCAAAAAGCCAACACCTTGGAGGATGCTGGTCACCCCTGCTTAACCCAGGGCAGTGTCTGCTGCATTAGAGACAGCAAGGCTGTTCCTGTAGCAGCGCTGGAAACCCCGCCTGGCTCAGGAGCTGCATTTAGCGGAGAAAGAGGGCACCAGTACAGGAACGCTGCCAGGAGCTCCAGGCAGGCTGCAGGCATTGCTCACCCCTACAGTCATAAGCACTGCACTGTGCACACTGCCTCAGCAGCAGCAATGCAGCCCATGTGTTCTTGTACCTGATTTGAACCGCATTTGCACAGCCATACAGTCCCACAGGGCACAGATCTGCCATTAACGATCATGGGACCACAGTATTAGGTTTTGACACTATTAGGGCTTTCCTGTTGCCCAGACAGCAATAACTTTGCAGGTCTCTAGTTACAGCCAGCTCATGCTCTGGGTAGGTGCAAAGGGTCAGAGAGTCACTGCAGGGAAGGGCATCATCTGTTTTTCAGGCTGGTTTATGGTGTTGGGGCATAGCATCTTCCTGAAGATGCAAGGTCACTTAGCTCATCAAAACTGATAGGTTTTGAGGGACTGGTAGAGTCAATAAGAGTTAAAAAAAGAGTTTACAGAACAAATACTATCAGAGTTCTAGTGCCTGCTATCTAGAATCTAGCTACTTTCACATAAATCCTTATATTTAATCAGGATGGTTTTGGCTGGTATAATCAAAGTTTTTTCCAAAATAATTGAAAATATACACTGACTTTTTTTTTTTGTTTGTTATATATTTTACACCTCATAACACTGAAGGGCATGTTAGATATCTGGAACTGTCTGATCCCCTGGATCCATGTCTACCATATTCTAGTTACTCTAAGACTTTAAACTGGGCTGAAGAGACAATGTTTTAAGTGCAAACCTTGTTGCACAGATTGTGCAACAATCAATCACACAGTAAAATGGGCATAATGAAACCCACAACTTTTCCAGTTAGCATCACACCTCCAGGGACTTTTATGTTTTTTTTAAAGAAAAACAAAACCAGACAAAACCTCAGAGTTAAGAGATTACTTTAAGAAGGCAACAATTTGTCCAGACTATGGAGTAAGACATAACGATGTTCTCTCCTCTGCCTTAAAGAGGGCTTTTCTAAGTGTTTCTCCTAGCTGATTTTATTAACTGTTAAAAAAAACCTCCATAAAGGTAAAAATAAAAAAAAAAACCAACTCAATTATGCACTTTAAAGCACATTGTTTACAGTTTGATCCAGCTCCCAGACAGTGGGATTTTTCTTTTTTCTGACTGAAGAACGCTGGTCAGGAATGGTAGGTATCACATTGCTAACTTCAACACTGCAATCTGATTTCTGCAGGCCAGCCCAAGCGGATAGCTACTGAAATCAGCTGGAGTCTTTGATGGGTACAAGATAAAACTGTACAGATAACACTGAAGATTGAGTGCTACAGCTAGAGCCTGCTGATTTATCTCATTGGCTGCACTATCATATCAACAGAGCCTCCTTGGCTTCGCCGGCAGAATGCTGTGCAGGAGCAGGCTGTGGGTGCCCCAGCGCACACTGCAGGACCCTGCCTTTATCTGGTGATGGAAATGCCCTGCAGTGAGGTTTCTGGGTAGACAGAACTCTTATTTTCACAGGTGTAAATCCAAAGTGAGGACTTTTTGGTCCAGTTTACAAAATCTAATTTGGAAAGAATCCTGGATCTCTCTTGTTGCTAGATGCTTGTAAAACACAAGCACTGATGAGTTAGTAATTAAGTAATAATAGCCATCATGAAATTGCAAAATTCATATTTACTAGGTAAGACCGTAATCCTGCTGCATGATATCATGATAACCAACTTATTTTCCCTTGAAAGGCAAATGTAGATGATACTTGGTAACATGCTACTACTAATACTGCTTTTACTTCACAAATGATGAAGAGAAATATTTTTCAGTAACTGTTCAAGAAAAAAAAACTTGTATAATGATCCTGTTAAACAGACACAAGGAGATATGGAGGCTTTGTTTGCAATTAAGATACTTTATTAAAGGGAAAATAAATCTGCTTCTGGGCTGGATTCTCCAAAATGAAAGGGATTTTCAGGTGATGGAAGTGAGCATTGTGCTGGGTCTCCAGCCTGATTACTTCCTGCAGGGATGGTTTTGTCATTGTACCACCACCCCTCCCCTGCTACTCTTAAACAACCCAGGGTCACCGTGTCCTCTCTTTAATTAGTATCTCACTGCTGGAGGGAGGGGAGAATGTCAAGGAAAAAAAAGAATGAGAAGACACTGTAAACAAAGGTCCTCAGGGGCATCTTAACAATCTGGACAAGAAATGGAAAAAATGCTCAGTTCTTTTGTCTGTGATAAAAAGGAAGAAACTGATTGGGGTGGGCAGAATTTAAATGTAGTTATATGAATTTGGATAAAATAAACAGAAATCATGCTAAGAAGGAATCTAACTTTGTTCCCAAGAGGGCTTTATCGTAAAACAGATGAGCATATAATCTGCATTTTACAAAAAAGCCAACTAAAATAGGGTGTTCCAACTATAAAGCAGCCAAAGCCCTAAGGTATACTCTGCTTCCCTAACAGCCATAACCTAGCTCAAGTGGGGTGAAAGCAATTACTGTTATTTGCATTAGAACTGCCAATGTGTACCTTTTTTTGTGCAAAAGTATTTGTACTGCAATAAGTAGCCTGTTGCATTACTGCAATTTATACCTACATTTTCCACAGAAAAATATAGATAATCCAAAAATAAAGCAAAATGGCATATAAAGCAGTAAGAGAACCCCACCACTTCACACTAGATAATTAACTTGTCCTCAAAGCTCTCTAGGCTGATGAATCATAAAAATAGCAAACATTACTAAAGACTGTCCTTCTCAAATGGGCAATGTTGGGCACATAAGCATATGAACATTTACCTTTTTTACTTTCCAGAATCCATAACATGACACATAGGAGAAATTTGTTAGCTAGATACAGCCAAAGGTCAGCATTTACACAAAATTCAATTTTTCTTAGAATTTAGAGTATTTTACAGATTTCAGATTACTTTTTTTGTTGTTGTTACTGTTGTTCTCTCCTGGTATATCAGGAAGGAAAACTTGATTTTAAAGCAAAACTCCTGCTGAAAGTAAGGTTTCTCTGTAAAGCTGACGGCATAGGAAGTTAAATGGCAGTGTGTCAGTCACTTGGCTAGCTGTTGTAGCACAGAGTAGGTGGCCTTCCCCCTCCTGGAATTTCCTGCTCCAAGGTAGGCCCTTAGGTTACTCATGCCATGAGAAAAGGGAAAAGGAAAAGAAACCACACATGCTTCAGAAGAAAACCATACATGCAAAGAGTTGCAGAAAAAACATACATTTGGAACATCCCAGTGGAAATGAGAGCTCTAAATTCAACCTGGAGCGAGTACTCGCACACCATCTTAGCGCCTGCTGTCTTGAGCGTTCAGGAGTGGATCTCTCACAATTCTGCTACCAATGTGGTCACAATTTATGTAAAATAATGAAATGCTAAAAAGGAAGAAGAGGAATAGACTCTAACCTGTGGCTATGGCATCATCCCAAATACAGGAAAACCGCATTCGAATCTTTACTTTATTTTCTGCTTCCAAGCTACTGAAAAAAGAAATACATACAAAATATATTTAGATACTGTCCTGGGTTCAGCAGTAGCTGACAGATACTTAGGTACAAACAGAACTATGTGCCAGCTAAGGCAGGACCCCAATGACTGACTCAACTCCTCAGCCCCTGCAAGAATTTAAACATCCTATTCCTCTATTTAAAATCTGAATACAACTGAGCAATTTCAGTTTGGTGTGTTGGTCTTTTTGGTTGTGTTCTGAAGTCCTGAATCATTAAGTCAGAAGAACACCAGACCTATGTCAACAATTCTAACACGCAGCTTCAGTGCATGGATGCTTTTGGTTATGTCTTGCGTTTTGAAGCCCATGCACCCTGAGCAGTACAGTCACCGCAAGGTGGGTTTCAGCTCCACTGGCATAAGTTTGGCTGTGAGCTGAGCATTATTCTGTGGTTTCAGTCTATACCACAAGAGTGATGCTTACCAGTATGCAGGCTAGCTCAGTTTCTACCTCTGGATCGCAGCATAAATACATCTGGAATCTCACATTTCATCTTTAATATATATATGTAAAAAATATAGAATACCTCCCACCCCTTCTTTGTAACAAGCAATGTTAAACTGAAGAACTGCTTGATTTTTAAATTACTATGTTTTACAAAATCAGATGCAGCTTTTATATACCTGTCTTTTATTAATCAGTTTCATGATTTTCATGACTGGATTTATGATGCCAAACACTTAGAGTAGGTAAGAGTGCCATTCTTTGTGCCCTAACTCGTCTCCTCTCTCACCTTGCCCAACCACAGCTGAAAATTCTTTGGGGAAAAAAAAAAAACAACAAAAAAACCCAAAACAACCCCCGCAAACTAATGCACTCTATGGGTGAGAGGAAATAAAAAGCACATTTGAAAAGTATGAATTTTAGCTTTAAAAACACTGACATTGATTAAAGATTTCCATAGTGTACAATTTACAAGAAATTACCTCAGCAGGGTGAATGGATTCGGTTTCATAATCACAAAGTTCCCTAATTCCATGGTATTATATTCCAAGCAAGCTTGTATATTAAGTTTAATTTCACTTTTTTCAGGAAGTGATTTTACTCAAGATTGAATACAGCTGCTAGAGGAGTTCACTGTTCCAAAAATTCTTCTATGCAAACTGAAATAAAAAGACATTTCTGGAGGTGAGGATTCACGTCCTGATTCTGAAACACAGACTACTTTGGAGAAGCCAAGCTCCACTACCAAAAAACGTTACTGAAGAAATAACAGTCTTTAAATATTTAAAGAATGGGAGAGAGGTCTGTGTAACAGATTTGATGACTTAAATGAATGGTTCAGTCTTCACTGACAGTGCATAGCTAGCACTCACTGGTTTAACAAAAAGAAACATGATGATAGATATATTGCTTGTTTTGTTCCAAGCATTAATATTAAAACCCCAGTTATTGGGGGGTGGGGGTGTAGTTTCATCTACTATTTCATCTTGATTCTGTTCTTTTAATATACACAGAAATGTATGCCGGCATACAGAACAGGGCCTCAGCAGAGGAAACGCTGCCAGCTAGAAACACAGGATGTAATCGAGACCACAAGAGACACACACTCAAGTTATAAATGTAACGATGCTGGAGGTATGGGAAAGAAGAAAAAAAAAAACAACTCAAAACAACTCTTATTTTTCACTGCCAGTTTTAATTGTTTCAGTGACATTTTCCCACTCTTTATTGTGTGCCAGTATAATGAGAAAAAAAAAAAATTATCAAATTTAATTACTTCTGCAGCTAAGATAACTGCAGGATTCATCATTCGAGTCCAGCCATTCACTTCTTGAAGTAACCCCCAGTTTGCTTTAAGCATATCTCAAATGACATGCACATATTCTTCTTGCAATACAAGCTTAGCAAGACACTATCTGGTCAAATTAGCCCCAGATGCATAAATAAAACCCCTAATTAAAAACCCTATTAAAAACCCCGTAAAAGAAAACAATACAAAAACTAAACAAAAACAAACACATATACCACCCCCCCAAAAAAAAACAACAATCTCCAAACCTCTGAATCTCGGAAAAACACTACCCAGCACACTAAAACGTAAGACAAGAAGAAATACACGGCAACAACCAAACTCCCCACCAGCGTTTGCACCCCAGACACTCCAGCTTCGTCACAAGAACCAGGAAGTAGAACAGACGGGAAAAAAAAAAAAAGCTAAACCAATTACTTTCTCCAACGAAATGTTTTCTCTAAAAGCAACCGAGAGTAAGCGAGCTGCCTAAAACGCTCTCAGTTTTAATAATAAAAGGTTTTCATCATATAATGTGGCTTAAGACTGTTAAGATTTTATTTCAGCGCACGGCCTAACCCACTCGCTGAAGGGCAGGCGACCGCGGGGCCAGGAGCCCGGCCCCAGCCCTCGACACACAGCCGACTACGCTAGGGCCAACCCAATTCGCTTGTCGTCCTGCCCCGCGCCTCCTACCGCGGCGTGGGGATATCCCGGAGGCCGGGGAAGCACGGGCAGCGGCGGGGGCTCGGGGCGGAGAGACCTCCCCGGCGGCCAGGCCGTGAGCGAGCGGGGCGGCTCCTCCAGCGCCTCGGCGGGAAACCGCCGGCAGCACCGCGACGCGCCCTGCTCGGACGGGGCCGCCAGCAGGGCGCTACCGGCCGCCCTCAGACACGGCCGCCCTCAGACACGGCCGCCCTCAGACACGGCCGCCGAGGGAGAAGCAGCGCAGGCTGCTGAGCCATGAGCCCTGTGGGGGCCTCCGCTCTCGCACAAACCGGGTGGTAACAGGCGCACCGCACGCTCTGTGTAACTTTCCCCGTAACTTCGCTGAGAGCGGCGGCAGGCACGGGCTGACAAGAAGCCCGGAAAGGCTCTCGCAGCCTGTCAGCCATCTTGTCTATCGGCTGTAAACTCCCCGAGCACAAACCCCTCAGAAAGGCTCATAACGCTGCAATTACCCACTAGGGGGAGCCCACAGATCCCCGCGGTAGGAAGAATAGAAGTATATTCAATTAGGGAAATCGCATTTTTACTTATTCGGAAAGTTTGCGTATGATGTATTTAGAACACTTCACCACCCACCCGCAGCCTCCGGTTCTGCAGAGAACTGCCTCTTCTACATTGCCAACAGCCTCACTGACTCATCGCAACATATTAAGCAACCTTGAAGTTTTGAGGCTATCACTGTTACGCAGTATTTATATAAACTCACCAGTTCATAATGCACTTTAAAAATAGCATGGAAGTCAAAACTCTCTCTAAAATATTTCGTATGTGTGTATGCGTAGTCTGAAAGGCAGATACATGTGCATGCACACATGCGGAATGAAGATCACAAACACCCGTTTTTTTCAACCCTAGCAAGGCTGTGCTGGCAGATGCGGTGGAACAGGGCGTACATTCTGGTTTTGGTAAAATCATCAGACATTTTACTTCTGAATCCTGTGGGAGCAGATTTAGCTGTAGATGCAGTGAACTGGAGGGGTCCCTACACACTGCTCCAAACCACAGGCTCTAGGGTTTCCCATCATTTGCAGGAACGAGACAGCTCTTGGGCCAGGCCATCAGATAAAAAAGCTGTTAAGAGATGGGTCCCGTCCTGGGATGTATTTATCATCTGATTGCCAGCTGTTCAGCACCTTCGCAAAGTGGGGTTTGTGCGGAAAGGACGAGTTTCGCCTTTAGCAAATTAACTAAGAGCGTAGATAGAATTTTCTGCCTTTACAATTCAACATTGCTCCGTGGGAAATACAGTTGCTACAAGAAGGGAAAAGAAGAGAAAACCACTTTGCACAAAAGCTTGAGACATACATTTGAACATTAAAAAGGCACTCTTTGTGACAACAGATGGGAGTCTATTCACATCAAGTTTGACAATATATGCTTTTATTTCAGCATCCACTGAAATCCATATTATTACAGATTTGCTTAAAACTTTAGTAACAGCTTGCTGATATGCTTGGAATATCATTTATCTGTTACCCCCGTTACAGTTTACTACTCCTCAGATTCTAACTTGTACACTAATTTTGAACTTACTTTCAATAAAAGGACTACAGTACAAATACCCAAGTACCCAAAGCCAATACAAAAGGGAGATGACAACATACATAGTTTAAAGGTTGTCCTTTTGAGCCTGTCAGCAAAAAAAAAAGGTAAAGGGTTCTTGTGATCAATACACCACACTAGGATACAAGAGAGCTATGTTCTATTCTACTTCTGCCACTGCATGATTCCTCCACTGTGAACTCATTCCTCTGTAGTAAAAGACACTGATAATCCTGAGATTGTAATTTAAAACTATTTTGAACCTAGCAATGAAAAAGGAGGCATTAATACTATTATATTACAGCTATGGTTGCTCTTTATCTGCTGCTACTTTTCTATTCATACGTGAAGATTTTTAAAAAAAGCCCGTTATTGCATACACTTCTAGCAAACTTTTTTTTACCTTTGGAATTTAAATAGGATTTGATGTACTTTGACCTTTTATTCAATCCAATATTGGTTATTAATATTGACTTTAAAGCAGTTCTGCTTGTACACTTGCAGCATGACCCAAACAGTAAAACAGCTGATAGTTTTGTCCATGTTTCATGTTACCTGTTTGTAATCTTGATGTTTTCCTTAAAGTAGCTGACTCACACAATATTTGGGAGATCCAATTCAGTCTTTTTCTCAAGCCAGTACTGCTTTTGATCTCTTCATAACATAGAAGAGAGAGCAGAATACTTACAGTATTTCAAAAGCATTACTTCCTATTGAAGAAAAGGACATCTAAATAAAATGTTCCTGAAATGTGCAACCAGTAGTTGTTCAACAAGCACTGGTTTAGGCATGATCAAGAAAATTACTAGGTCAAATCATGTTTCAATTCTTTTTCCAGTATCGGGTTTTGAATATCTTAATCATTTAAGAACATCAAAACTGCTTAAACCAGGTATAAACACGATATAAAGTAGGTTAATAATAGTCTTTTGCTGATCATGATAGCATGCACAGCAGCACCCTTAGTGATTACCATCATCTGATCCTTACTGTAGTGTCTTAAAACCTCTGTAGTCAACATGGGAGACTTAGGTAAGATACATTCAAATGGGATAGTGAAAAGTTCCTTGCACTGCAGAGCTGAGTGGAGAACTGGAGACAGTATTGTTTCCTTCACACAGATTACTGTTCAAACTTTTATATGCTGATGAATTGGTACAATTTATTTTATGACCCAAGAGTCAACAGAAGAATCTAAAAGATTATAGAGATAACACATGCGAAAAAGAAAATGGTGGTGTTCTGTCATTTCAGTCATGTATGTTGCAGGTTTTAACTGGGAGGAACAAAGGGAGAAAACAGAAACCATGAGAGTCATGTAAGGAAAAGTGCATTTTTTTATCTACCTTGCTGAAGTGATCTGGCAGGCTACTACAAATATTATGAAATAGATAATGGCTATATGAAATACAGAAAATGGAAATATGGAGGCAGTCATCAGACAGGAAGCTGTGCATCTGCAGCCTGCAAACATTCATAATGGGTATTAGATCTGATTTAAGCATCTGATTGACAAAAGATATGTATATATTGGTGGACCAATACAGATTTTTAGTTTAGACAAGAGAACTAGACATTGTGTTGACAGGCCAGTCTTGAAATAGGAAATCTGGCCCCTGTTTGAAAGCAAATCAGGACTACACAAATGCAGAAGTCAGGATTTATTTCTTTGAAGGTACCAAAGGTTTTTAACTAAAGGCATGATTTAGGAATTGCGGTGTTCTAGGAGGTGTCCCTGCTGCTAGACTTCCTCCTGTCTTGTACTGTTGGACCAACCTTTTGTGCTATTTACAGACTACCTAAGCTGTCCATTACTGGCAAGCTGATGACAAAACAGGTAGCCCGGGAAGGGGGTGATCTGGGATCTGACTCATGAATTCCTCATGCTCTGGGTAGTCATTCATTATAGTGTTAGAAGACTACTGAAGGATTTGATTTAGATTTAGATTAATTTGAAGGCTGTGAATAACAGACATCTTATGCCCACTTTGTTTTGCTATAAATACTTTCATAAGAGGCAAGGCAATGAAGAATCACAGCCCCTGTCCATCCTCGTTATGAACACAAAGGAAAAACATGATGACCATCATATAATAATAAGGACATTCCTTGTTTTGTTTTATACTTGGGTCTTAGGGAGGGGGTGTTCATCAACACAAAATATTGCTTTTTTAACACATTTGTATCTTCTTTTTCTTTCAGAAGTATTTGAATGGATATAACTAATACTAGAGATAAAATGAACAACTCCACAGTACCAATTTCTTCCAAATTTGAAGACAATTTCATAGCATAAAATGATGCTGACTCTCTTCATCTATGTATAGATTCCCTGCTCCCTTAGTCATAAAGAGCAAAGTCAGGTCAGAGAGAAGGAGAATTATGGAAATAATTCAATACTGAATTGGAAATGGCAGCTGAATAGCAGAGATGGATTGGATTTAAAATGTTATCCCACAGTGGCTGCTATTGTAGACAGCTTAGGATGCATTTGCCTGTTGAGAAAAAAATGGTGCATTCAGTTGCAGAATGCAGACCTTTCCTGAGAGAAACAGAACTTTGCCTCATGTAAACAAAAACAGTGACATGGATCCATACGGAAAGAAGACATTTGAATTTGATATAGATCCTTTTTCCACTTCCCCCTGCCCCAGCCTGCATATTTGCCATCACTGTGGAGCACAGAGCAGGAATCACTCTTATGGAGGAAGAGATTGTTGCTGGAGTCAGGCACAAGGTATTTCCTGAATTCATTATTTTCAAGTAGAAAGTTCTGCAAGCCTGTTGACGGCAATTTGTTTCCTCAGTATTTGAAATGTCAGATCTCCCTGTGCAACTAGAAGTTGTGCTTTGCAGAAGTTGTGCCTGTGTGCAGCACTCAGTACATAAATGTTTTAGAAAAATTAAAATATATTACAGTCACATATGGGAATATTTTAGTTCCATAACTCCATGCTAATGAATGTGTTGTCATTTAATTACAAGACACCCATTAATTTTTACTCAGTTTTCACAGTGTATAAAAATAACAATCCTGGGTTTCATCTTTCCACAAAAGATGGACCAAAGAAGGAATGACAATTTCAATTTTGGCTAATGATTTTCCAGTATAATTCGCTGAGCATATTTTTCTATTACTCACACAAACTTTAATTACTAATTGGATTTACTTAACACTTTCATTCTTGAAGCACTGAACAAATAATGCATCTTCTCAACATTATTGCTACTATTAATATTTCTTATTATTGCTTACTATTACTAAACTCTTCATTTACAGATGGTGGAACATCTGTAACCATCCTAGGGAGCTATCCTCAAAAGTAAGCAGAAGATAGCAACCTTTTTTTTTGACAGGCTAGAAAATTGGGGCTGTTCAGCCTGGAGAAGAGAAGGCTCTGTGAAGACCTCATAGCAGCTTTCCAGCATCTGAAGGAGGCCTACAAGGATGCCAGAGAGAGATTCTTCATCAGGGACTGTAGTGATAGGACAAGGAGCAATGGGTTCAAACTGAAACGGGAGATTTAGGTTGGATATAAGGAAGAAGTTCTTTACTGTGAGGGTAGTAAGGCACTGGAACAGGCTGCCTAAGGAAGTCGTGAACACTCCTGGCAGTGTTCAAGGCCAGGCTGGACAGGGCCTTGAGCAACCTGGTCTAGTGGGAGGTGTCCCTGCCTGTTGCAGGGAACTAGATGATCTTAAGGTCCTTTCCAATCCAAACCGTTCTATGATTCTAAAGACCTTTCCCCATTTGTGCATCACTTTTTAACAGCCTGTTCAGTAACTCAGCATTAAGTTGAATATTTAGCATCTTAACACCTTCACAATCAAATCTGTTGCTCATCTATAACATGTTCAACCTCACTGACGAGGGCCAGCAGATAACTGGCCCCAGTGTTAAACTTTCCTGACTAAATAGGGAGCAACTAACAGCTCCCAGGTTAGCTGTAGTGGATCAGCCCAGGGTACCAGTGGTATTCCATGCTTCTATGAAGCAGTTTCTTATCGTCAGCCTTTACAGCCTTAAAACTTACCTGATGACCTGTATTTTTATTCTCTTTTCACTGAGCATGATCCTACTTATTGCCTTTGAAATCTTAGGGACTTGTGACAAGACATTCACAGAAAAGGTGTTCTGCATTTGGCCTGGGCCCTCGCTTATTGCCCCACAGCCAGCACTGCATGATTTCCACATTAAATCTCAAAAGGCTTAGTTTTGGGGTTTGGGGTTTTGGTTTTTTTTTCAGTTAAGGACTTGCTTATATTTGAATTAAGACATTAATCTCGAAGTTAAAAGTTAAATTCATCTTGAAGCTAAACATGAAAGCCCTTCCTTGTCTCACTCAAAGCTAGTTCAGTAGCTCTGGAAATTACAAGATCCCAATTTCCACAAAAGGATGTACAATGTGGGCAGTGGGAGAGCAAGCTTCCCCAACCTGCCCCGTGGATTTGCTTCAATCCTACTTTTTAGGTTTTCTTTTGAAAAGAAATGAGGATGCAATGATGCTTTTTTAACTCTCTACTGAGCATATGAAGAAGGATAACAACTGAGAAAGTGACCTCTGTAACTACAACAAACACAGCCTGAGACCAGCATCTCATTTCACATTACCAACAAACAGCCATTGAATGCTGACAACTTTGCTCACTTCTTACTAGCTACTGTGTCTTTAGACAGTTACATCAGATTGGAAATCTTTCATGTTTTGAGGAATTAAGGATTTTTTTGAATCAGATGTGGTTGGAATAAAACCATGTCAACATCATTCACACCTTTATATACTATATTCTCATTGTCAAATCTTAAACATCATAAAATACGAGACAATTTACCAGATGTAAAGTAAGTGAAAAATGAACTCTCATAAACTATGTAATTTTTGCTGAAGTACTTGCAAAATCTGTGAAAAGCAAAAGCAGCAAAAAGCAAAGCAAAAGGAAAGAAGAGCAGAGGTAGAAGTTGATTAAAAATTACTTATCTTACAGCAATGTAGTTCAAGCAACCCTTTTATTAGCCAGGAAGAAGATAAAGGATATACCCTTATCTTCCAAAAATCAGGACATAGAAATAAGGACAAGAGCTCTTAAATATACAAGGAAGCGTTTGATCTGGAAGATGGATGAGCAAGGAGGGTCCAGAGACAATACACCAACAAATCTGAGCTAATTTTGACATTGGCATCAGGAATGACAGCAACAACAATAAACCTCACTAAAGTTATTTACAGTACACCTATTTACAACATTCTAACCTTTTTCTTGTTAAATCATTAAATACAAAATTTCAAAATTATCTTAATTTTAAATTAACTTTAAACATATTAAAAATTAATTGGGGCAAAGAATTGTTCTTGTTTCACTGAAATCTCCACAAATGTTACAGTTCAGGTGGATGATAAATGTCTTCAACTCAAAAAAAAAATCTTCAGATAGTTCTTATCAAGTAAGTGTTAGTCCCCCTAAACTATCCAGTCTTTTAATCCACTTTATAAGGCATAAGACCCAGACAGATAAGGCTATGTTTGAAACTATTTAAGAGAATCTTGCTTTAAGACACAAAAGGTTTCTTCAAGGTGTTGGGATGTTAGAAGAGGTTGGCAAAGTTCCTTGGATGTGGAAAGACCTCTGCCTTTGGCATCCTGCTTCACCACATATGCAAAAACATTGTCATCTCAACACCCAGTCAGTCGTTCCCTGCTGTGTTTGTCTTTTTTGTTTTTAACCAATTGCAGATATGAAATATAATGTGGCATGCCCTATTTACATGAATCAAAAGACCTATTTACAAATACATTGGATAGGGTGCCCTAGCCTTTGTAAATCTGATTTTTCCCCAAATATAGCATGCTCTTCTCATTCTATTTTCACTTCATGAGCTTATTTCATGACCTGTGGTATGATTTCACCAGAAAGAACAGACTGACTGACTGGATTATTTTTTATGCTGTACAGCAGCAGTCATTAATCTCTACTTGGAAAAGGTAGTTCATTTTCCCTCTATTTCTATACTTCGATACTAAGTTTCTCATTTCATTTGTAGTAATGAAAATAAATATCCTTTCTTTATATATATCAATTAGCCTTTTAGCATGGCTATTAGTCTACTTTATACCAAGAACTACAAAATCTAGCATTAAATATTCTGATACTATAGCACAGGATTTTATCTAGAAGCTCCCTAATTCTAGTCTGAGTTGCACAACTAATTTTTCCTCCACCATAATACAAAAACAATTTTTAACATTTAACTTCTGTAACCCCTTTTTACTTACAGATTTTACAGGGGGGCCTTACTACGCCACATTCTCCATGGCAGTAACATTTATGTAGTAAATGAATACTAGTTTACATTTTTATAAGATATGAAGGTAAATAATAATCACAGTTGCTCTTCTCATACTGTTACAACAGAGATCTGATGTTTTATTTTGCACATCATCAACTGTCATTTTCTCCAACAGTAAATGAGAATTCACTAGTGCAAAGTTTCTTACATTTCTTTCAGCAACAGTGCTAGCATAAACATTTCCCCCCTTATCCTCCTTGTTCCTGGTATTCATTTTTGCTGTTTATTTTTAACCTGGACCAGTTCCCAGATGTATTTCATTGTATGGCCCCACTAACAGCTCTGCTGGCATTGTTGATGGGGTAATGTGGGGAGAAAGAATATCTGGAGACAAAGAGGGATGCTTAAAGTTGGTACTGCTACAAAAGAATACATCTGAAAACACAGCTTTAGTTTTACAATGCATCTTCTGTATTATAGGATACTGATCTGAATTGAGCTGCGGACCTTGGAGCACAAATTATGAGCACTTAACGTTCGTCTCCCGTTCATCTCCTTCAGACCCGCCACTTGCACCAGCTGCTTCTATTGATACCATACAGCAATGGTTGACTACTGGAGAGCAGTGAATGTTCTTGCTATAAGTTAGGCTTTGGCAGATGAGCATTTGCAAGCCTTCCTCTAGTAGTCTGAGGTATTGCTGCCTCCAGGTGTCCTTTTTGCTCTTTTGCCAAAAATGCCTGACTAGCAGTAAGCAGAAGGGAATGCTAGAGCCTCAGCTGCTCCAAGCTCAGCAACCTTTTTTCCCCACATCTCCCCACCCCCCCTCACCATTAGGGTTACTTTCCAGGCACTCCACCTCCTGACTGTGAGAAGCATTTTATTCCCATAGGAGAGACTGAGGAGGAGGCTGAAAGGTGAGCTTTCACGAGCTTGCAAAGTACTCTTTCTGTTTCTGCTTTTCTTTATTCCCTTGGCTGCTGTGCCCCCATCCTCATTCCCAACTGATTTTTTTCAATACAGCTCTATTTCAGTCCCAGATGTATTCCTTTTTCACCTACTGCCTACAGCAAACTTTCTTCTCTGCTCCCAGGCAGCCTTCTGTAGTTACCCAGGTAGGGAACACCTTGCTTCAAGAAGCAGTGTTTATGATGCATCAAGGACAGTAAACTAGATGGGTAATGTCAAACTCTGCAAGGGAAGAGCAGAGGCATGGGCAGATGTCCCCTTGCTGCCTCCACTGGGAAGGTATATGAGTAGGGAGGAGAGCCTAAGCAGGGGAGGGAGTGCAGTTAGCTGGTGAAAGTAACATCTGAAATATGTGCAGGAAGATTGACCAGAGTTAATTTCTAAACCCCCTTAAATTATTGCTTACATAGGAAAAGTTTAAAAATGCATTTTTCTCATGTTTCTTCATTTTGTTTCTGATCCAGAGTCAAGAGGTTTGTGGTCAGGATTAGAAATAAGGAGGCACAGCCCACTGCTGTTTCAATGTTAATGGCATTTGTGACACATCCTGAGTTATGACTCTAACAGAAGAAAATGTCTTATGACCAGAGTTACTTGGGTGGAGCCTCTAGCTAAACAAAAGCTGAAAAACAGTTGATCAATGCATTCTCTTGATGATTTAAAGTTGTAATCTTATTATGAAAATTTGCCTTAGGAAGGCATCAAGGAATTTCCAGCTGGGGACTGTTGGTAGGGCCTTACATGGTTTGGCAGTTAAATACTGCAGTTTGTAATAATCCAATTGCAACTGTTGATTATATCATATTTAATAGATAGGACTCTATACTCCTATGTTTTTCCTAACAAAGTTGCCATCTCTTGAGTTTTACTGTCGTGCTCTCCAGTTCTTTCCTCAGCATACCTTTAGACAACACAGAGTATGTCTACACAGCCTTCTTCCAATAGGCCTGGGATTACACAGTCTGAGCCCCTGGACCAGCAGTCACCTTGCTGACACCTCAGCAGGACGTTTTAGCTCAGGTTAGGCACTGCCCCACAAGGTTTCCTTTTAGCTCAGGGATGAGACAAAGTGAGCTTATGTCAGCATGATAAAAAAAACTATAAAAATACCTGCAGGTATCCCTTAGGGAGTATTCACAGCAGCTACCCTGCTAATGAAGGAACACCAGAGGACCTGAGGAAATTCTGACTGTCCACCCAGAAGACGGTTTGCAACACATTTCCCACTTACTCTCCCTCTGCCCTTTTCATGCCAGGTAGGCAGCAACCACTTCCCTTGTTGGTTTTACTGTGAAATTGGAACTTGTTAGCTAAATTGATGGAGAACACCCCTACTAAACTAGAGGGTTGTTAAAGAAGGATTAATTGCATTTTCTCTTAAGAGGAACATACCCCAAGGAAATATAAAAGAAAAATATAAGAACCCTTTTTCTCTCTACTAACAGTTGCACAATTAACTTTCCTGGACCAAGCTTCTCACTGCCTGGGTAGGGCTACTGTAATAGTTTATAATCATAAAGTTTAAGCCTTCACTGCCTCATATCATTTGCCATTAAAGTCCACTAAAAGGCGACAGGCGTTTCATTTTCTGCTCGATCCATTTGCAACATGTATTGGCACCGTGCTCAGGGGAGCAGGAGCTGAGGGTGCTGGGAACACTCAGCAATACCCAGGACCTGCAGCTTGTGTTTAAGCCGCAGCTCCCTGCCAGCTGGAGACACATTTAACATTCCCTGCATGACTTCAGCAGTTCAGCCGCTTTCCCACATTCCACAGCTGGCCTCCCACCACCGCTCAGCCTGCAAGCACACATCACACCAGGGTCATATTCTTGCCATCAATTCTCAAGTAGATCTTGCTAGTGAAAGCACTGGAGAGTTCTGCTTAAAACGTGATGGCACTGTAAGGCCCAAACATCCTAGCATCTCCAAAGTGGCAAGGCTACATATAAAAAAGTACTTTGCTTCAGCTCCTCTATTTTATGAAAGGTCTGCATATCTTGGGAGCCACAAAATGGTTGGGTGGCAACCCTGTAAAGTCCCAGAACAGATCCTTACTACTATGAGTAATCCCAGTGCTTTACAACAGGACACATTTTGAGAGAAAGTCCTTTAGGACTGCATTTGTGGAGGTTTATTGTTAATAGTCTGTGTTTCTGACTGCAAATTCATGTTGCTTCACAGGCATGCCAAATCCATTTCTGTCCTGATGCAGAAGTTAAAAAAAAAAAAAGGAAGCATAGAGTCTGGAGATGTTAATTTTTCATATCATAATTAGTTTAGTGGGTTACAGTGGTTTGTATTTTTTGTGTCTTCTATAAGCTGAACTGGCTTGTGCCTTTTTTGTTAAGCTTTTTGTGACATGAAAAAATAAACAACAAATTTCTGAAAGAATTGATGAAGACATGTAAATTCACTAAATAGTGAGACCTTATGACAGCAACATTCTAGCAATTCATAAATTAGAATTTATCTATTGAAAAAAAAACACAAAACTATTCAAACAATTTATAGGCTAAGCCTATAAATTTCCCCCTTTATGAGAAACTGACTAGGAGGGAAACCTACTGTATGATTTGAATCTGGATTCTTCATTTATCTAATCCCAATCACATCAGCGGTTATGGACCATGCAAATAAAGAATACTTGCACAAAATTAAACCTGCACATCTGGGTGTGTTGAACAGAAAGGTCTACAAATGCATTTTAGTTTTCACTGGAACAGTGAATGAGACTGAGTGAACATATCATTGACTTTTTGAGGTAAAACATGCAACTATTAATTCCACTGAAATCATGATTTGAATGGCTGAAATGCTCTTGACGTGGATATATATCAACTGGGTGTTTCAAGTCTACTGAGATAATCACAATAGCCATGAAACTCATTCATGGATCTGGACAGAGAATCAAAGCAATGTTTGGGCGTTACTCATGTATCACTTTAGGCCTATTTTAGGACATAAATAGGACCTCATCTTTGTGTAGCACCTTACACCTTACATGATTTGGATCCAAACATGCACCAGAAAATACCTACCAAAAGATACAGCTTATTTTATCTTTTGATAATTGTTTTAACACTTATTTTACTGTTTGAATGACAGTCTTAAAAAATTCAACCAGCCATATTATCAATATAACATAAAGACATTTGGACATCATGAAATATCAGGTAACAGTCTCTCACTTTAAATGGCAATTTATATCACTCAAACAAGAGTGATATAAGAAAGCAAATATCACTCAAACAAGATGCTATCTTCCTTTTACAATTAAAAAAAACAAATCAAAACATATTTTGTACTAATTATTTTCTATAAACTCATTTTGAGAGAAGTCCCAGTTTATAAGTGAACATAACAAATAAAATACAGGCTAGCTCTAAACCTAGCTAATACAACTTTATTATAGAAGCAGTGACAGCCCTTTATCTGCACATGGGATGGCTGGCACCAGTACACAGAGGCACTAGCTACAAATGCATGCCATTAGATATTATTAGAAGAAAACTGTGCTGCCAGTGAGGAGAAGGTAGAATTATATTAGCAGACATTAACATTATCTTAATACAGAATTATTTACAGGCACAAGAGGTGCAGTGTAGCACAATATTCTTACAGTAAATGTGGTAATTGCAATTGAAAGTGAACTAACTGTAATGGCTTTCAGAGTTTCTCTATTCATTAGGTGTAAGCCCATTCAAATTGGTGGAAATACAGGTGAAGTTACCAATAAGTATCAACAAATTGCTCCCCACCTAAACTAGCAGGCAAGCCTCTACAGAGGACACAGCTGTGACTTTACTGATTCTCACCAGCCATGTGCCTTTAGGTTTGGCATTTTCTTTTACTGCCCTCAGCCTACAATTCTTGCACACCTAAATACCAGTCACCACCTAAACCCAGAGTGTCCCCACAGTGTGCTTGTTTCCAGCCTACAAGTGCAAAGCTGTGTACCAAGCGTACGTAGCAAACGATGAATTCCCCTCACAGTCTACACAGTTACTTTCCATTGATTTATGTACTTAGAGCACCAACATATTAATTGGACTTTGTAATCCATTGACTTTCTTTGGATTCCCAGGACATACAAAACCCCATCTAATTTAAAAAGTAAGAATTCATTAAATATTGAAGAACGTTTTTTTTGTATTGAAAATATGAGGGAAAGGTACTGGCAATAGCTGGCAATGTTATGTCAATTGCATCTGGCACAAAGGCCTAATTCAAAGGAGAAAATTCATTTCAAAGTTAATAAAGTTGCCGTACATTCACAGACAAAAAAAACTTGTGATACGGATTGCTTGGAAAAACACTTTCTAACACTGTTAGCTGGCATGCTGCAGGACTGCTAATAAAATTGTTTATCTACTACTCATACAAGAACCCGTGCACTATTCCCAAGTTCTGTATTTTTACAGCAATAATACTGGCATAGATAATACACTCTCCAGCTGAATATCTGTCCAGACAAAGTAGAATATAATTATTCTATCATAACTGCAATAAACTGCAATTTCAGACAATAGTGCGAACAAATTTTGGTCAATGAGCAGTAAAAACTGCTCAGTGAAAGTGAAGAGAATGTCTAATTTAAACATTTTAGTTTCACGTCTACAAATACTACAAAAACCTAGTTTAAGCTCAGATGAGTGAGTGTTGTGACTATCTGTAATTGCACAGGATTAATGTTATTCCTACAAAAGCAAAGGTGAAGAGGTCTTGACTGAAAAGAATATTTGAAAGAAAACACTGTCTATTTGGAGCATTTATGTTTATAATTTGTTCGTAAGCTTTGAACTGCTCTTCTGGATGCTTGTAAAAGTTCAGAGCATCTTTCGTAGTCAGTATAATTAGCGTTCATCTTTCTGCAGTGTCACCAACTGCACCCAACCTAGTTAATTGTAGATTTAAACAACTCATATACAGCACATTTAAATTCATATCCTACACTAACTTCCACTTTTACATACAGCCATTAACAGTTTTTCATTAAAAATGTTCATTCATATATAGTCTGCACATAAAAATAAACAGTTTAATAGAAACTGAGTGCAGCAAATTAATGAGATAACATTTGTTACAAAGGCTACAAGAACTATTATAATGCATGTGTATGCAAAAGTGGTATCCAAAATAATATTTTTTAACTAAAATTTAGAAATAACTAGAACAAGTGTGAAATCATCTGATTCTGGAAATCCCTACTGTTATAATGTCAAACACAAGTATTTCTGAGACTAATGACATGCCAAACTGCAGTTCCGATTCAGATGATCCACTTTCAAAGTGTACAAGTTGTACAAGTTGCTCAGTAATTTGTGTTTACTTTTCTTGGGTTACTATACCAAAGCAAAGATGAGTACACAGATGCTTATTAGTCACAGAAATAGAAGGGCACAGACCCAATCAAAATTAGTTTTGCAGTGTTAAATAACTATTAGTCCATACTTACAACTCCCAAATTCAGGTATAAACACTCACATGTCAGAATTGAGTTCATGTTTTACTATGCCCTTACCACTGTTTTGTATCTCTCATTTACTTCTGAAGCTCTATAGATTAAAATGCAGTTCTGGCCCTTCATGCTCTCAGCTACCATGGGATAGAATTACAAGTAAACGTTCTCTACTCCTGTTTATGTTGTAAGTTCCAAGAATTACTATGATATGAGTACAATGGAGGTCGTTTTAGCAGTACACTGACATGAAAGAAAAGTTCAGCTATGTTGTTTAATTGTGTATACTCCAGTGCTAGGCAACTATCCAAACCTTACTGTAAACATTGTTTAAGGTTCATCCAGATCAGAGTGATAATGAAGCTTATGCTTTTTACACTTGGCTTTAAAACGGCAATTGCTTTTCTTTATGGTTTTATATTTACCTGTACTGAAGCACAGTTAGAGGCATCACATCAGGATGACCTTTTTCTTATTCAGAATGATGGGTTGTCCTCTAAAGCCCTGGTCTAATATTCTGTTTACGTCTTGTTATTTTCCTGGACAGAGAACTGATCTATTATCTTTTGTTAGCTTGTCTGGAGAACATACTCATCACAGCCTAACAAATGGCAATATTAGATTAATGAGGAAAAAAAAAATGCATATTCAACAGACATGTTGCTGAATACTTGAATGGAGCCAAAACCACTTAACAGTTCCACAAACTGTATGGTTACTCTGAAAATATCATTCATGTCCTAACACGTATGCATGCACGCTATAATGCAAAACTGGCACCACTAACTCTAATGTATAATCATTATGAAGTTATTTTTGTTAATGTAAAGACATCTTCCACTACAAAAATATACAGTTGTCACCAAAAATATAGGACATGTGTGCTCCTTCAATGGCAAGTTGTTCTTAGAAGTGCAGACTGGGTGTGTGCAGGCAGAAAATTATGAGACAAAGATGACTACATTCCTAAACTTCAGTTCAGTATAAGGAGAGAGTTCATTTATTGTTCAAAGTACGTAACTTACAGCATTGCAAGTTTCTATTTTATAAGTGCTTCTGTATTTTGTGCTCAGCAGGGCAGTGAAATTTCACTGAACAAATGGCCATTAGATTTCATACAAATGCACAGTCTTCCTGTGAAATCCCTTTTCAGGGAAAGATGTGCTTTTTGTAACTGGCTTTTATTTTGCAAAATAACAGAATAACCAGTGTAGTGTTCCTCCAACCCCAACTACATGTGTCTAAAAACTTACACAAAGTTCAACACACCTACATTTTTATCAGTGTGTTTGCTTGAATCTGGACAATTCTGAGCTATGGTAAATACAGGCAAAATACTTCCAACCTGATCTGCAAAGGTCAGATAGCAGGTCAAACTTTTAATCATGTGAGTATTCTTAACTACATGAATAGTTCCAAATGCTGTTCCCAAGAGTAAGCATTTTAAGAATCGTGACACAGAGCTGAAAGTTGTAAAAGTTACTGTAAAGGAAATATTAGCAAAAAGTGTCTCACTTTGTTGCAGCTGAGGTGTATATATAGTTCTTTTGACAATTAGATTAATGTGTCGCTTTGTTCTTTATCAGGAGTTTAAGGAGCCTGATATTATCTCCCTAGATTTCCCTAATAAACTATTGACATTTCTCTACTAGTACCCATTACTTACAGGGTATTGAATGCACATTAGGCAACAGTTTCCAAAAATGTCTATCTTAAACGCAAAGATGATCAAACAAAACACTACTACTCCTCAGTTTGTTTATAAACTCCTAAATCCATTTTGTCTCCTGTGTTTCACTGAGACACGAAAGGCCTGTGTGGCAGTCCCACACCTCATGTAAAGGATTCCTGACCTGTGAGTAGGGCTTCTAGGGTGTTTTAATAATATAAAAAGTAACAGCTGATAAACTAAATAAGTTACAAAGTACCTTGTAGTCTATCCTGCAGTGACAAACCCAGCTTCCACAGACAATCCTCCTGACCACCTGGGCTCCCATGAACAGAACCTCAGGTAAAATAACAAATATAAGAAAATTTGCATTTCCTTTATTATGTGTTTTATGTCAAATAAGCATTGTTTTCTACTGCCTACAAGAATTTGCTCTCTGCAGGTTTGGTTGGATCCTCAGCCATTTCTTATGTTGATCAAAGGCAAGAGAGAAGGGTCTCCCCAACTATGAGAGCTGTTTAGCCAAAACTGTGATCATCACCTTCCCTACCTGGCACAACACTCTAGGCAGGCAGGAGTATCATGGTAAGAAGATAAGATGGATGGTGTTCAGTGCCCCCCATTAAACCTCACCAGTATATGGTTTTACTGCAAATAGATTCAAGAAATCCGAGTGGAGTTGACACCACCGTATGTACGTCCACATGAGGACAAAACAGCTTGTCTATAATGGCAAGGGTAGTGAATAGTCACGTAATTCTTATTGCTCTTAAATGCAGTAACATGGACAAGAAAGTTCACCAATTTATTTTTTGTTTTCAGTAATTTTAATTCTTTATTTAATAAAAGACACCTTGGTGGATGCTTCTGTGCAGATGCCAATGAGAATTTAGGGATATTATGTTTGTTCCTTCCTTGCTGAAACAAGTCTGTATGTTTGGAAATTAGCTGCTTAAGATCAGAAATTCCAGACTTAATTGGAGTGCAGAAAAGAATGTAAAAAGAAATTAAAAATCCCTAAAAGAGTCGAGCATAAAACTCTAATAAATGAACTCAAGGAAAAAAAAAAAAATCTTACTCCTTAAAGAAATAGTACTAAAATTCATTTAAAAAAAAAAAAGGAAATAAAACCGTACACATTTAGATACTTCATGTATTTATATTCCAATGCATAGAAATAGAAAACATATATTGTTTACCCAGTATAATGCTCTCTTTTACTAGAAAAATATTTAATTTCAAGTATTTCTAATGTGTAATTTGATTCTCTGTTCCTAGCTACATATCAGCCATGGGATACATTCCATAGTTATGAAGTATTACCTTGAGAGATTTCATGCTTCCAAGCACATGGCCAATTTCTGCCCTGGGATGCAAATGTACAATTCTCTTTGAAGTCTGTAAGGCTCATATTGTACAAAAGCAGAATATGCTACAGACTGAAACTGAGTTTTTTCTGTATCTAGAGTTAAATTCTACTCAGTGTTACTTATTTAATTCCATTCCCCTTCAATTTTAATTGGAGGGCTAGAACTGAGAGGAGTTGGTCTGTCTTGCCAACATTAGTGCAATTAAATTAAATATAGGTATATCTATACATCATTGTAAACATGGTTTTTATAAAGCTAAGCAACTTCAAATCCATTCTTCGGTGCAACATAACTTTATAAAACTACTACTAGTAGTATACTATTTAATATAAAAGTGTTAATATAGTTGATACATATATTCATGTTATTACTTGTGTTTTGCAATGCTGCCTATCCTAGAAACCTTTCCATTTACACTTAAATCCAAGATACCTGTGTAACTTCAGTACTAAGAATTTTCAAGAACAAAGACATCTAAAAGAACACAGACAGATCCCATCTGTGTTCTGCCGAGTGCACTGGAGCCCAGTTGTGAATACTGTATGCAGGCAAAATGTTCACTTAGTGAAGTGAATAAATATTCATAGTGCATTTATTTATTTCTGGTATTACTGAATTTAATCATATAATTAAAACTATTAAAATTATTAATTAGCAGACAATACAGTTAACAGAGTTTTAGTGAACATGAATTTAGCACATCAAGTCAGCTTAATTAAGTCTTGTCTACATTTGGAAGTTTACCAGAACTACTCTCAAACAACCCCTGATATGGACGTGCAGGTATGTGAACATATATATGGGAATTTATAATGTTCAGTAATTCCAGAACAGTATTTCCTTATAAATCCCATTATATTTTTAAGCGTAGACAAGCTTGAAATCTTGTTGGCATCAATATTTTCCACCTTTGATAGCTTTTACTCTCTTAACATTCCAGTGCGTTTACTTCAGTATCATCAAACCTGTAAGGCTTTGTCCTGGAAAGAAGTAGGAACAGAAGCCTCATGTATGCATTAAAATTGTATCAGATTAACAGTTTAAAATATAACAACATTTATAAATAATGCTGTGAATGAAGGCAATCACATTGCAGAATACGAATCGTTTTCCTTGTTTAGCTGGCTTTGAAAGTGGATTAAGCTGTTTTGGACAATGGTACTCTTATTCAAGAAGTAAGCTCTCCTCACTTAAAATTATTTGGGGATAATTATTCCAGAATACCAAATAAATCCTCATACCTGGCCTTCCACCAGCACTCGCTGTGCTAGCACTGCGCAGTGCTTGCACAGCAATTACCTCTCAAAGATCCCTGCTGTCAGTATAAAGGAACTAGATGCCAAATACCATCCTTAGAGGATCTCTGCACATGAGAGAGATGCAGGATGAAACCATAGGCCATAAAACTCTGGGATTTTATCACTTTTTGAGGGATAATGTCACCTATAGAACCAATGATTAAAAAACAACAAAAAGAAGCAAAACCAGAATCTACCAAAAAAGAGACATTAAAGCTAAGTAAAATAAAAAGGATCTTCTCCTGGTCAGATGTGGCTTCAGAATAGCATACTCAAAGTGCAAAATCACTGTTCATTATTTGTGACCCCTTCTTCACAAAACGAAAGCCCTGCCCCTACAGGGGTAGACTGTTGACAGAAAAACACAAGCTCTGCATTACCCCTTTGTAACACCGTGACCTCCACCACCTCCAAACGCTATAGCGCAGCTGAGAGTGATTCTAATGACTTCACAAAAAAATATGAATTAAAATATACAAATCATTCCATCTCAGTTATAGGAACTGAAAATGCTATTCTCTGGTGGTGACTTTAGGACTTCAAATCTTCTCTTGGTACTGCTTTTCCCTCCAAGTGATGTTAATCTAAATAGAAAGCCCACCTCCCTGATCACCAAAGCAGGCTGGAATGTTATTTCTAGCCCAAACACCAGCTCTGCTCAGGCTGCTAGGACTGACCCTAGTCTCTGAGTTGACTGACACTTGACCAGAGTAGCGTGCTTGGATACGTAAGCACGTATTGTACGTAAGCAGGCATTGTACAAACAGCACAAATGAATTATAAAATCTTTCATATAAGAAAGCATGCCTATGTAAGCGTAAAACTTAAAAGACATGAAAATACATTGCTATGAATTCACTCAGAGTTTCACTCTGGCTGATACACTGTATAATGTCAACTGAAGTCTATTTTCCATGCATACTTTTCTAAATTTTTTATATTGAGATGGGTGCCTTCTCATTATTTTATTTTGTTTCACTGTTTAGCCACTTTTGCCAGTAATGATATTCTGGCTGCCAAGTAGATGCTAACTCCATTCAGTCTTTGCTATACTGTGTATTTTCTTGGGTCAGATTCATACCAACTCTATTGGGATAAATGAATTTCTGAACATGTAAGATATCAAAAAGAATAGCAACATCACCACGTTACTTAAGACGGTGTTCAGGTAGCCCTTGCACTTACTCTAGTTTCAGCATAACAATAAAACAGACATATAATCTACAAGAAATAAAAAGAAACAGCAAAGTCTTAAATTCTGAGGAGTTTACCTCTGAAACTTTAGCTACAGTATCACAATATGGCTACACCAGTTACACAGCAAAGACAACTGCCAAATTTGCTCCACAACTAGCTTTTGTCCTCTCACATATATAAAACAAGGCTTTTCCCAGAGGACTTGCCTGTCTGTTCCCCAGAACTCTCCTTTGTTTTTGAAAAAATAACCTTTAATTCTTGGTGAACTTTAGCAATCCTCTAACTGAGTTCTTGCAGAATACTGCCTTCAATCTCCTTTTGTCAGAGATGCAACTCCCCATGGATGACCTGGCAGCTGGAGGCATGTTCTTGTGCCATACTCTGGCACACATGCCACAGCCTCTCCACTCAACTGTGCTTTTTCTCCCCCCTGCTCTTTTCTCTCTTATTCTTCTCCCTTATCTGTTTTCTACAGCAATTTTCAAAATTAGTTTTCCTTATATTTTCCCTGTGGTCCAGCTTTGTATTTTTCACTTCTCTTTTCCTATCTCGAATGACAACATAAGGCTCAAGAGACAGGTCTACAGCCAGCTTTTAGGAACCAATTTAACCCACTTTCAGAGATAAGCTCAATGCCAGGAAGGGCAAAGAAAGCAAAGAGGATCCCCCCCTGTGGAACCACCTGCCTTCTCTGCAAACCCACTGCTCCCAAGGCCAGCTGCTATAGGTCTCGGTGTAGAAGTAAGGGCTAACAGCAGGTAGTTCTTCCAGAGGCGTCTATGACTTCAGTGAAGCCAAGATCATATGAAAATACAGAGACCAGACTACTTCTGTGTTGTTTTCACATTGGTATCCTGAGCCATGCTTTCCTTTCCTCTTTTCCAGATGCTATTCCTATAAGTATCAATTATCAGAAGAGTCTCACTGAAACTGTGAAATATTTGTCATTCCCAGACATGGCTCTCAGCTTTCTGCTCCCAGAAGTCCCAGCTCTGTCTCCTGACATCCTCCAGTCATTAGGCAAGCCAGAGTTGCTCAGACTTGTACAGAACCCTTGATGCCAGTGAGCCTTCTTTCCGCTGTCCCCAAGGGATCCAGAGCAAATGGCTGTTGAATCCTGCTTTAAAGCTATAGGCTGGCATGAACAATAGCGTGGTATGGCCTGGAGGTTTTGCAGCTCACTGAAACTGAAAAAAGGAGAGCTATAATGAAACAAATATGAAAATTAATGTTATAATGTTCATTATTTCTTGGGATAAAATAGAAGTAAGATTCTGGTGCATGATTTTTCTGCAAAGCCTAGATTCTATGGCCATATAAATTAGAGAACACATGGAGCTCAGTATCAGTGTCAAGAGAAGGACTAAGTTCTTGTCCTGGGTTCAGCAGTAGCAGTCATGTTTCTCCTTCTTGGTAGCTGGTGCAGTGCAGTGTTTTGACTTTCGGCCTGGGAACAGAACTGATAGCGATGTTTTGGTTTGGCCAAGGCCTTTGTGAGCCTCATGCTCTGCCAGGGAGGAGGGGAAGCCGGGAGGAAGCAGAGACAGGACACCTGACCCAAACTGACCAAAGAGGTATTCCATACCACAGCACGTCATGCCCAGGATGTAACTGGGAGTTAGCCGGGAGGACTGGGGGACTGCAGGGTTGGAGGAGGTATCGGTCGGAGCTTGGTCGGGCTTGGGGGCCGAGTTATCGGTCAGCTGGTGCTGAGGTGTTGTATTCTCTTCCCTTGTTATTTCCTTTATCATTATTATCATTGGTGGTAGCAGCAGTGATTTGTGTTATACCTTAGTTACTAAACTGTTCTTATCTCAACCCGTGGGAGTTGCATTCTTTTCGATTCTCCTCTCTGTCCCTCCAGGAGCAGGGGGAGGGCAAGAAAGGGGGGGAAGTGAGCGAACGAATTACCTGACTGGGTTTAAACCACGACAGTTCTTAATTTAGGCAAAAAAATCACAGCTAGTGCCCTCTTTACACATGAATGCCTTCATTGTACGGACAGCAACCCGGGATGCTTTATAAATAATGCACATACATACATCCTTCATCCGATGGCCCAATATCAAGGTTACTTGAAGCACAGGCTATCCTGCAGAGTAGACACCACACTGTTACGAACGAATAACAATAACAACGAACTGGAAACTGAACCAACAGTGAATATTTTGTAACAACTGGCAGGTCAATCTAAACTAAACTGTGTGTCCAACACATCTTACAAATGTGTGTATATACAAGTATTAGCAACCACCACCAGAGCACAGGGATCTGCAGCATCCTCTCGGGATGACAAAAGCAACTGGGTGAGATGCAGCACGCTTTCCACCAGTGAGAAAGAACACAGTTTGGAAGACAACACTCGGATAAATCCTTATTCCTAAAAAGGTGTGCTATGGAAATGCCAGGAGCTCTGTTGTCCAACATACATGCATTTCTAAACTTCATATAAACATCAGTAGAAGAGGAGCCAGCTATACTAACCTTAACATAGCTGAATAGAGTGCAAGTGAGCATTGAAAATGACCCATAATATGAGGCAAACAAAAAAAAAAAAAGGATTTATTATTTATTTGTTCATTATTCAATTATTCATCTGACATAAAATTCCACTTGGATATTTAAAAGATGGAAAGCAGTAGCAGATATGAAATATGCATAGTTGTTTTTCTGCCTCTTTGGGGGGCAAGATGGCAAAGGAAACTTCTGTCATTCTTCTGTCATTTTTAACCATGGGGTGGATTTTTTTTTCTATTTCTCCCAGAAAGATGCATGGCTACTTAGTTTCTTAGATGCTGGAGAACACTTATCCCTAGTCCCAGGCCCTCAACTAAGTAAAAGTCCAAGAATATCATTTAAAACTGGTAAGAGCAGAAATATCCCCAGTGCACAAATACCTCTTCATTTCTTCCAAATCCTGTATTTTTGTAGAACTGTTCACTTTTATTTATGTTCAAACAGCTGTCACCATCAAGGTAAACACTCTAGGATAAAGAAGGAAATAAAGAAGTCTTCAATTAGGTAATTTCTGCTCTGTGATAATGATTTGGAGTGATAACACTGCTGTCTCTGCAACCTTCTGACCACGAGGAAGTCATCTTAAGGCCAGCTTAACCCTGTCTTAGATCCCTAAATATATATTCTGGCACCTAACAAGAAACCCAGTTTTCAGAACTGATGAATAGCCATGATCACATGATTCAGTTAACAGCGCAAAAATGAACTCACCATTTGGTGGGGTTTACATTTTTCCTCATCATCAATCTGGCTGACAACTACAGCCTAACTTTTTTATTGTTTGGTGGTGTTTTAAGATCTAACAGAAACAGCATCTTTAAGATTAACTTGAGGGTTTGGGAACATGAGAGCTTCCTATTATTATACCTGCCATTGAAAATCCTTAGAAAAGATGTGGGAGTGAGTATATAAAAGACACTGGAAAGAAGTGCTAATAAAAGCAGAGCAGGCTAAAGAAGCTGGGTGGGAGGGTATGGAAGCCCGTCATATATCCATAGCTTCTGCAGCTGATGAATTTACAGTAATTTGGAATAAAAGGCACTTGAAGCAGAACTGTCAGTGAAGAGCAACAGTAACATGCTAATTCTTCCCATTTTTACTACTAGAAAGTCAGAACGCTGTCTTCCTCAGTACTCAGCTGTTCCTCTGAATAATGTCTACCTGGAAAGAAACAAGCTTAAATTTGGGGTTGATGATTGTTTTATTTAATTTTTAATCCATGCCCAAGACAAACACTTATCAACAAATTCAGATTTGACGCAGGAGCAAGAATGTCAGCCTAAAGAGTGGTTTGGTATGAGAATGCATACATGTTTGTCATTGTCTTGCAGCACTATGATGTTCTGCCAGGAGAAATAAACAGACAAACCTAAAACTTCACATTTTAAGCAGCTTAAACAAGGTATTTGCTAAAATGGGATAAGGGAATTTGCATGATGGAGAGATCACTGAAATATCATTTGCATGTTTGTAGAATGCATGTTCTATTAAACAGAAAAAGGGAATTCCATCTATACCCTTCCTTTCCAAATACCTTATCACAGCGTACAATGATGAAACACAGAAGGAATAGTAGTAGCAGTTATTTCAGGGACTCCCTCATAGAATCACAAAGTAGTTTGGAAAGGATGTCTGGAGGTCATCTAGTCCGACTTCCCTCCTAGAGCAGGTTCAACTAGACCAGGTTGCTCAGGACCTTGTCCAGTTGCGTTTTTACTGTCTCCAAGAGATTCCAGATCCTCTCTTGGCACTTGTTCACACGCTTGGCCACCCTTATGGGAAAAAAAAAATAATAATAATAAATCTGCACATCTAATTACAACTTTCTCAGGTCACAACTTGTGTCCACTGTGTTGCATCCCACTGCCTATTCCCTTCTGTGACAAAACTAGTACATCTGTAGACAAGGGGAGAGCAGTGAATGTCATTCACATTGATTTTAGCAAGGACTTTGTGTCCCACTGCATTATTGGACCCAAGCTCCAATAATTATAGTCTGGACAAGTGGACAACTAGACTGGAATGAAACTAACAGGATGGCCACACAATAACGGGTTATACTCTACCTGGAGACCAGCACCAAGGGGAGCACTAAAAGAGTCTGTCCTGGGACTGCATGTTTAACATATTCGTATCAGAGAAGCGCGAAGTTCCGCACCTGGAAAGGAAGAGTCCCTTTCAATGACACAGGCTGGGGACTGAGCGGCTGGGAACAGGTCTGCTGGAACAGCCCTGAGGAGTTGTGGCAGATAGCGAGCAGAGTATAAGCCATCAGCATGCTCTGGCAGTAAGGTGTGCCTCCTGGGCTGCATTTGGGTGAGGGAAGCGAGTATCCCCCTATTTGATAGACCCCATGTAGAATACTACATGCAGCTTTGGGCCTCCAGTAAAAGAAAGTCATTGGTAAGCTGGAATAAGTTCAGTGGAGGAATATCAAGATGGCTGGGGGCTGGATCACACACTCTGTGAAAAGCTGAAGGAACTGGGCTTCTTCAATTTGGAGAAGAGAAGGCTTTGGTGGGACTTACTAGCAGCTTTCCATTTGTAGAATGGAAACCTTTAAGGGGGTTATCAGGGAGAAGGAGCCAGTTTCTTACACTGGTGCATGGTGTGACAATGAATCAATGAGCATAAACTGAAACAAGAGAGCTTCAAACTGGAAATAAGTAGGTAAAAAAAGAGAACCACCATGAGGACAGCCAGCACTGGAACAGGTTGTGCAGACAGACTGTGTCTTGGAGGCTTTCAAGAACCAGACTGGATAAGGCCCTGAGCAACCTGGTCTGATCTTCTAGATGACCTTGCTTTGCACACAAAGTTGGATTAGAATGCTCCTGAAGTCCCTTCCAACTGGAATTATCTTGTGATCCTATTCTGGTGCACCTCCAAGAAGTGTCTGGCTCCACCTTGTCTATACGTTCTCATTCAATAGATTTACACATCAATCAGATCTCCCCGTAGCCTTCTATTCTTGAAGTTAAATAAAGCCATTTGGAGGACCTGGGGATAAAACAGGGAAATACACATATTCATCAGAGGAGGGGAAAAAAATCGCCAAAAATACAGATATGGAAAGAGTAGAGAACAAACCAAGCATAATCACTGATGATACAGCCCCATAAAAGGCCTAAGCAGAGAGAATAGTGAATTGGGAAAAGGAATCTGGGACTAAGAACAAAGAAACTGCTTCTATTATTAAAGATCCCTGTGTTCAGAGAAACTTAAGTTTGACTGCTCTTTGTCAATAGTTCAGCTATATCAGAGAAACAACTAAGTATCACCATTTTTTCCTTCTATCTGGAACAATAAAAATCTGAATTTTCAGCTAACTGGCTGGGTCAAAAGAAGTAAGAAGCATTCTGGAGTCTTTGACCCTGTTAACAGAGATGCTTCCCCCTCTAAAATGTCCCCATGTATTCTTCTCCCCTTAATGGGCAGCTGTCACAAGCAAATGGTCACTAATCAGGAAAGCTATCCAGAGGAAACCAGAAGGTCACAGGCACTTTACATGAAATTCAAAGTTTGTATCATAACCCCTTCTTAAATGTTTTTTCTAAGAGACAGAATGTTTTAGCTAGTACTTTTCCAAATGAGTCACTAACACCCTTGTGTTAATTCTGCAGCTGCTGCTAATTTGAAGTGCCAGCCTTCTCCCCTCTCTCCCCAGAATGAAATAAAATATCAATGTTGCACTGTGCTGAAAATGGAAAGTTAGATGTAACACTACGCTACAAGGCCACTAGAAGTCACATTTACATTTGATTCTTTCTTTCCTCCCAGGCCTATACCTAACTTAAGCCCTCTCAGCAATTTACTTCACACTCTCTTCCATGCTTATTGGTTGTAAGAATGAAAGACAGACTCGAGTGGGGTTTTAACACTTGATGCACCAACATCTAAAACAAAACAGGGAAAGAAAATAAAGTCACAGAAAAGTTATGCTAGCAGTTACCTGCACATATATGCAACTAACAGATTTTGGTAACCTAAGAGCTCTGTTGTATCTTCCTTTGGGTTGGATCTTTGGCCCATTTGGCCAAGGACTTGGAAAGCCTTTTATTTAGACAAGTTAAGCACCACCGTATTGTTGTACAGAAGTGAGACCCACGAGGGTGCACTTTTCTCAGAGACTACTTTACCCATAGCTATGCACGTCAAACTCCTTACACAGCTCAGTTATTCCACTATAAAAATGTGCTGCGGTTGGGGTTTTGGGGTTCATTTTCAACCAAGACTGGTTTCTTGATTCAGCTCACTGACTGATCATACGAATGCTAGTGCCAGCACAGGGCAAGGGACAGGAATGAGTTGCTGGGGGGCAATGGGGAAAGACAAGACGGCCCTTTTTGGCTGCTGTGCATAGTTATGTAAAATTGAAGTGATTATGTGGCTATGGCCTGAGGGATAGAAGAGGTCACAGATACTACCACAGCCTATAAACTGCTAGAGGAATTATGTCAATTTGTGCTGCCAAGAGACAAGCAAGGGAATTCAGTTCTTAACCTGTAGTAAAATCCACAAAGCGAAGCCCATTCACTCTACCTCTCTACAGCAGATCAATAGTTTCCTCTCAGTGCACAAGAGTCACACAGAACATTCCAGGATGCATTTTGCATCAATAAGCTCTGTTTATCTACCTGGAATGATTCTGAAATGCTTTTCACCACCCTTAGGTGTATGCTGAGATTTCAGAAATTTTGCTCTGAAGTGTTTGAAATGTTTGCTTTATGTCAGAGCAGTTAAGACTGTGTATTCTTATGCTGTCACACCATGAACAGGGCACTGTGGCTTCAAAAGCTACCACGAAACAAGTGAACCACAGTACCTGATTATACTCATTTCCAAGCTCTTCATCTTCCTCGATTCTGATATCATGCAGTTCAGCTAGAACTTAATGAAATTACATTTAAATGCAGGACTCAGTATTTTCAGCTGAGGAAGACTAAGAGAATTATGAAGTCAGATAATAATTATCACCTATTAGCTACAATAAATATGACCTGAACCTGCTGTGTGCTTGTGTTTGGACTGAAATTAATTAAACTCAGACAGACAGATTTTTATCAGCATGTTTGTGCAACACGTCTCACTTCTTCAACAAAGCAGGTGATTTTTCAGTTGAAACAGATGTGATCACTACTTTGCACAGGTCATAGAAAGTCTATACAATACAACAAAAATGAATATATAATTTGTAGCGTATTTTTGGCTAAATCTGAGCATGTATCTTCAAAGGACTATTTCTTACACCAAAAGCATAACTTAATGAAAAACAATTTCTTTTTTAAACCACTGCTATTCGCTCTTGATTATGACTACTTGGAAGACTGAAACTTAAATCTGTAACTGTATCAAGCTGTATTTTCCAGATTATTACTACACCTTTGTTCAAACTCCGTTATTGCTACCACAATCAAGTGTCCTTCATTAGGAGCACTGGATTAGTAGCATCAATTACCTTTCTGAGTAAGAGAGATGTACCTACTATCAACATTGACAGCTCAAACTGCTGCTTGGACCTTCAGGCAACTTAAAGAATGTATCCCAGGTGGGGGTTTGATGTATATCCCAAATAGATACGTTTATGAAATGTATTGTTTTATAGAAAAGTAGACTTAGAAAACAACGCTTTACTACACAAGTTATTCTCCATTGGAAAATGTTTTTGCCTACCTCTTATTTAATCCTTCAACACTAAGTGGAAGCTCAGAAATTTACTCTCAGGAAATTTCATCCTTGACACCTGAAGTTTTATGTGCTAACTAGAAAAAAAGTATTTTGAAGTACAGGGTTCATGTTACAAAGAAGGTTAGACTCGTCAGATTCTAAACGGCATGCTCAGCTCTGGTTTAAAAGTAATGAGAAGAAACTACGCTCATTACCAGGGTAACAGTTGAGCCGAGAAAGAAAGCATACTTTAAAGAACTATTTTATTCAAAGAAAATTGACTTCTCCCCCCACAAACTTATTGCACACCTTTCATGACTGCCTTGGGAGCTTGTGTTGAAGGCAAAGCTAGAAAATACACCAGTACACATCAGATATTCTGGTCTCTTGCAGCTGTTGCCTACCTGCTGGATATAAAGTTCATAGACATGGCTTTGGAACATGCCAGGTACCAAGAGGGGGGTTAACCATCAAACACAAAAGGAAAACAGCACTAAATAAGTTTTTCAAGCCTTTTTCAAGTCATATACTGGGTTATAACTTTTCGGAAAATCAGTCCCATAAGACTATCAGACTCAGGATCTGACTCATACATCAGCAGTAAAGTTACTACTGAATCAAGGAGAGGGACCAAGATTTTGTTGACATTTGTTAAATGAGGCCAATCACGCAGTATCAAATTAAGCCCCGAGCACAGTGCACTCTAGGGATGAGCTTCATTTCAAACTTCTAGAAATTACAAAGCTAAGAAGAACCTGCCATTTCTACCATTAATGTGGTGGGAGAAATATTTTTCACTTTGCCATTTGCAAATCCAGTCTCCGGTGCATATATATCATCCCGCTCTCTAAGGAAGTGGATTAAGGGAGGAAAGTTGTAGCTTCTTAAAAACTCTTTTGAAAACATTCCCTAGAAAAAAAAATAAAAATCAGCAAATCTTATGGATGGCACTGCTACTACGCCTTGATTCCAGCCCCCATCACACAATCTATATGTTGCACTGCCTAACCTTTGCTCTTCCAAAGTGAAGGTTATGAATATCACGTCATTGCAGATCACCCCCAAATTAAGCATGGTCATCATAACCCAAGCATGAATCAAGTTTCTAGTAAATAAAATGTTGCTCATCTGAAATCAAAGGCAAAACTCATGTTGTCTTGAATGAAGCCAGTCTTGAAAATGATATTGTGAAGTGGTTCTCCATTTCCTGTATCTTTATCAGAGTTATTCAGATAGTTACAATGATGTACATTAACATATGTGACACATTAACATACATCCTTCTTGACCCTACCTAACAATGCAGCAGTCCCAGTGTGGAATATCTAGGATTAAACCTTCCTGAAGTCACTAGTATTAACAATGTATCTGGTTACACTCTGCTTCTAATGCGTATTTGCCCATGGGGCTAATCTGACATTACTTCTGAAGAGAGACCCTGATACAGAATAATTCAAAACTGGAGTAATTCAAGGCAAGGATGATGAACATTTGCAGAGCTTTGCATGAGTTTCGCTTGATCCACTTCTAGAAAGGCTTCAACTTTTGCATATACAAGAATGATTCTAGCGACAGTTTCCAGAAATACTTTCTGAAGGACATATTTCTAGTTCATACCAAGCCACCTCAACTAAGCTTCAAAAGTTAAAAGGAGCTATAACCGGGACAAGGATAGAGATGCCCACACAAAATAAGCTAGCTGGTACCTCTACGTAAAACAATCCTTGTGACCAGTGACAAAATGTCACTGGCCTCTCTGAAGGATGACACAGGCACTCCCAGTTTTGGACTGGGATAGTTGGAAGAAGAGAAAATGCTCTTCCTGGGGAACACTTTCCACTTCTCCATATTTTACATCCACTGAGGTTGTTTTCTAGAGCCAGAGGGATCACCTCACCACCAACACTCTCAATCTTTTCTTGAAATTGGTAACTTTTACACTTCTTTCTTTTACACTTCCACAATCTGGTACACTTTTTGAAGGAATTCTTTGGAAGTTGCATAATAAAATCCCAGCCTGGCCAGAAAGGAAGGGAATACATTCAAGAGGCTGAGGGGGCTAACAGGATCTCAAGATCAGGTAACTGATGGATTTCTAAGCCTAATCAAGAAGCAGCAGGATCACAATTATGGACAATACCGCTTCCCATGATAAGATATTTCTATCCGACCTCATAAACATGCACACTTTGTGTTACTGTAAACTTGTCTTTTACTACATACATATTTTGCAGTCACAGTGCATGCAGAATAAATCTAACTAAACTGATTAGAATTAGTAATTGTTTATGCTGATTAAAATCAGGTTGTAAGCTAGGATCACTTTTTAAAGGGTAGCAGACCTGTGCTTGGCACAGAATTCAGTGAATAAAGGTTTTCATTAGCAGGAAACCATTAGAGGGTCTTACCACTTCTGCATTAGAAGCATCTACACCAGAAGGTTCTTCATTCAGTCTGTGAACTTCAAACACTGACACTAAACTGTGTCTCTTAATATGCAAAGTTCCATATCTGCTTTGTTTCACCCTACAGTAAGTTCCCTGTTAACTGATTTCCTACTTCCACTGTCATCAATAGGTAAATATGGATAAAAATTAAATGTTCACATTTCAAAGTTTGCTGTCAACAGCCTGAAAGAAGTTTGTGACACGCAGGACCTGCCTGCTCACTGCAAGTTTACAGCAGTCTACAGTCCTGCCTACAAACCTACATGAACTGCTAGAAATATTAGTGCTTTTCATAGCTGCCAGAGCACTAATTTTGCAGCTACCGAATTATACAGCTGGAAGCCCACTCTAAGATAATTTAAGAAGATTCACACAATTTCATTTCTTCTGAGTTGTTGTTAGCCAATACAGAACAAAAGAAACAGAACAGAATTCAAATACCACATAAATATGACCTATGACTATTAAACGCTTGCACTTTAAATAAACCATGTTATCTGTAGGGAATGTTGTCATTTTCTACTATATCTCTCTTATACAAAGAACTTTCCTTTACAAAATAAAAGCCTATCAATAAAATTAATCATATTGTTGCATATCTCCTTGTTGTCCAAGGGAAAAAACAGTAATACAGCTAATACAGCTAGCATCACAATTTATTTGTAAATCATTGTGTGCATCATGTCACTGAATTCCATTCGATATTTTAGTAAAGGAAACCAAAACATAAATTCAATTCTATTTCTTCCTTGACCAAAGCAAACAGACTGTGGACTAGAGATGCATATATACATTTATATTTGCTTATGGGTACCCTGCCTTGTTAAATGTTACAATACTTTGCCTAACACAGTCAGATTTTACTCCTGGTCAGAGGGGCCTTAAAGCATTACTAAAATACATACAATCTTAACTAACATTGTCTGCTAAAATGTTGAAATACAGAATCACTTCATTACAAATAAACTATTAAGGAAGGAAATTATATACACTGAGTTGAAATGTTACAGAAATATTATTAAAGAAAGTATCTAAACCTTCAGAAACATCCATTGAACTTGAAAAATGCTCTCCGACATGCCATACAATGCTGCAACACAGGAACTGTCCCAAAACATACATTCATTAGAAAACACAAAAATTTAACAGCTACGTCAGACATATCATTTGCTGGAGTAAAAGCTCAGGCAGTCCCAAAAATGCAGGTTTTACAAGCTTCAATTTGAAACTATTTTCATTGCTATAATGATCTTTCATATTAAAAGCCTTACACCTTCTTCCAGTATTTATTTTGTTCATTTCATTTCAGTCCATGTTTTCACTAATCTCTTTTGATGCTGAGCTCCCTAAGATTAGGGGGACAGAGGTGCTGAATCACAGCAAATGTTTATATTTCCTCCCAGAATATATGACTGAACCAGCTTGAATACTTCACGAATAAGATTGTGAAGATCATAACAGGCAAATGCAAAATCTGTTTTTAAAATCTATACCATATTTTGCAGCAATTAAAACAGTTGACCACATCAACATTTTAACCCAAAGAGCCATTAGGAATGCATGCAATTTCTAATGAGGATTTTTGAGCTCTCTACAGAAAAATCCATCTTCAGGCAATGCCTGTCATCTCCTAATTATCAATTTGCAGTTTATTAGTCAGCAGATTTTCCATCATTATTTAAATAAGGATAAGATGGGATGCAAAACTTCCAGTTGCAAAATCTAGTTTCAAAAACGTCCCCCAGTGTAACCATTACCCACCATACACTGAGCTACTTGATTCTAATATCATTTGTCTTTAACAAAAAACCAAAGATTTCTCCAGAATTACTGAAATAGCTCATGTACTGCAGAACGGGTTCTTTTAGGGCCCAAAGGACAAAACAGCTGAAAACTGTGAATCAAATTAATTTTTCTGTATGTTCCAAGAGGATCAACAGTGAGAAGATTGCTTATATCACTGAATTCTGCATACCTGAATATTGAAACTCACTGTTCCTTTTATCTATACCAAGGAGCCACCTTTTCCTCTTTTATTTCTCTTATAAAATCAAGCTCTCTGAAAACAGGGAACTTTCACTGGATCCCAGATATTTGATTTCATGTGTGCAGGTCAAATGGCTGTGTGTGCTCTGCTGAAACACAGTACTGTAATTTCTGGCTGTATAATTTTATAGCAAATACTGCAAGATGTTTTGAAGATGTCACTGACTGTAATACAAATCAATATTAAATTATCTGTACAGGAAACATTTTCAAAGGATGGTCCATCAAGATTTCTCATAGGATCAGAGATTTCTAGGATCATACTTTAATAACTACAGTAAGCTATTACAGTTCATCTCCCTCTTCAATTATTTACAGGTCAAAAAAGCCAAGTGACATTGCTTTATATATATAGTCAATGTTATGCAGTTGCTTCGTAACTTACTAATGCCACACAAAATCGTGAAGGTACAAGCTTTTAAACAAAGACATTTTTTCATTTGAGAATATTTATATAGTTATACAGCTACGTGATGCAAAAGGCTGTCCTTGAGGCACTCTACCTTTCTTAAAAATAATGCATTAAAAATATACATCTAAACAGTACTGATTACTCTGCCGCATAATCTTTAGGTGGCTACAGACTGTGCTATTTAGCCTGATATTAATTACACATTTAAGACATTTGTCATTTCAAATCACCTAAAGACCTTCATCATATTTCTATCCATTTCTGTCTACAGGAAAGCACATTTCAAAGCCTCCTCATTGCTGACTTCTAAAACGTCAAACTGAATTTAGTTTTCAGACAAGCAGTGTAAATGGCATTTCACAATATAGCAACACAGAACACAGTAAGACGAAGAGCCTAATGAGGGTGCAGATAAAGAGAAGGGAATTCTTGTCCTGTCATTGTCACAGAGGCGGGAGACTTCAATAGCAAAAAAAAAAAAAGAAGAGGAAAAAGAAAAGAAGACAAGCTACCAAACCCCCCACGCACACTACGGTTATAACCTCCAAAAAAAGTTCACACATTGAAGCCTCATATGGGGCTGTTTTGATTTGTGAGGAGTGACACTGGTGGTTGGAGAGGCTTATGCTAAATGTTCCAGACAGCTGATGCAACCACCTCTGCATCTGCCAGTTTGCAGCATGATGCTGCTTGAGCGGTGGGGCTGGCTGGCCTCACAGAAGGAGAAAGGAGAGAAGAAAAGCTGGGGACCCCCACACAAGCATTACGAACATCAGTTTGCCTGCAAACGCCAGCCACCCTTGCACAACACCAGCCATCAGGCTCTGGACCCTTAATCCAGTTTGCAAACTGCGAGGCGGCAGCTCACAAAGCTCAAACTCCACAGACAATGCGTGTCCATCCGAATCCGGGAGCCTCCTCAGCGCCCGTATTTAAGCGGAATCACGGCCACCCGCCCCCAGCAGTGAGCCCGCCCTGCCACCCCGGGTTGTCAGCGCTACCCCGCCACGGCTCTCGGCCTGGACCAGCCACCCCAGTTCGGGCCGCTGCGCTGCGCCCGGGGAGGGCGGCAGGAGAGGGGCCGCGGGCTTGCCGAGCTGCGCTTTGCAGGGGGGTGGCCGGGGACGTGGTGGGGAAGGAGACCCGCCGCGAGCCCTGGGGAGCAGGAGGAGGAGGAGGAGGAGGGCCCGCCAGCGGGAGGGGGGAGGTGAGAGGGAAGGAGACGGGTCGGAGACGGCACAGTCGAGGCGAGGGAACGGGTGGGAGCCAGGCGGGGAGCAAGGCGGCCCGGGGGCGCCCAGCGGCGCTCCCAGGGCGGCGGCGGGCGGCAGGAAGGGGCTGCCGACTCTTTCCTGTCTCCGTCCCCCGGTGCAACCTGATGGCCTCCCCGTGGCCGTGCCCCGCGCAGAGGAGCTCCCGTCCGGGCTCGGCCCCCGCCAGCCGCCCTGGAGCGGGGCCAGCCTCGCACCCGCCGCGCCGCGCCACCCTGCGTGCCGTACCCTACCTTCGCCTGCAGATACTGGGGGTAGTAGTAGGTGGTGTACTGGGGGTACATCTGCTGTTTCCACACTTTGCCCATGAAGCTGGAAATGTAGCCTGCAGTGCAGGGATGGGGGGGCACTTTGGGGGGCTCCGGCCGCCTCTCCGTTTCTCTCTCCCTCCTGTCTCTTCCTCTCCGGCGGCGGCGGCTGCTGCTCCTCGGCCGAGCCCAGACCTTCCTCCTCCTCCTCCTCCTCCGCCCAAGAGCCACAGCGGAGCGGCGGCAGCTGGGGCAGGCACTCTCGCTGTCTCCCCGGGAGTTCCTGCCAAGTACCCGCCCGGCCGGGGCCGAGCAGCAGCAGCGGCGGCGGGCCGGCTGGCGGAGCGGCGGCGCGGGTAGCGCTTGGGGCCGGCGCGGCTGCGGTGCCAGGCGGCGGGGCAGGGCTGGCGTAGGGAAGGAGGGAGGAGGGAGGCAGAGAGGGGCGGTGCTTGGCCCCGCTCAGCGCCCGCGTTGCGAGCCCCGGCCCGGGCCCGGCGGCCGGGCAAACCCCACAGGCAGGGGGAGCCTCGCTGCAGCGGGCAGCGAGCGGCGCCCCGCGGTCCTGGGGCCGCTTCAGCGCCGGGAAGCCTGCCGTGTCCGGCCGGAGCGGTGCGGGGCTCTACGTTCCGCAGGAGGAGGAGGGCTGCAGTGGTCTCACCGCACAGGGCTCGGCTCTGACCTAATTAACCGGGTTGCGCTTTGTTACCGCCTCTGCTCTTCGTGCATCTCGTTGCCGAGCAGTGCTTTGGGGCGCAGGCTTTAGGGGAGAACTGGATACAATTTGCGAACAACTACGTTTGGCTTCGGTTCTGCCTGGCGATAGAAAGGTCCATTTATGTGCTGGGAGCAGAAGGGACTGCAGCGCTAAAATGAGTTTACAGAACAGCAACCGCAAAACCAGACCAAATTCTCTGTTCGGCCCATCGTGCATCCTTCAATTTGTACTTTCGCCAGCGGTGCCGAGTACACTTAATTCTCAATCAGGAAACGTTTCTGTTCTAGTTGACAGCAGTTACTTTTATTTTTTTATTTGAGTCTTTCCCCTCTGAAGGATAATTTCCCACACATTAAAAGTAGGGACCAGCAACATGCTATAACCCACTGTTATTTGTTTAAAAAAAAACACTTTGCCCAGTGGGTTTACTTCTGATGTGTCTCTTTTTGACCCAAAGAAAGACTGATTCTCAAGACTATTAAGCAGATGTTCCTTCTTTGTCACACGAATCACAATCATTTTTGTCTCGCAGGACTGTTTTATTAATAAAACATATATGTGAGGTCCACCCAAACTCCTGAGTGTACTGGCATCGGCCAGGCTAAATGTGATAATAGTGGGAAGAAAGATTAAAAAACCTTACGGATTTACAAGTATCCCAGTGCAATAGCAAAGGCAGCCTTTGTGCAGTCGTGAACCCCTGGTGCAGGCAGAGCAATGAGAGGTAACTGCAGATATTCGGCCAAATTCCAGCTGAGCAAAGAACAATTATGCAAATGCCCGTGCAGGTCTCCTGCTAGCCATTCAGATCACTTCACACGCTTTTTGGAGGGAAGCCATTTGTACACACTTTATGCTCCACACAGATAAATAAAAGACTAGTTGCATCTTTCAGAGATGTCTTTTTCTCCAAGAAAGAGGCATGGGAGCTTTTGAGTTTTAGCTAGGCTTGAGGGGGTTTGTTTGGATTGGTTGGGGTTTGGGTTTTTTTTTTTGTTAACACACAGCTAGTCTCACTATGAAAAGAAGGACAAACACAAAAAGCATATGAGTTGGAAATACTATTGTGTCCACGATGGTAACTTTCTGTTGGAGGGACAAAGATTAAAGTTAGAGAAAAGTTGAGCAGAACAGAAATATCAGGTATTTGAGGGGGTTAAGAATGCGTGTCTAGAAAAGCTGAAATGGCGATGGCCAAAATCAGCTGCTTTCTGTTGACTGCACTGACATTTACACAGTGGAAAAAGCATCCAGGCTGCAGCCATATCTGAAGAATTCAAGGTAATATGGCTCCAGGGTAGCAGATGGTCAAAAGGTAGTAGAAATGAAGTTTCAGAGCTTCACAGGGAAATGTGTTGCTACAGACCGGACACATGATGATACTGTTGTAGGTTGCTTTAAGAACTGCCAAACTAGTCTAAAGTTCTTGGTTGAGCTACAAAGAATGTGGTGCTGGCCTCTCTTAAGCTGACAGGTTATGGGTGCTAGTACACTTAGTTTCCTTCTGAGAAAAAACAGAACAGGCAAGAAGACTGGTGGCTGATGGATGGATTTTGTGGGGATTTTTCTGAGGAGAAGGAAAGAATGAGATCTGAAAAGAAACGCATATTCTGCTGAAGACAGCTAGAAACAGAAGAGTATTTTCCTAGAATCCATATAAACAGTTACTGTGATTGTCACAAGTATGTTGTGCAGTCATGAATGGGGAGAGAAGCATTTTCCAGAAGAAAATTCTCTAGGAAATGAGGAGAGGGGAAATGCAGCCTATATCATTGTAGCACTTAACAACTGCAACAGTCTCCAGCTCAGCTGTGTCAAGTTACTGAGAATGGCTGCCAGCAAGAGGAGCAGCGATGCATTCTGCCACAAGGGCTCCTGAGAGTGATGAAAGAAGAAATCTGGCTAAGAGAGTATTTGATTACAACTGTAACAGCTAGAGCTGATCTCCAAGTACCTTCCCAGTCTCTCCTTGCAGAGACTTATAACTTTCCTAAATGAGGTCTTTCACTCTAGAAGCTTAAGCTCATCCTCAGACGTGTGTCACTGTTAATGTAAGGTTGAAACCAATCTGGTTCCATTTTCAACTAGAACATTTTCTAATTAAATATCTACTTCTACTGGAATATCTGCTGTAATTTATTTAACAAAGCTAATATTGCAGAAGTTCAAGATGAATAGTTTAATATTTATCATTGAATTTAAAAAAATAAGCCTGCAACTTAATACTACCAACTTTTACAGTACATTGATTCCACTGACAATTAATGAGAATTTTCAAATGGTGCTCAGTTTTTATTAAAATCAGGTTATAAAATATAATTATTTTATTGGAATCATTTATATGAGCCTGTTTTATATAGATTTTTCTTTTAAATGCTAGTGAAGGCGTTTACTGTATAAAGAATGGATCAGTGAAGAATTCTTAGGCAAAAAGAATCTTAATTTAGCATCACTCAGGACAGTCTCTGCTTGTATCTTTTTAATATGTTGATGATTCAGCCAGCTTAGTAATATGAAGGCAAGTTGTGCAATACAGACAGGATGGCATTGCAGAAGAAACTTTAAGCCAAATGACTAATTTCTTAACTTTTCATACTGATGGAAATGTTTGGTTTTAATTGCTTATTCTGTGTTCATAGCAAGGGCAAACAAACACTTTTAAATTGAAACTGCTTTTGCTGTCTGGCAGTACTAGTTCCTGCCATCATAACTAAATATCCACAAGGTTAAAAATGCTTCCCTCGTTTACACACTACACAAAGTATAGGATTAAGAATGAAAGTAAACACTGAATTTTGTTCTGAAGGCAAGTAGATACCCAACAGAGTAACAAAAAGATTTTTTCTTTTCTTCTTTAAGAGCTGCCTCCTACCCACTGCGCCACTACAAATGTAGGTACTGCAGCTTTGTGTATATTAAGGAAAAAGGTAATCCATAATTTTGTCTATGGCCATATTTCACTGATTATGGATGGAACAATACTGAATTCTGTTTTCTTTATACATATTACTTCTTTTACACAGTTATACTGATCACGACTGATTAAACCATGATGAAAGCATAGCTGGGCTGTTGCTGCAAAACCCTGAGAAGCACTGTATGTCCCGCTGTGTCAAGAGGGGTTTTAAGGCAACTCAGGTAAATGCAATCAGTGGTCATCCACTGACTCTTAAAGAGTGTTGGAAGAGAAATCCCGTTTAAGATTTACAGACTAACTTAGACATTACAAGTTCTACCCTGAGGCAGAAAAAGTCAAATGCAACATAGAATAGGAGGGAAATATACTTAATCCAACTCACTTCAAGAACCAAGCGGGCTTGGGGTCTTTGCACTGGTTTAAGCTGAAAGAGATATGTTTTTGCTGGAATCATGATTACTTTGACACAGCCAGTAATATTTGAATAAGGAGATATATATATATATATTTTTTTTTTTCCTGGTTAAGATACTAGCTTGAGTCTTGGGAGATCTTTGTCCAATACCAGATCTACCACAGAATGTAGGCGAGAGGGTGACAAGTCACTGAATTACCCTGTGCCTTACTTCCCCTGTTTGCAAACTGTGTCAAATATTCACCCTCTTCTGTTCTTTGTCTGCCTTGTGTGGTCAGTCTGTAAGCAATGCAGGGCACCACAATCATTTGCTAGGAATCTGCCTAGTGTTATTCACATAAAAGGACTAAGATAAATAGAAGCAGTGGCGGTGCATCACTTGTGGATGCAGAGAAGTCAGGTGCAGCATCCTAATTCACATACAAGTGGTAACAAACCAAAGATCTGCTTTATACCCCCAAACAGTGTGTTAGGGCTACAGAAATGCAGCTAGGTTTAAGCTCTCAACCAATAACTTCTTTGCTCTTCCCCTCACCCCCAACACACACTGTTCCAATTACTTGCAAAACCTCCTTGTTGTAATGCCACCCTTAGCCCCATCATATGGCCTTGACTGCTTTGCAACACAAATGAAAGACTCTTCAGGTCGCAGTAGGCCACACTCTTAAGCACAAAGGCTAAATAAACGGCCATTGTTAATGGGCCACCAAGATGAAAAGCACTTGATTGTTTTCATCAATTAAATCAACTCTCTAGATTTAGTGGCTATTAACCCTTTCAGCAAAGTCTTAAATATTTATCTGAACAGAGTGACTACAATTCTGTATTTTTACAGCAGCTCTCCTGGTATAGCAATGCTTCCCTGAAACATTGCTGAATGTGGCTTGCCCTTGTTTATCCTTACAGCTGAGCCATATACACTCTGGCTCAGCTGCTCCTGACAGCTGCAGTCAGTGTAATTCACTCTTGTATAATCTTCAGGGCTGTACGCTATTCTAAGGTTGTCCAACTGAAGTATTTAACTGGTACTAACACACAGGACTTTAACATACCTCTGCATTCAGGATCCCCCTCTCATGAAGTTTCATGAGCGCCAGGCGATGCTTCCGCCATGGGTGGTGGACATCCACAAACAATGCAGCTGGACTGCTCAGGAAAACAGTTTCTGTATTTGGAGCTAAGCATATCACCATGAATTTGGGTACACTGCCAGTAATAACCTCTCCTTTGTGTTTAGATAGGTCTGAGAGAATCCTTTCCCACATAAGCACTGCATTTTCTGAGTTTTCTGTATTCTGGTTTACTTCATTTACCCTAAGATGCCCAGCTGATAAAAATTATTTCATGCTAAAGGTAATTGGTTGTTTGGGTTTTTTTCCAGCATTCTTCATTAAACCTGTGATGCACTTCTTGTGGGTCCAGCTCTATAGATCTATTTAAACAGTCTTCTCACTGATGGCAAAAATTAGCTGTATTATAGAAGTATGTTCATCCTAGGGTGGAGGTAGTTAAGAATCCAACTTCTATTCATACATTATTTATCAGAAACTTCCATTCCATGCAGCTTCTAACTGCCCTGGAGTCTCCCTAGCAATACAGTCTTCACTGTGCCAGCAGATGAACAAGGAAGAGAATAATTGTATCTCTATAAAATATTGACCAGCTAAAATTCTTTCATTAGGACATTCCCTTTCAATTTCCTCATCTCAGTTTCAGGGCACTATTTGCCATTCCTTCCCATCCTTCACAAACAGATGAGGAAAGCACAAAGGCCAGGCTACTCTGGCGGCAGCATAATTTTTGTGGGTGTCTTTTTACGAGCTTGACTAACCAGTAGTGGTTGGTCCTGATCAAATTCAAGCCATTGATTTTAAATATTTGTGGATAATTCAGACCAAACACTTTTTTCCTGCCATGCAAACAAAATTTAAAAGTTTAATTCACATAGGCAACAGACATCTTATTTCTACAGACTCTAGGGACACATTGCACTATGTTTAGGCATATCTTAAGCAAGTTCTGAATAAAAGGTGAAGGATACATCCTTCAGGTTTCTATCCTAAAGCACCTTAAGGTTTCCTATTTTTTGAATGAAACTATTCCCAACCATGAAACATCAACCTTCCAATGCAAATGCACTTGTATTTTAGAGAAGTTCTGTAGCTTACGAAACATCTAACAAGTCTTTCCAATGTCTCAAACTCCTCGTACTCCTTCCATCACCCACAGCAATGCCTTCAGCTGTCCCACACCCTCTGCAGGGTCTGAGTTAGCTGATGTAATGCAGGCGCTGACCAGCCAGCAGGCTGCTGTCTAGCCAAATGGCCCAGGCTGAACCCCACCTGCTGGAGCAAAGCACCAGCTTTCACACCTTTTCTCAGCTACTGATTTTCATGCAACTTTTAGGGCCATCCTATTTGTGACACCTGTGCTCCACCATCACCTTTGACTGAAATTATCCATGGGCTTCAAAAGTTATAATGGCATAAGGGATGAAGAATGAGAAGGTGAGTAGGCAAAACAATTGCATGAGCCTTATTTCCTTAAGAAAGTGCATTAGTAAGTCAAAGAACATCTTTTTACTAATGCACATCTGAAAAAGCAAAGGCTCTTTTAACTGTTACCAGGTATAAATATTAAATTCTATATTTTTGGTGTGTATATTTTTAGAACCAGAGAATGAGGAACTATAATAAATTTAAAAACTCCTTTTCCATATGAACCAAACCCTTAAAGTGTATCTCAGCAGTTTCCCTTCAGTGCTTTTGTATTAGATTTTCTTTACACAGAGAAAATGCCTTTCTCACAAAAGGACCACCACACATTGCCCTTTTGAATTAGTTTACATATTTGAGCTTCATTCACCGTTTATCATGTTTAGCTTTATCACAAATTATTTGTAAATGCTGGACACTCAGCCCCATGTACATGCAAATTAACACTTAGAGTGCAATACATTGTCGGAGCTAATAGGTGCTGTGTCTCTACTGCATATTTCAAAAAGCATTAAAGTGTCGTCACCCTTGATCTGCTGTAAAAATGGAAGCTTCCTCCTTGGCTTTGAATTCATTTCTGTCTTCTAGATGGAGCACCAGAGCCTCAGTCAAGCTGGGGTGGTTCACTCTGTGTGCGGCCCTTTCTGTGGAAGACCCAGCATTCCCTGCTAGAACAGCTCTCGAGTCATGCAACACTGACAAAGCAGAGTTGAGCAACTTCATTTATTTTTCTCTGTTCAGCACAGACAGTAATGCTAATGCTGATGTCAATTTGTGGAACTAAGGGCAAGACCCAGCTATGTGTCTCAGTTACTGTGTATTTCTTAGGGGGTTAAAGTTTTTCTTACATCTGAAAATTGATAGTGGAAAAGTGTCAAACTGATAAATTGAGATTCTTCTGGGTCCATTCTGTGCTATGTCAAGACATGCCAATTTCCATGCTATTGGGACTAAGAAGACAAACCTTTTTTATTTAACTGGAAACATTTAGGCTGTTTCTACCCTGTCCTTTATACTGTGAAATATCACAGTATTTTTTTGATTAATTTTCACAACACTTTTCTGAACCCATTTTGTGAGCCCATTTACACGTACAACACTGAGATGTGGAGGGACTATGTGTCTTTTACAAGATTATGTATGACAAATTTTATTGCAAATAACATAAAATAAAAATACAAGAAAATAAAAATAACATTAATAATCTTGGATTTTTTGCTTCCAAGGCTAGCTCTCCAGTTTTGGACCAGCTTAATGATTTTAGTTGTTGATAACATAAATGAGAGAATTAAAGCTTTGAATTCTCATACCTATATTTAACCATTTTGTGTCTTTCTTGTTTCCAAAACTATCAGTCTCACTTTGCTATAGTTCTTCCTTAGGATCTCATGCATGTCAGAAACTGTGGGATCAAAAAAGTGTTTCAGATGTACACCAAAATGTCCTTAGCATTCAAAATTATTTCCAGATCTTGTGTTTCACAACAACTCTTTATAAACCAGTGTGTATTTACTTTGCTGGAAAGTTACCCAAATAAAAATATTGCATTTCCAGTTCTGGTCTCTGGGGATTTAATCCGCTGAGAAACTTAAGCAAATGTTCACTGATCGTGGGATAGTATTTCTATCAGATGCTAGCAGTATTTATTGCATAATTTTATGAATTTTGATTCATTTTTGTATAATTTGATGTTTATAAAGCATTGTTGCCTCCATTTTCACTAGGGGAGGCACAAAGATATCAAACCTCCAAACGTACGTTCCTATGGGACCTAAAATCTGTAAATAAACAAGCCAAAGTCTGAGCCGTAATCAACACATCTCTAGCAATGAAGAATGCTAATAATTTTTTTCTCAGAGGACTTAGAGACTAGCGAGTGTTTTCTAAACTTTGCAATCATCCTTAAGATTGATAGGCTTGGTGTTTCATGTTTTTATACTGGTTGGTTAAATACGTTAGGGACTCACAATGATTTTATAGGCTTAGTTTATTATGATTTTCAGTTTATTTGCAACCTTAGACTCCCTGCTTATAGAATCATAGAATCCCAGCCTGGGTTGTGTTGGAAGGGACCTTAAAATCATCTAGTTCCAGCCCCCTGCCATGGCCAGGGACACCTTCCACTAGACCGGGTTGCACAAAGCCCCGTCCCATCTGGCCTTGAACACTGCCAGGGATGGGGCATAGCATAAAGAACGTGAACACATGTGACAGCACCTGTAATACAGCATTTTTGAAATATCAGCATGCAATTCTGTGCATGGGCGGACATGGCCACAGTGTCTAACACAGGCAGTCTGGGCTGGGTTTTTTTCAGGAATCTCAGACCAGTACCAGTTCCTGATCCCTCAAGAAAAGGCTCCTTCGGGAAGTGCCTCTTGCCAGGGGTGAAAGTGGACACCAAGCGCTGCAGCTGTTCGGGCAGCCCCACGCCTTGTGTGCAGAAACCCGGCGTTTGACTCGCCGTGCCACGGGCATCCCCAGCTCTCAAAGCTTGCCGGTAACGCCTGGAGAAAGAATGCGGCAAGGTTAAAGCCATGCCGATACGGGTGGCGCTGAGGGGAATCCCCTCCCTTCCTCACAGGCCAGGGGCCCACGCGATAGCCCCGCTGGGCAGGCCGGTAGCCACTTCCCCACGGTGCTGCTGGGGCGGGCGGACCAGGTGCCGGTGAGTCCCCGGTGTCGGTATTGGTGCCTGTGGCAGAGGTAACAGTGCCACCTGGTGATGCTCGCCTCCTCCTCCGGCTCTTTACAACGGGTCTACCCGCGGAAATAACTCGCTCCAATCCCAGGGGGACGTAACTACGCAGCGTGTCAAAAGGTATGTCGTTCTGATTTAAGAAACGCAGGAAACTTATTAACGGCAAAAGCTCTATCCCGAGTGATGCCATCATGGATATACCCAGAGAAACATAATTGCTGCAATTCTGATTACAGGTTTGGTGTCTAAAACGTTTGATGCTCCAAAGCGCTGCAGGCTTCGCATTCCCACTGGATTCACATGGAGGGAGATTGTCTCTCACAGGAGGGATGCAGCACCTGGTAGGAAGTTCACGGTCCTGCACATGGCCTATCTCATTATCAGATCCATTAGTTAATATTCCAAATTTTCCCACATACCACCATGATGGTGGTTCTATTAAGAATATGTTGAAGCTTATTACAACATTATCTCTGCATATTAAATAAAATAAAATGTATTCTTTTTTCTTGTATTTAAAAAGAAAAAGGCAGCATCTCATGTTGAAAAGTAACTGACATAGTTGATTCCTGTTCAGCCCTTCTACCTTTCATATTCTTCTTTCATATTGTTTTAATCACTGTTATCAAATATCACACATTTTAGAAGTTTCTTTGGCTATTGATTGTGTATTTTTCTGACAAGCTCTGAACATATTCCCCATCTCAGAATCCAATTAGGTATTCAGAACACCCACAAAGGAAGTAAGTTAATCTGAGAGAACTGAAAAAGTGAATAATTAAAATAACTGAAATTAATCATTGTTAATAATACATTTACAGGAGTATTTAACAGGACTAATGCAAATTAATCATGTATGTTATATTTATACAAGCTTTCAAATAGGGATTTAAGTTTTTAGGATGATGCTGGGATTCTTCTTGCCAGTCAAAGTTCCTGCCAAAAATAATAATAAAAAAAAAACAAAAAAAACCAAAAAACAGAAACCCCAAACACCTTAGGAAAATCTCTTTTCCAAATACAGATTCTAGAACCAGTGGACAGGCTGCTTCATTCTTTGGTTTCTTCTATTTTGATTTTTAAATACCAGTTTTTTTCTTTCTTCCCAGGATATGGTAAGATAACTATGTAAACTAACTTCTCAGTAGGATGCTGGAGGTGAAGTTATTCCTAAAAGAGCACATGCTCAATATAGAGTCCTTTTGCAAAATGTGTCTATGCACCAATTCAGCTGGGAGCATGTGAGCCCATTTGTGGGTGTGTGCATGGTTATTCCTGTAGGCATAAATAGACATGGACATCTTCAACTCATAGAAGCAGGTCTGGTCTAAGATCATGGGTTTGAAAGACCTTCAAACAGGAAGGAGCCTTTTTTTCAAAACAGAGTGGAGTTAAAATTACAAGACACTACATGTTTACAGGAAGAATGCTGTTATTTGACTTCATGTTGGAGCTCAGCTTCTTCACTTTATCAAAGGAAAAGATAACCTCAGTCCCAGTTACTCATATAGCTGTTCATAGACAAAACCTTGACAATGACCTTTCTTCAGTCTACCATTTGATCATGGCATGACTCAAACCCAAAAGTCATTTTTTCTATCCCAATTTGTCCTTCCCTTTGTACATTCAGGACACTGAGAACAGTGCTGAGGAAGGATTGTATCTTCTCATGAGGAATATTTATTTTATTGCTAAAAAGTAAGCATTACACATCTTTTGACACTGGTAGGTTTTTTTGGCCTTGGCTTGTGTCTGATGATCCAATTCTTATGAATAGTCCTTTTCATTTGGGTGTTATAGTCACCCAATTATTTTTACTTCTACAGCTGTTCATATGCTGCTGTTTCTGCCCCTCTTTATCTCCTCATCTCTGATCTTTTCCCTCAACTCCATTCCTATCAGGTTAGTTTAAGTCGGTGAAGGATCAGAGATACAGGGTCACTTATAATATGGTTCTTTAGGCCTTAAAACTATAGATTCTTGCAATTTAGGGGAAAAAAAGTAAGTGAATAAGGCACCTCTTTCAGATAGAAATACCCCTTGTAAACAGTTTACTCATAAAGAGGAAGCTGATGTCATAGACTTGGGACTCCGGCCCTCTGGGAGTACACTGCCACGAAGAAAGAGCAGAGGATCCCAGCAAGATGCAGGCTTCTGATTTAGGGACCTAGCCCACAAGGAATGGAAAAAGTGATTTTGTTTTCTCTGTGTCACTTTGCCATTATATTGTCCTGTGTCCCTGTAATGACTCCATCCTCCAGGGAGTATTCTTCCCAGGAAGAATACCATTGGGCTCTTTTGTTCTCAGTTCTGGAACTTGGTTTCTGATAGTTATAGATGAAAAAGTAAGGATGGGGGCAGATGCTTATTGGGAAAGAACTGCATTCCCTTGCAGATTTGTCATTTATAATTATTTCCCTTTTCACTTAAACATGCTCACAAACACACAAACACCTAAACTGAACCTGATTCTTAGGTGGAAAGATGAAACATTAATTTCTTGGGTTATAAAAAGAAGTTGCCATATGTGCTCTCAGATGGGTTATGAATGATCTCACTATCAAGCACATGCAAAGGTAAAAACCCATTGCTCTAAATAGTGGATAGTCCTGCATTTTGCATATCACATAACTCCATGAGACCTGTCAGACTAAGACTTTTGAAAGTTTTATGACAAATGCTGATTCGCAGCTGTACTCTTCACAGTAATAATTTACCATGGACTTCCAATTCTCCCAAACCATTTGTTCCTTAAAAAAAGTTTACTTGAGATGTCTGTCCCTTTCTCAGTACCTATACACTCACAGTAACTAAAGATACTTGGTTGTACATTATTTCTACAAACTAGGTCAAAAAGAGATGCACAGAAGTATTTTTCTTTCCAAACCGTCATGCTAGACACTCCTCTTTTACGCTTGTGGAATATTCTCAACAATGCCTTATCCTAACTGGCTTGCCACCAGTCACACCATAAAGAGTTAACAAGCTCAGCCTAAACTAAGTGTGTCTTCCTGAGATGGTTATTCCACAAAATGAATTGGGATACATTGGACAAACAGTGCAAAGAAGCTAGTGATCTGTGGTTAAGATCAGTTAAGCACAAGGGTTTAGTGTTCAAGGACAGCTAACAATTCAAGAGGACAAACTGACATCATTTTAAGCGCAGTGCTAATGGTAGGCAACCATCAAAAAAAGGTCAGTTAGCATTAGCATCCAGAAAGCTTAGCAGCTTTGTTGAACAACTTTGGATTACAAAGCTTGTGTAATTTTTCTATGGGTGTTAGCACTTCCTGGCTTTGGTAAGGCAGGAAGTATTGCATAAACAACCCTTATCGTTATATCTTGGTGCTGCCAGTTCCAGTGCCAGCAAAAAACAAGAAGTCCCACTGAATTATAAATATAAATAAACACAAGACAGAATGTGTCTCTGAATATAAAGCATAAAATTATGATGGTTTAGATTTTTAAAAATTTACTTGCCTTATAAATATTTTTACAGAAAACGTGCAATAAATGTATGGACCTAGTGAAAAAAACAAACCTGAATTATGTACATCACAAGACATATATTAAGAAAAGTAGGTAGGGACTTATAATAGTAGGGTACTAATCGATCTCCCACCTGCGCTATCATTATTATTGGCTATATACTGACAATGCTTTGTATAAGATGTTTTATTTCTGCCTCCAAAAGTCTTACAATCTAAACTAACACAGACATGGAACAGGTAGGATAAACAGGGAAGGTAAAAGTAAGGAAAAATAGACAAAACCAGTCTACCTATATTCCATCAAACATCATTACCTTTTGTTGTAGATAAAAATTAATATCTCCATGTGATCATGACGGAAGTCCATGAGTGAAGGGAGAAAATGCTGACTCTGCAGCGTGCTTTCTTTCAGCAAAAAAATATTCCCAGGCATCTTCACAGGAGCAGATGCAGAGGGAATAGGATGAAATGGTGATCATTGTCAGTCGTGTTATCCTGACCACCCACTAGAAATTTTGAGTGTAATTCAATGTTAATGTGTAAGAAGTAAGTATGGTGGTCTGTCCATCACAATGGGAATCTTTCCGAACAGGGGCAATGCATCTACGCTTTCAAGGACAGAGAGAAACTTCTGTTCAAACCTAAGGTACTTTACTTTCTTTATAGCTTGCAACGGCACCTCAGTGGTGAAAAACCTTATAGTTTTGTGGTGTGGACCTCTCTTCACAGCCACAGAAGGCCCTTTTAACAGCATGTGAGCCTTCAGTTCTGAAGAGTACTTGGCTTTGACTTTGATCGAAGGCAAAATCCAGAGTAACTCAAAGCTAGTGTGTCTGCATCAGAACCTATAAGATAAATGACAATGAATGACACAAAGGGTGTAAATCTAGATCTGCTACCTCTTTGTTCAACCTGCAAAATATATGTTCTCGTGTTTTAGCTGGCCTTGGTTCACTTCCTTCTGCTAACAGCTTACAACACTCAGAAACTGCACTGACAATTTCACTTGTAAAGGACTTCCTGAAGGCCCCAGAGCAAAGTAAGCTATACCTGCTATATACATAGCTATACAGCTATGAAAGTAGGTACACATAATGATTTCTTACACAGGAGAGATCCAAATACAAGTTAACTAATGTAGGAAGAATCACAGCCATGAAATCCAGACTAACTTCTACACAGAGATAAAAGACAAATAACAACATCTGTGCCTTTCTGCAAAGTGGAAGAATTTGGGAGCAATGAGAGAGGAAGAGGTTACAAAACAGAGAAATTTTTCAGAGCAAATATATTATTGCATATATTGGAGCAAAATCCTTCAAAGTATTCCATAAGCAGCACAACTACCTAAGCTTAATTTCCTGTGCATCTGTGCCCTGGGAACCTCCCTTCACCAGCTACCCAGCTCCATATCCAATCTGTGCAATATCTGTGCAAGTCCTGTGATAAAGCCGATTCCAACTGTATCTCAACCACTCACATTCCCTGACATTATCTCCACAGCACTCATCTGCCTGCAACAACTGCTTCGGCCAGAGGCAGCATAACCAGTCATTGGTTTCTAGTCAGGGAAGTGCTTACTGGCCAGCCAGCATTTGCATGCTGACTGACTAGTAACAGGCTAAACAGGACTGATCACTGCCGAGCTCATCATGCAGCCTCTCCATTCCTGGGGGTACTGCTTGGTGTCTCTTTCCTGTTCTATTTGTGTTATTTTTTCAAAACCTGTTTTGAAAACATTAGGTGAATTAGGTCTTCCTAATTTCAAGTAATCTTCAATAATTTCAGCGCCAGCTTCAAGAATTATTAAGGGATACACACATAGTGCAACTGCAGAACTTTGTTTCCTGATGACACCCAAACCATTAGGCGTGTAAAGACTCTTCAGAGATTAAGTTGCTCACCAACATTGGTACCAAACACCAAGAATAATGGGATCAGTGGTGATCCTCTCAATTGTCCTTTGAGTTTGTGATAGGTCCATGGTAACACAGGCATAATATAAAACAATGGTAGTGTAACTTTACTGAACCTACTTATTAGAAGGGCCATGATGATTTTTCATATGTGAATAGTGTTACTATGAATTATTTTTAATGTAGTCAAGGACAGCTTTTTTTATAGAGCAATCTTATAACAATGAACCTGTGTTGCTACTTACCACCCATACTTTAATTCAGCGGAATAGCTTAGCCTCAGCATAACACAGCAACAAGTTGAACTGATGAAGTCAAGTTTCAGGAAAATTTATACTTTCTGAGCAAGTTAGTTTTAGCATCTCTCTGGATAGGACTTAGGATTTAGATCAGTGAATCTTTGCTAAATATGCCATTTGTTCTCATGTTTGCTGTGGTTTCTCCAAGCATTTGTTCCTCTGAGGAAAACCTCTGGGTGTCTCCATTGGTCACTCTACAGTAACTCTCTTTGACAGAGCAAATTGAGGAAAATCAGAAAAAGAGAAGCAGATCTATCTTTTTTCCTCTACTCTTTCCCAAGATTCCTAGCTGCAGTATCTTAGTTAGGTGTTTATAAAGGACGACTGGTTTCTCAGTATCTTAGTAAGATCTACAGTGACCGAAGACGAATAAACTGTAATCAAAGACAGGATGGAGTTATGATTATTTTCTAACACTAACATTTCACAAGAGGAAGATCATTCTATCTTACAGGTAGGATAGATTTGTTTTTTTGAAACAAAGAGCTGAAAAAAGTAAATGACAAGATGGGAATAATTAAGAAGCTCTTAAGAAACCTTTTGAGATAATAGAATACTAGGCTACAAATTCCGCGCTTTTGGAAAAGGCGGAAGAGCAAGTATTACAGCTTTTCAGAGGATATACAAGAAAAGCCTGCAGGGTGTCAATTTGTAAGGAAAGACGATAGTAAGCAACTTTTTATAGCAAGAACAGAGATGTGGCTGGACAAAAAATGTTCCCACACATCTTCACTTGCAAGAAACTTTTGAGTGCTGAAGACTAATGGCTAGGTTCTGATTTCACTGGAAACTCTGACGACTTTTTTTGTTCGCATTTCCATCAGAGAATCAGATGGAAGAAGAGAACCTGACAAAAAATTTACATTGATTGAGGTTTGTTCTGCACACTTTTGTACAATATAGACTATGGGGAAATTATTTAATTTTTTTTTTTGCCTTTAAGTAACAATACAGAAATATAGGGATTTCCTTCTAAAGGATACTGTGTCAGAAATGTCAGAGTAAGCCGAGCAGATTTACTGAATCTGTGTCACATTTACTTTTGTGAAATTGTGCTTAAGCTGCTAAAGATGCAGACATCAATAACCTCATAAACCAGAGAAACTATCAAGCAAAACAACATATCTTGTTATATGTTGTTATATAGAACATATATAATAGTTTAAATATTGTATAGAAAACAATAAAAATTGAAGCATTTCCTGTAGTTCACTTTGGTACTTAAGAGAATTCACTCAAGACAACAGTGGATATTCAGACTCAGTAGGAAGAAAGAAAACTGTCTTTACTGAAAATAATTTGTGACTAACTTAGGTTGGGGGAGGGGGGGGGGTGTCTCTTTTTTATGATTATGGGGTTTTGCCCTGTTCCATCATCTATCATAGAATCATAGAATCACAGAATAGTTAGGGTTGGAAAGGAGCTTAAGATCATCTAGTTCCAACCCCCCTGCTGTGGGCAGGGACACCTTATACTAAATCATATTACCAAGGCCTTGTCCAACCTGGCCTTGAACACTGCCAGGGATGGAGCATTCACAACCTCCCTGGGCAACCCATTCCAGTGCCTCACCACCCTAACAAGAAAGAATTTCCTTCTTATATCCAACCTAAACTTCCCCTGTTTAAGTTTTAACCTGTTACCCCTTGTCCTGTCACTACAATCTCAACTCAGCAGCACTCAGATTTGAAAGGAAATTTCAATCCGTTAACTTTTTATCTTGGCTATTTACTTTTCTTATTTATACTAAGCTACTTCAGCTAATTCATATTTGTGCTTCTTCTCTTTTGGTTCACTGACACTGTCAAAATCTCGCAATATTAAAAAATGAGCAAATAAAAACAGGAAGAAGAAAAAAAAAAAAGCAGCCAAACAAATGAGAAGCTTTTTCCATTCCTGTTCAAACCAGATAACCGAAGTGTATAGCTGTTGTGAGTTATGACTTTAAATTACACAACAAAACGAGGGTTGACCAATATTCCTAAGTATCTGAAGAAAGCCTTTACTTAAGTAATTCTTAATTTTCTTCTTCGGTTGCTGTTTGGCTTCTCTAATGCATCAGAATTCCCATTCATCTACAAATATTTATGCCTTCTTGCACCTTAGGCAAGGAGACCCCTTCAAACATCATAGATTCACCTTTTTTAGCTCCCTCTTGATTTGGTGTAAAAATCAACTAAGCATTGAAAAGTGACAGATTATTTTCTTTTATGTGTGAGAACCCCTAGATTCAGAAACCTAAATACCATCTTGAAGACTTCAAAATTTAAATCAAGTTGAACCAAACATAAACCATGAAAAATCAAAAGTGTTCTGAGCAGATATTTACAGGGTAATAATAAAATAGAAGGAACTGAAGCTTATGCTGATCTATCAAACCTATCTCCAAGTATAATAAACAAAACAGTTCTAGGAAATTAAATATAGTAACTAAATTAATTAGAAAAAGTCTAGAATGGAAGACTGAAGGAATTATCTGAACACTGTAAAGTCTAGTGAAGTCATAAATCTGAGAATTCCTGTAAACTTTATGTTCAGAAATGGACAAGATAGAGCAGCAATCATAAAAATTCCAAAAAGTCTACCCTAGGAATTTATTAGGGCATCAATTTTTAGATACCAACATAAATTTGGAGTTTTGTTAGAAAGCGGATGGTAATATATGATTTCTAATTATTTATGAGAATGCATTAGGATTCAAAAGGGAATAACTGATTTTCTACTGAAGGCATTGGAAGCCTTTGGATCAAACTTCTAAAAATCAAGGTGTTTATTTTGATTTTAAAGAGTATGAACTCAAAATAATATCTTGTTTGGAGTTTGATCAGAGACGTAATTGATGGCAGAATTATAATGAAATTTCAGAGCGTATCCTTTCCACTGGACTATGCCATAGGCAATAAATCACTAAATGCAATCTCCTAATTTTCTTTTTTTCTTTTACACAATGCTACATAGGAATTTGAAAATCCATACACATGAAGAATCTCTTTCTTTGTGCGTGGTCTTACTGACATTTTAGCAAAAATACGATTAGGTATTTACAATGTTGAAACTGAGATTATGAAATAACAGCAAAATCTATTTACTACATAATTTATTTTACTTGGTGCCAGCAGCTGCTTTGTGTAGTCAGTGATGAAGTCATACAGAATAGAAAAGAAAGAGGAGATCATCTCATATGTCTGCTTTCCTCCTCCAAAGCTGAATACCTCCTCCCTGCTTGGAATTTTCCAAATGACTCCTATGTTTCTGAACCTAATTTCTCCATTTTGCAAGACTATCAGTAAACTCTTCTGTAGCTTTCTATCACAAAATCTTCAATAACAAAAGCAATGGAGTTTCTATCTTGCAAAGCTCTTAACAGATGTAGTTGTTAAAACTTCCCACCCTCGTTTTCAGTGTTTCCCCAATAGTTATAATCAGCAACAGCATAAAGAGATAATTGTTGAATGACAATGGTGTAAATTCCACTAAATTGCCGGATGTTAATGTTATGCAATGTTCCACCGTACATGTATTTATGAGCATGGGAGACCTTTCCTTATTTACCTCAGACCACTTCCATCAATTTCTTGGTGAATGCTGTCATTTTTGTAAGGACTTGTCTGCATAGATATTGCATGATTCTGTGTGTCTCTAAATGCTGATTTTTTCCCCTCTTTACCTATTACGCTTGTCACAGGAGTCTCTAGCCTGAAATCAACATAAATGAGTGTGCCTGGCAATATGTGCATGCACAGTCACACAGCCTCATCTGTGAATCCGCAGCAATTAATTATATTTATAGTGAAATATCTGCAGAACATTTGCATGTATGAATTATGTATTGGGTAAAAAGCAGTACACTATGGTTTATGCATTTTTGTTCTCATGAGAGTCCCTTTTTGACTGTAATATATGCTATAAAGTAAAACAGATTTTTATTAATTTGTCTATCATTTTCATGATGAAATAACTCTTTAATTAAAGATATTCTTTTTAGAAGTGTTTTTCAAATAAGTAGTTATCCTGGTTTTACCGCTATGTTTTCCAATACATTTTCCATTACTGTTTAATGTATTATCATTTAATATTAAATTCTTCTAGAAAGCACCAACAAAACCCCAGTATCATCAATGAGTACAGGCCAGAGTTTAAGGCAATGAAGTGTGCATGAAATATAAGCATAATATGATTATCCCTCTTATTATGGTTATTACAATACATAATGAGCAGTGTCAGTCTGTTATCTTATCATTTTATTATTTTGTGAATTCACCCAAGAGTAAAATGTAAATGTAGTAGCTGAGAAGTAATGAGTCAATGGGCTGGGAAGCATGATAAAGAAATAATAAGACGGTAGAGGTAGTATGCTGCAAAGACTGTTCTTAGCTAGACTAATTGTATGCTCTGAAATTAATTACCTGCTACAAATATGACAGGTGGCTAAGTTAGCTGTGAAAGAAAACAGAACAGAATATTCAGAAAACCTTTTTTCTTTGCTAAACAACTTTTGGTGACAATACTGAATTAAAGCTTCATATACTAAAATTAAACTGCGTGAGGCACCTGTTCAGAACTTATTCTTGGTTTTTCACATGCTGTCCTAAACAGGGATGCACCAAAATGCAGCTTTAAATTTTTCTTGAATTAACGTCTGCAGATGGAATGACTAACATTCAGCTTCAGTGTACATCTCTATTTTTTTAAAAGAGCAACATAAATTACGTAAGAAATAATGAGGAATCAGAGAATCTGTTTAAAAAGTGATTGAATAAAATTGTTTCTCAAAAAAATAATAAAAAAAAATCATAGATTTTATTTTAAAACCCCTAAATTCTTTCATGGTTAGGTCAGAATTCCTTGCACCTCTCTCACACTGTGTAACGAATGTATATATACCCCTTGTGCCTGTTTGCTTGTGTAGAGCTTTGCAGCCTGGAGGAAGATTCAAAACATTAAAACTGAAATGATATAAATTAAATCTGTGTGAATATTGCTCCCTAAATATTCTAGTTGCTTACAGTTATCACAGAATTTTGACAGATTAATACAAACCATTAAAAAATAATTATTATCATAACACTTGAGAAGAATTCTAAAATGAGGTTGCTTTTTTACAAAATCCTGGTCAGCATCACCGCACACTCCTGTGTTCCTTAATTTATTTTGCTGTAAGACAGTACTCAGCCTGGAATTATCTTTGTTTGAGAGGAGGAGGGGGTTATATTATTCTTCAAGGTTCGGCTGCAGGAAACATTAACATTCATTGACCTTGCAGTGCTAATTTGTACTGATGAGCATCATTATATGACTGGTATATTAAAGGAGCTTATTAGAGATAGGAAGCATCCTATGCTATTCAGAGACACTATTACCATTTGAGATGTGGCTGTCATGAAGTGTTCACATACAGAAGACATTTGGAAAAGTGGAAAAATACTAGAATAGTTTAGCTAAGCCATCAGGTTATTATGGCTCACAGGTCAACCTTTTAAAATCAGATCATGTGAAAAATTCACATTGATACATTCCTGGTAAAGAAATATCACATCTTTCCAATTTTAACCACAGAACTATTTTCTTTTAGTGGATGAGTAAAAATTTAAGAGTGTAGTGAATGAGAAATACACGTTTGGGAGTAGAGTCACTCTCCGTTCTGACCATAGAGATGCTGGCCAAAAATAGAACTGTGATTGCAGTATTCTAAATAGAGAGTCACCCTGCAAGCTCTTCTTAGGAGGTGCAACACATCTCATTACCACATTTTGGAAGAAATATGTTGTTAACAGAGGATTTTCTTCTTGTATTGAGGCCATGAATATAATTATCACTTGATAATTTACAGCATGCCAACTGTTTTACTGCATCTAGTAAGCAGTAAAGCACTATAGGGAACATGAAGTTTGTGGCACCTGCAACTCATTAAGAGGGCACTATCAGAAACAAAATGTTTAGTTATCATGTAGTGCTTGGCTATACGCGAGCAGCATTTAGGATTAATTTGGGGATGCCTGCATAAACGACCACTGGTGACATAAGATGATTGGGGAGTATATGTTCAGAACAAGGAACATAAAAAGCCTTACCAATTTATGAAGGGAAATTAGTTTTCTTCAAAAGTAGAGCATACCTTCTCTGACTTGTCATAAGAAGCTATTTTTCCTAATGGTCTTCTCTGTGCTTTCTCTTGCTTCTCATGTTCTGTACACACTTCTACTAATAAAAGCGTTTACTATGTAACCAGAGGTGAAGGTGTTTAAAATGAATCACTTCACTAATTAAAATAAACAGATGCATAAAACATAAAAGGAAACCTCAGGTTTTATTTCTTAGCAGATTTAAAATTTCCCCAAGATCAAGAAGTTACCCAGCTGAAACCATAATTTATTTCAGAAGTGCTACAACAACATTTTTGTTGGTAGTTCCTTTCAGTATCAGGGACACTGCACGACTCAGCCACTCCCATGCAAGCAATTGAGCATGTTTGAGACACTTACTGTATTCAGAGTACAAGTACTAGTTTTATCACATATGCATTGCAAGCACATCCACCAAAGTTGAATCCTATGTTCTTCAGGATTGTCTGAGATAAGAGGTCACTCAGGAAGCTCATGGAGCCTGTTCCCAGTTGCCCTCTTCATTTGAGGTAACTCATGTGCATTCAGGGAATGGGTTAAGAATTGTATTAATTGAGCTGGGTACGCAGCAGGAGAGGGATCCTTGTGGAAAAGTAACTGTGTAAGATAAGCTACCTTCTCCAAGACTATCCTGTTGGCACTCAAAATGTCACAAGAAGCTGCAGGATTTAAATGCAGGTGAAATACGAGGCAGTGTATGGAGGTAAAGAGGAAAGAAAATCTGGAGCAAGGAATGTGGTGATATGGAGACTGGGTTCGTAAATGGAAACAAGGATTAATAAAAAGGAAGATTGGTTGAACTAGGGACAAGAAGTTAGCAAGAAAAATGGAGGCCTGGGAATCAGTTCACTGGGGGAGAATGACTTCAAGGTAGAAACAACCAAAAACAGATACCTTCAGCAAATGAACTCAAAATAAAAAGTAAAGAGAATAGGAAAGTAATAGGACAGCTCAGGCAGGTTTGATAACAGCCAAGAATATAGGCCACTCAGCCTGTATATAGAGCCAGCATATACAGCCTTTTGAGATAAGACTGACTGGACAAGTAGACTGGGACAGTGAGCGAGGCTGATTGCCAGGTGAAGATTGAAAATGAGACCTGAAGGAGGGAGATGGGGAGCCAGAGTAAAGAAGAATGTGAATGAAGAGGCAGGAGAGCAAAGTAGAGCAAAAATCTGAATGAAGAAACTAAAAAGGGAGTAGAGGGTGAGGCAAAAGAGCCTGGACCAAGACAGGTAGTACCAGAATGGCTGGGAAACTATGGGATTAGTGCCAGAAAGCAACATCAGGAAAAAAAAGGTCTGCCTGAGCAAAACCACAAAGGCTAGGCTGAGAAATTAAATGGATTGCTTGGATGTCAAAGTACATTGTACTAGAACAAAGAGAGATTGGAACAGCAATAGAAATCAAATATATGTGTGTACTTTCCTATTACCATTACTGGATGCTCCATGCTGGAGCCATTATAAACCTGAAGGTTTTTAAATCTCATAATTTCTCTCTTATTAGCAACACTTGTAAATCCTACTGAGCTGCTCTCCCACTCTGCCACTGTCCCTTCACCATCTAGTAACATTTAGTAGAACACCCTGCTACTGGCTACAGCAGCTGATGTAGCTGAAACAGTGCATCACAAAGTTCAAACATGCAATGGGCACATGCACAAGGAGTAATAATATGTTGCCCAGGGATAAACTTTAACATTTTTTAACATTTTCTCTGTTATTTTAAAGAATTCTGAAGTTACATACAGAAGAACCTGAAAAAATTGGCTAAACCCCTGTGCAATGGTAACTGGTAATTAGCATCCCAAACATTTCTGTGCAACTTTTAAATCAGTGATTCTTCAATACCATATTGTGAACCTTTCTGCTCTTAAGAAAAAAGCAACACTAATGCTAAACATTAGAAGCATCTAGTAACATGGAAGATATTAAGTCTTATGTGTGCTGCCTGTAGATAGTTTGTTCATGATTCATAATTGCTCATATTGAATGAGTCATCCTAAAGCAGATCATCAGCCATCTTCCAGCTATTTCCCCTTCCCTCCATCAAGGACTTTGTGCTTGATTTAACAAGAGGCTTTAAAAAGTAGCTGGAAAATAGAGAGGACTTTTGTTTTATACGGATAAGTGTGAGTAGAAATTAATCTTTCTGTAGACTAAGTAACCCAGCGTTCAGTGGTTTTCTATGCTTTATACTGAGAAACAAGCCTAGGCCTCCCTTTTCAGAATGAGACGCCCAGTTCATAGCAATGTAATTGTACTTCAGCATTCAAGTTGATGCAGGCGCGTAGTATACAGCAAGCAGCAATTAGAGTTAAATGAAAAAAGAAGAGACCCATATTTGGTTGAAAACTGATCCAATTAAAGTCTGTTAAATTGACCCATTTTATACTACGCTAACCATGAATAGGGCTCTGGATAGAGTTTTTGGGAGTCTGCCAAAGGAGGGACCATTGAGTACACACTTTTACATATTAAGTAGCAAATATTCTATCATGAGACTAAAGGATATTAGGACCAGTTTTCCAAGAAAGGGATTGAAGCCTAGCTCCCTACCTTTATGTTAGTCAGAGAATACACTTCTTTCCTCCTTACGCATTCATTGCACAGTGCCAAATAATTCTGGACTTGTGAAAACATATGCAAATTCTTACCTGAGACTATTTCCTATTAATAAATTCTTCTGATTGTGCTTCTTTCCACACTTCTGTTCCTTTGTCCTTCTTATCGTGAGGCATTGTTAGGGGAAAAAAAAAAACAAAAAAAACAAACAAAAAAATAGATTGTTAGTTATTACAGACTGATTACTATGGAGATGTGTTTGTTAGCATCTACACAAAGCTGATCAAGACCAGAAAGTCATTTCTGTGGATGTTTTGGAGGTTGGTTTTTTTTTTTTGCAAAAAGACTGACAAAATCAAACCCAAAAGAGTATGATTTATTATTGTTTACATTATCCTCAATATACTGAATAAAGAATGAACATGCTGGACCAATATTCTGCAAAACTTGCCTTAAAAGAAAACAGTCATTTCGCACAATTCTTTTTTCTCCCCCCCTTCACTGCAAAGGGAAGAAAGATGACCATATAAAAATAAGCTTCCCCCCCACCCTCCTATATACAGTTCTGTTTCAATTCTGTTAACTATTGAAAGAAAAGTCATTATTATAGTAACACTAGGCATCATGTGAGTTCTATAATTGCACCTGGTGCAATAGGTACAGTTGTCTCCCATAGTAGTGATGCAGCATTTAAATCAGTGAGCCAAATTTATTCTGTGTGACTCATGTGTCTTCAGCAGTGTTATAATGGGAATTAGTCTGTTCCAATAGACTTAGCTGTTTCATAGGAATGCCACGTACTTTTATAATTTTGATTAACATTCCAAGACTAAACTTCAACTCTCAGCCCCCAAGCACTTTCTGTTTAATTCACCATTTCTGCTGTTACAACACCTTTTCTGATGCAGTCCATCAATCAGGTTACTGTTCTTAACAATGATCTATAAATTGCCCAGTTTCCTAAATAACAATGATAATTTTTCTTAGTTACATCTTAGAGGAAGAGCTCTAAAAGCATTTCTCACTTTTTTCTTAGCACAAAGATAAAAGAATTTCTCTCCTTTCTGGACAAAAATCAGCTTTGAAATTTCTTCCCGACAGTGCTTCAGAAGTCGCACTGCAGCATCTTAACTAGGAATAGAAGTTTCCTGTTATCACAGCAATGAATCAAGACTGACTGTAACACTTGCTTCATAGCAGCAAAGAACTCTTGAGTTGGATTATATGAAACTTATCACTGAAGAAAGCAAAGCAGTAATAAAGCTCAGAGCAGCAGAAAGAGATTGCTATTTCAGTGACAGTGTTTTGAATAATTATTTCCTAATTCCCATGTTAATTTCTCTATCTTTACCATCTTGGGGTAATAGAATCAGTTTTCACTTCCAGAGGTGTAATGTCTTGCCAAACCTGTTAGCTTTATTGTGCTTTACAATAGAGAAACCTGAACTTTTTTGACATTAGTACAAACAAACAAACAAACAAAACCCCTGAAACCCAGCCACTGAATAGATCCGTGAATATCTGCTTCATGTCACAGCTTGGCTTTGCCAATATCCAAGTACAGGGAGCCATAGCAAAAGTGTTATAAAAGCGAGTAAGCCTTTGCTAATATTTGGATACAAGAGAACAATGAGACAAAACAGAAAAATCAGTATCTGCAAGACCCAGTCTATTAAGGTTCTTGTGTGTCTCCTTATCAGAATAAATGATCCTCCTTCGAGTAGGTAACACCACCTTTTCTTATTCTCCCCCTCCTCTGCCTCCAGAACAGAGAACTGTGATAGATTCCTCTTCTATCCATTTTCTCAATTCTAGGATTGAATGTGTTTAGAACCTGAGATTAACCAAAGTCAAAAATCCAGAATGACTTAACCTAGAAGAATAGTTAGAAGCTACTATGAAGAAAGAGATTTACTGCCCCCCCCCCCCCCCCCCCCCTTTCAGGGACATCCAAACACAAACCCTCAGAACATTACACCAAAAAGAGGAGAAAACATCAGCTAAGCTAATACTCAGCAGCACAATCTTGAGTTGGTTGCCTACACAGCATCCCCCAGGCTGCAACCTGGGTGGGCTTGTACTCAGAGGACCACAGACCGCAGAGCATTGCAAAGGCTTTTCGATCTACTCACTCTCATTCTACTTCAACCACTAATGTAAATCTTTCCAAAACAATATCTGAATCGTGCAATCATAAATACATAGGCTGGCAAATCTTCTCAGTTGCATTTTTCACTTCAATTGCACGTCTGAAAATTGGGTTTGGATGAAAACATTTACATGTCTAAGTCTAAACTGTATGCCTCATTCTGCAGTTGTTGAAAATTCCAGCCCCAAATGTCCTTATCAGATACACCTTACTGCATACTTTATTCCAACTGTATACCAATAAAATCCTCAGAAGGAAAACTGCAAGAATGAGAACAGCCCACTATGTGTTTGAAAACCAGAAGATTCAGAGATAACCATAACTTCTTCAGTGTCAGGCTGTAAAGGTACATCCCAACACTGGCTCTGCTAATAGCTATTAGGATGGATTATTGTTACAGCTGCTAATTGGCAGCTGGGTTTGAGCACGTGAGTAGCTTTACGATTGGCTGCCATCGAGTTATTACAGCAATTGATAAAATACACCCCTGCGGTGTAGCTGCAGTAACATGAAACTCGTTTTTTAGCAATACAGCAGACTACCTCCTACATTCATCTTGCTGCTTTGTAATTTCGAGGGAGCAAAACAGGACAGAGAACAGGAGGGAAATGCCCAGAATGTCTGGAAAGCTTCTCATTTTAATCTTTGCATGTACCCAAGAGGTGAACATTAACAAGGGCTGGGGAATGTGTTCTCCTTGGAGTAAATGCTAATTTAAACTTTCACTGTGATCTGATATGCTTTAAAATGCAGCAAATCCCTTATTTATGAGTATAAAGGCCATGAAAGGGCTTTCGAATCTAACCCTAGGGGGCTCTTCAAGTGCATGAACCCAGCAATGTTTAACACTTACCCTTGAACAGTTGCTTGAAAAGGATAGAGAAAAATACCTGGTAGACTGTCTCTTCTGAACAGTTGAGAAAGCTGCTTGCATGAAATGAACAAAACATTTTCTTAAGAAAATGCTTTCTGGTACTGTAGCTATTGCTAATGCACTTTGTTATTTAGAATTCACGTTTCTAGAGCAGAGATGTTGCATATATTTTTTATGACATAATCTCTCACATAAATGCAAGTTTTGGAATGCTGACAGGACAATAAAGAAACCGTGCTGTATTTGGGGAATAAATAACATCTCTCATCATGTCACATATCAAAAAAGTTGTTAAATGTATCCTTTGATTTTTGTGATTTATTTTTTCACAAGGAATTCCATAACACTGGCAATAAGACATTATATAAATATATAAAATAAGATGTATTCTAAATGCTACAAGCAGTTAAAAGGCTGTGTGTTCTACAAATAAGATTTGAAATATGTTCCATGAGAAACAAGTATTATAAATTAAATCTGTTAAGCTCATGCAGAGTTAGATAAGGTACCCTGGAATCAATAGTTATACTTACATAAAACTTGTTGAGAAATTGCTCCGTTGACTTATATCTTGCTTCTGAGAGTGTTTGTATTGCTGCTAATAGGACTACAAAAGAATCCTTTCATAAAACTCTGGTGATCCTTTGGGATGATATAAGATACCAGTATGGTGCATTCCCAGCAGTCTGCCTTCCTTCCTCCCCTCCTCCACTGCCCAAGGTTAGCATCCAGCCTAGCCTCAGTAAAATATATAAGCTGAATCTTCATTCCCAGCCTTCACAGCCAGAAAAATTAGCATCAGCTGCCATTGGTCTTGGGTTAAAATAACTTGCCAAATAGTGAATGCAGGGAAGACTTGCAGGCTGATATGCAACAGGTATTTGTTTTCACCTTCTTTGTTCCAACGGACAGTATTCCCTCCAGCACAGGGACAGACTGTTGCTGGGACTGGAAAATGCTCAAAACATCCCTCCGTGCAGGAAACTCCTGCAGGGTTTGTCTGTAGGCATCCCAAGACTTGTGGTTCCTGACAAACTTCAGTATTAATTAGTGCAGCATTGCTCTGACTCTTCCTGAAAATATGAAGCATACAAGTGCTACCATAGCTGCTTATTTTCATTAGTGTTTCCTCCTTGAAAAATAAGATAAAGCATTCTAATAACACACAAATATACAGCACATTCAGACACATCTAATTAGAAGCTGCCTCACACTTATTTCTAAAATACCTTGTTAAAAAAAAGAAAAAAAGAAAAAAGAAAGAAAAAAAAAAGCTCTATTTCTGCTATAAGCCCAGACTACCTGTTACAGGCTGTTTGAAAAAGGAATACTCTTTTCTCTTTCTGCAAGCTATCCAGCTGCTACTCTTTCCACCTGAAAGCTTTAGCAAGAGTAGGAGCTACTGGTACCTATTCTTTAGCTTTTTCAACATTTCCAGTAAAGTAAATACTCATTTCCATTTAAGACCAGCCTCTTGGTGGGCTTAGTCTCTCCTGAGCAAATTTACCAAACCAGCAAGCTATACCTTTCTCAAACAGAGTGCTTTCACCTGGAGTTCTTGTTCTCTTTTTTCCCCTGACAACCTACAAGTGTGGTCACTGATAAGTCACTGAGGACAACAAGCAGCTCCCAAGTCTGTTTGAGAGCTTGATAACTCTGTCCTATTTCATAAAGCTAGAAACATACACTACCTCCAATCCAAGAACTGGAGCTAATATGCAAAAAGTGATACAGCAGTTTCACTTGCTGAACCATCTTTTGTATCATACCCACTAGTAGTGGAAATCAGCTTTTTGGCCAATAAGTATATGCATAATTATACAGAATGAACATTGTACCAAACAATTTCTGTGCTGAAAAATATACAGATGTGGAACATGAGGATTACGACACCATGTAAGATAGGTGGTGCAGTGCTTCAGCTATCCCAGCTTAGTCAGAAGTTCATGAGTACTCAGATAATACTTCATCATCTTAGGTAATGATAGAGGGCCCCTGAGATGAGCAACTGAGGACCTGACCATGAGGAAAAAATTGTAGTAACTTTCCCTTAGTCAGTAGAATGGTTCTGTGTAAGAGAGAAAGTTTAAAAGTTCAAGGTTTAAAACATCTTATAAATTTGTGCAGAGACTGAAGATGAAAAGGATAAGGAGATTAGAAAAAATCCTGATGTTTATACTGCATGGAAAAACCGCAAAAATTCATGCTTATTATGCAGTGAAGTGGCAAGTAGAGACTGGCGCTCATTCTGAATATAAGCTGGTTTATCTACATGGCACAGTAAAATAACCATGAAGCGTTATTAGCTTGGTACAATTATAAAGAAGGAAAGCTAACCAGCAGGGGCACAGCACCACCTGTCATCCTGCTTCCTGGATGTGAGTTAGCTCAGTTATCTCAAGTTTTGTAAAGAAGAAATACCCAGCAAAAGAAGTGGAAAAGATCCAATTCACCTCATCTCAGCCACAGAAATTCCAAATTGAAATTCAAATTCAAGGCCTGGATGAGCCATAAATCCTGGGGGCACTTGAAACTGTTGTGTAAGAGATTGTGAGTAACGAGCTTCAGTTTTACATTGCTAATAATAGAAGCTACTTTAACATTAAAGTCTTACAATGTTTTACACCGATGATTACCTGTACTTCTTTATTTTTTTCTTTTTGCTGTAATATCCTCTTTTGAAATCCCCTCACAAACCAATATAAAAGTTATTATATGAAAGTAATATGTATTGTAAATGGTTACAGCTTCTCTAAGAGTTACATGCCTTTTTACTACACCAAAGTTTGGCCAAGGACTTAAGCATTCCGTATGTCTTGAGATAATTTTATTTATAGGAGGACTGGGTATGTGGGGAAACAAGCTATTTAAGGGAAAGGACGAGCAGAAAAGAAGTGACCAGTGCCATAAATAATATTAGTCTTGATCGTAGAAGAATATCTTCAGCCTTCAATAGAGTGATGTTCTGGAGCAGCACTATACTAGTTATAAATACCCTGTTGTTCTTCAGGTAGAGATGAATGCATTTCTGAAGGGCACTGTGTGATGTGACTGATCATAATACAAGGCTGAGTTCAGTATCTTAAGAATCTCTTTTCCATCTCATGTTTCTGCATTTCCTCCTCTAATACTGATAAGGAGCAATGCATTTATCTGCATCCAGAGGTGAAGTATAGTTTGAATCAGTTTCCTCAGTTCTTTGGCATCTTACAGTATCTAGAGAGAAAGATACAGTAGGTAGTCCCAAAAGCACTTTAGCATCAGTGAGAAGACTCCTGTGACATTCAATAGATTGCACATGAAGCCCTTAGTACAAAAAAGGGGGGGATTCAAAGTATGCTATGCAGATTATTTCCAGGTGGTATGTGAGTTAAGGTACCCACAGTTTATCCTGTTGATGACTTCTCAGAAAAGAAGCTTCTAAAGTATCCTAGAGAACTCAGACTTATGGACAATGGGAAATCTTGATTGAGATGCTTAAACTTAAGGGCAGATTTCATAGGAACTGTGAGCTCTTCCCAGAAATTTTACCCTACATGAGGGAAGTGTCCCAAAGGTAGGAGGTATCTGAGACTGACATCTGCTCATAGCTAGCTCTACACTAGAGTGAGCTTTTCTTTCTCCCTTCTAATTTAATAGAGACTGTTTAGAACTCTCAGGGCAGAGCAGACTCCCTGCTGCATTCAGCAGAGCTGCAGCAGAGATGAGTTGTATATATTCCACAGTAATAGGAATTTCAGACCTGCATTCAAACCTTATTTCTGACAAACTGAACAGAGCCACAGCCAGAAGCTGCAAAGTTTTTCCAAAGGTACCCAAATGGTAAATGCAGCTCACCACAGCTGATGAAAGGGAAGCCCCCCTGCCATGTGATTTGTACGTGTATACAGTGACAAATAAAGCCTTATCATCATTAAAATGACATTTCCTATCTTGGGATAGGCATGGCTCTCATAATGGAAGTGAGTCAGAGTACTCTCACACAAGCAGGTAGTAAGACTACTTCATATATACATATAAAGATTTCCTAATTTCTTTCATAAAGTCAGAAAATAATTTAGATTGTGTTGATCAAAGTTCTGACATGCCAGCATTTTTATCTCTATGCCAGATTTATTTATTACTTTTTAATGATATTTTTTTCCTTTCTCTCACAGTTTTGTAATAGTTAATTGGTATTTGTATAATTTTGTGGAAACCAAGTGTACTGTGCATAAATGAGGAATTCTAATCTGCTGAAATGCCATTCTTTTGAAATAATTCAACAGCTCATTACTTCACTGAGTGCAGCATCTGTATTCATAACTTAGGAAACTCATGCACAGCACACTTTTGCCTTAGACACTGTACGAAAGACTAACTTCTAATTTCACAAAAGGCCTGCTATATGACAGAGAAAACAAAATGTTTCCTAGTTCTGTTAGTGTAGACCACACTTTGCTCAGTGTTGGCCATGTTTACTCCTGCCTGTTCTCAAGCTCTAGAAAGAAAACATTTCATTCTTGTGTAAGTTCATTTTACTAAACCTTTCCAACAATATCTTCTCTTCCCTCCTTTTCAAAATGACCAGATTAAAACATGACAGAGTAAAAAGAATAAATGAATATTCTGTTCTCATTTTCACTGGAACCAGTTACTTAGTACTGCAGACAACAGGCAAAATCCAGACTGGGTTTAAGAGGTGATGCAATTTATCTGGTAGCTTATCCTGAGTGGAAATTAAAACCACATACTTTCTATTTGCTTCACATCCAAATGCCAGTTGATGTCTGGTCTTACATTACATTACATATAACAAAGTCAGAAATGTAACTTTCATTGAAAGACAAAAGAAAGATATGCTCATTAGACCATCAAACTGCAGATTTTCTCAGAAAAGAGAAATATTATATATGCCAACTAAGCAGTTATTGACACTAAAGTAAATTCTTACGGCAGCATAAAAGGGTGGTCCTTATTAATTTAACACATCCTTCATTTCCTTCAAGTTATCATTCATTCTTGTAAGAGACTAATCAGAAAAACATAGCCTGCAAAGATGTAATAGCCTGTAAGACAATTTAGAGTCATTGTTTAGCTCTACGCAGGAGTACATATACAGGAAACATTCCATTTTAGTCACAGGGGACTGATTACATGGAGCATACTGTGTTTCTTCCTATCATTTTTTGACAACTTATTTAGTTCAGACTCCTTCTGGAAGCTGCATTTACCTATTTCTACATCTGTCCTAGAAAAATATGATCTGGAAAACAGAAAACCCTTTCAAGCTGTGAGAAAGTGAAACTCTTTTATGTTTTTGTTTGTTTTTTTTTTTCTAAAGACTACTTTGCTTAGAACTTTGGATTTTCCTGCTATTTGCTAGTGAAAACTCCTAATTTAGGTGATGCAAACAATAATTTCTACTTGAAGAGCTTCCTTACGTTTTCAGTAACAGTAAGCTGTGGAGGGCAAGGCACGATGTTGCGTGTTGGCATTGTCTGATGTAAGCTGTACTACTAACTGGAATGGTATTTGGTATAGGGACCAGCACTGGACTAAAATTTTATTACTTTCTTAGTGATTTTTCTAATGGCTAGGATACCAACAGATACTATTTGGAATGACCTTCCTATTTTAGGACTGCAGTTACAAAAACTAAAAAATACACAAAAAATATTGGAAAAAAAAATCCTTACATCTTCATCATCCTCAAAATAAGTACCTGTTGAAAGATAAAACCTACACTGAGCCAAGCAAAAATTTCTTACAGATTCCTCTTGTCAGTGCTCATGAGTCATCATTTATGTAAGCATATAAGGGACACTGAATGTAGTAGGTGGGACAGCTGTGACCTGGGGTAATAAATCTTCACTGGACATTTCAATGGTGAGTCTGTAAGATCTCTTTTTTAGGGCTTTCATTTAAGAATATTGGCTTCCAAACAGTATTTGACTCTTAACATAAGTACCAGTAACAGTACTTATTCTACTTTATTTTTTTAAGTGTTTCCAAATTCGGCAAACCCATCTGGCAAAATACCCTGCACCGAATCCATGCTGAGTTTAAGATTCTGATCTTGGTCTTTAAAGACTTTTGGACATGTTATTTTGAAGTAGTCAAAGGAACTGTTTGACCATGTTGTAAGAATGGATTCCATACTTCTGTGGTTTTGCACAGAGGTAGTTTTCCCAGAAACAATAAAAGATTCATTACAATGGTGAAACAGCTGTGGCTAGAAGACTCAGAAGAAAAATGTAAGGCATACATCATTAGCAGAATAACAACACTCATTAGGATTAGTAAACATACAATGACATTTACTATGCACTTTCCATGCTCCTCCACCTGTCTGAACAGAAGAGAATGGGAGAATCAATGAGTAAAAACCCTGTTTAAAATTTATGGCAGAGACGACTTCTTTTTAGGGTCCTCAAACTCTCTGTAATTCCTGCAGCTGTCAAAATGCTTAGGAATATTGACTGGATAGCTAATTTAGGTCAGAGAAATTGAATGACAAACGCCGTGAAATGAATAGTTTCATGTTTCATGAAGACTATAAGTTAATGTTGCTCTTAAACACCTACATTCATCTGTGATAACCTGTGTTAGAGAAGGCATCTGTCCAGCACTTGTACACAAGGTGTTTATTTCCTCAGTTTGATTTTTTACTTATTTTTATATGCTAAAGACTTTTTGCTGAGGAAAAAAAGAATTTGTCTTCTGTGTAAGGGATACAAGGAGTTTGATATATTCAAAATATTTTGTTGTTTTCACAGAGCTTTTTTTGTAACCCATCCCTAATCTCTTAATTACTCTGCAATAATCTCTCTCTATGTTTCAAAGTAAACAAGACTTTATGCTGCAGTCATCAATTCACTTCAGTTACATTTTTACATATCTGAATATAATTTTCTGTGCTTTTGGAGATTTATAGGATTTTTTTAACATGCCCAGAGAGTCCTAACTGTCTACATGTGTCTAAACTGTTAATGCAAAAGCATGGTTCCAGTGAGGACTTTTTTCCCCCCCTATGTCAATCCCAGTAGATGACCTTTAAGCTTCAGTTAGCTTCTCCATTGCTTCCCACTGAGATTGTTTAAAATACTTGCTTATATTTTAGTCAGGTTGTCAAAAGCATGCTTCAGTATTTAACTAATGAACATTGCATTTGAGATTCTCAGGTGAGTCTGAATATGCATGCAAACACTGATTTTGGGATATGACAGATTAAGGAACTCTTCAATGTTTCCCAGTGTTTGCATCTAAGCATAAAGCACTTATTTTTGAATAATCTTTACCACTGGGAATAGGAATTTGCTTTGTTGGTATTCATGACGCAATAAATGCATGGTTATCTGTTATATCTATGCACATATGAAAATGTTAAGTTTAAAAAATGCTCATGTGTCTAAACTATCACACACAAGTGCACAGGGGTGCAATGTTTATGCATATAGATCTATGCCATCACAAAAGGACATAATATACACTTTAATTCTCAACTGAATATATTTGGCCCTCATTCTCTGTTACTTCCATTTAAGGCTGTAATAGTGAAGGGAGCTATATGGAGTTTCTGCCCAAATTACATACAGGATAAAGTAGTCTATGTTGTACCAGCCAGCTATGTTCCTTCAGAGACTCCACTGTAGCTGAGAATTGCTCAAACAGTCTGTGTTACTTATTTTGCTTGGCACAATCTCCATAGCTTGGAGCTGTAAGAAGAGAAAATAGAAAGTGGTTTAGGAATGAGCTGTGCTGATCTCAAGTCTCGTGAGGGTGCCTCACCAACAAGGATGACACTCTGCTAGAATTCTCTGCAAGAATGCTTGGAGCTGCCTTAACACTAGGAACATGAAGAAGAATCTTACTGGTTCTGAGTTGCTGGTCCAAAGAAAGAAAATATTTCTTCACTGTTTGTATGGACCTGATCCAACATCTTTAACGTTAACATCATCTGTTCATTGATGACAACTAGGGTTTATGTCCTTAAGTTAACTATGAGACTCACAGTTGCAAAGAGGGAACTTGCAAATTAGTTTCACAAAGAACACAAGACACAGATTTATGTATGCATACAGGTATAAACATAACACATGAGAAAATGAATCTTTTTTTCACAACTATGTAAATAGTGTACAGAAGTGTCCTACAACAGGATCAGAGCTTCCTTCATACAACATGTGATAATGCCCTATTTACCATCAATTTTCTTGATTCTGTGTAATTACTATGCTACCCTTCTACACTGCTTTAATTAACAAGGTATCTTAGCCCAAAGATTGCAATCCTAGGGTTCTTTCAAACTATATTAGGCAGTTAAAATATGAAATTAAAAGAAAACAGAGTTCCGGCCAACAGAAACAAGTGACTCATTTCCTTGTGAAAACACACAAGGTTTATGTTACTCTGGCAACGATGTTCACCATTCCAGAATAAAGTCTCTGTGCTCCCTTCAGAGCTTTTATATATTCTTGTTGCAGTCTATGTTCCACTGTGACCTAATATTGAACCAAGTTATTCAGTTATTCAGAAGAGGCTGTAAGTTATGCTTTAATTTAGATTCTAAGTGGGTTCCTTTGACAATGAATTAAGGAACGCATGCATTCTTTTTCACAGCAAGGATTTCAGATGAGAAAAGTTGTTTCTGAAGCATATTGGTAATATGTGCCATACCAGAACTGTGTTCTGTCATCATAAAGTTGAACAGCTGTGACTGCATTCACACAACCCTGCAAGCAACAAACACATCAGCATTACAATGGCTGGTTTTCAGAGGGAAGCTGATCCAATTGTTTCACATATGCCAAAATATAGGTTAGAAAAAAAGACACAACTTATGATCTTATTGTGAAATTAGCCACGTTTCAGAACACCAGCATAATGGGGATACAGAAATTTTGCCCTTTGGAATCCACGCCAAAAAAGAAGTTCTGTAATGCAGCAGCTCTCTCATATATAAAGGCATAAAGTCATCTTGCAGAATTAAAGAAGTATGAAGTTCTAGTTCAAAACCAAAACTATAATTTGATATTTGTTATTGATTTCCTTCAAGATGTGTCCTTAAGAGAAGAAGAAAGCAGATTGCTACTTAACTGGTAAGACAAATTTTCTGCTTAAATTTTGAAGCTGTTGCCCATGTATTTGGAGATTTCTCTGGAGTTAAAAAGGAATTCAGAAGATTCTTTTTTTTTTTTTTTTTTTTGTGCTAGAATTCTTGCTTTTCTTGATAGGGAAATAAACTCCAGTCTTAAAAGAAGCATTTTCTTGAGAGATTGTGAACATTAAAAGTTCTAGAATACTGCGTAGGAAAACTCCCACAGAACACATGATGAGCAAAAATATATTGCCATAAACTTCTGCAGAGTAACTGAATTTGAAAGCCATATGTCAAAAAATGGAGTTTTGTGGCATTTATGTGCACACATAGGTGTTCAGCTGAATGGCTTCATTTACAATCTCTAACATTTTCCTCACCCATGTACAGCTCTGACACATAAATTAAGTCTTGGGAAACTTCCATTGAAGTCCCTGAAAGCTTTGCCATCATCCTCCAAGGGTTCAGGGTTTTGTCCTTGCCCCCAAAGGTAGCAGGGAAGAGCAGGCAAAACACCGCTTTGTGCCTAAGTAGTGATAAAAACATCATATTCAGAGTTTCCCCATTTCAAAAGCATATTAAGCTGGAGTTTCGTAAGAAAGTAAAATGCTAAACTGAATTTGGACAAAGATAAATGAAAGCTCAGAAAAGCTTTCCTTGAAAAAAACTATTGCTTCTTAAATAAAACCTTCCCAAAAATCACTGACACTTAAAATGCTTCCTGGGCTTGGCTAGAATCTCATTAAATTACTGATCTTCTTGATGACTTTGACAATGAATTCTATGATTAAGCTGTAAAACCCACAGCCATGAGTTACTACCAAAGCCAAAAGCATAGTAGAATTCAAAACACGATTACACATCTTGATCCAAGTTCTTGGCTCCAGTTCTTTCTGTTGAGCGTTGCTGAGACAGCACAAAGAAGATGGAAAGCAGTCTTAAAGGGGCAGATGTGGATTTCCTGACACTGAAAATCCTTGAATGAGGCAAAGTTGGGGAACATTAGAATAATGCCACCCAACCCTAAATCTGGTGGTTGGAGGGATGGGTCAGGATTGAAAGATGGAGAGGAATCTGGTACCATGTGATCCACAGCTGCCTCAGATGCTGTGTATTATATGGCACATGTTGTGGACGTATTTCTCTTCTTACAGTTTCTTGGGGACATTCTGAGCACTGGTGAAGAAACCATGTTTTATATGCACAACAAAAAGAAAGATTAGATGGGATGAATTAGAAAGGACCTGTTCTGAGACATACAAGCATTCATATTTCAAAGCAAAAGCTGTCTGCTAGTTAGCTGCTGAAGACCAAGATGAAGACTTTCTTTTTCTGTGGTTTCTTTCTTGATTCACTCAAATATCTGGAATTGGTCATTAACAGATGTAGGCTACATGTTTGAATAGGGGACGGATTGCAGGTCTGTTCCCATGTGGCAGTTCCCCTGCTGCAGTTCTGTTTTTACATAATAACGCAGTGCCAACATACAGATAAGAAATATAAACAGGAATATTTTGCCTCTCTTTTCATCTTTAATAATGGAAATAAACAAGATTTAGCAGGGTCGCCAAGCAAAAAATGTTGGTTTATGTAAGCGATTAAAGGGAAAAGGGTTCTTTCATGCTCTAAGATCCCACAATACTGTAAACTGCCATAAGCATTCTTGGATATTACAAGGCATTGAGCAAGTACTACATAATCAGCATGTGCTCCAAAGGCTTGTTATAAAATATGCATAAGCTGTAATTGCCTGTGAAAGCTGAATGTTGATAAGAAGAAATAATAATTGTGGTTTTGGCCTTGATCCTTAAAAAGACATGTCTCGCACTAATAAAATACAGTAGCTAATACAGAATGCATTATTATGAGAAATGAAATAATTCTGCCCGGACTAGATTGACAAACCGTACCATCAGTATATAAGTATATTAAAATTGATAAAATGGCACTAGTTTACACAAGCTTCATGCATAACTGCTAATTGCTATAAACTCACAAAACTATAAGAATAAATTTCATCTTAAATTGTCACATGCTGAATATCAATTCTTTTACTCTGATTTTGCTGGAACAACCTTCTTATACAGTACAAGTACATAGAAAACATTGTTTGACTGAAGTCACTGGCAAATGACAATAACAATAAACTCACACTGACATCTCTGATAACAGCAAAACACTCAATGAGCAATAGCTTGCTCATTACTGTGATTTCTACATTTCTTTATATTTTTTTCCAGAGTTTATGTTGTCAGGGTAGTAAAAAAAAACAAAAAAAAAGAAAAAGAAAAAGATAAAGCATGTGCCAAACCATTTCTGAGGAGTCTTTCCCCTAGTATGCTAGAAGATATGAAAGAGCAGCTGTCTTTTACATCTACAAACCTCCTCACACCATTTGTCCACAATTCAGCTGTTGCAAGAAACAGAGTTGCTGTGAGAGTCAGTGGTTAGGGCTGGAGAGAAGATTTCTCAGATGTATCTTCCAACAGAGACAACTAGCATCTATCCCCAAGAGGCCTGCACAGACAGAACAGTATTGAGATGGCTGGTTCATTTTAACCTCTTTTGCTGAGGAAACAAGCCGTTAGGTTTTTACTAGCTGGAGGGTTTTTTCCCCAAGCACCTGGCAGCATTGGTAGGTAAAATAAATTACAATAATCAACGCTGGAGGTCACAAATGCACGGATCAGGAATGTATTACACATGGGTCCTGCTGCCTCTCCAAACACTTCCCTTTTTTTTTCTGTTTTATTGAAACACTTCAAAGAACTGTTTTCACCTGCAAGAAAACCCCCGGTTCATTTAACAATGGTTTTTGCTGCCTGTGCAAAAACCAGGGACACCGGGAAATACATTTTTCCTTCCCTGGTTTAAATAACTTGCAAAGTTCAATTGTCAAAAATATTTAAAACCAACATGACTTGTGCGCTACCATAAACAGTGCCTTGAGTGAATGCTTGCATTACAAAGAATATGTATGTACAAAGAATATGAATGCTGGGGAGGGACTCTTCATTAGGGACTGTAGTGACACGACAAGGGGTAATGGGTTCAAACTTAAACAGGGGAAGTTTAGATTGGATATAAGGAAGAAGTTCTTTACTGTGAAGGTGGTGAGGCACTGGAATGGGTTGCCCAGGGAGGCTGTGAATGCTCCATCCCTGGCGGTGTTCAAGACCAGGTTGGACAGAGCCTTGGGTGACATGGTTTAGTGTGAGGTGTCCCTGTCCATGGCAGAGTGGCTGGAACGAGATGAACTTAAGGTCCTTTCCAACCCTAACTACTCCATGATTCTGTGACAAAGCACATACAGTTTGGTTTAGGAGTGCCACTGGAGTCAATTAGGAGGTTCTGGGCTTTGCATGAATTTGTTGTTGAAAGAAACTTACTGCCAAAGCAATAAACAATAAAAAATTCCCATCTTTAGTTACCTGACTGGGTCAAAAATCTTGACAATGCTTGTTTAAAACAGCTGGATGGCTGTCCATACTTTCAAAGGCAGGAATAGTCATTTGGAGACCAGTGTCTGAGTAACAGAAGGTGTCTGTTTACTCTGAGGACTAATGTTAGTACTGTTAATGCCGAAGAACCTGCCGGTCTTCCTCGGTACTCAGAGACCATGAGAGTAAACAGTTATGCTTGTCCCCTGACTCCCTTCTCACTAAAGAATCTGCATTCCATCACATAGAAAGCAGGGCATGAAGCAAGTATTAGTGGAGAAAGTTAAAGTGCACCTTTGGCTTCCCCGGTTTATACAGAGCTTTGTGCTGTCAAGCAGAAATAGCTAAGCTCTTTCTAAACTGGCTAACTGGGAACTAGCTATTTAGCCACGTGGAAGCGGAGGAATATAGAGCTCTGTGCAGGCTTATTGCCCTTCTGAGAAGCGCTTTCTCTTGATTAGACCTCCTACACAGTGAGAACCCATCTGTGGAGCAACTGTTAAGGATTATCAAGGGAGCTATGCTCACCATACTCTGTGCACAGAGGAAAACAGGCATTTGGCAAAATCTTGGTGGAACAAGCCTCAGGCCAGATCCCAAGCTGGTGTTAACCTGGGAGTCATTACTGAGAGTGAAGTTACACCAGTTAGCAACAGGACTGGAACCCAAGAACCTAAGAACACTCTTTCAGCTACCTTTGGGATTTCTGGGTGATTTTGGTTTTTGCATTTTTTTAAACATGTGTATTTGTAAGGGTTATACTTAACTGCATATATATTCAGCCACACTGCCAAGAACTGACAACGGTTTTCTGTCTGCACCCTGACAGCCATTCTCCAGTTTCTCCTTTCCTACGATTTACTGAGCAAGTGCCACACTCTCACACTAACTAAAGCGTATAGTGGGCTAGGATGGGAAGAAAAGACAGCTCTCCAACTGTAATAACCCCACTATCTCTTCCGAATTGCAGAAGGGGTTCATAACACGGATATGGGGTAGGTGGACAAAGAGGTTTTGCAAAAAGGAAAAGATTTAAAAAAACAGGTGAAAGAAGAAAGAAAAGTGAAATCTAAGAACCAGGAAAATAGAAAAGGAAATACAGGATGGGGAAGAGGAAAAGACATTTGCATGAGTAGCAGATAAGAGAAAATACAGGATATTTATTTTCAATGGTGGAAATAATGCAAAGAAAGAACTGAAGAAAAACAATACAAGAAAATAAACAGGAAGGATCTGAGAATACATTTAGTAGTACATTAGTAAATAATAAGGTGGGGAAAAATATATATAACTTAATAGAAGCACAACTAAGTATTGCCTGGCCCAGGCTGACTCAAGTCTGAAAAAATAACAGTTTCATTTACATGGTCTATCTTTTCAACTAGTGAAAGCTCACCTAGCCTAGGGCAATTAATGTTCTGCTATAGTGAAAACAGTAGCTGAATAGAGTCTTTACTCAGTAATATCTCAACCTGCATCCAGACCACCACAAAATCTGTTTTCATTCGTGCTTTTAAAAATACCAAATGTAGACAAGTACTTGTCAAAACTCTTTGAGAGGGGAGTGGGCTAGAAGAGGCAGGTTGGATACATGGCCTTTGCCTGCTTTCCTTATCTTGAACTGTGGTTCTTCAGTACCACTAAATTATTTCTAGAAAAAGATGAGTTGCTTTAAGAAGGGGTTCTCTGGACTGTAGTAGATGATACACAGGTTCTACCCAGGAATGCAGGTAAGGGATATTGTGTTTTGAGTTTATCAGTGATTACTCCAGAAGGTTACACAGACAGCTGGCTGTGGCAAGCCAACATCAATGTGAGGATCCACCCACAGAACTAAACATGTATAAAACTCTTGGTCTATGACTCACAGTTTTACTTACCATAATACTGAGCTGAGGAAAACAGGCAGCAAGACTTGATGAATGCTTGTCTTTGTGTTTTACTGAAATTCTGCTGCACAAATATTTCATTTAGCTTAAATAAAAAAAAAATTGAAATATTTTCTCTACCTTTCTGTTCATTTGGTATTTGTTCCATAAAAGGCTGACTACAAATTCACATCTGGCTAAGCTCAACATTTGTCTTTGTGTACTTCATTTTATTTTTTCTTTAAAGTACTTGGAGTGTAAGGATGATAAAGTGCTGACATTTATAGGAACATTTCATTATTATAGATTGTATTTGATAAAAACGTATGACTGAACTTTACAAATAAAATCCCCTCTTGCTTTAGCAACTCTGCTTTATAATGAGAAGTCTAACATACTATTTTTTAGTGTTATTATTACTTTGAGAAAAAAATTAGATAAGATACCAGCTCAAGATATTCATCACCTTGGTAGCAAGCAAAGAAAATAGATCAACTACAGATAAGATAGTGTCCCGGTGTAAGAATCCAGAAATGAACATTTTTTAAGTATGTGTTGATGCCACGATAACAATTGCTCATCAATTGGCAATGACTGCTGCATGCCAGCTTTGGATAAACAGAAGACAATTAGTCCTCTTTTGTTTCTGCTTATAAAAACTGTCATAAGGATGTTAGGAGTACAGAATGTATATCTTTGAATTTGGAAATGTACCTTTTAAAGGATAGTGTAAGAAAAATTATTGTGAGTGTAGAAGCATCACTATGCCTGTTTTCTCCTGCTGCTTTGGGGAGTTCAAAGAATTAATTCAACAAGATGTTGTACAGGGACAGTTCTGACATTTATTGGAGCTCTCATTTTTAAAAATGGCTCTCTCAATACAGTGTTTATGTTGCTTATTATAGTCTGTTCTTGATTCCTGAGTGTTGTTCCAAATATCCCTTGTAAGTGGAATTTACTTTTTACAGGAGTTCAATCTCTGATGGGCTAGCAGACAGTGCTATTCAGCTAAACCTGTCTTTTCTTACTGACACAAAAATGCCTACTGCCTTATCTAGTTAAAATACTGGACTTTGACCTGGCCTTAATACCTATCTCTTGAGGAAGACATAAGAACATAATCTACTGAGCATCTGAGCAAAATGTAATGACTTGGAGATAGAAAATACATTTTAAATTGGAACCTGATTTATGCTGCAGCTATTCCGTGTGACTTTGCATTGGGAAATTGTGTTTAATTATGAACAGCCATAAATCTGTGGAGTCATTCACCTTTCTGATCCTTTTCAGAAAATGGACTTTTTGAGTCTAAAAGGAATTCCTACTTGTGTACAGTGAGGTTTTTAAAAGCATCCTCTAATCCCACTCCCACAAACAATACCTCAGTATTTGCATAACATGTATAATTTTTTAAGGAACACACTCCATAATTCCTAGAATTTGCAGAAGCAAGTATTGTTTATTTTGCAAATGGCCAATATTAAGGCCCCAGTCATATTTTCAGGCAACTATTTGTAACTATTAAGGTATAAGTTAGCAGTAATAAGTAAGACAGCACTTGTGATTCCTGGTGTTCTAGGTAGGTATTTTCATCATTTGCTGTGGTTCAAGTAATTTTCTGGGCTTATTGCTCTCCATTTCAGTGGAAGATGTTCTGAGTGGGAAAAGCAGCTTTTAAACAAATGTTTCTTTTAGAGTAGAGAAAGAATGGGCTGCATTAAAAAGAGTGTGACCAGCAGGTTGAAGGGGGTGATCCTGGCCCTCTACTCTACTCTCATGAGACCTCACTTGGAGTATTCTGTACAGTTCTGGGGTCCTCAACATAAAAAGGACATGGAACTGTTGGAACAAGTCCAGAGGAGGGCTACGAGGATGATCAGGGGGCTGGAGCACCTCCTGTATGAAGACAGGCTGAGAAAGCTGGGGCTGTTCAGCCTGGAGAAGAGAAGGCTGCATGGAGACCTCACAGCAGCCTTCCAGTATCTGAAGGGGGGGCTATAGGGATGCTGGGGAGGGACTCTTCATTAGGGACTGTAGTGACAGGACAAGGGGTAACAGTTAAAACTTAAACAGGGGAAGTTTAGATTGGATATAAGGAATAAGTTCTTTACTGTAAGGGTGGTGAGGCACTGGAATGGGTTGCCCAAAGAAGTTGTGAATTCTCTATCCCTGGCGGTGTTCAAAGCCAGGTTGGACAGAGCCTTGGGTGACATGGTTTAGTGTGAGGTGTCCCTGTCCGTGGCAGGGGGTTTGGAACGAGATGATCTTAAGGTCCTTTCCAATGCTAACTATTCTGTGATTCTATGATTCTGAAACAATGCATCTAGCAGTAGGTAATCTCCATTATATGTTATAATAGAGGGGGAAACCAGCACTGAAGTTGTTATGCATGAATACTAAAAGTCTGAGAACATTATCTCAGGATCAGGAATCTGCAGGATCGGAACTGGCATAACAATTGCCTGTGACTGTAGAACTAACTTACTTCCACAAAGATAAATTAGACAGTGAGTCTTGGTGGCAAAATGACAAATGCATTACTTTTAAATGTAGCTTTACCACAGAATTAGGTGAAATAAGTTAGGATATGAAAAATACAAAGATTCCACTGATGTAAATATCAGTAATAGAATGATATCCTTTTAGATATGTACATAGAGGTATACAGGTACTCCTATACACATATGAATAACTGGAATAACTGCTCAGACAAATACAGACCATGCGCAGACAAGATCTTTTTAGAGTGTGGCCATGCACTCATTGTGAGAGTCAGCTTTCTCTTCCAGATTCAAAAGCCTGCATTACACATCTTAATTTGTGATGGAGAATGAGCCTATTACACTAATGTGGTTGAAAGAGGTACAGAGAAGATCCTCTTTGGATTGCAAGAGAGAGAAAGAGATAATAAGCATTGCGAGGGTGTTCTAGAGGAGAGGAGACAGCAGGGATTGCTCTGTCTGGGTTACTAAGGTTTGTTCTAAGGCCAGTGGAGACAATACAGCCTGAAGGCTTTTTGCCCTAACATGCTATAGTATAACTACACTGAGGTCAATAGGATTGCAAATCAGAATTTAGCCTAAAAAAAATTATAAAAAAAATATGTTCCTGTTTTAAAGATAATATATTTTAGGCTTGAAGTATTATACTGAAAGTCTTCCGTTGTTTGCATTTCTCACAGCTCAAAAAAATAAAGTAATAATAATCCTAGGTTATAATTCTCTGTGATCAATTTTAATTAAAAAATGATAACCTTTTTATATATAAAAATATATTTATGTGTGCTAATTACACAAAGTGCAAAAGTAAAAATTAGAGTGTTAGGCAGCTTCCTCAGTAAAGTACACTTTCTTGAAATGGAACTTTTTCCAGTAATCTTGTATATGCTATAAATAGACTTCCACTGCTTAATCACTAATTTGCAAGCTGGAATTTGCATTGGTATGGAATTCAGTTCTTTCCCTCAGTTAAGATCAACGCTGAACACAGAATCTTAACGGAATAAAATTATTATTCAAAAAACTTTAAAAAGCAGGGGAAGCCCTTTGCCATTTACATCAAATGATGGCAACTGAGCCATTAGATAAAAGCAAGAAGACGAAAAAAGTGATGGATAAGTATTCACTGTATCTTTCTAGCTGTGAGATGGGAAGTACATTAAGAAGAGTGGTGACAGAAATAACAGAGCACAATTTTCTTACCAACCATTTTCAAGTTTTTAATTTTGAGAAAGTCTTGTAGCATAACAATTTTGCAACATCCAACATTCAGAATTCATTTAATGATGGCTTTTGCAAAAAGCTCCTTTGAAGACTTACACACGCTTCTTCTCATCTTTATCATAAAGTTTCAACACTTGTGTCATTCACTAATATTTAACCAAAGGATGAAATAAGAGGTAAATTTCCACTCTGCTGTTTAGACACAGAATTGAAACAGCTCCAAAGTAAAAGAGGATTCAATATCTGGAGTTTGGTTTTTTTTTTTTTGCACTAAATTTCTGTGATAATCAAAACCAAAAGGACTTTCTAGACTGAGAATACTTAAGAATTGATAGTAAATGTGAATGCTCTGCTCTCAAGGTATTCAACTTAAGATGCTTGAAAAGACAGCTTCAAAATCTGTGTAGTCCATGCTCTTCATAGATTTCCCAAGAATTTATGCTTTTCTATTTAATTGACTTAGATCAAAAATTATGGTTTGCACTTTCCCATTACAGAATTTATTATTCTTCTTGTGACTCCAACCATAATTAAAATTTTATTTACCATATGTAAGCAGAAATTGCTTTTTTGATGGCTAGATTACACAAATTATTTAAGAAATTCTATTAATCTTTGGAATTATTCTTTTTTTTCTCATGTCATACATTCAAGATATGTTTCAATGTCCTTACTATAAATTGTTCTATGGGGACAAGGACAGTATCTTCTTCTAAATTAGTAGAGCTTCAAGCATACAGTAAGTTACAAAAGCATGTCTCCAGTTTGTTTTTTCAACTTGTTCTGTGAATCACAGAGATGTTTATTTACCATAGGAGAAGAAATAGCAGAGAACAAAGAATTATAGTCGAGTTAATAAATTTATACTATGTAACATTTTGACTATGAGTAAAGGTAGATCAAATTTACTTGTTTATTTAGCCAGTTCATTTCATTTCTTGGGTCACAGTAAAATGATACCAGAGTCTTTACAACTGTTCTCTGAATTGTTTCCTGCTATCCAGCAAAAGGATAGCTATTTGACCAATCTTTCTTCAAAGCAGACCTACAGCACTTTGTTTACATTACCAACCACAGGGACTGTAATAGTCTTTGACAAAGACACGTTACTATGCAGGTTCAATGCGTTTGGTTATCAAAAAATAACTCTTTTTATAGATGCAAGAACCGTATGTGCAGATTAAAAAGATTCTGTGCTGTGGAATAGCTTGGCCCAGGTTTTAACTTTCCTCAAAACAGTTCTAATCTGGTGGGAACTTCCTCTGACTTGTAAATAGCCTTTGAAAATAGTTAGCATTCTCTGGCAAAGAGACAAAAATAAAATAGCTTGGGCCAGGTTTTCAAAGCTTGCGTACAGTTTTGTATGCCCTCTCTGTCTCAGGACTTCAAATACGTGATTTGACAGCTCATCATAAAGCCAAGGAGAGGAGGGGAGTCTAGCTTTGTATTCTTAGGATTAGCACCTAGGAAAGTTACATATCCTATTACCTTTTTGGAGGACAAAACTATTGAAAAATATGACACTTGACATCTGAGGTTTTCACTTGCCATTTGTAGGAACATAACAGTATAACACAGTGCCTCCGTTGACAGTTGTATAAGATATATTACCTAAACCCATCCAAGACAGAAAATTCACTATTTTCTACTAAAATTTGTATTACTTGTATAACATAAACTTAATACTCTTCTCACATGATTTTGCGAACTGCAGCGATGGTGATACTGCTAAATACTTTCAAGACTTTTATATCTAATGCATGAGAAGCCTGGATTGTTTCTATGATTGGACTTAATTTAGCAAATAAAGTAGTCACTTATTCATTCAAGCCAATAAACATCTAATAATCTGGAGAGTAAATCAGATTCAAGGAAGTCTTTCATATTAAAAACTTTAAAATAAACTGGATGGAGTAAAGCGTTTGTGCTTATACCTGAAGTATTTACTGATATTAGAAACCACTACCAAATTGAATCACGAACTGGAGTTTGTACGAGGGATCCTTCAGTATAAACAGCTTCAGAACTCTGGGAAAAATACATATTCATAGCCCTACTTTGATGTTAGACTCTTGTCTAATCTGATTGAAATGACAAGAAAACTTTCCAGAATTTATGAATTAATTTCTACTAATGAGTCTCCCAGGTCTGCATCAAAGCTGCAAGTCATCAAATAAATGCAATGTCTTTCATTTCTTAGTGAAGGATTTTCATGATCTTTCATGATCTACGAAGTAAAGTAGGTACCTAGATAAAGGTGATACTATAGACTAAGCATCGTGCATGTCTCTGAAATGCAGCTAACAATTAGGGATGTGACTTGACCATTTTATACAGCTATGCTGGTATTTTCTGAACAATCAACAACCAAATCTGAAGCAGGAATGAAAAGTGTCCATCAGTTCACAGCTCTTGAAGGACCTAACTGATTTATATTAGCTATTCATCTGAACTTCCTGGGATTTGTGTTTGAACAGAAGTAAGCCAATGTAGCTCTGATAAAGCCAACTGAGCAGTGCTGATTTAGGCTAGTGGAATTTAAACTCCACTGGAGGGTTTGAACGCGGAGAGAATGAATTTATAGAATATATAGTCAAATTAGACTTGCAAACCCCACTGTTTTTGTAGCACTGTTTCCATCACTTCAAATTTCTTTTGAGATGTGTGATTCAACTATGAAAATTAATTTTGCAGTCAATGCTGGCATAAACAGCTGACAAATCTACTTTAAAAGTTTCATAAAATGGCTAAACTCTATATTAAAGGAGGACAGGAAAAGCTGTGATTCAAGAGGCTTTGTGTTCCTTTCCCTGATCAACTTAATTTGTTTTAAAAAAATAAGAATTTAGAGAGTGTTAATGGGACCTAAGCATGCTTAGGAAATAAGAGTAGGCAGTTACTCACAAAGGCATTTCACCAGTCTGGGTGCAGTGCTTAGGTGCACCAGTTAGCACTGCACGTTATGAAGTCATAGCCGCTCTATGCTCTCAGGTCTCTTTACCTACACTATGTGATGACTCTGCTAGTTAAATCACTCTGGGCAGAGGCCCAAAGCCTTTCATTTCCTTTCTATGACCATGTGTTCCTACTACCAGAATGGAAGAAGATGCATGTAAATGCTAAGCATCTTGCAGTTGGTAGCTGAATTAGAATAAACTGAGATCACCGGATAGAAGGATGTGAGCTGAGATACATGATCACCGAAGAGGAAAGAATGGCAGGATTCAGCAAAAAATGAGTTGGTATACAACAGCAATATGTAAAACAGACTGTTTGTTTTTTGATTTGTAGGAAAGAGTCTGAGCAGAGGCCATTTCTGTTTTGGCAGAAACATATCCTGCTTCACAAAATCATCAGAGAGCAGGGAAGGATTTTCTTGATTTCCCACTCAAGTACAGACCCCGTAGCCACAGAAATCCATAGTTTGCATTGCAGTGGAACATTGAACATTGCACATTGCACTGTGTGGTGCAAAAACTTATCCTTGTGGAGGGAGAAAAACATTTTGTAATGGCCTATCTGCAACATTTGGTTAACCTTTATGCTCTGAAGAATGAAATGTAGGAATTTGATACCCTAAATTAAAAACAAATATATTTTTAAGGATTTCTTTAAAGAGAAGTTGCATTTTATTGCTAGTTTTATGTTCTCACACCTCCATTTTGAAAATCCCTCTTTCATTGCTGTTGAAAATCCAGGTAATAAATAAGAAGTATAGCAAAAATAACAAAGAATGTAACTTACAAATAATACTGCTTTTGGCTCTAAACTTCAAGAAAAAACATAGCTGCCATAAGAATACATTAACTTATTTATTGACTCTTCTGTGTTTTCAAATCATGGCTGAAACCTTTTAAAAGGCCATGGAAAGTAATCCAAGAATAAATCAAGTTTAAAGGAAAACAGCGTGAGGGAGACTATGAATCTGACTGAAGCGACTATGTTCGCTTCAAGATTGTTTTTCTGTGTCTATATTCTGCCTGTGAAGGATAAAGGAATGGCTGTGGTACGGACAAGCTCATTCATTTTTTTATTTAATTCAAACATTATTTCTTACCTAGCACCTTTTTCTATGGAGATATATGTTCCAAAACATTGTAAAACTTCTGTATCAATGTGGGTAGTCTATTGTGCTGTGTCTAATTCCTTTTTCTCTTTTCAGACAACAGGGTTTTAGGATTCATTGTAAGATTCTTCATCCAGGCTTGGACAATAAACACTGCATTAATGTGTTTGTACCCAACAGACCACACGATTTTTGTCAGTTTAGCAGATGGAGGTTAAAAACAACTGTATGCAATTTTTATCACATACTTGCCATATTTTTGGGGGTACTTTTCTGCACATATCTGAAGGATCTTCAAATACAATTGAAAGTATACACAAACTATATACAAGTATACAAAAATATTTACTTTATAAAAAGAGACACTAAGGCAGGTAGGGTGAGGGTGAGATTTTTAGATGTGATGCTACTTTATTTCAAACTTTAGGCCCTGGGACCTTGCTGTTCTTAGGTTCACAAGATGAAAGCTTTCACTAACATATGCAGTCATCATGTTCAGTATATTTAAACATCTGTCCTCTTAGATGCTCCTAGAAACTAAGGCATTCAAAATGATGTACACTATAGTCAGCACTCATTTGTCAGATACGAGTTATAGCTCTCTGCTCATTAAGTTATAAGCAATGTACATTACTGTTAACTACACGACCTTCTTATCCTGTTGACATCAGTTTTAATCACTGCCTGGCATCCTCACATCTGATCTGCTCTTTCCTAAATCCTCCTGTTGATCTTCTGTCCCTCCAAAGTTCTTCATAAACCTGACATAAAACTGTGTTCAGTTTGCAGCAAGATCTTTTTCCTAATGGTAATATTAACCCAGTCTTTGCAAGCAAAGAGATTCTTAATGTCTTGTTTCTTTAGAGAAATAGGTAACTTCTAGGCAGAAGGCCAGGATCTTGGCTAGGATCAGCCTCTTATGCCCCATCTTCACACGGAAAGGCAAGTAGCCCTTGTGTTTTTTCCTGCAGCAGTTGCTGGCTGCCAGATTAGCTTCTGGAGGCCAGGGGCATCTGAGCACACTGAATTGGAACTGGGTTGACTGTCAGCCAGCTTGGAGAGGAGGGAACCACAAATGCTTTAAAGCCTTCACTTCCTCTTCCATTTTCCAGTCCTTTGCCAAGGGCAGCTCATTTAGTCTGGAGAATCTAGCCACAGGAATCCAAAATCTATTTAAAGATGTACATTCATGAAAGGACAGTGATCCTGATTTGATCTTAACTCCAACACAGTTTTAAGTTTGACTTTACCAGGGTCCAAACCCACAGAGTTTTAGATTCCATAAACAAACCAAGAATTACTACCTGCTATAATGGGGTGAACAAAATGCTTTGTTTGAGAGTGTAACTGCACTAATCCTGCATCTTTTGATTTATAAAAGCTTGCAGTTATTTGCTGTTCCTGGAGCTAGACTTGCTTTGGGTTTGTTTAGAGGCCAGATTGGGAACTTTAGGAAAAAATCCTTGCAGCTACAGCCTTCCTTTCTAGTATCCAAAGTATTTCCCTTTCACCTTTTTTTCAAGTGGGAAAAGATCAGGGAATTTAGATTTTTATTAATGAAGCAAGCTCACTCATAATATTGGGCTGATAACCCTAAAACTCCAAGGTTGTACTTGACATACTCAAGTGCTCTCAGTTGTAATTCTAGCAAAAGAATTGTAAAGTTTTCTGAGCTACCTTGATAATTAATTTTTAATACATGATTACATAAAAGAATAGTTTGAACCCACAAAATTTACTTTTAAATTTTTGCTGCAGTTAAATAATTTGAGTAACATGATAGGCTGAATCTTTTAGCCACTACAATTATAATTGTAATGAGTCTCAATTTGCTTAATTCTGAAAAACAGATTACTTAGGGTTTGCTATGTTTATTAGCCCTGTTTTATACTCAAGTATGTAAAAAACTGATTGTTCTTCCTACATATATTTAAAGAAGGTAATTATCATGTTAAAATAACTTATTTTTTGGTTTTAATCCTAAAATCCCTCTGTTTTCCTCAGTTTTCATTTCAATGAAAGCAAACATTAAATCAGAAAATTTACTTTCGTTTAGAAATAAATGTAATGTCACTTCTGTGTCAGAATCAATACCAGAATAACTTACAGTGTGGATTGCTTCATTTTAGTGCTTCACTTAAAAAAAAAAAAAATAATAAATCTGCACTCTATTCTCAAAGATTAAGTAACATGGTCTTTCCAGACAGTATTTCATCAGTTCTCAGATCATTATAGAGAGACAGGCTCTGATTAAATGCCTAGGCTGATGGTGTTCAAACACGCTGGATAATGTAACAAAACAAACAGCATTAAAACAGTAATGACTGGGAGTAGCATTACTACAGATTTTTAAATACAGAAGGAATGTAACGTTGATTCTCTGCTACTGACAAACAAATACCGATTGTTTCGAAAATTTCTGGTAATTATGGAGATTTTTACAAGTCAAAATATATTTCCAGTTCAGCTATCTGGAAAAAGCTTCTTGAACTTTGTGTCATCAGGGGTTTTTTTGATGAACCAGTTGATGACTGATTCCTTTCTCTTACGAGGGCAATCACAGAAAGTAACCATGCTTAGATGAAAAATTCCTTGTAAGGTTATTTAAGGGAAAAGGCTCCAAAATTACACATGGCTTGCTTATCTTTCATTTATATCTCCTTAGTTTCTCTAATCAATCTTTCTCTTGATATTTAACATTATCTCACTAGGTCACTGCATAAATTTGTCTGTACTGGGTTAGAAAAATATTTCAGAGTGGTCAGCTTCACTGGCCACTCTCTGCAAAGTCCTAAGTCCTCTCTCAGAAGGCCTACATGCATACTGTGAATATACATAATGATAACAGAAGAGTGCCACAGAGCCTGAACCTCCCTCCCATTGTTCTCCCCACATTTTTGCCCTGTCTAGGAAGCCCATACTTCTTTTTCCCCAGCCTCAGAGGGGAAAAGAAATTCTGGGCTACAATGGCCCAAATAATACACGAAGTTATTTCTTTCAAGGTTAAAGCAGAAGGGAGATATTGCTTTGGCATACAACAATTTTGCAGAACAAAATTAAATTTCTGGAGTAAAATGAATAATCTACAAAAATTAAAGCTAGTTTGAAACCACTGTGCATAATGAAAAGCTCATACATACTCAATTCTTGAATGCAGGAAGGATTCCTTCAGTGTCCTTGGCATTCAAAATTTCCTAAGCTATTTCATAAAAATTCAGGAAAATTGCCTGAATCCAAGTGTGAGCAGTGCACTTTTTGTAAATAGTAAAATGGAATAGCCCATTTCTGGATTGCAGTGATTGTTCAGATTTCACCAACACAGAAATACCAGCTGAAAAATAGTACTAATGGAAACTGTGGTGTCTCTCTTACATTTTTGCCCAAGTAAAAAGAACACAAAGCCAAACAGGATTACCAGCAGCCATTCCTTACCACAATCAATCAAAAGCTAGTACCATTTTCAATGGATATTTCATAGGAAAAAATTAGTTTAAGGAGAAACATGATTTTCAACATTGCCAAGTTAATGCACTGTTCCAGGACACAGCCATGCACTGTGGGGTCTCACGTAAAGCAGGAAATATTTGGCCACAGTTTCAGTCTTAGGCCTTGATCCAGAAATATGATCCATGTGTGTAGACTGCTCAGTCTGGAACTTCTGCATGAGTGGGATTCAATTGCATCAGACCTCTGCAGCCTTTAAGAAAAGATATGGAAGAAGGTGGTGGAATCTGGGCTGGGGAATGAGAAGAAAGGTATTTTCAGGGAGTAATGAGAGTTGGGGAGATTGCATAGCAGATGGGTTGCAATGTTTCAGCAGATGTTATGGGCTGTGTGGAGGATTCTTGCACTTCCTCACTATACCCTGAACTGGGATGCCCCCAGTTTCCCCAGTTCTCTTGCATATGAAATCCCACCTCAGACTCCTTAAGCCATGTAGTTCTCATTCTCTACTCCCTAAGCAACCTCTGCTTTCCTTCTTTTTTTCAAATCTTTATCTTCCTGGGAAGAGGCTGTACAGGTCCTGGGCCTATTGCTATCCTTATAAAAAAGAAACAAGAGCAAGAGGGAAGAGAGCTCTGCAAAGGTGGACTTTCTGCTCCTCCAGTGACCAGCAATAACTGCAGAAGGGAGGACCATCTCTGTTTACATTTTTCTTACCCTCTTACCAGCAGCAGTGGAAGAAGGGCTGTGCAAATAGAAAGTGGAGACAATTTCTCCAGGTACTGGTAAAACTAGCAGTTTGTTTAGAGGACTCCAACATTTTGAGCTTCAGCTCAGATGTACTTTGCGGAAGACAGCTATATGAACTTGTACAAGAAAACTGACCTACAGGTGTAAAGATTCATTACCTCCACCTTATTAGTGTCTTTGATAAAACTTCAATAGTGCAGCAGGAATAAAATAATCCAAATGACAGCCAGTGGTTGCGCCAAATGCTTCTCCTTTCCAATAAATGAGAAACGTGAAAATACAGACTAATGCAAATAAAACCAAGTGACTGGTTCGTTAAAAAAACAGCATAACTAAAGAGTACAAGGCAAAAGAACACTGTGTTCTTCATCAGTATTTTTCTAAAGTTCTGCTATTATCTGCAAACAACACTTGGACATAATTTGTATAAACTGAATGGGTTTTTGGTACCTGTCTGATCTATTTGGGACTCATAAAGAGTGGCTGTGCCTAAGTTCTCTATCCAAGTTCCTCCATGACCCAATCTCACCGTACTATCAACAAATAAAACACAGGATGTATTTCACTTTAGACAAAAATCACCCACTTATTCAAAAAGCAGAAGGGAAAAGGAGGCCTTTTTTTACAAAGTAGCATAGAAAACAGCAAGAGAATTTGCCCAGAAAGTAGAAATTTCATCACTACTTTATCCTGAGGAGGCTCAAATTATAGTTTTTATCTTTCAAGAGCACCTAAGTTTTTACGCTATGTACATTAAGCTGATACAGAATATTCTGTGGCCCTCATCTGGAAGATGAGATGATATTTAAAAAGGAACATTAATTTTGCGACCTAAGGCAGAAAAAGGCAAACAAGCTGAGTGGGTTGATTGCTCCCACACATTTAAGATATGGGGTATAGAGAAAGCAAAATTGATTAACCCAAGTTAGACTAGAAAGTACACATAGGTAAGACCATGGATAAGGGGTTAATGTCTGAGGAGGATGTCTGTAGACTCTTCTATTACAGTCCAGAGAGCTTAATTGGCCTATAGCAGTTTTCTCTGTTTCTTCCACTGCTGGGGAAGTTAAATGTAGTCACATGAAGTTAACCCCCTGCTTGCTGCTGACAGGTTATATTGTCCCTGAGTTCTGTCCCAAAATAACTTTCTGGAAGTATATGTATGTTTGTGATTTCTTTTGTTAATGCATTTTCAGTTCTCTGAATTCTCGCATTCTCATGGTGCCATACAAGTGCCATTGTGAGGAACTGCCAAGAAAACAATAATAACATAATTTAATAAAGCCAGACATTTCTTAGTTCAGCTTCAGTGAAGAAAAAACTTGCCACACCAGCAGCTGAAGGATGCTGTGTCAACAAGATGGAATGTGACTTATTTCATGCTGCGATGTGCATTAGAACAGAAATCAGGGCACGATTACTGCTTGATGTGTGGGGTTTGTTCAGGCATAAGAGCAGTACTTTGAGAGTGCACTATGATGGAAAACATCTGGCCCATTTGGGCCTCCACTTTCATAGCCAACCTGGATATGCCCACCAACAATAAGCCAGCTGGTCATTCCTTTCATAAACACCAGCTAAGTATCATCTGCTGATACTCATTTAGGAAACATGTTAAAAATGAGAGACCTAGTTCTGTGAAAAAAAAAAAAGAAAAGCTTGTCTTCAAGAAATTTGACTGTCCTTTCCTGAATGTAACAAATCACAAACCTAACACTTTGTGCTGTCAGACAAGAGGCGTGGCATGGTGATGCCTTAGACACAATTTTTTTTTCTAAGCCATAGGGAGCAGGATATTCTGCAACAAAAGAAAGAACACAGCTTGCACAGGTTTTGATTCATTTTCCCTCCAATATTGCCACATAATTTATAGGATAACCACAGGCATGGAATTTGAATAGTTTCTGTGATTGATGCAAGAAGAGAATAGTTCCACACAAGAACAAAAAAAATAGAACAAAAGTCTGTAACAAACAAGAAAACTAATTTTGAAGCAAAGAAAAGTCTCCAAATCCTGGACTCAAAAAAGATGAGAATCTAATAACTGGGCTACTTGGCTATTTTCCTTTTTCTTTTCTTTTTCTTCTGAATTACAGTTTAGCCTTCCAAGGGGTTCTCTTTCTCTCCCTAATTGGCAAATCAAAATATTTTACAAAAAAGGTAGATAAGAAGAGATATTTTTTGCAATGTTTAACAACTTTGTGAGAATGAAACCAGATAGCAGACACTCTGGCTGTGTTCCTCATTTCTGTGTAGGTTTCTACAGCATTTTCTACTTTTTACTTAAATTTATTGCTTGAAAAAGAGATCTTATACAGTTTGGTCACTTGCCCATGCTGTTATTTATGCTGTTTCAAGTTTTCCCTAATATTTATACTTCAGTGCATGAATATACATGTATTTTGAATACCACATGAGATCTGACTTATGACTTTAAGAAAATACAAAGCACAGGTAAACATAAGTTGTGATACTGTCACATCTGGAGAGTCGTGTACTGAAGGATTTCCATCAGATGGAGCTAGAGAGGAGAAAAAAGCATTTAGCAAAGTGCACTACACATTTGAAATAAAACAGATGTGTTTTCAGTCAGTGATGTAACTTAATGTAACATTTGGCATGACATCTGAAGTGCCAGTGTGCTGTGTTCTGCTTCACATCCACCCTCACACCGCTAGAGATACCTAAATGGGTTCTGAGAGAATTTTCATCCTTTATTTTCTGACTTCTTTCCTTCCCTTCTCATCATGCCTTCCCTCTCTTTTCTCCAAAAGGAAGTCTTCTAACCACAGAAATAAAAGATAAACAAACTCTTCCTTTCACTAACAACAACACTATAAAGAAGCACTAAAAAGGATTTTATAGCAAAAAATCATAATGGTATGAAGAGAAAGCAAGATTATTCTGCTTCACTTGATAAATGGGAAAAATGAGAAAAATGGGGAAAAAAGAATAATTGGAATACTAATAAGAATAACAACAACAATAATAAAAAAGCAAAAAAAGAAGAAGCCTTTTTCAGTGTAAGTTTTTCAGTTCCATAAAAATCCTAGAATTCCTACTAGCTGCTAACAGTAACAGTCGCTTTACCAATGACATTGGTAATAACATATGGTGACTAAAAATGAAGGTTCATAAAATCTGTGTATCTGTCTGTTAAATAAGCTCAGTGATTCTGAAATAGTTATCTAAATCCTTTGATAAAGCTGCAGTCCTGTTTAAAAAAAACATCTTTTCTCGAGCTAAGTGAACAAACTAATTAGAGACCAAGGTAGAAAGCAGTTTATGCAGATGTTTTGATAGGAGATCTTTGACCTTTTTTTTTCCCAAAAAGAATCATCTGAAAGACGACGGAAACTAGATGTGATTAGTACAAATGGGTTTAAAAGGAAGAGGAAGAGCGAGTTTGTTCTATTGGAAGCTATAACAAGCGATATCACCTCTAAGTACTCATTTGGATGCTGAGGTCAAAATTCTAATGACCAACCACATTTCTATTGTTAATTTGGACTTTTACATCACAACTCAGAAATATACACTCAATCACTAGAATGTGCTTTGGGCTTCCGCATTAACAAAATCCATCACTACTGTTTGCACAATCTTACTAGTGCTTTCAGACACTAAATCTTCATTTGTGGGAAAATTAATGGATAATAAAGAGTCTAATCAGGAGGAATTGATATTTCTTGTGTAGGGAGACAACAATAGAAAGGTTTTTCACAATTATCATTTTGGGCTAGTCATCTTCATGTCACTGTTAATTTCTCATGAGTATTTTATTGAGATCCATTTGGGGAGAAAATTTGAGGTCTTAACACAGATTTGCCTAACAAAAAAGCATATTTTATTTTTTTTCAAGCAGATACTACCCACTTCACCAGAAATAGGAAAATATATTTGACTTAAGTTATGAGACAATTACAATATCACTTGCTAAAGAAAACATGGTGAAACTCAGAAAGCAATTCCTAACTAACTGGGTATCATTTGTTATAGTCAACATTTAAATAATTCTATATAAACTAGCGTATTTGTAAAAGCCATTATTTGATGAATTCTATCTAAATTGTTTGACCAGTCCTAAGGAAAAATTTGCATGAAAACTTTAATTGGTTATAAGACTGAAGTTCCACTTCCAGGAACCTGAGCCCTTAGGAAACTAAAGAGTGTTTTTAACCAAACTTGATGCACCTAACTTAGCCAGCTAGGTTTCTTTATAGTCAGTGAAGAGAAACAGGCTCCTTCACTGGGCAATTCAAGCACTCAAATTAGGTTCTTGCCATGGATCGGCACTGGAAGAAAGCTATTTATCTCCATTAATTATACAGGAAGCCTGAGGAGATTAGCCAGTTAATCAAGCTGGGTGAAGTTAGGAACCTTAATTCAGTAGGCTAAACATTCTGCTGTGATTTCTGCAAGCTGCCGGTATTTATGCTTTCAACATACACTGTAACCACTTTTTTGAAAGGGTGTTAAATTTTTATGTCACTCAGACATTACTGAAACTTTATCATTAACATTTCCTATACATGAGAAAGCTTTATATGGCAAAGTTTTTGCTGGAAATATTTTAGGAACTATTAACTCCATATGGATTTTATATGTGAATTTTGTATGAGAGCTCTCCTTTATAGCCACAGATATTTAAATGTAATTTGTACAGATCAGTAAAACAATACCTTAATATTCCTTCGAAGTAAAATATTTTTCTTCTTCCTACTGTCACAGTGGGCTGCGTGCAAAATATTTTGTGAATATTTTCTTAGAAATAGTGAAAGAATCTTGCTGAAGAGGTGCAATAGATTATTTGGATGAAAACAAGTTATTGGCATCCACTTTTTCACTTCCAAGGTGAGCCAACGGTAACAGAAGGAGCAATATATTGCCCTACTGGAAAGAGCAAAAAAGCACACAAAATTCAGAAGAAACCACAAATTCAAACCCTGATGCCATTTAAGTCCTGAATCTCAGCTAACTGAAAGCAGGCAACTTTCTACCACTTACTTAAATGAAACCATGTTTCAGTCCTAAATGATAAAACATCTTCAGTGGAATTATTTCCTATTTTCCTACTTTTGATAATACAAAAAAATGTAAAATACACAGGAAGTTTAAGGAAAAATAGCCAGGTTCTAATAGTTGTACTTTTCCTGAGCAGTATATTACACCTATTGACTGCAGAGGCACAAGTGGTGGGAGTGAGAATTCTGGAATCCAGTAGTGTATGGGAAAAAGGAAAAGAAGATGCAGGAACAGTTTTGAATTCACTCTAAACAATGCTCTGCTGCTTGGTGCTTCCACCAGTTACTGAAGAGTGAAAGAAAAAGAGCAGGCCTGAGTAACTTGAAAATAAAGAAACAACACTATAGACATAACTGGGATAGTTCAGAGCTTGTCACTGGACCAGGAAGGTTATGCTTATACTACATGACCAATTGAATATGACCTCATTATCACCGAGAGTGCTGTTTTGTACACAGACATCATATATAAACTTTGGCAACATCTACCCACCATGTACTGCCAGTGACACCACAGAAACCAGCCTGAGTATCATCTATTCCATCCAAACATTTAAACAAATAGAAATGGTTGACACCTCCACCTTGATCAATACAGCGTGAACCAGAGGGTTCAGAGAAACATCTCTTGGTAAAGAATGCAAATAAAGGAAGGGCTCTACTCAGTAAATAAACAGTACATATTTAACATAGCATGCTAGGCCTTTATGGCATGGCTGTTTTCATACCTAGGACTTTCAGCTTAAAGCACTGCTTAGAAACCTGACTGGGAAGTTAGGAGTGCCGGGAAAATCAAGACGAAGGATGAAACCAGATTTTGTCCCTGAGAAGTACTCAAGGGAACTATGTTTAGATTAAGGCACTTTAGCTCAAACCTGCTAAATTAACTCATTATATTAAAATATTTTTTTTTTTTTAAGTGCTGGCCAAAGTTTCTAGTGATAATATTTAAAGTACAGGTTAAAGTTATTCAATATAGAAATACTTCCAGGAGTCTACAAAAGGCTTGAAACTGTAGAACTGGGAAGAATGGTTTGCCAACTTTACCCTAATTGATCATAAAACCTATTGCTCTGGAGAGATTTCACCAGTGCTCTCCCATCAGAAGACTTCCGAGCACAGCAGCAGATGAAAGAAATGTGGTTACCCATCTAATGATTTGTGAAAAAGAAAAATCCTAATAAGTAAATATTTGGTATATTGGCTTTATTTATACCAAAATATTTGGTTTTATCTTAGAAGTAATTTGTTTAAGTCAAAGTCAGTCACATGTAATGAGTCCTCTGGGAATTCTTAAGAATTATTTTACTTTTTCAGAAGTTTCTAAGCTCTATGTTCCTCTAGATGAGGGAATATATGTTAATCTTCTCTCATATCCTGTTAAATGAAACAATCTGTGTAAGTAAGAGTTATGACTATGTTCTCTACTCAAATCACTTCTTTAACTCATACAGAGAATTACCCTTACTGCATTCTTACTGTGTTTTCTGAAGATTATTGAATGCTATCAGACAACAGTAGGTCAGCCAGACCTGGATCTTCTAGGTCTAGTGCAAACCTACTGAAATTGATTAAAATCATCCAGCAAATTTAATGAGATTTGGCTCAATCCTTTAAAACTCTATTTGCTTCCAGTGGCAATTTCCTCATACTGGCTGCTGTTTTAAAACATACCTCAAACCTCAGCTGGGGAGATCACCACTGACATAGGGAATAGATTGCTCTCTGACTATGTTTACAGCAGCAAACGGTCTTTGGACTAGCTGTAGTTTAGACCCATTAACTGAATGTTCATTTGCAGAGTGTTAGATGTGTTCCTGTTGGGCATCTTCCTGTTTAGTTTCACTCTGAGACCTCTTTTCAATGCAATCCAAAGTACAGCGTGTAGGGATAATTGAGAGATTCGCTGCACTCCTTATTTTAACTGAAATACTACAGGGATAAAAATCAATATCCTCTTGCCTCGCAAGCTTGCTTGATTTATCAAAGCAGTGGTACTTTTGCCCCAGTAAACACCCTGACAAGTAACATGTTAAGATAACGTGATTGCCTATTATTATCATTTGGGAACATCATATTTAGCAAGGCTCAAAGCTCTAAAAGATAGGAGTTACAGACTTAAGGTAAAAACAAAACCCAACTGAACTGCTCCTTAGTGCTGCATTTATATGTTAGAAAAACTAGCATGTACATTGTGTATGTATTATACATGTAGTTCTGTTTCTGAAAGACCAGCTATGTTTTTAGATGAGATGTATCACCTAGTAACAAATGTGATGATAGTTTGACCTAGGCTGGTTTAAGTATCATGCTCTAAAAAGAAAAAGACAGAATGTATCTTATAAACTATCAGAGCAGAACTTAAAGACGTAAAATCAAGACCGAGATATTTAAAACACATTGTTAAAAAATGTGAGTTTTGCTGAACTCTGTGGTTTGGAGAGGTGCAAGAACATTCTAGGCAACCCTAATTCTTGTTAAACTGTTATTTAATTTCCATTGTTAAAATCAGAAATGTTCTTAGTGGCATTAGCATCCAGTTCCACATTTTTGTTGCCGTACAGATGTACAGCTAATCTCTACAGCAGCTAGCAAATGGCAGAGGATGCTTTCAACTTCCAGTGTGTTCCTCATCCAAACTGTACATCTGGAATAGTGGAAAGCAGAAGTTAAATGGATTTTGAAGTGTTTTGAAGACAGAGTCACTGAACAGGAGGGGGAAGCAGAAAAAAGTTGAGGGTCATGAACTGACATTTTTATTCGATGGTATTTACAATAACTGAAATAAATGAGAGTACCTAGGATTATTTTTTTCCCCACTTTTGTCCTACTTTCTGCATGTCTCTATCTCTGCAAAAGGACACTAACCTCTTTATCCCGCAGTCTAAAACTACAGCTGTTCTTCCTAAGCTCACATGTTAAGAGTTAGCCTAATCTTTCAGTTTTTAAATATGTGGGTACTCTGCAAGTGCATTCAGTCTAGCCTGTATCTTTAAAAAAAGATTTGTAGGTGGTCACTGAATGTAAAATTCTGCTATCCTTTAACTGCCTGTGAAGCTTATTGGTCATCAGATACATTTTTTCAATAAGGTATATAAATGCCAGCTGGAAGATTCCAAATGATTTTCTAAAGTATGTGAAAGGTACATGTTTAAAAATACTTTTGCATTTTACTTGCAAATGTACATGTACTTGTTGAATTCATTTTCTATTTGTTTTCCACTTATATTGTTTCCTTAGAAATGTTAAGGTTACATATATTTTTTCATAATTCATGTGAATTATTTAATTAAAAAATATTTAGAATAAGTATTTAAATTTAACCACCCTTTACTATTATTAAAGGACCCATTTTTAATATCATTAAAGAAAAATATTCTAAAACGATCAACTGGGACTTTAAATTCTTCTTTGAGGGAAATATCATAAATTCTAAACTCTTTTAGTATTGTAATGGAAATGAATCAAATAAATACAAATATCAGAAATGTTCAATCACAAGAAAGTGCAGAAAAATACTTTGGAATAATCTAAACATCCCATTTTGACATGACCATATTAGAATTGTATCCAGTAGGTAAAACAATATCAGAATGTTCTGATTTGAAAAAGGTGGAATAGAATTAATTTAAATTCTTAAAATCATTTTCTCTTTAAAGAAACTTAAAAGTTTTTGAAAATTTTCATAAAGCATCTTACTTTTGATAAATCAGAATTTTCAATTTAAATATTACCAAAATATTCTAGCTAACTCCAAATATTAATTTAGCAGTAAGCTTATGTTTACACAATCTTCCATCCCAAAGTATTTTATGTTCTCACTTATTGAACTTGAGCATATTTCCATAATTTAATCGTATCTTTGAGACTCTGTTGAAGCCTTATTTGCATTTAATATCCCTAAATGTCCATTCTGATTTCAATCTAGACTTCTCTTCTCTTTGAAGATCGGAGTTCCAAGCAGTATAATTTCCCTTAATATTATCTGGTTCTAATATCTCTCTGAGAGAAGACATGTTTGCTGAAATTTTATACCACTTGTCAAACCTGAGCATTTCTGTTTTGATTATTCTACCAAATACTAATGCTAGCAAAATCAAAGATGCGATATTTATGTTTGAGAATAGCAAACACAGATCAAAAGGCTTTTCTAAGCATACAAAGTACATCATTGTTATTTGATGAAAGATATCAACTTCTGTATAAAGCACAACTGCTGAATTTCATGCGAGTATGTACTGTTTTTTTCTAAATAGCTATGCATATAAATTAATAGAAATTAATATTCAAGGTGATATCATCATGACATTTTTTCTTGCTTTTCAAGTAATTCTGCTGCAGAGCTAATGCTAGCAAGTTGCCTTCTCAGAAGAAATACATGGAAATTATCATAAATACAGCACCCATGTTGCAAAGGTTTTACAGACATCAGCATTTTCTATTTGCAACTCAGAAGTCTGCATCCTTAATATAGTTAAGGCATGCTTAACTGAATTGCGTAATGTTTAAGGCTAGAATTTTTATTCTGTCTGAAAAACTTAGGTGTGGTGAGAGTTATGGGCTATGCTAGTTCTGTTGTGATTACTGATTTTAGTGTTACACGTGGAAATTCATTCCTCCCGTCATCACTTCTGTGACTTCTTAGGAGACTTGAGACAAATTGCATACCACCCATGGGGTTTGTTTTGGTTTTGCTTGCCTGCCAGTTTACACCAGCCACACCTCAATGCTTGTTAATATTCACCAAATACTTATCAGATAAAACCACAGAACCTAAAAGAATTCAAGGGCTGAGTAAAATGTTGAGATCTTTGAAGATACTGCACTGCCCAAAGACAGAAAGAACTGTCCTCACATAATTCTGACAGACGCTTGTCTAACTTCTCATAAAGGAGATTCCACTACCTCTCTGAGATTTTTCTGTCTTTAATTATCTTTAATTATATTCAATTATCTTCATTATTAAAACAAATAATATAATCCTGACGATAATCTGAAGACCACTTCTTCTTGTACCGCCCCTCACAAACATGGGAATAGGTTCTTTCTTTCCTTCACAGCAGCTCTTTTTATATATTACACTGTTAGCAGGTCTCTGCTTTCTCTTCTCTGGATAAATAACTTCAGATTTTTCTCGTTTTCCTTCTGGGTCATGTTTCTTGGACCTGGGAAAGTCATTGCTCTCCTCTAGAATCTGACTGGTTACCATCTTTCTACAAGTGTTGTATCTGCAGCTGGACACATTATTTCAGCTGTGGCTTTTCTGATAATGCTTTCTGCTTTAAACTTCCTTCAGCTTCTGCTGAGAAGAGCAGAACTATGTCACATATTGCAGCACAGTATTCTGTTCTTATATCCTAGTGTGATGTCTGGCTCTTTCAAACCCAAATTACACTGTTGACTAACATTGCTTGTGACCCAAAATAACTCCTTAGTCTTTTTCTATACAACTGCTACCTAAGTACCCCTTTCTCAATCTGTGCTTTTGCAGTTGAATATTCTTTTACATTACCTTACATTTTGTCCCCACTGAATCACATGCAGTTTTTTCTAGCACATCTCCAAATCTTTGAATACCTCTTTGCTCCTCAAATGGCTATAATAAATACTTGGAACTGCAATGCTTTATATGACCTGTTTTTCACAACAGAAACATACTGACAATATAGAAGAGTGATTTTGGATTTAAAAGGTTTTGCAGCTACTTTGTTTTGATATTCTACATACTAAGAAATGTTCTGTCATTGCTGCACAGAGAATGTTTGGGTGTCTACTTTAAGGCATAAAACAGACCACTTCACATGTGTTGGGGTTTCTTTGTCCTGAAGCGGAAAATGCTCAACTGGTAGGTTTGAATTCTGTTCCTATGCTCCTTAGTGAATTGTCATGCACTTCATTCATTTGCTATCCCATAACTACTACTAAAAAACAACTGTACCTTCTCTGTAAGACAAATCAACCAATATAAAGTAGGTGGGCAGATAATGTTTCAGGAATGGAAAATGCTAAACATTCTACTTCAGAAAGGAATTTAAAATAATAAACACCTATGAAAACTCCAGTGACTTTCTGTCACACTTTCGAAAAAGCTGTTTCTACTTACTGCGTCATCCTTTACAGACAGCGTTGCTCACTGCAGTCTCTGTTCCTGTTGCTGAATGCATTCTGATGAAATGCGATTTTCTGCCTGCTGAGTGCAAGAGTTAAAACAGAATGCTACTCAATAAGCTACAGTAACCTGCACTGCTAGCCAAGTAGCAGATTTGTTTAAAGGTAGACATTTCCTACCAACACCTCAGAAATCCCTAAGTGAAAATTGTCTAGAACCAGGTAGGCAAAAATAAGCTTTCGTAAACAAATGAAAAAGGGAAGTTCTGTTTTGGAAATCCCACAGTATCTAGATTCATTGCTCTCTGTGTTTATGAAATTTCAAACAAAAGATTTTGTTAATTTGCAAGGATGTCCCATCGAAAGGTAAGATATTTATAAAATCGTCAATTCACCTCAACTCTTACTGACCAGTAAGCAACCTGAACTCTTACTGACCAGTAAGCAGCCAGAATTTTACACAGCTATCACAATCTGGATAGGCTGTAAATTATTAAGTCATCACACAAGGTAAGAAAAAAATCCTGCTATTTTTCTCATAGCATGTGGAAACAGAAGGTAACCAAGAGCTGATCATATGATGTAATGAGCTTGTTTACAAAGTAAAAAAAAATGTCCCAAAAGCCAGAGACCCCCAGTTTTTTCTTGAGTTTCTTAGGGGACAGATTTTGCCTCTCCCGTGTGCTCTCAACCTATTCTCCTCCTGTACCATGTTCTGACCAGCTTCATTTTTTAGCAAGGTGAGCAGGTGTGAAAACATACCATCATCTAGGTATAAAGAAAATACATGTATAAAATTTATAGTGTCTACTCTGGCACCTGGCAGTGTTCTGAAGGGTGCATTATCAGAAACAGAACAGAAATTAAATGGTACAGATTTTAAAACTTCAATACCATACTTGGATCCCATACCAAGCCTGGGACCATGTTTACCCACTGCACCATGATACCTGATAATCACTATCCACAAACAGGCATGCAAACAATTCAGATGAAGGCATTGTTACTATTTATTTGATCTGGAAGCACTAAACTTGCCTATAACTGATCAGCAGAACTACAAGCTCCTAACACTGTTAGCCATTTCTCCTTTCCATTTGTTTCACTGGTAAAACATGTTATCCTATCACGTTATCTGACACACAACATCCTGTTCCTGATAGGAGGAGAATCCCACTGTCCTTGCTAGACACATTAGCTTCCCTTCTCTCTCACCCTTCTAGTAACTGAATAGAAACAGGATACACAGCCTATGCCTCACAGCCATGGAATCAAAATTTTAAAATTAAGTACTTTACACTCTGAAGACAAACTGAGAGGCATTCACAGAATAATATTGTGTCCTCAAACCACTAATGTGCTTCTAGATTATATTCCTAGTTATCCAGTGTAAATTACTTGTCTCCTGCAGTGTTTGAAATGTGCTTATTTTTTCCCTATCCCACGTCACAGAAATTAATGTATATTAATCCACAGAAAGAAGCTACTGGTAAAAATCGCTTTCAGTCTTGTGAATATCTAATACGTAAATTTTAAAAAGACTTTGTTGGAGACATTTTAATCTATGTGGTTCTCAAATCACTGTGCATCCTAAAACTGTCATGTGTAGTATTACATGCCTGAAATATATAACACTTAAGGTAGCTATGTGAGTGAGAATACCGTGACCATGTGATCCCACTGCTTCCAATACTTACCCTGTGGGTTAACAATGAAGGGGATTTTCTGTCTAATCAAGAAGCTGTTAAAAGAATCCCCAAACAAATAAATATTACTTAATTGTAATCTTATCTTTTGTTTTCTTCTTTTGTAACATCCAGATGGGAAGAGACACATAGCAACAAAGCAGTCAAGTCAGGCAGAAAAAAAATGAAAGTCCTCAAGAATTCTCCAAAAGACTGAGTCTGCAGAGTCAGTTACTATGTAAACTCTACGCTTCGTAAGTCATTTAAAGACTTAGCACAAGTGGCTTGTGGTTTAATCTTTTAATTCCACTACTCTGCAAGTTTCCTTGTAGGTTCATTGAGCAAAGAATTCAGACAAAATATCTGGGGCCCTTTCTTCTAGCAGGAGCTGGGTATGGAAAAATGCGCAGTACTGGAACTCCTAGAAGAGTCTGTGAACTAACCTCAAAATTTACGTGACATAAAAGCCATTATATTTCAGGGATTCTTGTTTTTCAGACTGTGTATATTTACAACATCAGATGCTTGCCATAGGAGGCACTCCCTATCAGTGAACATCTGTGGAATGTATTCAAGCAGTTACAGCTAAACATACAAATTTGTGCACCAGGTCAAAAAGAAAATATAGCAAGGAGGAAATCACATTTACATTTTTGAAGATAGTTTATAGATGCTGTGCACGGTTGTAAAAAAGCTCGGATCGGTGTGCTGAAAATCTTAAAAATGCACACACACACATTCCTGTTTTCTCTAATCAGAATTTTAATTTAGATTGTCAATAACTCCAGAATTAAAGTAAATCTAGTTTAACGTATTGTAGCCACACTTGGCTAATACCCTGAAGTTCATAGTAATATATCCCTGGCAGTGTTCAAGGCCAGGATGGACAAAGCCACGGGCAACATGGTCTAGTGTGAGGCATCGGGGTTGGAATAAGATGGTCTTAAGGTCCTTTCCAAACCCTAACCATTCTATGATTCTATGATAAATAACATGGTTGTGGTAGATAGGATATATGAAGAAGAGAAAAACATCTACCATATGGGCTTCTTGTAATTGTTTTAGATTTGGTGAAGGAATACATAGGCAGTAACCAGAAGCAGACCAGGCTGGCAAGAAGGAACCGATGATTTCTGCTTTTGATCTGATGGTTGAAATATATATACTGAAGTTAGCATGTTGTCTGCTTGAACCTAGCATATTTTACTCTGATTCACATACATTTTATTTGCATAGAATTTAACTTTGTAAAGTAACACAAAATGAATAACAGTATGAAAAAGCTGTAACAACTATCACAATTTTTTATGTCTTTACTATTGAAAACATAAGCATTGATGTATTTTATGTGAAAAGTTACTTTAGCTTTTTCCTAAAGTTATGTCTCAGTGACAAAACAACATAGGCTGAAAAGTCAAGATATGACATTTTTTTTTCAGATCATATGGAGTAAAATGATTTATTAATAATGTTCTAATAAGACATTATAATCTTTATTAATATAGACATTTAAATATTTTAATTTTGAAACTTTTTAACCAGTAGAGAAGCAACAAGCCCTACAGACTCCTAAGAGGAAAAACTTATGCTTTTTTTTTCTCTCTTGAGTTTTTGAATTTTTAATTAACAAACCATAAATATAAGTGATTTTACAAGCTTAATAGTCTCCTGAATATTGAGCTTGTCTATCACCACTATCACCAGTCCTGTAGTGAACAGTCAAGCACACAAAACTTTGTGTTGCAGATACTGAATCACAACTGAATCTCTTGGAATTAGCATAGCTAATTTTTCTCCAGACAAAATCCCATTCATGCAAGGATTTAGAATATGTTTTCATTTCAAAGTAAATCTATATCCTTACTTTGGTGTGGCTTCTACCTAGCCATAAACTATGATTCACATTAGGATTACTTAACCTCAAGTTAGCCAGTTCCCTGAAGAAGGTTTCATTTGATCTAGTATGGTGCAGTCAGAAATTGGGCTGATCTGTCTGAACAGCAATGAAATACCTTCCCTCAGATCAACCCTGCATACCCAGAGGAACAGAGAACGTATTCAAGAATATTTTGGCAAAAGAAATGTAGAAAACTTTTTAAAATATAGGTCATTATCCTTCCCGAGGTACATGGCATATGCTTACATAAATCCCAGTGACATGCACAGGTGAACACAGAATGTGTAAAGTAACTTTGATTAAATTTAGGGTTCACACCTTAAGAAAACTAGTCAATGTTCTCATACATGCCAGGGTAACTCTACTCTGCAGTGCTGACATGCTCATTATTATGAAGCATATTTCCATCCGCTCATCCAAGCTTTCAGAAGGTAATCTCGCCCACCTTCTCTTTTAATGTCATGTTCAACCACTGAAGATAATTATGCAACAGTTTACTGAAGTATAGGAAAGTATTCTTCTAGGAAAGTGGAATCTTTTATATGCCATGTTACCCTGTAAAATAGTTTTAGCTATTATTATTTTTTTCTTAGCTACAGTGCCAGTATTAAGCACATCTTGGAATCAGCACAGACTGCTGATTTTGGAAAATCTGATTATGGAACTTTACCTCTGTTAAATGGATTTGGTTAGTGATGGTGAAACACTTTAAAAAGTCTATGTTCTAGTTACACAGCACAGTTGAACATGCCAGGGCAATCTGTCTCAATGTTCAGGGGTTGTTGCAACTGAATGACAAAATCCATGGCAAAGGCTAAAACCTCTTGTTTACATATCTCAATAAGAAGCTCTATTTTGGCTCCTTTCTGTCAGTCTGAGATATGAATTTTCCCCCTCAAAAATGATGTCTTGCAGGGCACAAGCTTGTATGATTTAGGAGTTGTTCTGAACATACAAAAGAAATTACCAATTAGAATACCAAAATGTTTTTCATTAGATCTTCTTAATGAGTATTGTAAGTTAATGATTGCATGCAGTTCTAACACTGTTTCACAACCTAATTTATCAAATATCTATGACATTCTTCAAATTACATTTATCAAGTATGTCATTTATATGTGAACTTAAGATCAGCCTTTTTATATTCCTATAGTATTCTTCAACTCGGGATTGCAAAGCATTAACCAATGTTATGCCTAGTTTATGAGTGATAAAGTGGAAGCATTGTGAAGGGTAAGCGACCTGAATAGGTCATTCAATAAGGCAAGTCAGCAGCAAACCCAGATCTTCTAAATCTCAGACCAGAATATCTCCCTTGGTTCCTGCGGTTAAACTAAAAAGCATATGCATCAAATGTGTTGGCTATATCATGCTTCATATGGCTCATAAATTCATGCAAAGTTTATGAATCTATCAAAATTTACCACTGTACTACATATTAAATTCAGTTTTAACACTGGGTTCAAATTCCTTTTGCTAAACAATGTGAACCACTCATTAGAAACTCCATTGTCTTCCCTTCCCAATCACCAAGTCGACCATTGCTTTGTTAAACAGATCTCAGATACCTTTTCCTAAACAATGAATAAGGAATTTCTCCAGCATATTTCAGGTGTAGGGTTTTAACAATCAGCCTGACTTCTGGAATTTAACCATCTTTGGCATTCCTATCTGTCCTGTTTTATACATGTGGTACCAACCTCTCTTCAACTGAAAGAAAACACAAGATATGTCTCATCAGACCAAGCACTCTTTTAAAACGGCAGTTAAATGAAAAAAAAAAAACCAAACCAAACCAAAACAAACAACCCGGAAAAGCATTGTGTGGTGATGCTTTTTGACGGGTTTGTGATAAATACTGTACAGAGCCACCCAGCACCATTAGTGCCAAATGGTGTGAGCTGTAAGTTCTGAAGCACTGTGCAACATCAAATAACATTTGTCCCTTACATGTCCCCTTCAGTGTTTTCACAGATACTTTAAAACCTGAGCCAATACTTGCATAGGCTTCTTGCAAAAATATGCTTATGTACAGGTAGTAAATGAAGTAATTTTTATTTTACATAATTCACCTGATTTGGAAGTACACTCTTGTACATTCTCAGGCAAAATTCCTATTCACAAGTCAGTCAGGCATACATAAAAATTAATTTCAAGCCAAGATAATAAGATTTACTTTGAAGTGAATTCTGAAAACATTTGTTTCTGGCATGGTCACACATTTGTTTTCATGCTGTCAGCTTGGGTTTGACACTAAAATCTCACACACATACAGAGTTGGGCTTCAAATATATTTTGTATTTTTCTTGGGTATCTTTTTTTTTTTTTTTTAACTGAGACATTCCTGTGAAACAGTTTGATTTCAACAGAATGGTATTTTTCCAACAATTAAAGTACTGCCAGAATATTCTTAGCTCTGCTGAGGAGGAAGCAAGGTGAGATAGATACCACTTTTGTGTGAAACTTCTGGTTCTCGGAAACCACATACCAAAATATTTTTTCCTGCTCTATTTGCTTCTCCAACTGCATTACCACATAAAGACTAAATTCTACTGTCTTTTCCCTCAGAACTTGGCTCTTTGAGGTAGGAATATTGTCTGTAGGACTGTGAAGCATGAAAAGCAAAAAGTGATAACTCTCTAAAATGAGGGTATTACAGGATATGAGGATATTATTAGACTGCAACCACAAGACAGGCAGTGCTCAGGGAATTTGTACTGGCATAATTTCCCCTTTGTGGGAACAAATGTATGGACGCTGCCATCAGGGAGAGAATTTTAGTTCTGTAACTCTTAAGACTACAGCAAATGAAGAAGCCTGATCACAGTTCAGGCAGTAAGACCTATGCGAGCTTTAATTTGGATGCACAGTGTAAACAGGGAAGATGCAGCAACAAATATGCGAGAGTAGCCCAGCAGTGCAAGTACATCCTCCACTGAACTGTCCTTTTCTATTGCGACTTCTAAATTAGACTAAATTCATTCAGATACGGCTCCACACGCTGCATTCCTAGGTCATTTATGTAACATAGTCTCAGGATAGAAGAAAAATTTAAAGGATTGTGGATGAAAAGAGTGAAACGTAAGTGAGCCATTCTAATGAGGAAAAGGAAAATGAGTGTGGAAATAAAGAGTTAATATGAATAAGCAGCTAATCTTGGACTGCAACCCCCATGCTGTGGCTTAGGCTACATTTTACATTTTTTAAACGTATCCTAATTTTTCAAAGTCAGATAGGGAGAGTTTCATTCTAACTGCTCTATCCATGCAAAAATACAACCATAAAAGCACAGACAACCATAAAAGCAGCAAGAACTTCATTCTCCGCTTTCTGATTTCAACAGAAAGTATTTAAAGAAGAATTACGGTGATTTCATTGAGCTCTACCTAATAGAATTGTTGCTTTGTGGTTTTTTACCCTAACATGTTGTAACTTTAAAAGTTACAATGGATGAATTCAACCTGTATATATATTCTTTCATACATTTTTCATATTCACACTCTTCATAATCATGTCAAAAGGAATTTACTAATAAAACAAATACAATCTGATAGAATTTATAGCATTATGTCACTGGTAGGGTATAGAAATGTTGCTCTAAGCACTAAATTTTGTAATTCCATGTCACAGATGACTAGTTTCTGAGAGCCCATTTTTTTAAAAACTCTCTTTTTCTTTTTCTCTTTCTCAGTGAACACAGGGAATCCAGAGAGTCTACTGACCATTCAAATCTTTGCTATTCTTTGACAGGGTATTCACATCTTTTGCAGATCTTATCTTTACCATTCACGTGATTGATCTGAGATATTTATGAGCCCCTGACTTTCAGCAAAGTGGGAAAGCTAAATTTCAGGTCGCAGGAAAGAGCATTGCTAGCACAGAAGGTCACCAAATATAATCAGCTCTCAATTACCAGCTGGGGATTATCTGGGCTGTGGATTAACTGTGCCACCCTGACAGGGAACCTGCTATGTGATACATGCTGTAAGTCTAGCATAGAGCTGAGCCTTCTTTCCTATCATGCGGTCTTATGCTTCTGACCCAGCAGTAAATTTGGCACAGAATATTTTCCCCCAATTTTTCATATTTTCTTCTGTTAGTTGCACTTCTTTATTGCTCAGCGATTCCACTCTCCACTGCCCTCGGCAATTAAAAACTGAGTGGCTATATTACAAATTTTGGAGCAATCTGAATAACATCCTTACAAGAAAATGTCCCTAGATGACTCGATGTCCATGAGTCACCATAAGCCTTCTACACAATACTAGGAAGACTTTGCAAGCTTTTCGAAAGAAAGGTGGTTATAACCCTCAAGTAGGGCATGAACACAGTTATCTATGTCAAATTAATTCTATATTCAAAAGTACAGACGTGCTGTTAGGATCACAGCGAGTGTTATTATGGTTATAACCGTCTGTATGCCCCAAAGGTAAATAACATTTGCATGTGGTGCGCTGACAGTTTCTTGAGGCATGTTCTTCTTTCTCTGTGCATAATTCTCACCACTTTAATTTTTCTTTGTAGCTTGCATCTGATTAAAAGGTTTCATTTTGCCTAACAATGTGTGAGCAGAACCATAGGTATCACAAATCAGCATATTGACAGTGAAGGAACTCTTGCAGTGTACAGCCAAAACCAGATTTCTGGTTTGTTTGGTTTTTTTTTTTCCTAAGAAAGGAGAAGGCTAAGCCATGTTACACTGAAAGTGAGATTTTTCTTAATTTTTATTAATTTTGCCTTAAGCCTACAATTACAAAAGGTATCTTCTGATTTTCAGATATCTGTTAATAAGAATTTCAGTCAGATTTCTGCTTAATCTACTAGGACAGGTAGAAAGTGGAAGTAAAGAAGTCAAAATAGTGTCTTACATGTAGTTAGAACAATAAGAAACAAAAAAAAGAGTAGTTTCTATCAGAAATATACCACCTGTACCTACTGCTTGTCTCTTTTTTGGGGCAAAAATCGGCCAATGGAAAGAACCATACCTTTTAACTTTTTTCTAAAGCATAGTTTGGGTTCACCCATGAAACTGATAGTTTGCACATAAAAGGCACGTTTACAAAATCATGTGAGTTACAGTTCTTAGTTTGACACTAATAGCATTAATGCTGAAAGCAAAATAAAATTTTCCCAAAACTGGAAACACTACTACATAAAGACCACTTCTGCTCTAGTAGGGCTTTTTTATGTTGTAAAGATTGCATCAGACAGAAACATAGTGGTCTAATATCTAGTTTGAAGAGCCATAAAATGGTCTTGCAAGTGTGGACAAAGAAAAGCTGACACTATGAACAATACTGAAAGTTCCTGAATAATCTGTAGCTTAGATACGAGTGTTTAGACATTACAAGATGACTAAAAAGAAAATAAAACAATAAAAGCTGTGTTCTCTGACTTATGGTGGTAAGATTTATCTACAGTCAAAAGAAGGATGATTCTTTAAGAGAAAAGAGGGGACTCTTGTTTTTCCTCATGCTCTTCAGATCAATCCAAGCAACTGAATATCACATAGTCATAAATTAAGAAAAAACTTTAAAGTGCATATCGTTAACTTTTCCAGTTTAAGAAGGAGTTTTAAGAACAGAAACCATTGGCAGTTTCCTAAGTTTTTTTCTTACTAAAAAGCAAGTTGCTTTAGGCTAGATACAAGCTCTGATGCAGTACTGTTCCCAAGTATCATTAAGAGGGATTTAAAAAAAGCCATTTCTATTTTCAGGCAGAAATATTATGGTACATATATAGATATGTATGATTTTTACACATATAGATATGTATGATATATTTATAAATATATCCATAGCATATTATAAAATATACCTTTAAAAATATTAGACAGTTCACATGTGCACATACTTCATGCCTAGTTTTTCAATAATGAAGTCAAAGGAAAATTTTGATGGTCAGTTAGATGCAGAAGATCTGTGGCTGCATATACTAAAACTAAATTCAAGGCATTTTGCATACAATATTTTGCTGGACATTGATACTGTCAGTAAGTGTATTTCAGAATGATACTTAAATAAATGCCTGTCTCTACTTTGGAACAAATGTCAAGAGCTAAGCAGTGGTCTCCACCTAACCAGCAACATTCTGAACCTTGCCTTATATGCCTCATCAAGTGCCTCACTGAATCAGGCAGTAGGACAATAACGAAAGATTTACTAGGCAAGATTTCACTAATAACCACACTGAAATGAAAGATTTGTACCAGTGTAAGAGTGCAAAATATAATAAATAATAACTTTAAATATAAGTAGGATCACAATTTATATTTACATTTTGTATATTTATATTTGATGGTATGCTTTTAAATTACAATATAGAATATGCTTTCTTATAACAAATAAAATGTTTTCTCTTGTTCCAACACCTCAATAGTTAAAAGATAAACAAGCAAATTGCAGTATACAAAAACTTCTATTCTACTTTTTGTTTAGTTGAGACATATTGCTATGAAGTGCCATAAACGTCTATCATGTTATAACTACAGGAAAAGAAAGCAAGCTTTTTTTTTTCAAAAGCCAAAGGTAGCAACTGATTGTACTTTTCCTTCTGTGTCTAGTGATCACTTTTTGTTGATCTTGGTTAGAAGGAGGAAAACGGCAGAGAAAAAGGCTTTAATTTCATGCCAGCAGTGTTTATTTTGCAGTGGGGCTATAAGTTTTGTGAAGACTGAAAGTATAAAAGTGGACTCAATGAACTGAAGAATGCAGTAGGAGGGGAGGTAAGACGAGCTGTAAAACTAATTGGTGTCCAACATGTTTTGGACTGCATTTAATTTTCTTGAGGGGAAGAGAGGTCAAGAATGGAATGAAGTCAATGAGAATAGGAATAAGAAAGTGGAAAGCAAAATGGCCAGCGTTAAAAGGTCAGCGAATATCCCAGGGACAGGAAATGAACTTTAAACAAAAGTATAATGTAGTATTTCTATCCACGTTTGGGAGTTGTTAAAATTACTATTAAGAGAAGGAAACTTAAATAACCAGATGTTTCTTGTATGAAAGCTTGTTTTAGTCTGCTTTCAATTTATTGGAGGCCTTAGCAAGACCAAGATTTTGTGTGCTACACAATTAGGAAATGAGTATTTCAGCACAGTGCTAATGTTATTTAAATATTTTAAAAGACTTCGATATTTTACACTGACTTGCTTCCTGTTACACTTTTATAGTCTTTCTCTTGGAAGAAACCTCCATCCTGAATTGGGAAAGTAAACTTTTCATAAGCTTTGATACAGAATTTAGCCACAGCAGACAGCTTGCAAGCATCTAGCTAAAACACAGACACTTTGCAGTCTACCTTAAGAGATCTAGGCTATATGCAGAAATTCATACATGACCTGTAAAGTCATCAGCTCAGTATATTCTAAATTACCTTATTTAGAGCATCAAGGTTGTTTCCATACACACACACACACACAAAAGCAGTATTTTGTTCTAAATCTTTTCTGCCACTAAAGTTTAGGCTAAAATTGAATCCTGGGGATTTCATTCCGGTTCCTGGTTCATTTGTGTATGCATCAGAAAGCAAGAATCTTCTTCCAGTATATTTAGGTTTTCATCCAAAGCTCACTAGTTTTAGCACAGATCTTTGCTTTAACTTAAACGGGCTTTCAATCAGGATCTTCTTGCTCTGATCTAGCTGGACAGCAAATATTCTTCTGCTCCAGAATACATTTAATTCAAAATATCCGCTGTTTTTAATCTCTTGTGCAGCTCCACTATCCTCTTCCACCCCTGCAAGTAATTAATAGCTCCTGAAATCATATGAAGTAACTGTATTGAAGGCACTTCATTGGTAAGAGCAAAACTGGCAGTGAATGAGCTTCCATGAAGCCCAAAAGAGTAAGTAGAGGTCCTAGGGCACCAGGGACCCATTATAGCTGCCATTTGAGAAGAAGTAGCACACCCAGGGAAGAATATTTTTTTAATGAACAAATATCCCTCTGCCATGCTTGGAAAATACAGGATGCTGCCAAAGCAGTCTCAACTGTTGAAACTGTAAGTTTACTAAAATACTTTGTAGCACAATTACCCAACGTAGAAAATACTAACCTTTTAAAATCACTTCTAGACCATGTCTGCTTTAGTTCAAGCAAAATTTAAGAACATTAAATTAGTTGTAAATATGTCCACATTTTAAAGTGAAAATTTGATTTCTTTTCCTTTCAGTGTACAGAAATCTCAAACCAATGAGTCCAAAACCATACAGTATCTTTGAAAACATAATATCACGTTTCCTATAAAAAATTAAACTACATTAATACTAAGAACTGGGTGTCAGGTTTCCAAATTTCTTATGCAGTATGAGCTTATGCAGTGACCGCGTAGGGTGAGCAGAGTCAATTCTTATCTTTTCTGTTTGAGACATTTCTGATACTACTTCAAAAGAAGACGATAACAATTACCATATCCAAGGACTGTGTGGATTTATGTTTACATTCACATGGCATCTTCTCTTGGAGATTTTCCAGGAAATTTACGAAAGTATTTTTGTGGAAATTTGTAGAAGTTTAACAAGTAAGGATTAGTACCTTTATGTACCAGTGATGCCATAGTACTTTGGGTTTTTTAATTGTGAAGGACCTATAAAGCATTTGAATGCAAATAGGCCTGCACCAGATTAACTCCTGTACTTTGCAAGATAAAATTAAGGGAGGCTTACCCTTCAGTCAGATCTGAAGTAAATGCTTTATAAAAGGGCAGAAGAATAAGATGTACAGTAAGAAATTGCAAAGGGATTTGCTAAAAATCATTAAAGGATTAAAGTTAGCTAAAAAAAAAAAAAACAAACCCCAAAAAAAAAACAACTTTGGAAAAGTGTTCCCTGCATAGACCTGAGGAACAAAATGGTAAATATATTTATGGTTCCAAGTTAGTGGAATGTCATTTGATTCCCTTCCTTATTCCCTCTCTGCTCTCCCTTCTTCCCTCTTCCCTCATCCCTCTTCCACTCTTTTTTTTTTTTTTTTTTTTTTTTTTTTTTTTTTACCAATTTAAAGGCTTGCAAAGCTTCACACAAGTTGTCAAAATGCAAGTTGTCTTCTCCTTGGGACTGCTATAGCTCATATATCCCCTGAAGTCTCTTCTCAAATCTAACTACCTCATGTAAGTGTTCTTACTGGTATCAAGCACCCATATGGCACTGAAAATGAAAGCTGGACAGATCATTCTTCCTAAAGCCATAGTGGGAGGGAAAGTGTCTACATTTCGTTTAATCTGTGTTGCAGTTGAGGAAATCACACATTTGTATTACTTTACTATATCTTTAAGGAAGAAGAAAAGTTAAGAGCAATTATTTAAAGAAAAAAACCTAAATTGATACCTCATTACCCAGCGTATGCATCTTGCTCAGTGAAGACTAAGAAACCTCAAAGACTAATCTCTCATTAATACACGAGATGTTCACAGAATGCCTGCCAGAACTGGAAAGTCAAGTTTAGATGGAAACTTGGCATGGAGATACTGCCTTGTCCCTTTGAGGGCTGGGAAGGAAAGGGAAAGAGAAAACAGTGACTAAAACTGTGTTTGCATGCTTGCATGCATGCACATACGAGAAGACTTTTTAACTTCATTTTCTCATTAGAGAACAGTGAAACTGTAAAGATTCCATGTGTGTTCTTATAAACTGTGCTTTTCACACATCTTTTGTTAGACACATGGAATGTTAACTGAAAGGGCTTATCTTAAAAATCAGCAGGGTAGCTGGAATGCAATTTTACAAAACCTGGCCATCTTTCAACAAGAGTGGGTGGATTTTCAATGCAGCAAATGTTTGTGTATTAAAAAGTATTTGCCATGGTGACAAAGCTTGGAGAAACATCCCATTAGCCACAGACGGGAAGCCGTTGCAGATTGTTCTGATTATCCATGCCCAAAACTTAGTCTGGCTCTGTTTATACGGCATTTCCCGATTAAAAAAAAAAAATAAAAAATTCAACATACCCCTAAAACCTGAGCAAACTGTTTGCACTTACTTACACATGCCTTGTGCTGTATTTTCTGGCTCAGATTCAACACATGATTAGATTCTTACTTTCCTGGAACTTAAAACATGCGCTTACAGCTAAGCATATGCTTAAATGTTCTGCTGCACTGGGACCTAAGAGAATGTTCCTATATTCCTGGTACAGCCAGAACTCCTTGTGAAACAGATAGCAATTCTAGAATAAAAAGGCCTCTAACCTATAGCTCAATAGAGAGATGAGCAGAACAAGTTGATAAGGGTTTGTGGTGAGGGGCAGTGTTAGAGCGCACAAGACAGCATGTGGGCATACTTTATGTGTGTGTACAAACATCTTAACTACATGAGTCTGGGACAGCTGCATTAATCATGGTCCCAAAATGCTGCTAGTAAGAGGTGTTGCATCATATCATCCTGATTTTGGTATAGAAACTTGGAGCAAAGTAAGACATGCTATTCTTACAACAGAGCTCTTCTTTGCATGCAACATGGCACTTTCAAGATCAGCAGTTTGGGATGCTGTACTTAGAGTACTGCATCTCACTGGAAAGTCAGGAGTCTCCAATAAAAGAGACTCCTAAAAGACTTTCTTCTTCTAGAAACATGAAGTTCTCATTTTTGCTCCTCTTGAACAGCAAGGTATGGAGCTTGCAAAAGTTAGAGCTGTCATCTGCCACAGTGAAAGGAAATTAAAATCACCATGTCAAATGTTACCCACTGGAAAATACTCAATTCTCCCTATAATTAATATGTGTAAGTAGAGTGGTCAGAGCGCTCTATAAAGTGCAAGTAGAATCGTTAGAGATGAGAAGAAAACAAATTACAGGTCTAAACCAATCTGGAATACATGCAAGTTCCCAAGCTAGACTCTACAGATTTGATATCTCTGGCTCATACAAAATAATTAGAGACAGATTAAAACATTACAACAGAAGTGTGAAAACTTAGCAGTAAAATGGCTTTAAATGCAAAAGAAACTGCCTGAAGCCCAGTCTCTTGAAATACAACACAATAGACTTTTTTTGTATCACATATACAGAAGTTCTTCTGCTAATATTTCCACAGGAATTAAATCAAATAATGGACTTTAGTACTTGAAAGAGTGTGTGCAACCTCTCTTATTCTTCTTGGAACATTCACACAGAGGCATAACCTGGGAAGCTTGAAACAGACCCATTTTACTCCTATTTTCAAGAACAATGTTTATAGGCAAATGATCTTTTATGTGCTGGAATGAATGACTATGCTATAAAACTAAGTATCCTACAGAACACTGCTTTGAAGTTATACTTGGCTGCCCAAGGTAGATGACAGACAGTGTCAGGAAAAGGGATAAAAAAACTTAAAGGTCATAGTAAGGTCAAAACAAATAGGTCACAGCAAATTAATCCTTATCATCTGACCAGTGTGTAGCAAGGAAAGGGCAGTGTTCAAGCTCAAATCTGCTAAAATTTAGTGAAGAGGTATAAAACAATTAGTTCACAATACCGACTTCTTTCTTCTCTTCAGTTCTGGAAATACAAGTTCTCCTTGTGGAATAAAAAATTACCATTCTAAAATATTCTACTTAATGATTCAGGTATCCAGAAAGTGTTTTTTCATCACAGATAAGCTCAGTTGGTCTTTTTTTACTCCAGTGTAAGTTTGGTCTAATGAGAAACACAGGACAATTAAAACTATTTTGGTTTTGCAGAGCTGATTTTCACAGAAATTATTACTTATTTGCAAAATTTGGGTCAAAACCGTGCCATGCTAAGAACCAAATCAGTACTATCACAGTTAACATTAGCTTTTGATAAGAAAAAAATAGAATATTACAAACTTTTCAGAACTCCTTACAGTTCAAAACAATACTGATAAAATGTTACCATTGTTCAGAGTAAGGCTATCACTTTTAATCAAATTGCCCAGTAAATTCTTCATGTAGTTTTGATTGAATCTAACAGAATGTTGTATCAGAATATTAGAATACCTAGATATCATTTCACAGCCTTCCATGTTCATCCCTACTTGGTGCTATCAGTGTACTTATATGTACAAAGCTAAAAACATGCATTCCCTCAGTTACATAACTGATGCTTTTTAGAAAGACCATAAAGGAAATATTATTCCTTAAAATGTTTGTACCTAAATTTGTAAAAGTTTGTACCTAAGTTTGTAAAAGGTTTTTACCTAAGCTTAAAATACCCAAAACTGAAACTGCAAGTTGACAGGGCTGTAAAGCTTTCTGGAATTGGAGGGAATTGTCAGAGTACCCCTTTCTGACCATACTGTTCTCCATCACTCTCCCTGTCTCCATCACTCTCCCTGTCTTTCTTTCCTAATGATGCCCACCAGCTGTGGAGGAAAGAGAAATTAATTTTTCCCAGAGCTTCCATCTCTCCTAGCTCTGTGGGATGCAGGTGGGGCTCAGTCTAAGCTGGAGCAGAACAACAGCTCTGGGTAAAGCTACTCATAGCTGAGAATCCTACTATGTCAGAGCTTACTCTGCTCTGTTGCATGTTGCCCTCCCCCCTGCACTTAACCTCAGACACACTGGGCACACAAACTCCTTTGAACTGTCCATGCCTCTCCTCTTATTTTTCCTTTGTTCCATTTCAAGCAGCCCACTTAGTTTGTACACAGCTGTTCCTGACCATTTCCTTATCTGAGGTATATCTATGTCCTAAATACTTCAATCTACAACTCTTATGCATCTTATAATGTCCACTTAACAGAATGTAATATTCAAAATCCCTCCTGCATCTAAAAAGTCCCAAATGAAGTTCTTGTTAGCATTGGTGTTAGCCATCTTGTTACCCATGAAATATTCTTTATTACTAAAACCTTCATTAAGATTAATCAGATGATCTCTTAAGACACGCCAGTGTCTCGAGGAGCCAGTCTGAGGGCCCTGACATCTTGAAGAATTTTGCGTACTTTTAGACTGGCTCCTACAGTGACTACTGCTCTACCCACTGCAAAGTTCTGAGTAAGAAAGGAGTCCTTTTGAGATCAGTGGAAAGGTAGTAGAACATCCCAGGTTGATTAGCTGAAAAGGGCCAGCTAGAGAGAGAGTAAACAGAACAGCAGGCATATGTATTTCCTACTCTGAAGAAAAAGACAAATATAAGCATGGGGAAAGGAGGCAAAACTGAGAAAGGACAGTAAAAAAAATAATTTAAAAAGACATTAATGTAGTAAACATGTCAATCACCAGTCCGATAATTTACTTACATGCTATAACTCTTTCTCCCCAACACTGAATTCCAGAATAACATGACTATGCTTTTTGTTTAATGTTTCTCCTAGAGCTTGTAGATATCCCACTAAAAAAGAGAGCTTACCCTATTTGAATTACGCATTCCTGTAATACAAATTACCAGCTGAAAACTACAGCAAAGCTCCCACTGGCTGAAGCGGGAGCAGACTAGGTCAAACTTTCAAGTAAATGTGAAAGCAGACTACCTTTGGAAAAACACACACACAAAATGGCAATTTAATAAAATCAGAAATACTGCTTTAAGATTCTAGCATTCCAAAGTGATATTAGAACTTAATTTGCTTTCTGAGGACTTTACATTTATCATGTCTCTATGATATTTTATATAAAAAGTGAGCAATAACAGTCTGCATACCGGGAAGTGATAACTTGTGGTATCACATTTCAGTATATAGAGTCTTAAATATTTATGTGCAAAAGTCATTTAGCTATAAGCTTGTTTCCTGTTTTAAACCAGATGCTGTTGCATAAGCTAAAAATACTTAAGAAAAGGTCCAGAATGTTAAAGATTTCATTTGTAAATGTACTCTGTGCATGGTGTCAAAGGACAATCCTGTGGCCTTTTGAAAAAGGAGTTAGCTAGCCTTGTGTGTGCCTGAGCCTTGATGCATATATGCCTACTTATTCCTGTGCATTTGGACAGTGGCCTAAGAGCTTTCAATGCAAAGAATGATTTGCACTTACAATAGATGGATTTCCCTGAAAAACAGATATTCATCTTTTTCCCTTGGAAAGTTTTGGGTTTGGGTTTGGTTTTTGAAACTGTACTCAGACAGAAATGAATGAAAAGCAGTAACATATTTAATCACAGAGTAAAACATTCCTTGCAGCTCTCAACTTCTGGCAGGTGCTGCAGGAAGGGATAAAAAAAGAGTTAATCATGACCATAAAACAGGAATGGGTTTAGAAGGTTGGAGTTTGCTATATATTAGATTGGAGCTGGCTAAAGCTCCTCCTAGAAAATAAAGGTCTAATTTCAAGCACACAGAATTTAGCCTTAACAATCAATTAAAACGATTCAAAATCTGTCACTAAAAAAAAAAAAAATAAAACCAGGTTTTCCAGCCTTCTGTTTTTCAGTATGTCCCTTGAACAGGGACAAACAAATCTTAAAATCAAAACAACCATGAAGTAGGTAGGGCACAGTAGACATTTCACAACTCAAGTAAACTATCTACAATAAATAAAAGCCAGCACATTTTATAATGCAGTATATACACTCCAGTGATTCTATTTTCAACTATAATCAACTGCAGTGGGTGTAATGAGAGGCAACAAGCTGCAACTAAGGAATATGTAGCATGCAGTAGTATGACACTGATATTAAGGCGCTGCCTGTATCAATGCTTCCATTTATTTTATGAGCTCCTTTTTTTTTTCTTTTAATTCAGATTCAAGTATTTGACCCTTACAGCTTCTTATTCTCCAAATTCTGCAGGCATTTTTGAGAGGAACAGGAAACTCCAGGTATACTCCTCTCACCTGTCATCCATACAGACATTCTACTTATTGTGCTACTGGGAGGAAACAAAGTACTTGCTTGCCCTTATTGGTACCATGATATTTCCTCAGCCTGCTGCTGTTGCTGTCCACCTTACCAGTATTTCTCAAACCCATATTCATACACCTGCAACCCTGAGTGATCTATGAATGTTCCCTTTGTGTCATGCAGGCCACCCACCTGAAGGAGGGAAGTATGAGTGCAGTTCAGTTTGATCCTATTGGATTTGTAAATCTTTCCTGAATGTAGATGTTATTTCCAGTATACTTTTAGAGATACTACATGTTCTGGCTAGCTGTCAGTTCATAAACATTTACTACCACTGCCATACGCTGCCAGCTGACTTGCTGAAACCAAACTGGTTTGCAACAGTGTCTGAAGCAGCCAGAGATGTGAGTGCATTTCACCCCTTTGATACTGGTATGGATTCCTCTGAAAGTTTGCTTTGACATGGAAGATAGAATAAGTTTTTCACATAGTTTCATGTAGAAACTCTGCAGCCAGTTTTGGTCATTCTGTACTTATATGCAATCCTAGAATGTTTCTTATCAACACAACTGTTCGGGCATCTGAAAGTCAAGTGACCTTTGTGTCCTCCTGTCTTCTGCAACAAGTATTATCTCAAAACCTTAAGTATCTCCAAACAACTCACTGAATGTCTATCCACTGTATAAACAACTCCTTTGAAAGCAGGAGCAATTAATTCAAAAGATCTGTGGCCATCTTCTTCATTAGATTGAAGCAAGAAGGTGCAGTGTAAGATCTGCTTCAGTAAAGTGTGTTGACAAGCTAAGCCACTTCTGCACATGCCTATTTAGGTTGACAAACTCTTAGCATTTTGCTAAGAAAATCCCAGAAATCCTAACCCCAAATATGCATGGGTTCAGTACCACTGGACCTATTGGAGGAGGGGAGGTGTTGCAGTTGGATTTGCCTTTGGTTTTTTTCATTATATTTGGGGCATGCAATATGTGACTCTCAACAACCTGAGATCTTGGAAGCAAACTGAGTAACATGTACCTGCCAAGATACTGTTCAGTGTAGTGTTTATAAATGTCATATAAGTCTGATTTATATAATTAAGCCAATAGAAGCTTCCATACATGGGCAAGCCTTAGTAAGTTTTCTCTCCAGACATTTCGCCTTCTAAATGAACATTGCATTAAGGAGAGCTCCTAGGACATAGAACTTACTAGTGTTCAACGGAAGTGCAGAAAACCTTTAGCATTTTTTATTCAACTGCTGTACAATTTCACTCTCTACAAAGACTGAAACAGCAGAAGGTCTAATACACTTAAAAAACAAAGTTATCAACTCATATATAATTTAATTTTAAAGCATTTTGAGACAGCATTCTTACTTTTAAAAATATTTTCATTATACACAATATGTGAAAGCATCAAGAGATAATATTATTTCCACATATTACACAACAAATGGATTCTTTCAATCAAAATAAGCAACAATACTTTTCTCCCAAAAATAAACATTAGTATTCCCTTTCATAAATAGGAGACCAAAACATGGAGGGATTCAGTCAGCTGCCCTAAATCACTGAGGAAATCTGAAGATTCCTTAACCCTGATTTTGAGTCTGAGTAAAAGGTTTTAATAACAATGAGATCTTCTCATTTTAAAGTTGTGTCTTTTCAAACTAAGCACTCCATAACAATCAAGAAAAGGCCTGGTCAGTAGCAGATGTGGGAGAAAGGAAAAAGGGATTATGGAGAGCAGCAGCACAAACATTTGCTTTACTCAGAGCAGATGGGTAGGAGTTTAGAAAGATTTTTCAACTCTAAGTCCATAATGAAGGCCATAAACCAGTAAAATAGTACAGCTTTTCTTGCAATTTCCAAGTTAGAAAGCATTTTCCTTCCTTGGTCCACACTGTATACTGAAGTCTTGTAAGCACTAAGTCATTCCTGGTAAGCATACTGCCCACTGCAAAAATAGACTGCATAGAACTTTTTTAAGTAGTTAAAAATAATGCAAATAATCATACCCAAAGGGAAGAAAATAATGTGAAAAGCTCACACATCAGAATTGGTTTTATTTATAGAGTATTTCCAAATTAAGAAATTCTTAGTGAAAATAAATCATATCTTTATCTAAGTGGTGGTGCTTCAGTGCATAATGCTCCATGGCTCTTCACATAGCAGAATTTAGCAATAGCTCACCACAATATGACTCTGTCTTGCACTTCAGTGAATTTCTGAGTACTGAGCCCACTTCTACAGAACTGCTGTTAAGCCACAGAAATATTTAATCAGCCACTAAACACTGTTAGAAAGAAATATTTAGAGGCAGTGTTTTCATTTTGTTTCATAACAGTAAAGAAACAGGGAGGAACACGTTTCTGCAGCATCCTTCAATTTGACGCAATCTAAATTCTCTGTATTGCTCTTGCAAGTGAGGACAGATTTAAGGACTAGACTCCAAGATTTTACAAGTTACAATAAAGAGCATTTTATTTTTCTGTCTTCTATTCAGGCAAAGGTCTCTTAAAGGCAGTGGTGAGTATACTTTTTTCTGAATAATGATAGCAGCAGCCATTTCAACTGTTTATGTTTTGCTTTTTTCATGAATCCATTTAAAATGTTAAAAAGAACTAATTCAAAATACAATAGCATATAACGAAGAGATTAAATGCTTTGGGAAAGGATCATGCATTTTAGTCATTATGTCAACAGTTCTCAATGTATGCATTTGAAAATCAGAACATTCTCATTATAGAACAGTAGATTGATCTTAATTTAAATTATAATCTTTGTAGATCTGAGATTTAAATCTGGACTGGTGTCAACTCAGATGCTCTGTAAACTGTGAGCATTGGTTTAGTTTGTGAAGATCCGGAGAAGAAGGGGAAAAAAAGATATACTAAGTACACTCTCATGAAGTTATTTTTAATTATATTGTAAATAACTAAAGTGAACCTAACTATACTTGAATCAAGAACAAAAGGAAAACAGGAAGACTGTGGTGTAAATAAATTTTTAATATATGTCAGAACGTTGCTTGAAAACCCTGAAAGAACCAAAAGATTTGATCTGTGAATGGAAAAGGAAAAGTCAAAAGCTGTTATCAGCAGTTAAGATTCAAAAAACTAAAACAGAAAAAAAGAACGCTGAGAGAATGAGATTAGTATGGTTGACTGATTAAAACAAATGGTGAGTTTATATCAGCTTGTAATTATTTCCAGACAAACGCCTTACAGTATATCCTTTAAAGTAATCACAACTGTTGGAAAACATCTTTATAGCAATTGATCTTTATATCACATAGTGAGAATTCCATCAACTAATGTTATGGTTGCTGCAAGAATGAGAAAAATATCAGCAAACCATATCATGTATTGTACAGTTAACCCTAAAAAATACCTAAAAATAAGATGTTTTTCCAAAGATAAGTTATTATCACACAGAGTACAAAAAGATTCTGTCAACACAGAGGTTAAACTGTAACACTCCTAAAATACCACAAATTTTGTCTGTTTTGTACCATTTGAACAGCAGTATAAGGGTGATGCTTACCTCCATGATTCTCCTTTCTAGGTGGAGAACTGGGAGCACTCTATGCCCAGTGATACTGGATAGACTTGCAATGAGAAATAAGCATGTGTCATGCAAGAGGAAAACTCTAGGATCATGTTTTAAAGATGTGTTCCTAAGGTATAACAGCTTTTTCTTGAAATTAGGTGCTTTCATACCATGGCATTCTTCAAGGGAGTCATAACAAATTTACCTGATGGCAGGTTTGGTACCTAATGTCAATGTAAAAGACCTTAATTTGTAGCAAGAATGACTTACAGAGGTGAAGTTCACACAAGAATGCATGCAGGATTTGGGGATTTAACATCTAGGGTTGGTGTGTCCCTTTATGCTATTGATTCTGAGGATGTATGATTCTGAGGGAGATAAGAAAAGAAGGTGTTTCAACATCTCATTTTAGATATGGTTTGTTCCAGGGACAGAAATATTACCTGCCTGACTTCAACAAATATACAAAGCAAACATCTGCATTGGAAGAGCATTTGAGTCTTGTTCCTTTTCCAATTCTGCTGCCATTTGCTCTAGAAAAAAATCTTCTGCATTTGTAAATATAAATATGATGGGATTTTTTTTTTTTTCTTACGAATATGAATTAAAATTCTAGAGCTGTTACAGGTGCTGACATGGAACTGTGTTCAAGAACATGGACAGTGTTCAAGAACACTGGCTCTATTAATTTTTTATATTTTTTTTCACTGAAATATCATCATTTTCCTTTGCCTCACTCATTCATTCTAAAAGGAATGGTTTAATTTCTTTGCACATTCAATAAGTGAGTGGGTACTGCACACATAGGGCTCAGAAGCTTTTTGGTCACCACCCTTCTGAACAGGGACCTGAAATTCTTAATGGTAAGATAATCATTAGGAGAATTGGTAACTGGAAGAAGTCAGGCTTGAGTACCACATTTTGAAAAGTCAAGATCTTATCAGTCTCCGGGCATTTTCTGAGAATAATAGTGCTTTGATGAAACTTGGCTATTCACAGTAAATTAAACTATAGTACTACATCTGTTAGTGCTGTGTGCCAATAAAATATGGTCTCATGTCAAGGAAAAGAATGCTGCGAGGAACTCGCCCAGAAGCTTTAGCCTTCTCAAACCATCTTAAAAGGCAGGTTTCTGGGCAGTCTCAAGTTTCATACAACCTGCTTGCTGGTCAGATATAAAAGGCAATGGAGAACACTCAAGCAGAATTTATATTTTGCAGAGATAATCCTTATGTAGACATTTCTGTGACATCGCTAGTTCAGTGGATCTAAGTCGGTTTAGTTCTCAAAGTTCACCAGTTTAGCTTGTACAGCTTTTGGGGCTCAAAGCAGAAGTTTGTGAGGCTAACAGTCCAACACCAAGTAGTCAGGCTGAGTGTTTTAGAATATTTTTGAAGTGATGTTTTTTAGAAATGCCTGGATTCCAGAGGTCAGGTAGATATGAAAACCTTGTTTTGAAAATAAGCAGTAGCACTTTACTCTCCATTTAAGTCTTTCGCAAAATAAAACAGTGTTTGGAAACTTAAAAATACAATATGTTCTATTACATTTATTTACTGCCCACTGAGTTCAATAGATTACCACTATGTTCAGCAGAAAGTTCTTCTAGCTTTTTGTAAGCTTTAGTCACAGATTTTGAGAGGAAACTGGTTAAACTTCTTGCAGGACAAAGGATGTGTATGTTTTAATTCAAGAACAAATCTAGAATATAAATGGATTATAGAAGACTGTAAAATAGATGGTCTGTTAAAGCAGCTTTGTGAGAACCTGTGTACTTCCTTTAGTTACTTCAGTGTAAGCTTAGTTTTCATCCACCTAAGCTTACATGGTCCGTCTTTCAGAAAGTTACTCTATTTGGCTTTTCTTAGATGTAATCAGAACTGTTCTGTGTTCCCTTAATTACAAACACATTTCTTTCTTCATGCAATATCCCTAAGTATGCAACAACCATCCCCTTGCCAAAGCTTTCTGGCATTTTTATTCCAGTTAGAATCCAAATCTACATTTTTCTGTGAGAAAAGCTGTAGGGAAGACTGTAAACAGGATAATTATGTAGCAGTACCGTTTTAAATGCAAGTTTTACTTGCACATTATTTTGAATGTATGCTTTTTTAATTTCTAATGAGTTGTGGAGATGCAATGCTATTGTTCTCAAAGCACATATGTGCTTTCATTAATGCAAATTGCATTAATTCTGTAAGCAATTTTAAACAGAAATGATGAAGATTAAAAACTCTGCAGAATGTCACATAAGTTACAATCATTGCAGTGGTCTAAAATCTCTAATCTGTGCCAGTTCTGTGTGGCCTCCTCTATCTCACCTTGTGGAATAGCTCTGGAAAGTAACCAACCAACAAAAATACCCATAAGGAATGTAGCCTAGTTTTCTGGGTCCTTCACAGATGCCTCTAGCACCACATGTTGGAAGATTATTTTCAGAGTTTTGGAAAACATTCATAAACCTCTTTTCAAAGAGGTAAGTCAGAATTCGATCAGTTAACTGTCACCATTTTTTTTATATTTGGAATGAAAACATCTGGTGATATGCTAGAACATGTGGCTTTTGCCACAAAATTCCTGGGAGAGTTTTGTAGTGCTCAAGAGCGCTCAAATGGAAGTTAGTGGAAAATTAGTTGGAGGTTTTCCTCTTCTTTTGGAAGTTACTAAGATTTTGATTCATAGAAAGAGAAGAAGTCTTAGTCATTATACCAATCATTGCTTATAGAATAAAAATTACTGTGTCTTTTCATTCATCTCCCATTTTAAGCAACACTTATTTACCTATCAATTGGAGACATTGAATTAAGTGAGCTTATAATTATCTCTTCCATTTGAAAGGAGAAAAATACAGTAAAACATACTTGAATGTGCAATTGTTCAGAGGTAAACAAACTGCTTAAAAGCATTAGTTCAAAGCATTTAGCTGTTGATTAAATTTGATAAATCAAATAAGAACATTCACTTTCAATGGCAACATTTTAGAGAGGATTTTACCCTTTCCTGGTTCTCAGTGAAATGAACCTGCAAAATAATCATAAGTGATAAATTGTGAACAAAGTACTTCCTCCTTACAGCTCATGGAATGAAAATGTAGCAAGTTTTAAGCAAAATTTGTCATGTTCTTAGCTATTCTAATGCTGGGCCATGTCTCCTTGAATCTATGCTGCTACCCGCTAATACTCTCCTTTTATTTAAGTGGGTAAATGGCCTTTGCTTTTCATAGAATCATAGAATAATTAGGGTTGGATAGCACCTTAAGATCATCTAGTTCCAAACCCCCTGCCAGGGACAGGGACACCTCACAGTAAACCATGTCACCCAAGGCTCTGTCCAACCTGGCTTTGAACACCACCTGGGATGGAGAATTCACAACTTCTTTGGGCAACCAATTCCAGTGCCTCACCACCCTCACAGTAAAGAGCTTCTTCCTTATATCCAATCTAAACATCCCCGGTTTAAGTTTGAACCCATTACCCCTTGTCCTATCACTACAGTCCGTAATGAAGAGTCCCTCCCCAGCATCCCTATAGCCCCCCTTCAGATACTGGAAGGCTGCTATGAAGTCTCCACGCAGCCTTCTCTTCTCCAGGCTGAACAGCCCCAACTTTCTCAGCCTATCTTCATACGGGAGGTGCTCCAGTCCCCTGATCATCCTCGTGGCCCTCCTCTGGACTTGCTCCAACAGCTCCATGTCCTTTTTATGTTGAGGACACCAGAACTGCACACAATACTCCAGGTGAGGTCTTATGAGAGCAGAGTAGAGGGGCAGGATCACCTCCTTTGACCTGCTGGTCACGCTCCTTTTGATGCAGCCCAGGATACAGTTGGCTTTCTGGGCTGTGAGCACACACTGCAGCCTGCTCATGTTCATTTTCTCATCAACCAACACCCTCAACACCTTCTCCGCAGGGCTGCTCTGAATCTCTTCTCTGCCCAACCTGTAGCTGTGCCTGGGATTGCTCCGACCCAGGTGTAGGACCTTGCACTTGGCATGGTTAAACTTCATAAGGTTGGCATCAGCCCACCTCACAAGCGTGTCAAGGTCCCTCTGGATGGCATTCCTTCCCGCCAGCATATCAACCAAACCACACAGCTTGGTGTCATCAGCAAACTTGCTGAGGGTGCACTCAATCCCACTGTCCATGTCAGCGACGAAGATGTTAAACAAGACCGGTCCCAACACCGATCCCTGAGGGACACCACTCGTTACTGGTCTCCAGCCGGACATTGAGCCATTGACCACAACTCATTGTGTGCGGCCATCCAGCCAGTTCTTTATCCACCGAGTGGTCCATCCATCAAATTGATGTCTCTCCAATTTAGAGACAAGGATGTTGTGTGGGACAGTGTCGAACGCTTTGCACAAGTCCAGGTAGATGACATCAACTGCTCTACCCCTGTTCATCAGTTCTGTAGCCCCATCATAGATGGCTACCAAATTGGTCAGGCAGGATTTCCCCTTAGTGAAGCCATGCTGGCTGTCACCAAGCACCTTGTTGATTTTTATGTGCCTTAGCATGCCTTCCAGGAGAATCTGCTCCAAGATTTTGCCAGGCACAGAGGTGAGACTGACTGGTCTGTAGTTCCCTGGGTCATCCATTTTCCCCTTCTCGAAAATAGGGGTTATATTTCCCTTTTTCCAGTCATCAGGAACTTCACCTGACTGCCATGAGTTTTCAAATATGATGGGCAGTGGCTTAGCAACTTCATTCACCAGCTCCTTCAGGACCCATGGATGGATTTCATCAGATCCCATGGACTTGTGCACATTCAGGTTCTTAAGATGGTCTCAGACCAGATCCTCTCCTACAGTGGGCCCAAGGTCTTCATTCTCACAGTCCCTGAGTCTGCGTTCCAAGACTCGGATGGTGTGGTCAGAGCATTTGCCAGTGAAGACTGAGACAAATAAGTCATTAAGAATTTCAGCCTTCTCCAAACCCACGCTAGCCAGTTCTCCTGACAGCTTCCAGAGAGGGCCCACGTTGTTCCTAAACTTTTATTTGCAATGTAACTATAGAATCCCTTCCTGTTAGCTTTCACTTCACTATTTTGAAGTGAAATAATCTGAACTGCATTCCCACCGCAGGCATTAAGTGTCTGCAAGCTCTGGTGTATAACCTAATAAAAAAAATACTACATTACTGGGTAGCCCTTGTGTTAGCTAATAATTCTTGGAAGCTCAAATTAAAACTCTTGTTTCCATTAAAGCAGATCCCAAGATCAGTTAGTTTACCTTCCTCTAAACAAGCCATGATTTGGCATGATAGGCAAAGTTGTCTGTTTCTTCTTCTAGTAAATTCTTTTTTGCATATAGATTAACTACTATTTGTATTTCGTCAGAGAAGCACTAACAGGGCTATCTCTCATGCTGCCCAGATTAACTGCTTATGCCGACATTTACAGATTTCAAGTTATTTTAGGTATTCATGTATTCTTACTAAATTATGTAGTCATTGCTCATGAGTGAACTGAACTGTTCATATCCGCATTAGCAGAAGGTAGTATCATATCAGCAAGTAGCAGAAAACTTACTAATAAGTGACAATATATATAGTCATATACAATTTTAAACAGCATTCATTTACCTTTCTATTAATAATAGATGTTGACTAAGAGATCTAATGTGTCTTTTCTTCTCCTGCTTGAAGGAAGATAAACAGAATATTCTAACGTCCAAGGGAAAAAAATAAAAAATATTTATCTTGGTTTATCTTCATCTGAGACAGTAAATGTTGAAATACTGTAGGGAGAGATGCAGTTTTATGTACAAAACAGGTCTGAAGCCACTAGCATCTCTCCAGCAATACATGTATAAATGTCGCAAGGATTTTTTTCAAATGTTATCCAAATATTTTCTGTTTGTATACGCTTGCCAACGTAACCCAGAGAGGCAGACATGAGAATGAGAATTTGGCTCTATAGGCACAGCTGTTGGCCATACATAGCCATGAGAGCAGAATTTTAAAGATGAGCCTAGAACACAATTATATCCTGATTCTGTCACACTAGATAAACTTTCTTCACTGTTTTTCTACAAACATGAATTCCTGTGTCACGGATAATTGCCAGGCAATTGAAAAGAAAGAAGCAGGTGGAACCATAATCTGAATACAAAAGAAAACATCAGAGAAATCCTTACTCCTGTGAAATAGAAAAATATCTCCTACATTTAATTCAATGGATTTTACATGGCATTTCCACAACAGAAACAGAAGCAGCTTTTTAAATGCCACAAAGTATATAAACACAATAAAATGTTTCCCAATACTTAGTATAGATATTCTGCATTTCAAATGTTGTAGCTAATATGCAAGCCTTGCAAAGCAGTTTACAGGACCTTTGCAAATCTCATGTCATCAATTAGGCATCTGCAAAACCGTTCTCCAAAATTGCAGGTGGCTAAAGAGTAATTTGCAGAGAAGCCATTTAAATAAGCTGAAGAATGGAAAAGGGAATTCAGGAGATCCCGATTTCCAGTTCTTTCATCAGTCTCCCTGTATCACAGTAAGGAATATTAAAGGCAATCTGAAAAAAGTATTCTAAGCATTACAATGTATAGCTCAAGCCCAGTTTTGAAAACAGCTATAGAGTACTGCAATTTTCAGTGGTTAAGTTGAATGTATGGAATGCTCTGTCAAAACAGATAGTTTTATAGATGTAGTTATTTTTTTAGTGACAGAGAGAAACAGCCATTTAAGCCTCTTTCCTTAGATTCAGTATTTCCATTACAAATCAATTTCTTATATATCTTTAAGATTTCAATATGTAACTTGGCAATGCTAGTGCATGAGGGTTTTTTTTACAATTAGTATGCTATGTTGTACAAAAACCTGTATAAAAAAGAAGGCATCAATACACAAATACTATTAACACAATCCACTTGGTATGTTAGATGTACTGAAGGAATTCATCTACTGAATTAACAACAGAGTTTGTTCTCAAGTGGGGGTTAATTATATTGCCTGAGGAACCTAAAGTATGAAAAGACATCTTTAGAATTGCTACAAACCTATTTAATGTGCAGTTATACATTTTCAGTGAACACAGTGAGTTTCAGAGCTTATCAAGTTTCCAGTTTTCTCTGTGATACTGAGAGACCTTTGCATATTCAAGTTTAATGCAACCAGATGAATTAGAAGTACATAGAAAAATTGCTTAATATTTGCAAATATTTGCACTTCTCTTACTAGGACATATTTAAACTGCTTTTATTTTAGTCTGCTTTTCAGGTGTGGACTGATTTTCTGGGTGTGGGTGCTTCAGGGAATGTCAAGTGTCTTCATAAGAATGATGCTTTTCTTGTTGTGCTTGATTTTTTTGTTTGTTGAGTTGTCTTTGAGGCAGTACTGGCAAGTGAATACATTCTTCAGCCCTGACCCAGAAAAGACATGAACATAGTTAGGTTTATGCACTGTGAGTGGTCTCATTGACTGGTGATTTAGTGCAATGTTTCACAGACTTTCTTTTACTTAAGTCCCTTGAGATGATGTAATGATACAAAACTGGCTTTTACCATAACGTTTTGTTTTGAAAAGAACAGAAGTAAAAATATACACTCTTAAAACTCATACAGGTTGTATATTCTGAAATGTAAAGTAGCTAGAAATACTTCTGATTAAAACAACTGAAGGACAGAATAACAAGTCAATGACGCATGCATCTAGAAAATACAGTGCTTTGCCATATGTAATTGATATTCACAAACCCTGAGTGTTCTAGGTTATCTTTTGTGGAAGGGATTATTGTAATGTCTGGGTAAATCAAGACCTAGATATTGCTCAAATGATGTATAATGATAACTAAGTGGAATTTTGTGTTCATTTTCTAGAGGCCATATGAACCCCAAGGAGAAGCTTCCATTAAGTATGTGGGAAAGCACTAGTCCCACTCCACTTAATTCTCTATGTAAAAGCAGATTTCTCAGAGTTTTATAGGAAAATAGTGAATGCCGAGGCCCTGCCTGAAATGGCATGAGACATTGTATTTCACAATTAACAGTCAATCTGATAACAGAAAACCAACAGCCACAGGCGATCATGACAGCCATGTTACTGTGCTGGAGCTGGGTTTGCTTCAATCTGGTAAAAATGATGATGACTCCATTGTCATACCTCTTACCTTTCTAACAAATGTCAGTGTTAGCAGGCCCAGAAAATAACAAATCTTTACTGCAACACCTGCTTCCTTGTTTGTTATGCTTCTGAAACATTATTTTTGTGTTCACTCTTGTCTAGAGTGGAGAAGTCTTAGAAGGACCAAAAGTCTTACCATCTGGCCTACCCTGACTGAGCCTCCTTGTTGCATTTCCTGTACAAGATTCATTGAAGTGCTTAGAAAGTGTGGGCACTAACCTGAAAGTAGAGCTGGGGGTGGTGTTATGCTAAGTCCACAAAAGACTTCATTTCTACATTAATGAATAAAGAAAGAGTTTAAGGAGGCAAAAGCAAGTGCAGCAAAAAGAGTGGAGATTCTACTACAACTGCAATACCACTACTGCAGTAATTTGACAGTATTCTGGGACTTAACAGGTTCTTGCACCGTGTAAAGGAAATGTTTTTCCTTGAATAATACATCACCACATTTGCAGCATTTTTTTTAAACACATCTTTCTGTCATCATTATTTTCTTTTATTCTCTGCTCTGAGATGTAACCAATTTAAATTGCAAATGGGATATTTTTACAAAGTTTAAGTAAAATGCATAAAAGATTTGATTCTTCAAGGTCCTGTACCAGAAGGAAAAAGTTTACATGCAAACTAACACAAGAATAAGCAGCTAGCTGAAAAAATTCTCTGCATAGCCCACTGATTGTGAGGCTTCCATTCTAGATGGAATTACTGTACTGTAGTTCCTTTTGTAACAAAAAAAATCTATGGAATTAACTATGTATGTAGGGGCTGTATCTAGCCGTGCTTTTTATTGAATCCTCCCTCTTCTACAATACTTCAAGGATTTCCTTGAAAAAGGAGAAAACTGGAAGCTAGAGACTGTCTAGAGGATTGCCACCACCACAGAAGATAATAATTGGGGGAACAATAGCACAAAGAATGGTATATAATGAACAAATAAGTGATTCAGTGAAAAGCAGAGCATGTATGCCCTGAAGACGGTAGAGAATCAGACATTACATGGACCTAAGTGATTAAGCATTTTCATCATCAGAAAAGGTCACACGTCTTCTCCTTTTTTTCTTTTCCCTCATCTTATTCCCCTCTAAACTGCCATAAACATAAACAACTTTAGTTTATTATCTAAGCATCGGTTAAAGGTAGGTGGAAGACATGTAACGTATTGGTAGCATGATGCTAGTAAATAGCATTAGCACAATAATTTAAAGCTCACTGGGCTTGTGAGCTCTTTACTGAGTGCAACGTCTTGCAAGAGGATCTGATACCTCTATTATACTGCTATGATATTAAAACTCATAAAAATCAATCCCTGCTATCGGTGGATAGCAATGATGCAACTTTTTTGCCAAAACAGATATAAGGTGGTTTCTACAAATTTATTTCTCTATGTTGCAGAATTCAAAATGTTCTTATTTACCAAAAAAACAAAAAAGAGTAAAATATAACAATGATGCTACTACTGACAAAAAGTACTGAATCTTTCACAGAAAGCCATGGCTAAATGCAGAAATAACAACAACTCACATTTGTTGATGTTCCAGAGCTCGAAATATCAAAATATCATCGAGAATGTTATAACATTCAGCTTGACTCTATCCCATTCCTGCTCCAGCACCAGGCACTCCATCAGTCCTGTGGCATACTTCGTTGCATACTTATTTCCTAATACCCCATGCTACTGCACCAATCTAGAAAGAAATTACACAAACTTCCAAACTCTTTAATATCAGAGATTTGAGTTGGAGTAATAGAAATAAATTTCAATTGTCCAGCTTTCAATGCAGGTACAACCTCAAAGAATGGAAGATTTTTTTTCTATTTGGCTTTCACTGGGAGCAGTTAGATGGTGACTTCTCTTTTTGTCTCCACTTCCCAGTCAGCTACAGTACAAAATGCAAAACAAACATACTGAAAACTAATTCTTACCTATTTAGACTGAGGACAACTTTCTTCAATACAAATGGAATATTATTACTATATATAATCAGATGCTAAGTTGTCAAGTTTCTAACTTGACAGTAACATGTATCCAAAACAAATAATCTTGCAATTATATTAAATAATTAAAAGTTCTCCAAATTTTTTAAGATCTCAGCTTGGCCCTTGTTTGGTTTTTCCTTGGCATTTTTCATTTTAATTTTGTCTTTATTTACAAAAAGCAAAAGAATTAAAATTATCACCTAGTACAATCCAACTTTCAGTAAAATTGTGGGGTTTAATTGACAAAACATTTAAAAGCTTTTAAAATATTTTAATGGACTCAAAATGTCTATCTTCAAGAAAATCAACATTTTAGAGAAGAAAATTAGTCATTATTGGAAGAGCTTTAGAAAAGACTTGTAGCAAAACCATAGGAGACCTTCTGCAATGAATGAGTAACCACTGACTTTCTTTTTTTTTTACATTCAAAAATTGGCTTCTATTTACATGCACTTATGTAAATGATCCCACAGAAGTTGCTGGGATTTATATATGAGTTAGTAATCAACCATATGAATAAGGGCTGCATCAATTCAGCTCATAGTGTATAAAGGCAATAAGGAGATCAGGCTACAGTAAAGGTTTTACGCTTTCAGGATTAGAAATTGTAAGAGTGCTGCCTAATCCAAAAGATCAAGAACATTTTGAACTCTTAAAGAACAACTACACCCAGTGAAAAAAGAAAATTGCAAATGAGATACAAACTCTAAGAAAGACAAATTTATCAGAAGGTAAATTTAGTTCTCTCAGGAGAGTTGCTTTTATTTTGAAGAAAAACATGTATCTTCCTTTTTGAAATAGCAGACCTGATCTACCGGCTGAATAAAACCTACAATCTCAACATGGCAATGCTACTTACTAGATTTTTCAAGGAGAATTCCAATATGTACAGAAAGGCAGCATCATTATTCAAGTTGACATGAACCCCCCAGATATCCTTTTTAATTAACCAGATAAAGCAGTGTAGGAGAAGTTTCATACTGACACCATAACTCTACCTGAGCTTCTCAGTGATCTGTCACAATTGACTTACTGATCGTACCCACATTTAAAAATATACTGTAAAAAGAAATCTTCCATAACTCATTGAGTAGAAGAAAACATGGTTTAGAAACTTCTGTTGAAAAATCAAAAATCAAGGTTTTGATTATCAAAAAATATACTTGCTATTACTTGATAAAGTATTGTTAACCCCAAGAGCAGAAGTGAACCTGTAGCATCATAACAACTGCCTTCATCCCCCAGAGGCCTACAAAGTGTACAGCTGTCCTTTCTCCTCCCTCCCTTCTTCCCTTCCTTTCTCTACATTTATAAATGAGCCATTAGGAATTGTGAAGACATGAAACACCTTCATCATCAACAATGTGAGAATGACGTCTCCAGTAAAAGAAATCAGTGACATAAAATAAATGCCATCATATATTAATACCATAGACTGGGATGAATAGTGGCTGGTTCAAACTGAAATTTAAGCAAAACCTATGCGAAGCTGTGAGATTAATAAAGGCACTGTCTTTTTCTTTTACTGAGGGATGGGCCTATCCATTGTCAAATAAGCTTTGCGGTTAAGAGGAACACAGTGGATCAAGTTTGCTAGATGCTAAATATTTAGATTGAATAAGGATTTGAATGGCGAAAGAATGTCTTCTTTTGTCTTTGGAATGCCAAGGCATAATCCTTTTTCTCAGAGGAGTCACCTCACAGTGAGTCATGCAATATGTTCAAAGCAGACTAATGTTAGCTGGTAATTAAAATAAAAGAAATACAAAATCTCCACTTACTGTAAAGTAAATCAGGACCTTATCACCTTACCAGGACACTTGAGAAAATAGTACGTTTACTATTGCATACCTTTTACTGGCTTCCAGTTCACATGTAGTGCCAGTTCAAGGCCATGAACCTACTCGTTAGCATATTCATCTGTTTGATGCCTGCATTACTGATAGACCCCTGCTCTATTTATGATCCAGCAAGACAGCTGTGTTCCACTGGCACAACAGAATTCCGATTTACAGACTGAAAATTTTGAAACATTCTTCACAGACATATTTACTTTTTTATTTTTTCTGTTATTAACAGAGAAAACCCAAACCATCAATAAACAAAACCAGACAAACCAAGTGACGACAAAGACTCTACTAAGATCATCTCAGCAACATTCTTCATTACTTAGTAAATATTTTTCTATATAGCATTAAATCCTTCAGAAACATGTCTGGCCAAGTAACCTTCATGTATGAATTTACACAAACAAGGCTCAGGTTGAAAAACAGGATATGAAGGAGCCACAACTTTAGAACAATTTTTGTCTTTAACTGTCTCTAAGGACACAGTTGCTTTTCTTATACAGCAAACTCCCTGGACCCTGGCACCACAAAAGTGAGGAAAAGCATCTACTGGTTTTTAAGCAAACATGTAAATAGTATATAGCCTTTAGGAGCAATTGTTAATTCTAACAGCACTCTAGTACCAAGGTATGTTTAGTCCATGATAACAGAAAAATTATTATGAAGTCACCCAGTCAATTTTCCTTCGAGATTATTCCTTGCAGCATACTAAAGAAATTTGGTTGGGTTTTTTTCATTTTATTTGTTGTACTATCAGTGTGGCTTCAGTCATTTTTCTTCAAAAAACACTTTCTGAATTGTCACATTCTCCCTGGTGCTCAGCCCAGCATTCCCCCTCTGAACCTTGAAACATTGGTTTAAGGGTTAATAAAGAGTCAGGAAATTATCCAAGCATATGTGTGCAAAGCTGCTGTGGTGTTAGAATCCATAGTCACTTGAAACTTATAGCCTTTCACATGAGGTTTCAAGAAGGACCAATATTTGATGCACAGACATTGATGATTTGTTGTTTCAGCTGAATCTGGGAAGTGCACATGAACAGAAATTTTAAAATAGGGTGGTCAAATTCTTTCTAAACTTGGATTTATATTTATTTCAATCTGAATATTCCATATTTATCTCAAATTTTGATTGGAATGATATAAATGTAAGCTCACCAGAGACAACTGAGACAAGGAAGACTACAAAAGGTTGTCATTCCCATTTGCAGAGTCTTTCCCCCTTAACTTGCTGTTTTTCTGGAGCTAGTAACTGAAATCTGAGTGAATCTGCTGAGCCCCTTCCAGGCCGAATCGCACCAGCTAGGTAGGTTGTGCACCACTGCCATCTTCGGTACAACGGAGGAATCGCTTATGTGACGGTCATTCAAATGAAACATGTCGAAATAACTCATTTAAATATAATCAGATGGTTAAAATTTGACAGCAGAGTGGAACAGATTTTTCCACTGTTTGCAATGCTACAGAAATCAATAGACACAGCTTTTCTGTGCTGTATGCACATTTAGAAAAGAAATATTTGGAGATTGAAGATCCATGCACAATAAATAGGAAAATTAAAATATCTCGTATTACATTGCCAAATGATGGGGTAATAGACACAAACATATTGTTCTGTAAAAAACTGCTTTAAGAAGAAAAAGTATGAATTGATTCATTTAGTCAAACACTGCTTGAACAGATGGTGTGATTAACAACTAGTATGTTAGCCATCTCAGGAGCTTACAGAAAAAGTAAACAAATGCCTTTAAAACATATCACTTTATTCCCCAAAAGGTATTTTCATTCATTTATTAGGAAAATGTGAAAATCTATATATTTATGATAGAGCTATGAATGTTTGGAAGATAGTAATCAGACATGCCTGGCAGTTGAAATTATTAAGTCCTGTTCTTAAATGCAGCCTTGAAATCTTGCAATTTTTGGTTTACATCAGACCAACTGAGCTTTCACAGTGGTTACAATGCATCAATATCTAGGGAAAAAAAGTGGAGGAATATTCATCACTCTGACCTTACTGAATGGTTTAGTGCAAATCAATAAGTATTGTATGAGAAGTTCAAAATAAGTCTGATTTTCATATAAGGAATGTGTTGTGTCATTGTAACAGAGCAAAAGCCCTAAAGGCAGCCTGGAGAGCAAGGTTACATATGCACAGAAAATGCCAATATTTTTCTTTCACCACCAGCAGGAGGCAGAAACAAAAAAAAAAGGTTGGCTCATGCTGTCCTTCAACATTTCTCAGGTGTTCCTGACAGTCAGTACAAAGGAGAACAAGCCTTTTGCTTACTCAGATGGACAGGATTGGAGTTGTCCTGCACTGTTTGTTAGAAGTGTCTTGGGCAGCTGCTATAGATGAGCTTTCTCCATGGACCAGTTTTCTGTAAAGACATTTTGAAATGGAGTAGAAATAAAAAAGAATTATACTAGCAGCACTGAGGAATGATACTAACAATACTGAGCAGGAGAATAGAAACAGAATTAGTTTTCATTATCATCTAAAAAGTGTGTCATATGCATAGTTGTTGTATTCCACAACATTCTGTGTGATCTTGTCAATGTGCTGCCAAGCCTAAGCCACACACTACCCAGTAACTCAAACTCAGAGCTGTGCTGGTGCCATCACTCTGCTTTGTATAGAGCCTGAAGAACTTGTTACTCATGCTTGCATCTGACCTCAAACTACCACAAACAAATCCAACCTAAAATCTACGTACAAAATACTTGAGGATAAAATTTTAAATGGTCCATAAATTTAATCTTAGAGCAATATATCTTTCTATCTAGAATGAAGACTGCAACATCCCTGGCTCAGAAAGGAAGATGGTCACATTCTTCTGGTGTCTCGTTGGTTCACCAAGACAACTCTTGGCTATATCATTTAGTCATCCAGATAGAAAAAGGAATGTCAGTGTAATTATTATACAAAGTAAGTTACTGCCAGTCAGCTCAGTTTATATAAACCTGTCAAAATCGGGGCCCATAAAGAATGATTCTGTTAGCAGAAAAAGACTAAAAAATTCTGAAGCAGTTACTAAAAATATATTTGCTTGATTCTACTGTAGCTGGCATGTGAGAGGGAATCACATTATCAAAAACATTTGTAAGACCAGTGTCTGGTAATATTGCCGAATTCTGACAATGCATAGCTTATTTCAGTATATTCTCTGCTGAAAAAAAAATAAAAATGAGTGCATTCATCTAAGGTTTCCCTGCCCTCTCTCATGGCTTTTTCCTAACACTTGCATCAGCCAGATCTGTTTCAGAAACAAAAAGTTTTAATAAATCTTTGCTGTTGATGACTGAAAGATTTTCAGAAAAGACCAAGAGACAGAAAGTACAGATCAGTGTGTTGGATTGAATTTCCATTGTTTTCATTTTCACAAACCAGTTGTAAAGTAACAACGTGCTTTCTTCAGAAAATACAGTAGTGACAGGGATGATGTTTCTGTGTAGAATGAGAGTCATAACCACCAAAGAGAAGTTCTAATTTAATAATAGATTATTATTTACTCATAAAAACACCACACTAGATTTACATCTTTCAGTCTTTCCTTTATCTTGATGCCTATAAATAGATTAGCAAATTGACAACTACCTCACTTACTAATATTACCTTATTATTTCTTTGGTTTTCCCATTTTTTCCTTTCTCTCCGCTGATTTGAACTTTTAGCTTTGTGGGGGCAGGGACTGTATTCTTGATGGAGGCTGATATGCCACAAAACCAGAGAGAATACTTGTGTGACTCTGACACTCTCAGACAATTCAGCTATAAATTCATGTCTTAAAATATGCAGATCTAGAAATTTACCCAAAATGTGAGTAGCGCAGATGGTAATATCATGTAATAAATCTAAAAGTAACATACAGAGGAGCTAGAGATAAAAAGCATTATCTGAATTCTGATCAAAACAGGCAGGACACAGTCATTGTTAGGTGGTGTTAAGTCTCTAGTATTTCATACAGCTAATATTTTTTCTTGGTTTTCCTTTCCTGCATTTTTACTTCGTAGAATGGGATTTTTACTGCTGTGTGATATAAAGGTGCTTGCCTAAACTTCTGAGTGCCCTTGGTACTCTTAAGAGTACATTATTAAATAACTGACCCATCAAATGTGAAGCACAATAGTTTACCTTATCAGTGATGTGCAAAGTTGAGAGAATAAAAACCTTAATATTTTCAATACATAGACAAGCAAATAAGCATGGTTACAGCTCAAGAAGCATGTAAAGAAATCAAATGTGAGAGAGGCGAAATTCCCTACTAGACAACTCCATTAAGAAAATTTCTAGTTAGCATGGTCTCAGTGGATTACAACTGCAATAGCTAGAGGAGATGAGCAGCAAATAATTTGCAGCTTTACATGTTAAAATACAAAGTGCTGATAACTTGGCATAGGTTATACTTTGCTTCACTGGGCCAAAACATACTACTTTTCACATCAAGGTAGCCTCCAAACCTCATTTATGTACCAGAACCCTACTTTAAAATGAATCATGCAAACTGGCACAAAATCTGTTCTTCTTAAAGTATATCAGTTCAAAAGTGAAGATATTGTGATCTGGGTTTGGGCACTAACGTAACTTTCTGAGGTTTTGAAAAGTGGGGAAAAGTTGAGATTCTCAGGTTTACCTACTCTTTTGTAAGACTATATTGGAACTAGATGATCTTTAAGGTCCCTTCCAACCCAAACCCTTCTATGATACTATGATATTGGATGAAAAGAAAGAGGCAAAGAGGGAAATTATAAAATTATTCACTTGAGCTACAAAGATCAGGTCTTCCCTAAAATTTCTTTTTAATTATTGGAAAATTAAAAACCTCCCTTAGAAGTGAAGCTCTTTTTCTTATTCTGGAGGATCTTGTCTCTCATCACTGTCTACATATCAAAGCCAAGAGGATTAGCCTAGCAAGGGTTCCACACTTTGGTGCACACTTTACCATTGGAATGTTTGCTTCTTCTAGCACTTTTCTATCTTCCTTTGTCAAAAAAACTTTTCCAGTTTTCCCTGTTGTGACACTTTGGAAGCACAATTTTCTTCCACTGCCTCAGCTGCCTTCATTTGCCAAAAAAAAAGTAATAAAATTTTCATTTCTGAGAGCTGAAACTATGTTCTGTAAAGTAAATACAATGCAGATTTCAAGTATGTTTATGCAGTAGTTCTCAACTCCTCTCTGACCAGAACTTTTTCTGATTTTTTACTATGATCCAGAACTTTCTTATGATGATCCTTGCTTGCCACCACCAGTCTCTCCCTGAATACACTCGGACCAGTGATCATAGCACAGGTAGGTCTGCCAAAGAGTTATAGACTGTCTCAAGGTCTCCCTCCTTGAGGTAAATGCTCTTTCCATGAGAATTCTTAGTCTCTGACTCTAGAGGGACTTACAGCTTCCTACTCCTACCCGCATTCTAGGCCTGGATGTAAATGTTCTGACGAATGGGGTAAATTCACTTCAAAATCTGAAGTGTTATTTCATGAGTATGTGGTGCTGCCAGGAAAGTTGAGCAATAAGCAATGACCTTTAGTACAATTTTATATTACAGCAACTTAAAAAAGCAAAAGGTCTCAAAAATTATTTTGTTTCCTTGATGACTGTAGTTTTTTATTTTGACAATGAGCTAAATTTCATTTTTCTTTCTTCTTCCCTAGAAGAATTACTATGAAATGAAATGAAATCAAATCAACAACCTTGCTTTAACATACAACTTTTGAAAAAGCCTGGAGTCAGAGCAATACTGCTGTTAAAATTAAGAGATTTCTTTGTCCCAGCTTGCTGTATCACTGTAGTTCACCACCACTCTCATGTACAAGGTTTCTAATATCATGCAAGGCCTTCTCATTCATGTATTTACACAGGAGAGGCAGCGTTGGCTAAGCAGTTTCTGCAAGCATAAACCTTGCCTCAAAAGCTGTGCAGGAATCTTCTGGGTCAGCTTGTGAATGGCAAGGAACACCTCATCCAACACATCAGTTACCGGCTGCCCCCTAGTGCAGATTTTTACACTATACCGTTGGTCCTCAAACCCTAGTTAAGTTTTCACCCCCTCTGTGTATCGTTTAAACTAAACTGAGAATAAAGCACATTTACTTGCTGGGACGGACTCATTCCAAATTCCCTTTGTCTTGCTTCATTCTAGCAAAACATTCAATGCATATTTTATGTAGGAAACAGAAGAGCTGAGAAATCGCCCATGAACACAAGTATTTCTCGCCTACCTTTTTGTTTCCCTTATGTAAACCCAAAAACCGCTAAAAATTTATACACAATTTGTCTTTCCAAAAAGAAACAAAACCAAAAACCAAAATACCAATTGCCATATCATTTTAAAAGACAAGCCATTTTGTATTATCCTTCTGAGCGTAGTTCCTTAGTTCAGGATTCAGCTGCAATCTGCAAAGGGAAACCTTATCCCTGATCTTTTTCCTGTCAAGCTTGATCTCTTTTCCAAATTGCTGCTGTTGCAAAAAGACACCTGTAGCCAAGCGCGTTCACTTGAGGTCAAATTAGATCCAGTTCTAACTTAGTGCAGGAAGTTCATCATGCAGGTTAAGTACACACACTAGGTCACTGACAGAGTTTATCAAATTCCACCAGAATTATAGCCAAACCTTATAGCCAGCTTTACCTCATCTTCTTCCTATCTTGTTAACTGAATCTATATGAGTGATGCTGCTATAGCATGTGTGTTTGGCATAGAAATCAAATTGATCTACCATTCTTTTCAGACTTTTGAGAAACAGCAAAGGTATAGGTATGAATTCAATAGCAGTTAAAATTGGAATATCTGCTCATGCAAAATTCAGGATGACAGATGACTTTCCATTGGCTAGAAGCCATACTAGAGTTCAGTGACTCCCACACAACAGAGCATAGCAGATCAAACTCCTGATCTGGAAGCAAAAGCAGTATGTCTGCATCACCACAGCACTGAGCTGGAGCCAGGGCTTACTACTGGGAGTCAAAGATCTAACTGAAATGCAAATGCATGCTGATGCAGCTGGTCAGTTTGTAGATGGGTCAGCACTAGTTCAGGGTTATCTGCACAGCATTTAATTGCACAGCACAGACATTCCCTGAGGAACCTCCCTTCCCCTTAAGTCCCTTAAATTTACATCTTTGAGCATAGCAGGATCATACAGACACTTACTGATCCCCATTAATTATCTAACTGCCCTGTCCAACAATGCAGCCACCAGATATGAGGTTCATATAGTAACACAAACAATTTTTTTCTTGAGAGAAGGCAATTGTAAGGAAACTTGGGCTAGCTATCTGTACTGTAAACCTGTAATTACTGAGGAAATAATGGAGAAATGGACAATGGCTTCACTGTTACCTCTCCAGTGACTAATAAACTAGATTGCTTAATGGCAAAAATGACTACACAGCAAGATTGCTGCAAGAAATGCTGTGCCACCATCTCACTTCTGCCTGAATCAACTGACTACTTAAACATAGCTAAAATAAGAACACATGGAGCATATAAATTTTCAGATACCAAAGAAAAGCATAATTATTTTCTTGGTGGCATTAAAGCTTGTTTTGAGGAACTGTCAAGGCTGCTGATATTGAAAAATACAGTATAAAAAGTGCAAAGCCAGTCACCCATTCTTCCTCAATAAATATCCTTAATGTGATCACAGGCCTTCAGATTCTAAGTAAAACCAAAATTCCCAAGAAATCTTCCCGTTCTAAAACTTGGTAGTGATTGGTTGACTACCCTACTTCCAGGGAAATATCAGCCTCAGGAGGATTCAAATGTCAAATTAACTGATCTGTGAAAAGTCTGATATCCACATGAAACTAAACAAAACCTTTGGAATAAGGTAAATTTCAACAATTTTAAAGTTAATACTGTGAAATTGTTGCTGTAAAACCAGCACTTTGAAAGCCAGCTGGATACCACTACTGCAACTTCCTGTGACATATAAGATGACTGGAAGTGATTCAAGGATGTTGTCTGTGCAACTTTGCACACCCTGGGTACCTTTGAAGCAGAATAAAAGTGCTTCAGTGACACTGTCTACACAGCTTTGAACACTCCATACAGCTTTAAACACTCTGGACATCTTTGAACAAGTAAAGACCATGGCAAGTAAAGACCATGGCTCCCCATCAAATGGCAGCAGAAAATTTGCAGAATGGTGTTGCAGATGCTGCAGAGAATGTCAGAGCGCAGGATCCTCCCCAGCATGTTCTCTTACCACTGTATGGCTGGGATATTCATAAAGAAGATTTTGTTTTCTCATCCTACTCTCCAGATACCACATGATGATTTCAAAGAAGCATTTTAGTTCTCCTGTCTTATCAACTGGAAGAGAAGGAAAAAGACATTCAGTTTTGGCAGTTTTCCATACTTGCCATTCCTTCACATGGTAGCAGCCAAAAGTGTTGCAATGGAATAATCTGCATCTATCTATTAACCAGCGGTGGAATTAATTCCTTAAAAGAAGCTCACACTGGTTGCTTTCAAGCCATGAACACTGTTTTTATGCACCTTAATCTAGGTAGAATTACAGTTTAAATATGTTCTACCAACACTGATAGCATTGACAGTAACTTCCTATCTCTAAATCTCTGTAGACATCACATTATAATGCTTCACTGTTGCCAACGTTTGCTCTTGCTACATTTTTTCAAGCTAGCAATCATCGCACTCTGTTGGGATGAGAACCAAGGATATTTGATTTATTCAATAATTCATAAAGAAAAAACTTCTAATCCAAAGCAAACTTTAGCTTTTCTATATTTACCCCTTAATCTCTCACTTCCACTGGCAGGAAATAGGTATATTTTTGCCATCAGAAAACAGCAATGTCAAAGCAGAGCTCAGATGATGCAGTTGGTGCCTTTACAATTGCTTTTATACTGCTGTTTTAAAAGTTGGCTGATCCATTGTTTGTATCTTGATTTGATGCAGTGAATGATGAAGACCTTGCTGTCACAGCCAAGGAATATACCCTACAGAAGCACATTGTATTAAATCTGTGTCAGTTTGATCCCTTCCAGGGAGATGACCCAATGGATTAAACTCTTCCATAGTATTTTACTATGGGCATGATACAAAGACCAAACCATTTTTGTTGTGCACTGCAGCTCGTTAGGCACTTCAGAGATCTAAAAATATTTTTTTTGCAGCAGCTGTTATATTTTACATATTTTTTAAAAGAATTGTGTGTGTAAGTAACATAGTCAAATGAAAAACATATGTCCACAGTTAATAGTATACAAAAAGAGCACTATGTATATCACCGAGAAATGAATAACATAAGCTTTGGTTATTGGCTTAAATGAATACTTTACAATCATTTTCCCCCATAAAAGGTGTGAACTCTGGGGGAGGGGGGGAGTACTGCTGGGAATGGTGCCCTCTCTCATCTTAAAATGTGTGAGAATCCAAACAGATTATTTATATGCAGCTTCTTGTATTGATTACATTATGCTACATACTGTGCTATTCAATAGGACTCCTAAAAATATATTTTATAAGAGCTTATGGCTTGTAGTGGTAGAATGGCAAAGGTTTAGCTCTCACCATAATCCGGAGGCTCAGTATTTACGCTTTAATTCTTGACAACCCAGAAGGAAGGGTTTGCAGCACACACAAGCATACGTGTACTTGGGGTTCTGCCCTAAAGCTCCTTTGCAAACCAAGACAAAATGCTGCCAAGATTTAAGTCTCTGATCTCCCAGAATTTGCAACTTTGCAAAACAGGAATAGAAATGATGAATAAAATGGACAAACAGAGATGACTGAAGAAAGTAAAGCACTTCATTCTGGTTCTCTGTGCCATATTATGGACGTGTGGAACTAACTCCCATGGATACGAACTAACAGCCCCATGAGATGGCAAATACTGGGTCCGTTAGATGTATAGGAAGGCCTCTCCACCTATCTCCACTGGTAGGGGGGGTGGATCTAATAATTTGTTCCGTGAGAGACAGGAAGAATCACTAGAGGGCTCCCAAACTATTTAAAGGGACATTCTCCTTCCTGTAATGTGCATTGGATAACATGAGTTAAAGAAAAGACTTCAAGGATTCTCATTTTACTTCTCTAGTTGGCTCAAATATTCCATCTTTGTGTTCAAATTCACTCTTTCTGGAGGAGAGGCTGCAAAAATCACTTTTAGGGTGATACAAAGTAGGAGGGGGGAAGCTTTCAGATAGATTTAACAACTGGGGGATTGGCAGTGCTGTCATTGGCTGAGCAGAGAGACAGGAATGAGAAATGTGACAAGGAATCAAAGTTGGAAATGTAGCTGAAGGCTGAATTTATACAGCTTGCAAAGAAAGGACAACAGTCTGTGGGATGGGACCACCATAATTTGGTAAACTGTCCTATTTCTAACCCACTTTCCACCCACTAAATTCAAACACCTTGGTTTTCTTCTGCAATTTTTGAGGAGTAAAGGAATCTCCAAGAACTACGCATTTATTGTGCTTACATGTGTGTATATAAATACATATATACATACACACACACACACGTATATAAAAGTGGTCTTTAAGGGAGTCACTATATTGTGGAAAGGAGAGAAAAGTACTGACTTTAAAGGGAATCACCTAAGATTTTCTCTTCATTAACATGGTCTGTCACCTCTTCCCTGCTAACTCATTTGGGCAGGAGAGACCTTGTATCCTAAAGAACATCATCAGCAAGTGGGATTTCTTCCAGAGATCCAAATAACCAGTGCTTATTCTCTCTCCTTTCTGTGCCATGTTGAGGTTGCTGCTGGACAAGTTCGTTTGACTTGACTTACAGGAATTTTTTCAAAACTATCTGTAATGTTAAATGAAAGCTGAAAAACCACCTGCAATTTGGACTCTGCCACCTGCTAAGGGAGTCAGGCAAACAGCTAACTGAAAAATGAGTAGGAATAAGCTGTCTATCTCCAGAGCATGGGCAAATTGAGCGGGAAGACGGTTTTGATACACTACTATTGTTAGAATTACAGGAGATGAGGTGAGAGAATGGAATTTTTGACCTCTACTACATAATTGTTACTACATAATATTCAAAAAAAAAAAAAAAGCTAGAACCCCACAGAGTTAGTAAGTATCAGATTTCTGAGGCTGTGGTCTTTTCACCCTTGTCTCTCTAAGCTATAACAGTGGGACATTCTTCCTTATCAGGATACCAGTTTTGCTGGATTTTCTTTGAAGTCTCAAATTGACTTCTAACTTGTACACTTTGACATCAATATTTAATGAGTTACTTACAGGAAGATCAGAGATGGGGGAGCGAAAGCCAAATCTATCAAACCTTCCTTGCAGTGGAAAAACAATATTATGACAGGTTGACATCAGAGATCAATGGGCTATTTAGCTAAAAGTCTAGGAATGAGATCTGAAAGCGGCAATTCTATGTTTGACCGTGATGTTTTCCCTTGTTCCTTTCTGCTTTTGGACATTCTGTGGGCTCTAGCAGTATTTTCCTAAGTAATCATTTGAGATGAATCAAACATTAGTATATATATAGTGTATATCAAGTCAGCTCAACACTAATGAAGTGGTGCTGTAATGGATAGATGGGGTATATGGTTCAGAAATGGAACAGTTAATGCTATTAGCATTAAAGTTGTCATAACTATGATTTTAGTTAGTGCTCCATTAAGACGAGTGCGAAAGTTCACATCTATCTCTGATGCCACTGTTTCAGGCTATCTAAATGCAGACTAACCAAGACAATTCCATTCTAATTTTCTCTTGCATTTCCTTGAAGCTGTCCAACATCCTCCATTCACTTTGTATCAGCTTGACAACAGCAATTTCACTTTCTTTTTTAATTTCTGCTGTCAGTATAATTGCTCTACCAAAGACAGAATGGCTGACTTTAAGCATAGGGGAAGTAGAATGTTGCCTACCATAATGAGCAGATAAGGGGACAGAAAATAACAAATCCAACTACATTTTAACAGTTATTATTTGTTATCAGGAATTGTTTATTTTTACAACTGGTATGCTGGTGGGAGTCATGCCTCTAATTTCCTTAGTACTCTACTGGGGAGTGAAGAAGTCAGCAGAGATAGCTGGTAAATAAAACATGCATCCAGTGCAGGTAAAAATCCAGACTTATTTGTGTACACATTCATGTCCTCTGCATCCCTGTGTATTCTTCAAATGTAGCCTCCTGCAATATAGACTGTTTATTTCTACACTGCAATACCTATTTTGATTTTAAACTTCATGCATCTTGGGGCATAGCTTTTGTGTCCTTTGTACAGCAAGGAAGGATGCTCACAGCCTTGACAATAATGCTCTGCTACTGAGTATGTTCCTAAGTATTTAGGCTGTTTAATTCTCTTGATTTATAGCCTGCGTTTCTTTTGTGCATTCTTTTAAGTGCATCTAGGTCCAAGATTTTCTGGACTGACCATAATTCTGTATTAGCTTATAAATGCTAATTCGGAAATTATATTCTTCCTCTGCAGTTCTAGTAGTTGTTACATCTTTGTGTCAGTTCTCACTTGAGGTATTTGTCTTCCAATTACAGTGTATCTCTGTAACCTTCTGGTGATTTCAAGAGCAGTTTCATTGCCACTGTAAAGGAAATTATTGACAATTCATAACCTGTTGTAGTTCCTGCTCCACCTGCCATTTTCAACTTCCTAGTCTATTGTGAACGTCAAAAACATTGCTTTTTAAAAATCTTTTACCATCTGCTGTATACTGTTTAGTGCTTGATATCCTGTTAGGGCTTCTTGAACCAATTTTTGCAGTCAAGTTCTATTTGCATTTTCCAGGCTGAGCCAAGAGACAATTAGATAGCAGACAATTTGTGAGTCTCAGTCCTTCCCTACTGAGTTGGGAATGTCATGCTTAAGTATTCCAGGTAACCAGGGAGGCTTCTTTGTAGTCATTGTCTGCAATTGTATGTATTTGCAGCATGATTCTGACATTTTGCAAAACTGTATTTGTGCCATACTCAAAACTGTGTCCAGTATGATTAATTCTTTTTTCTGTAAAACCCTAACATTGTTCTCTGCAACAATGTGCTACTATTTTCCTTAATTTTGAAACTCTAAGAACTCTCAGGTTTCCCTATAGTGTCAAATTTACTTTTTATTTTTTATTTTTATTAACAGACCAGTCAGTCTCACCTCTGTGCCCGCCAAAATCTTGGAGCAGATTCTCCTGGAAGGCATATTATGGCACATGAAAAAAAACCAAGGTGCTTGGTGACAGCCAGCATGGCTTCACTAAGGGGAAATCCTGCCTGACCAATTTGGTGGCCTTCTATGATGGGGCTACAGAACTGATGGACAGGGGTAGAGCAGCTGACGTCATCTACCTGGACCTGTGCAAAGAGTTTGGCACTGTCCCACGTGACATCCTTGTCTCTCAATTGCAGAGACACCAATTTGATAGGTGGACCACTTGGTGGATAAAGAACTGGCCGGACGGCTGCATGCAAAGAGTTGTGGTCAATGGCTCAATGTCCAGCCGAGACCAGTAACGAGTGGTGTCCCTCAGGGATCAGTGTTGGGACCGGTCTTGTTCAACATCTTTGTCTGTGACATGGACAGTGGGATTGAGCGCGCCCTCAGCAAGTTTGCCGATGACACCAAGCTGTGTGGTTCGGTTGATACGCTGGAGGGAAGGAATGCCAGCCAGAGGGACCTCGACATGCTTGTGGGGTGGGCTGATGCCAACCTTATGAAGTTTAACCATGCCAAGTGCAAGATCCTACACCTGGGTTGGAGCAATCCCAGGCACAGCTACAGGCTGGGCAGAGAAGAGATTCAGAGCAGCCCTGCGAAGAAGGACTTGGGGGTGTTGATCAATGAGAAAATTAATATGAGCCAGCAGTGCACACTCGCGCCCAGAAAGCCAACCGTATCCTGGGCTGCATCAAAAGAAGCGTGACCAGCAGGTCAACGGAGGTGATCCTGCCCCTCTACTCTGCTCTCATGAGACCTCACCTGGAGTATTCTGTACAGTTCTGGGGTCCTCAACATAAAAAGGACATGGAACTGTTGGAACAAGTCCAGAGGAAGGCCATGATCAGGGGGCTGGAGCACCTCCCGTATGAAGATAGGCTGAGAAAGTTGGGGCTGCTCAGCCTGGAGAAGAGAAGATTGTGCGGAGACCTCATAGCAGCCTTCCGGTATCTGGAGGCGGCCTATAAGGATGCTGGGGAAGGCCCCTTCCTTAAGGACTGTAGTGATAGGACAAGGGGTAACGGGTTCAAACTTAAACCGGGGAAGTTTAGATTGGATCTAAGGAGGAAGTTCTTCACTGTGAGGGTGGTGAGGCACTGGAATGGGTTGCCCAAAGAAGTTGTGAATGCTCTGTCCCTGGTGGTGTTCAAGGCCAGGTTGAATAGAACCTTGGGTGACATGGTTTAATGTGAGATGTCCCTGCCTATTCCAGGAGCCTGGAACTAGATGATCTTAAGGTCCTTTCCAACCTTAACTGGTCTATGAGTCTATGATTCTATTGGACTTTGAGTATCAGACTATGCATGTGCAGTATCACTGTATGAAGATTAATAAAGTTTCTTCCAACTCTTCTTCATCCAATTAATAATAAAATATATTTCATACCACACAATCTTTCATTCCAAAATGTCCTGCTGCATATGCACCGTAACAGTCAAGACACCCTAGGGATATGACCTGTAAGTGGGGGATGGCTTTAGTTGAGGAAGTTACAGTGTTTTGCACCCCTGTTTCTTGCTTCTCTTAGAGATTCTTACCCTGACTACAGAGCTGGCTCTGCTTCTCGGAAAGCAGTTGTTGAACTGCTAAAGTTTATTACACAAATGCCAAGCTCTTATTTGCAATTCTGTAGCTGCTACATCAGTGTCTGAACTGTTCCTGAAGTGTGGGTAGGGAATTACTGCAGCCATCCCAATATAAGACATCCCATCCTTGATCATGACTCAGTCCACAGCCATTTCTGATGAGGAAGAGTGTCAGCTAACACATTTCAAACAGCAAGAGAGCATAAATTTTCTTGAGGAAAGGCCACATAGATAAAACAGAATTTGGCTTTTTATAGTACCTCATAAAGGATCACTGCCGAGTATACTGCATGGAATCTTTTCGCTTTTAAAATTGAAAACTGGCTTGATTACACTAGGATTTGATTATCCAATGCCAGAAAACTAAAAAGTTTCTGAGGTATCTATAAAAGGACGCTATTCAGTTTCACATCAAGACACAACCTTCCATACTTTCTAATAGTGACCTGTGGTTTTTCCACATGTAGATTTTCTATTTTACCCTGAGTTCTGCTTCAGCGCAGTCGAAACAGACCATCACCCTGACTCTTTACCATCTGAGACTGACTCTGACTCACCAGAGTCTTTACAGGAGCAGAGAACTACATATGGGAAAGTTATTAATGTATATTCTGGTTGATGCTTTTATTCCTCACCATCTCAGCTCGATGAAAAATCACTGCAGGGCCAGGAACTACAGTTTCCTTTCACTGAACTTATAAACCTTTGGGTATATTGGTGCATTGTACATTTTAGCATAAAGATCAGTCTAATTTGTAAACATAAACACCTATATTAACACCTAAAGACAGGAGAAAGCAACCAAGAATAAATACATACATACCTATATATAAATAAACTTCCCATGGCAAACCAGCAACCAAGAAATAGGGTATCTTTTCAGGGAACACTGTCTTGCTTGCAACTGGGAATATGAAAACTGTATCTTATTTGTTCTGACTGAATTCTAAGAAGATCTATATGTAGTCATTGTATATCATTGGAATTTTTTGAAAGATAACATGATTCATATGGTCAGCATCACATCCCAATAGATGCATGCCAAAAAGGCCCAGAATATTGGCTAGCCATTTTGGCTATAAGTGTATTACCTAGTTGAGAGCTGTGTGAATAATGGAATTCACAGATTGACAGATGAATCACATAATCAGAGAAATCATTAATTTTCTGTTGTACTAAACAGTTTCAATTGTCCTAAAACAAAATATTTTGCTCCCTTTCAGGATGCTTCCATTTGAATAACTTTCTATCAAAAATAGACCAATTTTAAAAGAAAAATACTCATATCAAAAAATTTTTTTTTCAATTTTGAATATATTAAAACCCCTTCAATTTTCTAACTTTCCCCTTTGCCTTTTCCCTGACAGACTTTTCTTCAAATGAAATTTCTTACTGAATTTGACTTATATTTATAAACAATGTTGCTATCCTCAAAACCATCTCGATGAGTTCCATTCAGCCAGCTCCTCACCTGCTCTGAGCTGGGTTAGATTAAAATACTGGAAGTCAGTTGTAAAGCTTAACCATAGCACAATGATGGAAATGTTTTTGGCAAGTGGTGATAGTGTAGACATCGCCAATAAGTGCTTCAAACTGGACACTTTGTCTCTTAAACCCTCATTAACACTCATCAGTATTTGATACTTATTTAGCAGCATTTCTTTCTTTCCAAAGTACCTGATCCAAAGCAATAGGAATCTTTGCTTGACTTCTGTGTACTTTGGATCAGGTCCCAACCTCCTGCTTCCTTTTGGAAAAACAGAAAGGCAATATGAAAACAGTGTAAACTTTCTTTTTTTTTTTTCCTAGCCTCATCTTTGTTCTGTTTTCTTGGGGTTTTGGGGTGTTTTTTTTCTTTTAATGGAGCTAAATAATTTCTTCTCAAAGTCTTCCTTGTTCTTATTCCATATGTTCCCTGCCTACGTAAATACCTTTAGCCTCTTTATTAATTCTTTGACAAATGTGTTTAGACCTCCTTCCCACTGTTCCTTTTTTTCTAGCAGGCTTTGATCTAATTTAATGGTATTTAGTAGCCAGTCCAGGTCCAGCGGAAGTTTGTGCCACTGTCCTGGCATTAGTGGAGCAATATAGCTTATTCTGGGTCTTGGTTTGACCCTCTCTTTCTCTACAGTTAACACTTTCTTTCTGCAGCTCTCCTCCCACCAAAGCTTGAATAATAAAACATGCTGCAAAGCAGTGGTGTTCCTGAGAGTTAGCATTTGGGGTAGCAGATGGGGTGATAAAGAAACTGTTTGTGGGGGCGGGGTATGGCCCCTATTACTCCACACCCACTACATGTATTTTTAGCCATTAAATATAATGTGGAAATGGAATGCATTTTAGAACTGTATTTTATCAATATATTATCCCCTTAAGTACAGTACTTTATAAATATTGATAAACTTGATTATAAACAAACTCTTTGCTAATTCCTGGAGAGCAGTCATCATGATGTGGCAGTATTTACTGAAGTGGCGATTGGCATGAAGCTGTGTTGCAAAGGATATATTTCTCTGGGTTAAGGATTTGACAGAGGATGTATCTCTGTACATATATTCGGTTCAGTGGGTCTGCACAAGTATATGCGAAAATAGTAAGTGACAAACAAATGCTAATGTTTACATAATATCCCATGTAAGAGGCAAGCTAGTATTACTTCTAATTCTCAGTATCTGTACTTACATCAAATATTAGTAATGAGGCTAATATAAAGAAAAATATACTGTCTGTCCCTCTCGAAAGTATTTTAGTGAAAAAATGCAATACTTGTTTCTGTAATTTTTATTTATATTAAATTCAATTCAGGATTAAGGTAAATTGCAATACACATTAAGTAGAAAATGGGTGCAAGACACTACCATTACAGTTTGGCACTGCCTTACAGTCTGTTTTAGCACTTAACAGTGATAAGGCAAGGTGAACAAAAAGCAGCTCTCAAAATGATTCCTGATCCAGTAACGAATTCCTTCAAGCAGAACGATATTTCCCACCAAGCAAAATACAGGTCAGCATGGAAGAAACACAGAACACGCTCTGATAGAAACAGTACCCTGAATAAGATATAATGCTAGTCATAGGAAAAATCAGAATGCTGTAATAGTTCTCATTTTTAAATTTGTTCCATTAAAAAAAAATCACTGGAAGTTCCTTCCCTTTTGCTTCTATAGTCCAGAAACTGACACTCTGATATTTTGTTATTTCTAATAACTCTTCTCTATCATGCTTAAATATTTTTACAATTAAGAAAAAAATATTAAAACAAAAACTTTAATATTATGTTTCTTCTTTATTCCTAAGTACAATTTAATTTCTTCTTCAACTGAGGGAAATTATTTCCCTGAGAATAAAACAACTTGGAACTTAAGTAAAATTATCAATAAGCAGCTTACTGTTTTTTCTCCCTCTGTTTTGCTTTATATTATATTTGAGATTAAAAATGATATTGTAGAGTTATATATTTTACTTTGCATCAGGCAGAGACCTTCCATTTAAAGACTAGCGACCCACTGAGATTGTTTTCCTGAAAAATTCAAAAAATGCATATGAAAAAGTATTAAGCTAATGTAATTATCTGAATTTCATCCTAATAAAACAGGTTGAGGTTTCATGTGTATTACGTCTGTGTTTCTGCACACCGTACGGACACAGGAGACTCCGATCTTCAGACATGAGCTATGAAAATTGCTAATGCATTTACATAGCAACATTTTTCCTATAATAGGGGGGTATTTGCTTCATTTTTTCACACATCCTCAGATTTTTAAGAAGAAAAAAAAGGGGGGGGGAGGAAAAAAAAGCTGAAAAAAAAAGAGAAGATAAAAGCTTTGCTATGTTGTGCAATTGCTATTGTCTTATTGTTATCTTTAGAAATGGACAAAAAGCAGTAAGGACACCCTTCTGCACACACAGAAATGAGGAAAACAGATTTGTTTTGACAGGCTATTATACTACAAAAATATTTATGAATGTAAGCTGCAGCAAAATTCATCAGTCTTAGAAAATGCAAACCCTTTATACTATGTTCACTAATGTTATAGGAAGGCATGGAGAAGTAAATATAAAAGATTTTTTTTTTCTTATTGCTAAATAGGCATGTAGCAAGATAGCCTACCAATTTACTATTGAAAGGATTTCTTAAATGTCATAATTTTCACAAAATTATAATATTTCTTGCATACACTGTGAAGTGACCACCCTTTATTTTGCAATCAGAGAGCAGAGCTGGCAGAACTGAAGTGGTTTGGCAGCTGCAGAGATGAAACTGAACTGAACAAACAGTTTCTTAAGTGATGCTTGGATAGAAGAATTTGGAAACAGTTCAGCTTTTTTTTTAAAATTCATTTAAATGTGTGAATCCCGCTTGTTACATTCTTGGGAGTAATTTCTATATATATGGCACAGCAGTTATTATACCGCTAAGGAAGGAAAAGTATAAAAGTATTAGAATAAATTCCCGTTGCAGAAAAAGTACAGCTCTATTTACAGAGGTAACTATAGTTAACACATACATGCAACGATGTATAATTTTGGCAATATTTTTACATACCAAGTTAACAAGAACAATCATATCTCGTTCCTTTTATTCCTACCCAGTGACACAGTTCTGCATAATAAAGAAATCTCTTTCTATGCTGGCTAGATTTTGGATCTCCAAACACCTGTATTCTGCAAAGATGGCTAGGAAGGCATATTGAGAAATACTTGCTTTGTGAGATTTACATTAGTTATCCATCAAGGGCTACAAGCAACAGCCTCATCAACTACTTTGCAGAGCAAACTCCTGAATAGCACAGAGCTCATCCAATACAAAGAAATTTCATATTACTTTTGTGACAGAAAATACCTAGCATAGTTTTCAGAGAGTTCAGTATTTCATAGGGGCAAATGTCTCCACAGTTTCATAGCTTCAATGCTTCAGTTTGATCACCTTCAGTTCTTCAATGTATGCATATTCTGAGCTTTTCTGATCTTGAAGGGACACACTTTATTTCTTAAATTTTCTGTTCTCTTGAGAGTCCAAAAAGAAGGAAATGAAAATGCTTGCAAAGAGTGTCTCAACAACAGCTTCTCATTCAGCATGAGGTCTTAAAAGCAAATGAAGATTTTGGTTTTGCTGGCATTTGGTCACCCTAACCAAGGCAGCCAACTGGCTCAGGTTTTAATACATAAAAGCTTCTGTGAGTTTTATCTTTTGCCTAGATCCATTATATTGCTTGAAAGGAAGAAAACTGGCTTTTCAGACAAGGTTCATTAATTTTTAACAGCAATGTTATGGATTTTAATGTTGTTACGGCCTGGGGACAGTTTATCCATCATACAGTACTATGTACTCGTGAATGGCATGATTCTGTGAGTCGCAGAGATAGACTGCATATGTTTGTTTATCCGAAGACACATAACATAAAGTTGACATGAGCCAATGGTAATGGGAAATGCAAGGTCAAAGTTTACATTTTTTTACTTACGTCAATAAGTATTAAGTCAATCAGCATTCAGGCACCTCAAAAATGTAAGTGCAGGCCCAGCAAATGTACTTCATCATGTGCTTTCTAATATAAAGTCATTGCTCTTCAGTCAGTATGTCTTTCACTACCTCACTATTTATGGATTGTGGATAACCATGCTTTCTATCCCATCCTCTTCAACATAAATGATCCTAACTTTACATACTCTCCTTTTTCATCAGCAGAACACAGGAGTGATCCCTTGTATTCCAGACTGTATTCTCTGGAAATCTTCAGTCAAATTTCATAATCATTATTTCCCTCTGACAATTTAAATTTTCAGCTTTAAGTATCTCTGTGAATATTTCATCCCTTTTAAATTTAATAGCTAGACAGCTATTTCATTATTTTGCTCAGGAAGAATATGCTATAATCAAGACTCAACTCTACATATAAAAAATGCTTTAAGAGCATTCTTCCTCTCAGTTTGCTGGCCTTAGTACCGTCATATGCCGAAAGACAGAATCAAGAAATTTATAGCAGAAACAAACAAACAACAAACCCAAGCAGGCATAAAATGACTGATTTTGAGAAACTGCAGGAAAATGCACCAGATTCCTAATAGTTTTAAGGCTTACATGTGTGCTTACTTTTAAGACAGATACTTGTGTTTCTGTATGTCTGGGCTACCACATAACTTGCCTTTTCCCATCTCAGTCAGATATATGTTATATGTTTCGGTTGAGAAGACTGGCAGATTTGTTGTCAAGGTTTTCTGACAATTCTGCCGCACTGCACCTTTGCATTTGTACATCTATTGGTTTAGTGGGGATAATAATTTTCAAAATGAATGCGTTAATTTTCAACAACATTACACAAAATACACTACAGTGATAATATTAAACAAAACCCCCAAGATATATCAGGAGTGATACATAATGAATAGGTAACGCCAACCTTTTAATTCACCAGGAATCGGAACTACTACAGGGTGAACCATGTGTTGCTTTCTTATATCTAAGACTGCAAAGTAAGAAGGATCCACAGCCACTTTTTCTGCTGTGTCATCAAAGACTACCAAGACTACTACTAAGGACAATGCTGCAGTACTAGGATAGCAAGGGCAAGTTGAACAAGATAGCCTCTATATGCTCCTATTTTAAAGTGGTACTTCTGTAATGAAGAGTGGAGGCAGTTGAAAAGAGATGGGCACAACTATATATTAGAGCAGAGTACAGCCACAGCCCCAGAATATGAAATTAAATCCCTGATTACATTGTTTTGCTAGAAGGCATTTGTATGCTGAGGGTCTATCAGAAGCAGTTCAAAGAAATCATGAGGAAAGGGAGTAGCACAAAAATGCCTATTATATGTTAAAAGCTCATTGCTGTATTTATCATATTAAAGGGGAACTTGGGATTATTAAAAGAGGAACTATGACAGTAGAGCTGGTTTTTAGATGATGCATGGCATAAGCTTATCATTTATCAAGAAACCGTATCACTTCCAAGACTCTGTTTTATTCTTCTGACCATGCACTATCTAAAACAGTAACTGATTAAGACTAAAGCATGAACAACTCATAGAGCTTTTCAATTCTGAAATAATTATTTGAAACAAATAATAAAGGTTCACAGGCTCAGTGATGTGATGTTCCCCTTTGTAAATAGTCTCCTTTGCAACAGAGTCACACCAGCATAAACATACAGGTTTGTAATGTGGTTAGCATTAAAGTACTGCTTCAAGACACAAGACACATGAATTACAAATTCAAGCAGCTATAAACAGGAATAAATATCTCTTCAGACCTCGTTATCCAACTAGCCTATTTTTTTTTTTAATGTCCCCTTTGCTCAAGAAATGACAGTGACACTTTTTTCTCTGTTGGTGAAGGCTGTCTCTGAGCTCAATATCCACTTCATGCTTGCTTGAATTTTCTTCTACTGCTGGCAAAAGAAATTTACTCCTTAAAGGATCCTGACTGGTCACATTCCTGGGTAGGAAAAACCTCATTTGTTCTCAGTGCTTGGTCCCCAGACTCTCCTATTAATTGTCCAGATCCTTTGTAAAGGCAATGTGGCTCGTTCACTCTGTGGAAAAGATGTTGCTTTTTCCACCAGCCTCTTCTTGCTCGAAAGAGTGTTAGAATCACTAATCAGAAACAGGGCCTTGGTAGACTTTCCTTTCTCTTTCATTTTAATTTGGCTGTAGCTTTTGTTTTCATTAAACATGTATCTAACTGTGACCATACTATGCAATACGATTTTCTGAGGAAGAAAGAAAAAAATAAAAGTACTGAAAAACCTCCTGATGTTTACTTAGACACTTTGAAAAATGCCTCCATTCTGAATCCAGCATTATTTTTTTTCAAAGCTGTGCCAAGTTCCGTATGATTTAGCACAGTAAAATGTACTTCTCAGAACTGGATATTCCAGTTTTAAAATCCACACTCACTGTTGGACAGTGGTTAAGCAAGGAAGATACCGACTACTGTGAGTTATGAAAAGAAAAAGACAGTTCTTTTTCTAAAGACTACTAACTAAATGTGTTCTAACATGGCACAGGCACATTTACTTCACCTAATCTCAAACTCTGCCTAATATTGGTGTGAACATACTGAGATCTGTATTCAGTTTAGAAAACACGAAGAGGAAGGAGAGATCGAGGAAAATTCTATAGAAACCCAAAACAAATCTGCATGTGATATTCAGGATGATGACCTGTGTCAGTGCGATGTCATTATCTTCTTCTAAAACCACAGCTTTCTGGCTTTGTCTCTCATTTTAAAAAGTATAATAAGTAGCCAATAATCAAAGAAAATAGCTGTGCAAGGTTGGCGCCATCTGCCACTGTCATGAATATGCTTGGCTTTTTGTTCTCACTTCTGTCCTCTTTGAATGAAATAAAGGAAACATGCATTTTACTTTTTTACATATGCAATGAGCTAGTCACCTTCTCCAGGCTGCTCCATTATCTCTTACTTGATGAAGGAAATCAGTGCAGACAGTAAAATACTGGATAATACATGGCTGGCAGTATTCCTTGAAAGTAACTTTAACAACCACTTTCTGGTTACAGGCAGATTTACTACAATTACTGCGTTTCTACACAATTTATGAATATGATTAAGCAAAAACTCTCACTTTTGCTATTATTGATAAACAACTGAAGGAAAAATTATTTTGTACAAGGAAGACAGAAGTGGTGATCTTCTGTTACATGTCATGCAAGAATGACATGTGGGCGGATGCTGTAGTTCTAACATTGAAATATCTTTAATTAGAACTGCTGGGACTTTCCCTCTTGTGTTTCATTTACAGTTTCTCCTTTATTTTCTCTTTTGCTGCTTTTTCCCTTTTTTCTCTTGTATGCTCTCAACTGGTAGTTTATATTCATCTCAAATTACATAACTAGAGGCTTGCTTTCTTTTATCTTCTATTATTATAATGTATAATACATATCATATAAATGTATAAGCATTGATTATTATCCAAATACAGTTATCAAAGTAAAAGCATGATTAAATAATTTTACTAAATGTTTTGATAAGTAATATCTATTTCATCTGTAATTTAATATTAGTGCAGTCAGTGTTGCACTAATCATGAATAAATACTGCAATATTAACAGAAGAACTATGATTAAAATTACAAAGATATTACTAAATTAAGATGATTTCTGTTATATCACAGCAGTATGCACCGAAGATTTTAAAATGTGTTTCAAGGGCGTTAAAATATACATCAGTTCTACCTGCTAACTGCTTTTCCTTAGAATGTTGTACAGTAATTCAATACATTTGTGTGAGTGCTACCATGGATGTTTATTAAACAACCCTCAAGCAGCACAGTTTCAGGTAAAGACTTGAAAGCTCTGGCAATATTCCTGTCAATTGTATTACTTTGTAGAAAGTACTATTTAGTAGCCGTTGAAGATAAAAACTCGAGACTAAATTTATGGTTGATTTTGTGATCCCTTTAGTTCAGGTTCTTCAAAACTCAACTCACTTGTTTAAACTCCGAATCCTTGCAGTTCAAGTGTGTGAAAAGTAAAACAATCCACGTGCTCCTCTTTGTCTATCAAAGTGATGAACTGCATACTTCAAAATTTTAATAAGAACCATTTATCCATCCTAATGATGGAGTACCCTTAAAACGACAACAGCATTTTGCAAAACAATTCATTTAGGAAACAGTCACATGACCTTTTTAACTGCCTTTAAGATAGCAATAAAATTGGCTCAGTCAGCCAGCCCTAATGAGAAAGAGAGAGAAAACATCAACCTTTTCCCTTTCCTCTATCTAATTACAAACAGCATTGTCAACTGACTCCAAGATCAGCTGAATCCTAATTGACCTCAGACACTGCACAATAAAAGATAGTGAGAACTGCCAAGCTAAATGTTAAAAAAAAAAGAAAGATAATCTGTCTTAACTCTTCATTTTGAATTTAATTTTTTCTTCTCTTCATAATCACAGCTTTTCCCTTAAGAGTTGTTTTGGGGCTGAAATTTTCCAAAATTGGGCACATTTTAGCAAGCCTATATGTTTTTCCCTGAAAATGAGCAGTCAGTGACATGGTGAAATTCAGAGGGAAATAAACAATGATGACTGTGGAGCATATAATTTAATATCTCTTCCAGTGACCTACATAATTACTAACTTTTCTTTGAAAATGACATCTTCTTACCTGACCAAATAGCTTTTAGCAAAATTTTCAAGAGCTGCTTCAAATATTGTAATTCTGCAAATGCTTAATTTAATGCCTTAATTTAATTCCAAATTGCTCTCCTGTGCTTACATAAACTAATGGAACTACTAATATCACCAAGAATTGTAATTATTTTTGTGACTGGGTCCTAAATCTTTATGGTTTATAGCTGTAAGGCTTTTAATTAATGGAATTGCCATACACAGAATGTATACTGGCAAATAGATTAGCCAGATTTCTAGCTCTCTAGATGGGATGCACAACATCATGGGTTTTATTACAAAACTGTATCTGCCATGGCTCTTCCACGGACAAACTTGTAAAAGCTGAAGTCTTTTTCAAATCTTGCCTTACAGATAAAATCCTTAGTGCTGGCTTTATTCTGCTTGTCCAATTCCCTGCATTTACTTCAACCTACATATTTATATTTAGTACAAATATCTGTATCATATAAAATCAATCTCAGCGTATGACAGAAATGTTATAAAATGTACTAATCACCTTCCAACAACATTTTACTTTACAACTTGTACTTAGCATCTATCTTAATGTAACAACCAAGGAATCCAATTAGAACTTCCACATTTGCAACAAAAATATTGCATTAAGACATAGCTCACTTTTGACAAATGGGCTTCTTGTTTGTAACTCCAGACCTAAAAAGAATGGCTTGTTCTAGTTCTGATCATTAACTAACTAGCACTATCAAATTTAGAAATAGGTTGCTGCAACTCCACATGGCTTCATCTCATAACCCTATTACTTACTATTACAGTAATGATTTCCAACTTTAGATTGCCATCCTCCTACAGTTTCGTTTGCTGTATTTTTTATCCATTACTACCTGAATCTCATTACAGATTTTCCTACGTGCCACTTCAGTAATACAAATCAACCTCTGGCAGGGGTGATGATACTTCTGATTTCAATTTTCATGATTATGCAGATAATGTAGCATGATGATGAATCTAGAAAAACTGTGCTAAAGTGGTCACTATTCTCTAGCCCTTGGAAAACTGAAACAAAGGTGCTTACTTGAGGGAAAAATTATGGTAATAAACAGTAGGAGTGCATTTTCAAACTTATTACCACTTCAAAGCCTCCCTGACAGAGTCATCTTTCCTATATGTCGTTTCAGAGGCCATTTAATTGTTTTCAGATTTGCTACTGACTCCCAGCAGATTTATTTTGTATGTAGGTTATATTTTCACAGCAAAATGAGACCACAGTTTGATAATATATTATATTCAGCAGCATTATTGGCTTAACATATCCACTTTCTGAAAGAAGCAACTTTACCTTGTGACATAATCCACAATCAATAGCATTGGCACAACTGAGAGATTGGTCTGTAGTACAGGAGCAGAAGCAGGAGCTCGGATGGGAACTGCTGGGGTCAGAAATCAAGCTACTCTCAGTGCCCAAGGCAACCAATGCTCAAGTCACAGTCTCAGCTCTGATGGTAACATGCACTGTTTTAATTTGCTTTTGTTATCCTGTTACCTAACAGAAATGCAATGGCAAGGGTCTTATCCTCCAGCAGAAAACAGATTACAAAATCTATGGGGATTCTGGGGGGCTAACACATACTAACGCTTGTTCTGCTGTGTTTTCACCACTATCGTTACCTTTGCAAACTAGCATCTACAGTATTAAGTACTACCTTCATTTCACTGCATAAATATGTCCCCACCTTTGTTATTCATCAAGATCATAAATTGTTTGGGATTTCTATATTTTAAAAAGTACAGTGAGAGTGGTAATAATTATTACTTCAGCCAATAAATGATTATTGACTATTCTTGTGTTTCTTAACGATGAGTGCGCTGGTTTCTAACAAGTAAATAATAGCATAAGGAAAGAGAATGAATTCACAGTGAAATCACAAAACGTACATTTCTTGCATGAATTTATGTAAGAGAGAAGTTCCTTTAAAAAAATGCAGATATAAGCATTTTTTAAATTAGGCATGCTTTTTAAAGTGCATATTTTATATGGATTGAAATGTGTCTTGGTATTTTTATTCTTAGGCCAAATGATTAAAGATATTTTGACATGACTGTTTCAAGTGTGAAATCCTCCACATAATATCTCAACAATCTCTACTGTCTTAAAAAAATATTTCTGTAATTTAAGATATGCCATATTAAACTTTATAACAAACAAAATCACTATAGACGCCAAGGTCTCTAGATGAATGCCGACAGAAGACATTTGTGTCAGTATTACAGACACAACTAGTAAAATAATTTTTGTGTGAAGATAAAAACATTTATAAATTAAAATCTTAATTTTCACCACAGGACAATTTGCACAGAAATCTCAGGTAAGCCATTGCTTTGTTCCTTTTTTGTACCCCCGTATTGTGACTTATCCTTTGACTAATTCTTTTTAAACCAACATTATAATACAAATAAATTTATATGACATTATTACCATGTTACATGCTCTAGTCATGCATTTATATTAATTTCTAAAATCATAACTATCAAATCATATCCAACCAATCATATTGATTGCAAAGTAAAAACATTTTTAATTCTTTTGTTTTGATTTTGCAGTTTATTGCATTGTCTCTTCTAAAAAATTTTGTGATATACTTAGAAATAATGGAAGCATAACTGGATCTGAAGACACTTTGCAGTTAGAACCACGAGATTCAGAGCAGAGAATTGCTTTGCTATGTACCCTCTCATAGTTCTGTAATGCCAAGTAAAATCACAGCTAAGTATCAGGTGAAACTAAATTTCTAATGCTTACTTCCAAAGAGAATATACATTATTCAACACTTTTTTCTTAGTATGATGATTCTTTTCAGGTAGGATATATTATAAGAGGAACAAATGCAAGGTTCAAATCATCAGATAGAAATGAATTTTAATATAATAACCAAAAGAATGACTATGGGTATGTGAAACATTTGTTTGCAAGATACAATGATGTTTTAAGCACATACCTAGTGCTTTCTCCACATGCTGAGTAACCAGGCTAATTAAAAAGCCCATACAGCTCTTGTTAAAATCTGTTCAAATTTTTGGAGCACCTGTTATAACAGAATGCCCACAGACTTGATAGTTTAGAGCCAAGACACCTGCTACCTTATGTCTCACAGTATGTTCAGTTTTATATTGATAGTAAAAAAAAAATTCCACTTTCTGACATTTAACAATCTCATAAATCATAAGAAATAAATTGCAAAATTTCGTAATTTAACCCTTGACTGTCACTTCTCTTTACCTATAGCTTCTTGTGAGCAGACAATACACTATGTACTTCTGGAACTATCTTGTTTCTTTGTTGCTGATCTTACTGTATGTTTTACTGCTCTGAACACAGTGCATAATTCTTCCTGTGCTTTGGTCCACAAATTTTAAAGGTATGACTGATATATAGGTAAATACAGTTTATCTGGAAAGCGGAATGTGCTTCATACCTGTAATAAAATCCAGCTAGTCTGTATTCCTGTCTCCTTGAACTGGAGTTTCTTCTCTGCTACTGATCAATAACTAAAATACACTGATGAAACAATTACATCTTACTGCAAAACTTTATTTAAATATGATTTGGCAATATTAATAGAAATATACCTCAGCACACAATTGTGTTAATAAACATGCATAAGCACTGATCTTTCTGGAGAGGAAGTATATTTCAGAAAGGGAATGAGGTATTAACAACCAGTTAACATCAGGCATAAAAAGTAGTGACAGATTTGGTAAAAAAAAAAAATAAAACAAAAAAATCACTAGCACAACAATAGCATTATGACAGTCGTTCAAACATTGTCAGCATTTATGTGTATGGCTAATTTTATATCTATGTAAATACAGCCTATCAGTATCTGCAGGATCATGGCAGTCACATTTTATAGGTATTCTGAGTCATGCTGGAATCACTTTATGTAACAGATTTTATTAGGAACAGGATGTTATCTATGGATTCTCTGAAAAACTATTGTACTTATGTAGCCATAGCTACTAGTGCAATCAGAATTTAGTGCTTAAAAAGACACTAGGAACCTGGTTCAGTGAAGAGACTCCACAAGCACATATTGAAGTCAGCTTACTTTGGTAACCTTATTTACCGCAGGTTAGATCTATAGAAATATGGTTTGGGGTTTGTTTGGTTTTTAGTGTTTTTTAGTATAGTAATGCTTTAGGTATATTGATGAACAGAAACATAAACCTCTTGGTGCAGAAGTACATTTTCTTAGAGGAATGGTTGAGACCTCAAACATTATTCCCTACAAACTAGGAGAAAGACGTGGTAAAAAATTCATGGGAAGCACTTTGTGTACCCCTGCTTTTGTTAGGTAACATTTCTACTGTGGTACAAGTAATACGGAAGGAAATTCTGGGCCTCAAAGCACTATAAGAAAAAGAAAATAAAAATTAAAGAATAGAATGTCAACCAGAAATGACACAGTAAAAAAAATAAACAATGGTGTAAGCACAGTTCTTTGACAGGTAGGTTTAATCCATCCACAACACTGTACAAGTACCGCACTGTGAACACTTTTGCCAATGACAGCCTAATACTTTATCAATTATTTAAATTTTTTAAATATTTCTTTGTATTTCAAATTCACTTTTCACATGGCTTTTCTATGTACTAGAAGTAGAAATGATGATGTTTTAACACATCCCATTTCTATTTATGATTTATTTTAGCTTAAGCCAGGAAAACTAACTGGTAACAGATATTAGAAGCTCTTGCAAGTTTTGTAAACCGTCAGTTGTGGGAATAGCGTTTTTTCCATACTCTGCCTATTGATTTGCCTTTGAGATAAAATGCAACAAGAAAGCAGGTGATAAGCCTTTGTTAATGCCTCTGGGATGAAATGCTAGAGCTAGAGACTACTGTTGATAAACAGATTTGGAATTAATTAGTTGTGCATAATTATCTGAGTTACTAAATCTTAAAATTGAATGCAACTGGTCTTCATACATTTGTTTATGCACCTCTTGCCAGCCATGAAAAATGCTTTTATTTTCTAAACGATCATCAATTTAAAAAACCTAATTTTAAACAAGGTGATAATAAAATATTCTTTTACTGTAAGATGGCATATGGCAGAAGAAATATTAATTGCAGTTATTTTTGGTGAATTCCAGAGGCACATAGGACAGCTCTGCAAAATTCAGGTCAATCTGTTGAAGGGATGGGCTCTGTGTTGATAATTTTTTCAGTGTATGTAGTAAACTCTCTTTGCCTTTGGGCTTTACATTTATAAAACTGGGCAACTAGACCTCAAAACTGAAGGGAATTATGGGAAAGGCACTTTGTATTTTCCCATGTCCACTTGAAAGTCATAGATTTGAATCATCTCAGATGAAAACAATTTTAAAATACTAAGACATTACAGCTATATCCCACGTATTGCTTTGAAAGTTTAGGTGCTTGGGGGTATTTTTGTTTTATTTATTTTTCTGCTAAAACCTGAATTCAAAGCTCAGGATGACTCTTGTCAAAGCTTAGCAGGCTGCTAATACACAGAACAAGAACAGAAAGCTGCATTCTGTATCTATATTCTGCATTTTAAATTGCTCTTTTTATGGTTTTCTTTTTTTGTTTGCAAAGACAGAAAGTTGAGAAAAAAGGATCCTTGTGTTTCTACCTCCTGATCTTTGGTTTTGCTCGAGGCCTTCTTACAAAATGTGCTTACCCTCTACACTGTTCAAGTGACATCTGCTTCCTCTGGCCAACTCGTTGCAACTAAAGACACCATATAGTTGTTTCAATGTCACTCTGCTGTGATACCAACATTTCACCAGTTCTCCAATTCCTAACAAGTCATTGGGGGAAGATAAGACTGACATTCTTAATATAAAAAAATTCTCAGGATTTTAGGGTCTGAAGGGCAGTAATACATACAAGCTTGACTACATTTTCCTCTGGAGAATATTTTATCTTGCATCATTTATTCTGGGGGAAGCACATGGGACATGAAATTCTGGCAAATATCAGCAAATATACTGACACTACTTTAAATATATTTTTTTAATTAATTCTTTAATATATACAAATTAGATGCTCATTGACAATTAGGATTTAAATCCTGTATGTTGGAACAGCATTTCAGTCCAACTTGCTTGATATGCCAGAATATGTCTTTACTTGAGCCTCATCAACCGCAAAAATTTAAAGGAAAAAGTGATACTAATAACCACAAGATAGCAACTTGCATTTGAGTCATCTCTGAACTTCTCTTCAACACCTCATACAGAATTTGACCAATACCAATGTACAGCATATCAAGAAAGAGGAAGCAGTGTTATTTTCACCCCTCAAATAAAACACAAAGAACAAAATCATGTGATTTGTTCTTAAAATTTTGACAGAACATTATATCCATCAAGTAAGAAACACAGAGTTAGATGTACAACTTTTCTGTGGACCGCTTCCCATCCTATCTCCTCTGCTTTCCTTTTCTTCTAGTCCCATGACACAAACTAGGCATAAGTGAGGTCAGGATATAATCAAAGCTAAACACTGGAGAGAACAACGAAGCAGCAGTTCAAAGCAAAGAATGGTCAAGGACAAATAGCCCAGTTTGGGTGCTAGAGAGTTTCAGTCAAGTCAACCAGAAGATTCCGAGGTGAAGAGCAGTCAGAAATTGACAAGGTCTAGGCAGGATGATTCCAGTAAAAATCAAGGCTAAAATATGAGCAGGTCAGACCTCAGATTCTGGGATAAAGGCTAAAGAGAAATTAGCAAAGAACTGAGATGGTGGGTCTTTCCCTCCAGTAGTTTTTAGACCAAGTTCACTTCCTCTGAATAGCTGTGAGATTTGAGCACAGAGGCTTGAGCTACAGGGGGGCTGGAACTAGATGATCTTAAGGTCCTTTCCAACCCTCACTGTTCTATGATTCTATGATTCTACTGCATGGTTTCTTCTGACTAGCAAGAACTTAACTTGAGATAGTGAAGAGAGCAGGAAAAGGGAGATGTGCACTCAGGTCCCTAAACTGCAGAACTACTTCTCCCAGTGTTTGCACACAGTAAAACACAGGAATAGAGCATAAGTTCTTGAGGAAGGGTAAGGAGAGAGGAAAAGGAAGATTTCTTGGAGGAACTTTGGAATATAAGCTTCTAACATGGTGGGGGAAGGAAATATCTAAAATGTAGACACACAGATTTTTAGACAACCTTTCTCCTTTGGCACTTTTACTCATGTAAATGTGTAATTCTCTTATTTTCCAAATGTAGTGTCCCAGCTATTGTGACTGCAACTGTGGTATCTGTACAGAAAGTTTCCCCCCAACATCCAGTACTTAGAGATCTCTGAGAATAAAGTTAGCTAGTAGATAGGATACATTAACATAAATATCTGAATTAGTAGCAATATATCAAGTCCTGAGGACTTAATATTGCACTTAGGAGCTGGATCCTGGGCAATGACAAACTTCGGGACGCAGTTCACAATGGCAGTGGCTTGCTTGCACAGTACTTCCTGTGCAGAGGCAAACCGAGTGGGAGGGCAGTGGTTTCCTGGCACACAGTATGTTAGGCAAGGCCTCAGCACTTCACATCTTCTGTGAGTCAGAACAAGGAAAGTGGTAAAAATAGGTATGTGGGAAGTGGGGAAAATGCATTATAGTTCTACTTTAATTACAAATGGATGATTTCAGTCCTGGTGTCTTTACGGATATGTAATTCTGTATTGTGCAGAAAATAATAATAGGAAGCTTAACGTACTGCAGAATCTAGCAGTGTTGCTAAATGCGGAGCAATCCTAAAAAGGGTGGGTGCCAATCCTAAAAAAGGTGGGTGCCAAGCATGTCTGCATCATATCACAGGATCATAATTTTTTGACAGAGATCATGGTGGTCACCAAGCCAATCTGATCTGCTGGGCTTTTTCCTTCCTGAAGTTTTGTCTCACAGGCAAACAAAATAAAACAAACAAAATAACACCAACAAATTGATTACTTACAGTTCAACCTTCTCTTAAGCTTCTACGTGTCTGAAGATTATCTGAGCTACCTCTGAAATATATGTGTTTCTTAAATTAATTTTGAAGGGAGATCATCATTTTGGATTTTTCAAAGTGGGGAAAAAGGTTAATCAATTCTTCTGAAGTATACTGATCTCCCACCACTCAAAGCTATAGTCAAGGATTTGCTTACAGTAGTTAGAGACAAGCCAGAACATTTTATGCTGTAGAGCTACTGCAGGTGCAAGAGGCCTCTCTTTTTAATTTGTAAAGTAGCTACTCAAAAGCCTATTTTTCTCCTTTGATTTTAATATAAAATCTAGATAAATGCTTATTTGCACTGTGTATACAAACTAGAAGTCTGCTGTTCACTGAAAGATGATGGTATTATTCATCATTTGTATGTGCTGTAAATGTGTAAAGAACATTGCAGTACAGAGTGAATTATTTGGTACTAGAGAATTATCTATCTAAATTAAATTGAGAGCTTAAGCATGAAACATCAGCAAAGGAAAAGGAGGAGAAGGGAAAGATGAGGAGAAAAAGAAATCTACAGGGTCACCTAGAAAGTTAATCCTGGTGCTGGATAGCAATGAAGACTTCCCAAATTAAAAAAAAAAAAAAAAAAAAGAGGTATTATTTATAGCCCGTGGTGACAGTATGACTATTTAAGCTCTTGGTTTCTCAAAATTACATCTCCAGCATGTCTAACTGTCTATAAAAATCACCCACAAAACTGTTGGACTACCTAACTGAATCTTGTTGAAGACAGCTTGGTTTTTTTCTCCCGAAAAGCTTGCTGAAGGAAGAGCTCCTGAGTAACAAACAACATCTGAACCTTGCAATGCACAAATGCAGGGTGAGACTTCAATGCCGCTTTTTGAATGAAAATTGCATTAGAGAGGAAGACTTGTGCAACGTATTCAACACCTAATTCTCACAGTTTAGTGCCCAGGTCCCAACTGGCATTCAGCACAGTGCTAAATTTCTCCTGAAGGTTACTTACACATACTGGATTTAGTCTGTCTCCAGAGGTATTTTCACCTAACACATGGCTGCTCTTCAGCCATACTTACATGATTCCAAAATAGATCCCCGCTCACTCCCTATGCTGACACTGAAAGTGGAGCGGATGTGACTCCTTACCTCATGACAGACTTTGTATCCATTGTGCTTTCAGAAAACAGTTTTGGTCAAGCTGAACTTGTCTGAGTACACACCAACAGCTGAACACAGGTTATACTTGTCCCAAAATTTTCAAAGCAAATTCAAATAACCATTATTGTCATAGGTAATATTAAAAGATGAATGCAATTGTAATGGCTATCATCCAAAAATAATACATGTATATGAAATTGCAGCTCAGTTCAGAACTCAGCAATAAAAAGGGCATCTTAGGGTATGTTTACAAGCATGCCTGCCATATGCTACACTTAGGAAAAATTACGAGAATTACTTAGCAAACACATAGAATAGTTTCAGACCTCCAGGTACATGAAATACCTGCTTTTGCAATAGGTCTATATTTGCTCAATTCAGAAACTAAAATAGTTTCAGGTGTTTAACCTCAAAGGCTTAAAAGACGTAACAATACAACAAATCTGAGTTGAACCATCCACCTAGCAATAAAAACAAGATCAGTGCATGTCTCTGATAGCCAAAATCTGAAGGATATTTCTATTTTGGAAGTCATTTATTTAGACCAAAGAATATGCTTAGTGCTTTGCAAAATGGAAAATAAATTCCTACTATGAAATAAGCAACACATAAACCTTGGCAACTGGAAAACAAAGGAGCTGACACAGAGAAGATTTAAAGTACCACCCGCCTAATCCTGTATTCATCACTTTTTGGCAGAACTTATTTCAGAATCAATGTCAATTACACTTACATAAAAATTACAGAATTACCCCCCTACTTCGTTAGCATGATTACTACTTCAGTTCTTCTGTTATGACAGCACAGTAAAGGTCTCAGACTTTGAGAGTTCACATACTGTACAAATATACAGAAAACAATACTGGGTGTCCTGAAAATCTTAATTTGATTTGAAGAAACTGTGAAGAGAGGAAGAGAATAAGAAAGCAAGGGTCATTTATTTATACAGACAGAAGGGGAGTACTAGCATACATAAAGGTACCAGTATGTGGCTTCTATTTTCATGTGACCATAATTTCTATGCAGAATGTACTTCTGTTTCTTGTAATTAATTTCTTGTGAGGAATCCATTTTTTGACAGGTTTTGGGGACAGTTTTTGTCTTGGGTTTGGTTTTTTTTTTTTTAGCTGCAATTATTCTTTGAATTCTTACTGGTGTAATTTGGAGTTACGTTGTTTCTTTCTGCTTTTTATGTGATACACGTGTACATTTCTAAATGTTTTGTACACAAGGATAGCCTACATTTTGGGGGGAAATTAATACAGCATATTACAGAGAAGACATATGCAGGAATTTCATTAATTCTTTTGTTTTCTTTTTGGTGGGTTTTTTTTTTTCTCTTAATTTAAAGGAAAATTAATTCAGACAGAATGTCTAGAGTTGATCTTTGGGTAGGGAAAAACATGATTATTATTCATGCAGCAGTGTTTATTTCCATCTGTCACCATAGCAGTTCTTTTAATAACTTATTATACAATTAGTTCAATAGCCTTTCTGCTCCTTTTCTACCACTACTCATGGAACATTCTTATTGCCATAATGTTTTCACTGTCTCCATTTTACTCTCCATAAGTAAATCTATTTTAAAGGTTTTAGTGGTATGCTGATTTTATTTCCTGTGCAGTTTCTAAGATGAATCTCCTGAACACCTTTAGAAGCTACATATACAAAATATAGACAAGGTGAATTATGAGAAGAGAAACCCAGATCCATTTCTAGACTCTAAACAGTTATTACATTGCAAATTAAAAATAAATTTTACACCTGCAGAATGTTTATGCATTTCTTCATGAGCACATGACGGTTCCCATTTCATCTTCAGAGAGGTGGTTGAGCTCCTCCAGATCAGAAGCTTTTGCAGGATTCACCAAGGAAGAACTAAATGCAGGGGCCTTGCAGTCCTTCACAACCCCACAGGCTTAACAGGAAGTTTTCTAGCCGAGAGAGGACAAACATGATAAGTTTATATTTACAGAACCAGCAGTCCCTTAAATGAAAAAAAAATCAGACCTGAGCGAAATGTTACCGGAAAAGGAAGGGAGAAGCTTCGAGTGGAGGGAAGAAAGATCAGACTAACTGGCTACACAGTATCGATGCAGAAAAGGGTGTGGGTCCTGGTGAGCAAGTGGAACAGGAGTTAGCAGTTGTGACTTCGCAGTGATGACGGCTCTGTTAGCAAGGACATAGGAGATTTAGAGAAGCGATTTAGTGCTGGAACAGGCTGCTCAGAGAAATTGTGCAATTGCCTTTTTTTCCAGATTTTTAAAACTCAACCAGATATATTTCTCAGGAGCCAGAGCTAACTTAGAAGTTTACCAGCCTTTGAGTATGAGTTAGGCTAAATGCTCTTCAGAGGCCTCCTCCACCCTAAGTTAGTCTGTACGCTAGAGGTGCATCTTTTTTCTTCATTATAGTTCATCTTTTTGTCTAGGCCTGCTTGGTTGATATTCCCATACTTAGAAAAGAAAATATGAACCTGAGAGTTGACTTGATCAGTTCTGTCCTTAATTTCCATGTATCTCTAAAGATCTGATATCCAGAGGATAATTTATATCCCAGAGAATTACAGAGAAAAAAGTATAAGAATGTTTTAGCTAAGGAAGAATGTTTTATTTCTATTTATTCAAAACATGAGGGAGAAATGTTTTTTTATATAAATGTTTTAAATTATCACACTAGGCCATGAGAACCATTTAAAAATCTGTTTGAAATATATAAATACAGAACAAGTGGATGAAAAAGCAGTTGTGACTGCCATCTGCTTAAAGAAAAAAAAAGAGGCCAAGGACATCTATGGCCTGTGGAGATGCAGATGAGCTAATCCAATGAAGAGATATTGATATTTCAATAGTAGTTATTTTGGTTAAAAAATACAGAAACCTGTTAATGAGTGTTGTACTGCTGCTTATTACTTCTTATTGTAAGGCTAAAAAAGCACCCATCTGCCATTCTGAAACTTTCAACAGTCTCTGGACAGGAAATGTACTAAAAATTTTATATCCAATAGCACAAATGATAGCATCACAGTACCAAATAAGACAAAGCTTTCCAGATTTATATACATAGATTTGTATATAGAGTGTTGCATATAGATTTCTGTAATCCTGGAAGAGTGAAAATATATTAGTAGTATTCTGTTAGATATGTTCTAGAAATGGTGGCAGCCTTCTAAGTGACTCTATGGATGGTCGTCACTGAAGAAGCCAGAAAAAAACATCAGCAAGAAATAGGAAAAAATATGCTGGAAGTTTAAATCTCTCATGGCTACCTGGCTTTAAAGCATTGTGAAAATAGTAACCCATATTCCTCAGCTTCTGCTAATTCTTCTGGTCAGCCAGCTTTTAGTGAACTTACTCCATCCTCACTCAGTTTATGACAAACATCCCTTAGTTGCCTCAGATGAATGCTATGGGATAGGTATGACCTTCTCCTCCTCTCTCACTCACAGGACAGAACATGGTATCACCTTAAGCAGCAGACTGCTGCAAAGACATTTCTGTTTGCTTAGTTCAAAAGAGTTCAAAACTCATAATCTAAAATCTAAATATGTTGAGAAATAACAGAGAAACTCAAATAGGTATGCTGACAGAATATATAAATATATATGTAATGCTTAACTATAAAAGGCTTTTTCCTGCTGTAGAATGAAGATAACTCATTTCTCAAAATTAGATTAATTGCAGTGGTGTTTTATAGACAGCTGCTAGCCTAATTGCCAGATCTGCCAGATCTGAGGAGTTTGGACTAATCTAGTAAGTGTGCTATGGGAGAAATGAGAGGGAGATCCTGCAGCATTTTATTATATCAAGTGAAATGCCAAGAAATGTAGATATTTTGGCCGGACCTGAGCACATCCCTGGGAAAAAAGTGACCCTGACCGTAAGAATCTTGACCGTCATTGACCAAAACTTGACCAAACCATGTATCATTTTTTAGACTTTACTTCTATTGTCAGACATGAAACCTTTTCCTTCTTGTATCTTACAGGATACTTTAGTTCTTTTTGCTCTGTTTGTTTTTATTTATTTATTTACTATTTGCATTCAAGACAATAGCTTTTTTTTTCAAGTACAGAAATAAAGGTACTTAGAGACAAGCCATTTCAGAAGAAATAGTACGGCTTATTATGAATATCCATGGTTTATAATAGAACCTTTCTCTATTAATTACTGCCTTTGTGCAAATAGGTTGTATTATAAATCTTCTATTACACTTCCTCCCGCAGAAGTGCTTTCAGCATACAGCCACACATCTGACTTCCTGAAGTAGTCACCCTCTGTGACTCGTGCTGAAGAAAGGTACTTTTGCGATGCTAGTAATATTCTTTCACTCACTGCCTCTAAGCCACTGTGTCAGACTGAGGGGAAAAAAAAAAATTAAAAAAACTGCTGAAGCACAGCTGAGGCATTTCTGCGTTGCATCACTTACGAATTTTCAACAGCTAAACTTTACTGGCCGTATTTACTAAATTCAAATCATAAAACTCTCTTTGTTCTTCTCAAAAACGTTCAGATTTGTGACCGATCCAATAAATTGTTTTATTCATAATTTATCACAATGCAGCATATCGTAAATGGTTCTTCCTATTTCTAGTTATAAAATAACATAGAAATATAATTAAAATCTCAACAATAATTTTCTAGTAATATTTTTTCATCTGAAATATGAATATTGCTGCAGCTGGACATATGCTTCAGCAAAGTCAAATTCATGGAAAAAGTATAACTTCAAATAAGAAAGATGATACTCAGTCTCTGACATACTGATACATTAGAGTTCCCTGAATTAGAACACGCAAATGTAGATGTAAAACATCCTGTATGACTATTCTAATACAGAGGCCCTAAAAATCTCTAATTACTTGAAGCTGAAATAGAAGTCATACATAAAGTTTTAACATTATAAGCACAATCTACTGAATGACAGAAGAGAAAACAATACTGTATGTTTTGTGATCCATGTGGTTTTTTTCTTTTAAAAGAAATATAGATGTACTGCTCACAGCTTTGTAAAGGTAGCACCCTTTCCTTACATTTAGCTTAACCATATAAATAAGAATGACCCATCTGGGAAAGATCACAGGATCAGGCACTTCATAAGACTAGACCTTTTAGTATTTAAATTAACGTCAGAATCTCCATGGCTTCTAAGTAACTGAAGTAACTTTAGACTTCAAGAGTAGTAGAAGTAGAGCAGTATACAATGGTATGTAATGAATAATCAGTAAGAGCTTGCATTGTAATGTGCATAGAAAGGTATTTGCAAATAACAAAAAAGTTATCTTAATTAAAATTATATGAATTGCTGTATTGAGGAGAAATTATAAATTGACATGTAGAATTTTCTCTACAACATAATTCATATTTAACAGATGAGTCTGCGGCATGAGTGTGAAGGAAATGTTTTCAAAAGCACTTGAATTAGTCAGCAATAGACCTTGCAAAAGAGATTGCTTTTAGCAGGCAAACTTATCATACAATAAATTCATACCACCATTATCACCTATCTTGTGTAGTCAGTCTTTCTAGCTTGGACAATTATTTACAGCACTATTTTGATGAGAAGTCTTTTGAGTAGACTTCACTGGTACAGGGGAAAAAGACCTGAACAAATCAGAAAGTCATCTGCCTGAAGGTTTCCCTGGTAGTACCAAAGGTGCAGGTCAGATGATAGTGATGATGGAAGAACTTGTTAAAAAACATTTCATTTTGAAAGGGAAAAAAAAGTCAATGACAAATAGTGAATAGAATGCCAGGCAAATTATTTACTGAACAATGACAGGTATTAAGTCCATAGTTCCAAGGACAAATTATATCGACATTGATGCCCACCTAGTAACCAGTTTGTAGTCCCTGGTGCCATGGTTTAAGCCCAGCTGGCAACCCAGAACCACTCAGCTGCTCACTCACTCCCCCCCCACCTTCCTCCCCCAACTCCCGGGGGGATGGGGAGGAGAATCAAAAGAATGTAACTCCCACGGGTTGAGATAAGAACAGTTTAGTAACTAAGGTATAACACAAAACCACTGCTGCTACCACCAATAATAATAATGATAAAAGAAACAACAAGGGAAGAGAATACAACCGCTCACCACCCACCAACCGATACTCAGTCCAACCCAAGCAGTGATCCCACCCTTCCAGGTAACTGCCTCCACTTTATATACTGGTCATGACATGCTGTGGTATGGAATACCTCTTTGGCTGCCTTGGATCAGGTGTCCTGTCTCTGCTTCCTCCTGGCTTCCCTTCCCCCATGGCAGAGCATGGGACTCAGAAAGTCCTTGGTCAGAGTAAGCATTACTGAGCACCAGCTAAAAACACCGGTGTTATCAGCACTGTTCCCACGCTGAATGTCAAAAACACAGCACTGCACCAGCTACTAAGAAGGAGAAAAATTACTGCAACTGCTGAACTCAGGACACCTGGCCATCAATATTGTGTGGAAAGGACTCAGTGTGGAAGTCAGCTGTTGTGTGAAGACATTTTCAAAGGAATTTTTGCAGAAGTATGATAGAAAGGAAATCAAGAGCCCAAACCAACTTACTCAAATGCACTAATAAAGAATTATGAATATCTATGGCTTAGATCATCCTATCTCTTTAGAAATTACATGTTTATAAATACCTTGTGCCCATACCTTGGGCAGAAATGTGGGTCTGTATTTCACCAGATCCTCCTCCTTGCCTTTCAAAAAATGGGCATAATACTAGTCTTTTTGCTAGTCATCAGAAACTTTCCCTAATCATCACAACTTTTACAAAAGATTTTTTGAGAGGCCTTACACTGAAAACAATAACCGCTTTAGCACCACCAGATAAATCCCATATGTCCCATGGATTTATGTATGCCACATTTACTCAACCTGATTCTGATTTAATTGTCTGCTGTGGACACAAATTTTCTCCCTCGAACTTTGCTGCTAGGAACAGGGATATGTGAGGCCTGACAGCAGACCTTGCAGAAGCAAAGACAGCAGTGGTGTTGAACTTCATCTTTATTATTAGATTTCTTGCCCCATTCATCAAAGGGCAGTATTTTCCCATGTCTTCCTTCTGCTGCTAGCATACTCACACAAGTTTGTTTGGCTTGCGTTTTTTTTTTTCTTGTTCCCATCCCTTTCAGTTTCAGCTGTAGCTCAGCTCTGGTCTTCCTAATTGCATCCTTGCATGTCCAAGCAATGTTTCAATAGTCCTTGATAGCCTGTCCATGCTCACAGCTCCAACACACTTTCTTTTTTGTGCTTGAATTGCCAAAGTTATGGGATTGTAAATGGGTAGGTATGATCTGTAAATTTATTAATAGATAAGGGATAATCCCAGTTACAAAACCGTAAAGTTGCAAAATCTGATTAATTTGAGAATAGATTCCACAAATAAAACTTACAGGGCTCTGCGTTATTCCTTATGATTAAACAACTCTGTGATTCATCTGGAAGTTCACCATCACCTCAATGACCAGACACAAAATCTTGAAATCATCCGTTAGATGACTTCAGAGAATTATTTGGAAAACTACAAACCTGAATTTGTGAGCAATCAAGAAGCACCATCTGTAAGGTTCTATCCAAAGTATGTTATAAGAAAAAACTGCTGAGGTGGAATCTCTGTCATTTTGATATTCAAAAACATAAGGTGAACCCAAATGCCAAACTATGCATTTAATGAATCATGCTGTTTTATGAAACACACGTATAAAAAATAGTAAAATGAAGGTCATGAGAGGACAGCATTTTTAATAATTTCCCAAAACACCTTTTGCATTTCACAGCATTTCAAATCTTTTAAATACTAGTTATTTTCCAGTAACCTATTTTTATTCTTTGTATTATTTATGTAGCTGCTAGCTGAGACATGCTTACTAGCAACGTATGCATGCTCATCTTCAAGCGTTAGCAACAGAAAGATAAAAATAATAGGGAAATGGTACCTGCAGCACAGATGGGAGAAATCCCAGAAGAGCTGGATAAGCTTCCGGTAAATGCCATATTTTTCAATCAGAAAAAAAAGTTCAAGTCAGTTCTTGTTTTCTCAGAAGCAGTTCAATCAATCTTATGCAAGCTGTTTGTTGGGGGGGGGGGGGGGGGGGGTTAACATTACCCTGATGCCAAACACTTTCAGATGTCAAAATGAAATAGGGATGGAGATAAGGAAGAGAAATAAATCTGATAAAATAAATAAATCTGGTAATACAATTATTGTATATTCACTACCCCCTTTCTGCCAGGCTGACATTTGTAGGGCCTTCAGACATCCAAAGACTGCAGATAGATGTTTGCTTTCAAGTCAGTTTGTTTTGAAAACTCACTGGTTTAAACAACAAGAACAATTTGGTTAAAAACCCAATCTACTCTGAATGCAGTATGGTTTTAAAGATTCAGTCTGAACGTTACCCTGAATTTTGCGAAGAGGGTGAGATTGGACAGTGAAAAATTTGCATGCCATGGAAAAGATAAGGACAAGCAGACAGGTAACTAGGACTACACAGGCTGGAATCCAAGTAGTCCTCTCTTTTACCTTCTAAATACTGCTAGAATTTGCTTTAAGACTCTTCTGGTTTAATTTTCCATAATCCAGTGTCCTTTGTTATTCTTAGTCATGAGCAAGCCTGCATCTTGGCAAATAGTATTTTTTACAACTGCAGTTGCTCTTTAGAAATAACTCAAAGCTGACAACAGCCATGGCTCCTTCCAGGTTACTGTTGAAAACTCAGATTCATCATCTAAGTACAGATCATCTCACCACATATATCTCAGTCTGTACCTATGAATCCCTTGTTATAGCAACGTTTTCTTCGTCCTTGGTCACCTCTTTCAGGGCAGATGAATTCCTGCTTTCCATATTACTTTTTCTACCAGTCTTCCTCTTCATGTATTTTTCTAATGAATTCTTGTTTCCTTATCAAAACTGCTGAGGATTCTTTTTGCTACTAGTCTGTGGGGCTGGTGTTTGTCATGCCGGAGTACCTATGCTAGAGACACATGCAAGCCATTGTGAACAAGTATTTAACTGGAAAAAGTCATGGTGGCCATAGAATTGAAAGGATGGAAGGTTTCTGAGGTATAAGAAAAGACATAGGAAAGAGTAGCTGAGTTAGAGAGAGTTGGTGGAACCTGGGCAAAGGCAGAGCAAAAACTGCAAAACTTTGCAAGCCATGCAGATGCAGCGGAGAATGAAGACAGGAGGATCTAGAAGGAATGGAAATAATTCTGGGGGAGAAAGAACAAACAGAGAGACCAATGCATGCTGAAAGGCAATCAGTGTCTGGCTAAGAGAAAGGAAGCTTTACCTTGCATTCCTCAGTTCTGCTGGAAAAGAATTCTGAATACACAGGACCCTTCCTAAGATACTTCGCATATTAATTGGCTGCCAAAGACAGGAATAGGAGTGAAAGCTGTATTTACAATGTAACAGAACAGTACTATTATAGATGAAATAATTGGTGTCTGACATCTCTCCATAATTAACGTTTTTCATCATACTGTAAACCCATCTTAACCTCTTGTCAGTTACTGTTTTTTTCCTGTAGTGTGAGACTTTACGGTCTTATTTTTTTCATAGAAAAGAGGCCAAAAAATTCATTATTGCTGTTTATTAACATTATTCCAAATGATATAATGAGGTATTACCCATGGCATTTTACTGTATGTCTTCTCAAGTAGATTGGGATTTGCAGCAAGGTCCTGTTTAGACACTGAATGAACCCAACAGTCATGTTTAATAAGTCTTATGTTCTGTCAGAAAAAGCAGCTTATTGCTAATGAGATGTAGTATGTTATTCAATACCCAAATAAAACTGTATTGTTCAAATATGCATGCCTGGGGCACATATTTGACAAACACTTAGGGAAGCAAAATGCTGTCCAAAGAGACAGCGATTAGTAAAGACCAGTTGGGCAGAGGTTGTTTCCATGTTCTAAAATACTGGCTTTGCTATACTTCTTTCTTGGAGTGAATCCAGTCTGAGAGAACAGTGTAAGTATGCTGGGGTGAGCTTCAGGGAACCGAGGAATATCTACAGGGTTTCTGCTACTGGCTGAAATGCTGAAACCTTGTACAGCTATGTTGCTGGGAGCAAGAAGAAAGATTTGCTGGAGTACTGAAGTGATGCCTGTGTATAGTCAGTTTCTTTAGTTGCATAAATAAGAAGTTGCATAAATAAGAATTTATTTATAAATTTAGTTGCATAAATAAGAATTATGGTGAACTATTATTACATTTTGTATTAGATTTGCAAAACATTTTAGCCTGGCTGCACACTATGGACATAGTCTTTACTCAAAGAGAATTTGTATTGTTCAACTAGCACAAAACACTTCTCACAAGCTAACGTGATGGAAGAAAACCCATAATTGCTTTCATTCTCTCATGGGCCTCTAGTGGTAAAACCTAAAACCTGATATCTCTATATGGTGAGCTTACCCAGCTTTCTCATACCTTGGAACAGTCACATCTATAGAGCCAATGGTACCCAGTGCTAAGCCACAATCACCTAGTCTTTCCTTGCTTATTTCCACATAAGTAGGAGTTGCTGCATAAGAATGCCCTTATTGATTCAGAGACTCCAACAGCAACTAGAAATGGATGCCTAAGGAAGCAAGTTCTATGCACAGAAGATTCACCCTTCTTAATTCTGCTCCATTTTATTTAAAGCTCACCTCAGCACACCTGTCAGGTGGCCAGAAAACGTAGAAAAGCCCACACTGCAGGAGAGTCAGAATAACGCAGAAATATTCTGGGAGAAATAACCAGCTGGAGTAATTATAGATAATATTTATTTTCAAATTACTTCCATGTAAAAGCAAAAATTCCTACAGTATCTAAGAGAAACAGATTTATATGACATATACTGTGGCAGTTACCAAAAAAGTAACAAAGGTAGAAAAATGTTATACCTGATAAATGATATGAATATACAGAATTTTCTCCTATTGAATTCCTTTTCATCAAATTCTGCAAAAATTGTCCATGAAAGTTTGTAACTTTGTATTTTTCTCCTATTTCCTAATTGCTTACAAACTAGTCACATATGTTCATATATTGCAAATATAGATGTAGTTCAGGTTTCTCCTTGAGACTGTCCTCTTGAAAGAACACTTAATTTTACAATTTTATTAACCTTGTTATTCAAAATCACTACAATGGTATTGACTGACAAATATTTGTGTTGAATTTTAAAAATAAATTAATTAAACCATGAAGAAATCTTAAAATGGCTGGGATTCCATTTGGCACAATGGAAAAAAAAACACAGCAATTGTGGTTTTGCAACATAATTGATGTATTCAAATATCAGCCTTATGAACTAATAGTACATTGTCATGAAGTGGCTTTATAATGGAGAAAGATGTTGAAGACTCAAGAAATGGAATACTGTGATACTTGATCTGCTACTGTAGACTGGCCTTTGGAATAATGAAATCTGTCTGAGCAGAGCATAAACTACTGGGGAAAGAGTAAGGAACAGGTTGTGCCTATTTATGCTGCTTTTTATTGTTCACAACTAAATGAATGTTAATTGAGAAGTGCTGTTACATATTTTATGACACTCCGGGTACACGCTCTGAAATCCCATGCGGCCTGGTTTAAATTCAAATTAATCCTAAACTACACTTAATTAGCATTGCTGTAGTTGACTTTGCTTTTTCTGTTGCAAGGAAAAGTATGATATCTTACAGTTTTGCTGTTTTCAAATGTTAAAATATATGATGGAGGTGAAGAAGTGATTTGGTAGCTGAATGACTTCCTGGCAGGAGAGAATCTGACAGGATGGCATTTTACTAATTAAGAAGAGTGCTGGACTAACCAGATGGGAAAAATACATACTGAAACTTTTTTCTTTATTCCTTTTTTTTTTTTTTCCCCAAGACAATGTAGAAATAAAAAGAATAATAAAGGGCATGCAAAGAAGGACTGGTAAGTAAGGCAATTTGCTAGCATAAAATAAACTTACCCAAATCAAATAGTAACCAAATCATCCTGCTTTAATCAGGTCAAAAATCAGCCAGGAATCAGAAGCCACTGATGTGAACAAGATATTTCTGTGCTTCAGACCCATCTCTAACATAAATGTACAGTGTGACGCCTTGCAAATTGGCCAGGACTAGATCTATACAGACATTTTAAGTGTCTAAATCCAGTATGCTCGGGGGGGGGGGGGGGGGGGGAAGATCAGGAGATTTTCCGTCTCCTTTAGAAAAAGAGGAGATAACTCAAACCACCCCAGTGCTTGGGACAAAATAAGAAATGTGCTTTAAAAAAATCCCAACATGCTAAACAACAGTGAGATTTTTTTAACTACCTTAAGCTCATTAAAGGTTCTACTTTCTATGCTCTCAGTTAAATTCTGAAGAGTGTAAAAGAATAATACAACAATGTAAAAAAGATGTAAAATCAAAAAAGGCAAGGCACAAAATGAGATCAAGAGTAAGGCAGAATAAAGATGTATTCTGGTAATACATCTGTTGCAAGACAAAGTCAAAGGGAATAACTCTGCTAGTCAGTGGAGAGAAACTATTAGATGATGCTGAAAAGGCTGATACCTTTTTCAGTTTTTCTTCACTGGAAGGGTCAACCTCAGTCAGCTGGCTAAAATAATTAGTATCAGTGACAAAAGGAGAGAATACAGGCTAGAATTATAGCTTGCATAAAACATTTTCAAATGAGCTGGGCTTGAAGAAATCCCTCTCAGAAAACTTCAAGAACAGAATAAAGACATTTTGGAGCCATTAGCAGTGATCTTTGAGAACTTGTGGAGAACTTCTAAAAGAATGAAAATGGACAGACATCATGTTTATCTTAAGAGGAAAGAACAGAAGAAACTAGGGAATTACATACTGTTCTGTTTTACTTCCATTCTGAGAAAAACACTGGAGCAAATAATTGAACAAGTTTGTCTAAAAGCCTAAGGTTTTGTCCTGTTTCAAGGACATAAAACAGGCAGCATGTATTTCTTGAAAACTATGGTGGAAAATCTCAGCTGGAGCATATTGTCCAGTTTGTTCATTGTACCTTGTGGAAAATGTGGTTCAACTGAAGAATAATTAGAGATTTAGAAAAAAAAATCTGTAAGAAAGAACAGAAGGTCCCTTGGGAGGCTGTGAAATCTTTATCACCAATATAGATCTTCAAAACAGGCAAACATATGTTAGAAATGGTTTAGGTAAAGCTGATGCTGCCTTTGGCAAGGATGGTATCTTCAGAGGGCTGGTTCTAGGCATCAGTAAAATAGAAAATCAGTCAGTAAAGGCGATTGTCAAAAGCAACATGGGAATGACCTACTACTTACTGTGCCATAAAACATATAAACATTGTTAGAATGGAGGCTAGAACCCAAGGTTTGTTATAGCTCTGAGACTGGAGAACTATAATCTATGTCTTCTGCCCTAAATAGTCCATGCAAAATTGAATTTTCATCTCCAAGAGACACGACTAGAAAGGATTTAGGACTACAGAGTATTACCCAGAGGCAGCAGCTCTACTTAAAGCTTGTCAACAACCTAAATCCTCTGTGTAGGAAAGAAGTTATGTACCAGAGGCTGTAAGTACGGTACACTCGTACCATGACACTAAATTCTGTTTGTGATTCTTGTCTGTAGCTACTCTACTGTCTGTTCAACAAAGCAGGAGTATATAGAAGACACAAATCTATCAGAGGTTGTACTGGTAGTAAAATATCAGCCCATTGCCTCTGAATAATTTGAAGAAACTTAAGGTCCCTTATGAAAAGGCGCAGGCTATAGTGTAGATCAAATAGTCTAAAAGAGAGCTTTAGAGACAGCTACCAGTTTGGCTGTACTTCAGAGTATGGATGGGAAGGTAAAGCCAGGCACTAGGGAAGGAGGGCCTCTGGTACTTTGTTTTCTTATTCCCAACTAACATGACATCTAACACTTTATCTTTCCTGGGTTTATTACCCATATGAAGAGCTGCCTTTTTTAATTTCTTTCCTGATCTCCCTTTTGTGATCTGCAGTGCAGTTGTTACTCGCTGTTGCAGGGAAGAATTTTTCAGTTTTTCTGTGTAGAATTCTACCATTGGATTCAACACACAATGAACTGGTTGCAGTGCAATATAAGAGCAGTGGCAGGTGTATGCTAACAGTATAGCAATGGTCAAAACCTACTCAAATAAGAATATTTCTGAATGGTATAGACAGAAAATAATGTGAGAAAAATGCCACTTAGAACATTTTTTTCTAGGCCTTCAATGTGTATCTACTGAAGGGAAATGGTAATTAATACAGACAAAGTAACATACAATAGCACTACAGGAGTATGGCAGTTTGGAGTTATCCCATGCTTATTCAGATCTCTAATACAAGCCAAAATTCTCTTACATCTTTTGCTTCCAGGAAGCCAACAATAAATGGGTACAATGCTAGAAGAGCAGGTGTGTTTTCACTCAGAGGAAGCAGCTACAGATTTGAAAATGACTTAGCAGCTGGTGTAAAAGATGACTGAAGCTGTGCCAGAAAAAGTAAGTTAGTGTGTGTGTGTGTGTGTGCGTGCACGCACACGTTTTGCCACTAATTATGCAAAAAGGCCCAAACCCATTGATCATGTGTTTCTCTCCCTGCTTTACCAGGAATAAATCTTGAAGTGTGACAGCTCTTTCAGAAAGTCAGAGCTATTACCAGTGATGTGCTTTCTGTATTAGAACTGAGAGCACACAATAAATTATCCTTTTTTTTTTTATTCTTTTTTTTCTTTTATTTTTAGTACACATATTCCTGTTTACAGCATGGTAAGAATAAATATCACTTGCAAGAAGATGCCTGGTATTTTTGTTTATCATTTAGTCCTCTTAGGCAATGATGCTGTACTCAAGCAAGCACAGTGTCAATCCGCAGTAAGCCTCTACACAACACATAGCTTCAAGCTTTATTTGCTTAAAGGTGGGAAAGATTTTCCATAAAATTCAGCAGGCACAGCTGCTGATTTATCTTTGGTACATGTAGGTATCAAGAAATTTTAGCTAAAACTTGAGTAGCCTGACTGCTCAATGATGGCTTAAATCTTTTTTGTTTACGTGGTTACAGAAAGTAACTGTAATTGTACATGGTAAAATTTACAGAAACACTCATCTGAACATCTTATTTTGTCTTACACAGCCTAATTAGTCAAGCCTTAGACCCACCAAACTCTCATAGGATGACCATGAGTAAGAATCAAGAAAAGCACCATATTGAAGTCACAAAGGTATCTTTTCACTTATAAAATAACTTTAAAATTAACACAGAGAGCTGAAACAACTATATCAGCAAGACTGCAGGGTTGAATAATTCCAAAGTATTTTTTTCACTGTGCAGGGAAACAGAGCTATTTCTTTCCAAATTCTACTATAACATACAACCAAAAAATGTTGAAAGGAAGTATACCAACTCCACGTGTTGAGGAATTTACAGATGTATTTTCAGTTGCTTTATCATCTTGTAAAAATAATTAAAGGGAAGTTTTGTTTTCCTTAAAAAGTGAAACAGATTCAAAGCATTTTACTAGCTTTCCCTATAAATTTTACTTCAGGAGGAAGCATGGAAAGTTTATTTCCTTGTACAGGTTTTAACTAGGGTAACATTTACTGGTGTATATGGAGACCCAGTTCAAAACTTCTGCACTAAATGTAACTGCATTAAATGGTTAGATGCTGTCACCAGCACCAATCTCTAACCATTACTCTTTGTGAGGCCTTTTTCTCAAGAGCTGTTTACAATCCACTAATGAAGAAGATTGCCTTGCTGTGTATTTACACAGGCATATCTTCTGTTAAACTTTGTGTGCAGTTAGATTGATTTCTAACAATGAAAGCCGTGATATTATGCAGCTGATCTTCAGATCATCAGAATTTAACTGTAAATATAGTTGAACTATTCACAGTGCCTTTTCAGGAATCAGATAAAATTCACCGGTTACCTTTAATAAACCTGCTCAAGGGTTTTATATTTCAAATGAATATTCTAAAACAATAAGAAATAATTCTGAATGGATGTTCCAAGATCTCTTGGAGCTTCTGCATTACTAATGTTCCTTATCCTTCTACAGTATCCTGTCTTTTACAGGAGATCGTTTAACATAGAGGAATTCCTACACATTTTTATCAGCATGAAGTCATTAACATAAGAACATATGCCACATTGGTTCAGACCCATCTTCTCTTCAGCAGTGGCTAGAAATCAATGCCCTGGGAAGAATAAGAACAGGGCAAGCATATGTAATACTTCCTCAGAATCTTCTTCCAGCTGCCAGCTATTTTCAGGTCAGAGAAATTCCTGAGATTGGTGCTGCCTGTCTTCTTAGTTTCCCACAGTGAATCTCTCAAGTATTAACTTGTCCAATCTCCCCTTGAACACATCCCAGATGTTCACATCCTAAGCAGTTTTGACAAGAGGTTCCATAGGTATATTGACACAGGTCCGTTAACTTAATGACTTTGCATCAACACATCTCTTCCTTTTCCTCAAACTTTGGAATTTTATGAGACTACAGAAACAAAAATAATACCATTGCATCTGTGATAATCCTGCACCACAGAGCTCCCCTTTTTGCAGAAGAGGAAAAGAGGTCATAAGACCCTAGAAATTAAATGTGTTATTTCAAATGCAACTCCTCTTTGCCTTCATCCGCTCTTACTCCACACTAGCAGCCTGAATAAAGGCTTGAAATCAAACAACATTCAACAAATACTGCAAAGGCTCCTTATATCAATCATGTTTTCTTAAATTAGAAACTGAATATAATATAGCTCTATCTAAATCACCTACCAGGATTTACTGAATTTAGCAAGGAACAGAAGGAGAAGGCCCATGTAACGTACTTGATATCAAAATATCTCACTTTTTCACACTGACAGGTCTAACGAATCAATGCTTATGTGTAAAATCTCCTGAGCACTTGTCTCTATGGCAAAAAAAAAGGCACCGATTTTAGAGAAAATGAATTTCCAAGGTAAGTGTTTTCCCTATGTTTTTCTACAGAAATTCAGTTTCACTACACAGTGGTTTGGGGGAAAAGGGGAAAATACACTATAAGGATAAAACTCAAACAGAGCTCAAGGGTCTGCACAATTAAGTTCCTTTGGAGCTTAGCTAAGAATCAGTCGGTTGGCTATTCTCTCAGAAGTATTTCACCCTCCATCTTGTAGCACTCTCTCTATATGTAACACAGATTATGTTCTATATAGATGAATAGCATTAGTTCTACAAAGCTGTTGCTGCTTTCTGGTGGTGTCATTACCAACACAGGCTTTTTCTTCACATACTTAAAAGGTATGTATTATATTCAGTACAATAGTTGCTATGTATCCAAGCATGCAGAGTTGCCTTTTTATACATTAATCCCTTTTCATGGAGGGTAACCTTTTCCCAGGGTAATGAGCCTCCAGAAATCATGGGTATCACTTACAAAAATAAGGAATGCTGCACTGGATTCAAAGCCAGTTTGCAGCCTGTTTCTGCTAAAGTTTCTGCTTCAGAGAATGATTGTCTGCTTGCAGTTGCATTTAAGGAAGTTCCTCAGTTGGGTATTTCTGAGTGGAAGTTCCCAGCTAATATTAGTCATAAGTGGTACTCAAGTACAGAACCGCATTTCATAATACTGTTGACACTCTTCCCAGGCAACATAAAAATTGCCTATACTGTTACTAAAGAGATGAGAAAAGAAAATCCAAACCTTTGGTTTCTACATTTTGGAAAGAGCAAATTATAAACTTCAGCATTCAGATATATAAAAATTACAAGATGAGCTAAAAACTTCATGATTTTGCTAACACTACTTTATGCTGCTTATAATGCACCAAGTCTGTATATCTGCATTTTGATTTCATATTCTTTAGTTAGCTTCTGGAACCCAGGTTTTGTCTGTTATTACAAACGACAGGCAAAATACATGCCTGATTTGCACTGCATGTACTAAGGTTTTCGCAGACTCATCAACTAACTGTTCTTGCTGTTGGAGAAAAAGAAAGAAGATTCAGCCTCACAGCCTCACCTTCCTTCTTACCATGGGGACAGAGACATTTGGTCTAAATTGATACACAATTCTCCTTTTCTGACTAGAAAAGGCATTTCAAGAGAAAAATATGCTTTTTATTTCGTTGAAACAAAAGCAACAACAAGATCTTGAAAGAACAGAGACACTTTATGGTGTATCTTGCGTACGCCATAAAGTAGTACAGACTCTCAGGATCCAGCACCCTTCCACACAGTCCCTTGGGACCACGGTTTAAAAGTTCTGGAAAAGGTTTGAACATCTGACGTGAGCCACCTAGTGTCTGAACGAATGGCGACATTAAGAAGTTAAAGGAAACATTTTAACCTTTCTGACAGCTGGTAGAAGCCAATTTGTACCTATAAGCTTAAAATTGTAGAGACAGGGATCAGATTCAAAGCTTTACTGAAAACACAGCCTTCTGGGAGCTGCTAGGCTCAAGCCTACCTTAAGAGCAATCAGCACACTGATTAACACATCAGTAAAGACTAGGCAAAATTCCCGTTAAAATACCATTTCAGGAGTAAAGTCAATCAGTAAACTGTACAGATGATGTGAGGTATTTAAATAACTGTTTGACTCACTCAGAGCAAACTTTCACATTTTCACTCTGTAAAGGTACCAACTCGTTACTTCTCCCCCCACCCCCCCCCAAAAAAAAAAAAAAAAAAGAAAAAAGTTTCTAATTATACTTATCAAAATAAGACTCTCTCATAGTCTGAAGATAAAGTGAAATAAAATAATGTATGCCTTCACTCCCGAACTCAGCTGGTTTGCAGCTGTTTTTAAGATTACTAGATTCCTAACTATAAATAATTTTTAACTATGCTGATACATACTTGTTCTTCCCAGTTATCTTGTGAAGACTACATACAGGAAAGCAATTCTGCCTTAACAATGACATAAAAATGTGAAATACTGATGTGAGACAGAAAGTCATTACTGGAATAGCTGTAGGGAAGGAAAGCTAAAAAGGTGAGAGCAGAAAAACAAAGAAAAAGAAAGCAAAATGAGGAAGACAAGGACAAAAAGTAACTGATTGTAAAGCAGAAACCACTCTAAGAGTTTAGAGATCGGGTTAGCTACACAATATAAAGTTTATATTATTTTCACAGGTATTTTTCTTTCTTCTATGTAACAATTTATTCAAAGGGTTGGAAGTCTCTAAGAATGTCAGGGTGGGTTACTGTAAAGCTTGTAGCATACGTCTTTTTGTATTTGGGAAGGAAGTGTAAATAAAAACGCTCTAAATAGTGAAGATAGAGAAATGACCAGATTCTCTTGTTCTTTATTGTGAAGGAATATTACGGATAAAGTACTAAGAGAATAATACATGTGATTTGAAAAGTCATGTTTATATATTGTTGCCAGTTTTGTTTTGTCAGGTTTGAGACTTTCACTGAAAATTTACATTAAGTACATTTCTAGAATTTAATAAACAAACTTTTGTTTCTTATAGCATGCAATTATAGTGTTTTGGAGTTGGCATTTGTGTTATGGCTCTACTCAAATTCAGGTAGCCATAATCTTAGTTGATAAATGTTTATCAGCAGATAACACCTACTTTTACTTTTCTGCATATTATCCCTTTTTAAATGCACAGTTAAATTATATTTACACGCATTGACCTGAATTTAAGAATTTAAGAATTGCACGTTTTATTTCAATTACTGAGATAGCCATTACCATTTTAAGCACAGAACTTCTTGACAGGATTGAATAAGAATTTAAAATGTAAAAATTAAAAAAGAAGCAGCAATAGCTTCTTTTTACCTTAAAAAAAAACACACACAAAAAAAAAACCAAACAAAACACTAAAAACTGATTGAATGAAACCTGAATGTCTCAAACACTCTGTCTCTAAAAGAGGAAATTGAATCCCTCCTTTTTTGTAGACACGCTAACACAGTAAACCCTCTCCAAACCTTAACAGTTCATTGAAACCTCACCTGAAGCTCTTGACAGTGGCTAACCAGGAAGTATATTTATTGGCCCATCAAACTACCTGCCTGTAAGTCTCTTTAATCTTAGTACAGACCAAAACGTACCAAAAAGGTTGTTAAAGACTTAGCAGGAAAGCTAAATTATAATAGAAATAACTTTCAAAAGAGCACAGAGAACAGTGCCTGGCCTTCCTGTGGCTATGTTCAGGCTCAGTCCACGGGCTTCAAAGGGCACACACCCAGGGTAGGTAAGGTTGAAATGCAGGTTCTGATCTGTGAGTGTGCAAAGGGGAAAGTTCTGCTCTAGCAGAAGGAACACCACAGCCTGGCTGCGTGGGTATGTTCACCAGGGTTCAGAGATGGCTGAGGCCAATTCAAAATCTGTAATGCTTCTCTGCCACTAGCTCTGTGACTGCACCCTGTGCAAGTACGTAAGAAACGCCTCATTTTCTCCCACCAACTCCCACCTCCTACACACCTTCAGGAAAAACGTTGTACTCATACATGTGACCTAAAGAGAGAAGGGCTTGTAGCAGGAGAAAAATTAAAACTCTGTGTTTCCATTACATTCTTATATATAAAATCCATTGCCTATACGAATTAAATGCAGTGAAGGGAGAAATGCCACCTTAGTAACCTACAAAAGACCCTTTAATCAGAAAGTACTCCGGGCATGAAAAGCGTAATTATGTTACAAACATAAACATTGTTATTTACAAATCACGCTGAATCAGGGAAAGCCTGGAATAGGAAAGGGTCTTTAGGAATCAGCAGTGCAGCCCCTGCCTGAGGGGGGTGCTCGGCTGCAGCAAGTCAGAAAAGGCACTGCAGGACAGATGAGGAGAGCCGAGACGCTCATCCTTACGCGGAGCAGGAGAGGCTAGCGTTGTGCTGCCTCGGCGGCGGGGAGCGCCGGGCCTGGCCGGGCAGCCCGGCGCTGCCGCTGCCCCTGCCGCTGCCCTGACCCTACGTGACCTGACCTGACCTGACCTGACCTGACCTGACCTGACCGGCGCGCGGGCAGCACCGTGGCCCCGTCACAGGGCGGGGAGTGGCATAACAGGAAGTTGGTTCTGGTTCCTGGGTTAGGGTGCTCAGGCAGGAGCAGGAGGCCGAGGGCTTCGTGAGGCGCTCGTAAGTCTGATCCCCTTGTAAGCCGCTCTTCTCCGTCCCGCGGGGGTGCCGGGAGCTCGGTCCAGGAGATGGAGTGCGGGCCGTGGCGCTGGCCGCGGATTCCCCGCCCGTTCCCGACGCCGATTCCCCCTTTGGCGCTGTTCCGCCCGGCTTCGGGAGCGGGGCAGGGGTCGCGTAGTTTGCGCGCGTAGGTGCTGTCGGTGCCCGCGGGAGGGCCGGGGCAGGAATAGGACCCTCCCCGCGCCGCTCCGGGAGGGCAGCGGGGGCGATTGGCGGCAGGCGGCGGAGCAGGAAGCGGTGTGATGCCTGCAGGGATGGCAGCGGCGGAGCGGGGGGTAACTCCAGCGCCGCGGCGATCACCGGCTGCTTCCCCGCGTGTGGGGGCTACCCGCCCTCTGAGCCGTAACTCTGGTGCGGCAGTAGGGGCACTTGCCGGCTCTAGGGGTTTCCGCATCTTCCCGAAGCCGGGCAAAGCGGGAAAGTCGTCCATTCGACGGAGAAAAAAAAAAAAAAACAAAACAAAAAAAACAAACCAAAACTGAAACACCAAATACCGAAGTGCAGTGAGCGCTCAGTCTCTCACAAATTATTACCTCAACAGGTTTCCAGGTCCCGAGATGATGGCAGTGTAACTTGCAAAATATTTCCATCGAAGAAGCTGTTTTGAAAGCAGAAATATGTAGCGAAGTAGTTGCTTCTGGATAACATTTGTGTTCTCATGTAAACCTATGAGAGGTAGGCATGTGTATGAATGTGTATATACACATGGTTAGCTAAAACTTTCTTTCTTCAGAATTTAAGGTGTTTTTTGAGGCACTATGAAAAACTCAGAATGTGCCTCCTCCGTGATCTGTGGAGCTGGGATTTCAGGATGTATGCAGCAGTATGTTGCTAATCTTTGTGTTGGGGCTCTTTTGGCATTTGACTCACAGAAAATTCATATTACTGTTTGTTGGGGGTTTTTTTCCACCTGTGTCAGCAAAATGTTTCTCATTTGAAGCAAGCATTTCACAAGCATCTGCAGGTTTCATTGGATTTGTTTACTTAAAAGTTTGTCTTACAATGTTCGTTATAACCAGTTGCTTTAAAGTGTTCACTCAGAGATGAAATTCTAGTTCTTACTGCCATAGCTCTGGCAACTCAACATTCACAGGTACTCACATTTGCCCCCCCTCACCAAACAAACTCTGGAGCTAATCTCTCTCTAATTCTGTCCCTGTTACAATAAATGCAACATTTTGTATTGCTGCATCTGTTCTGACTACATATTGCTGTTAAATTGTGAAAGTCTTTAGGATCTAATGAGTAGGATCTAGAGTGTCAGTGTCTAAAGATCAGAGTTGTTAACTTTGGCCTGAATATGTTCCAGCTGCTTTATGGATACAGCATAATTAAGCCTCATTAAAGTAGTCGGGATATTTGTTTTGGGTGTTGTTTTATTTTAGGGTTGTTGGGGTTGTTTGTTGGTTTTGGTTTGAATGGATGTAGGGAGAAGGGTAAATGACAAGGAACAGTTGGCAAATTCCCTGATAAATATTGATGCCTGTGAAGGAAAAGCAGGAAAAGGAGCCAGTTTTTCTAACTGCAAGGAGTTCTGGATGTGAGATAGATAGCAGTTATTTATTCCAGCAGCAGGCAGTTCAGGGTGTGACTACAGAGTAGTTTAATCCAATCTAAATCTAGACTACTGCAGTCCTGCCCATGGTTAGGCTCGTGTTCCCACTGCCTGCTTGTGTTGATAGTAGTGCTCCAGCAGCTGCACAGTGAGCAAGATCCAGTTTTACTTCGGGGATTGGATTTTTTTTAGGGGTATTTTTGCTGCTTTTTTGAGGAAGTTACTTTGGCATACTCAACTGTGTAAGCATAGGAATACTAATACCAGTACAAGTAAGTGGCAAAAATACATGGCCAGAGATGAGGTAAGGCAGGAGTATCCCTCGCTGTGGCAAGGCAGATTTGCATCACTGTTATATAATTGTGACTTCATGTTACAGTTTTGAAGCCAGTGCTGCCATTGAACACAGCTTTTTTTTTTTTTTTGAACATTGAACACTGTGTTCACTTTTTGCTAATGTTTTTGCTCCTGTGCTTCTTCCGTGCATTACCATGCCTTTTGAAGTGGTCTGTGGAACTGATCTGCATTAAAACTAACAGCAAAAATACCTCTAGCATTTAGTTTTAAACTGGATTAGTTTGCTGATACGGTTTGCAGTAAAGCTGCTTGTGGAACAAAGGGGAGGGTGAGGTGGAAGCAGAAATGAATGTCTAGGTTATGAGGGAATATAGGACCAATTCTCCCAGTTACAATTCCATCTAAAAGTGTCACTAGTAATGATTTTTACTGCCCCTTTGCAACTGCATCGAGTCTGGATTTCAGGGAGCTACCATTCTCTTTATTTTCCCTGACAAAGCAGAAAATCGGGTGCAGTGCTACAACTCTGCCTGTTGGATCAATTACCCATGGTGCCAGCAGGCCAGATAAGAGCAGAACTCTTTGTTAATACTCATAGTCTTAATCAATCCATAAGTAAAAGGCCGGAAGTTAAGTATAAATTTTAAATACTGTTTTTCAAATTGATATTTGAATTTGCATGAATGAAGGTAATGCCTTCATTTTCTATGAGTCATATGGAGCTGAACCCTGTTCCCCATGCTAGAAGCTGAACAGAGTCTTTTAAGTTCCATTGCAACAATTTTTTCAAGTTACCTTTTATATATACAGGATATCAGCATTTACTAGGTAAATTTTTACAAGTGCCAGGATCCCTAGATGATTCCAAGCTGTTAAAGAATTCACTTTGCCACTGTTAAAGTACAGCCACACTGGAGGTGAGATGTAATTGCTTTTGCAGTACACACACATCATACTGAAGTTTGCGGGACAAAATGGTGCAACATCCATACAGCAGTCTGTTGCACCTTTTAACAAAGTCAAACCACATTTCTGTATTCAGGCATTATGATATGGAAGATGTTCAAGAGCAAGGAAACGTGAAAAAAACCTCCAAGCTGCAATCCTTAAAATTTTGACCAGGGTCCAAGAAAAGTTATCTTCATCCCTTCTTGCTTGGCTTATCTTTTTCTGAGTGCACCACTTTAACATTATCTGTGGTTTATGAATAATCCCAGAGGATAGTGAGAGATGATAGTCGCTGTCCATACTTGTGTACTGTGAGATAACCATCTTTAAATATCAGGGGAGGTGATGTGAATTGCGGGGGGGGGGGGGGGTGGTTGTTTTTTTTTGGTTGATGTTTTATTTTTAATTCTTTTTTTCCTTAATGCTGACACCTGGGGGGGGTTTAGGGTTTGGGGTTTTTTGAGACTTCACTTAACCTATCCTCTCTTGTACTTATGATAAATTTTAATCTTAACATTCATGTAACATTACTGTAGAAGCAAAGGACCTGTGTTTGCAAAGTTCACTCTGACTTGAAGTCCATGACATTTAACAGTGTTGTAGTCTTACGTGTCAAAGTTCATGAGCTGTAGCTTCAGGAATTGTTACTGAAATTGTTCATAAAATGTAAAAAGTGGATAGTATTGTGTGAAAAGTTCTGAAGTCTTGCTAATTCTTACTGGTTTGTACTACCAATTTTTAGGTAAAAGATGTCTTCATTCACCTTGTAGTGTTGCTTGTATTGCCATTTTCAAATATGGCATAGAATAGTTTAGGTCCATGTGATGTAATGTTATTGAGCTTTTATCTTTTTATGACTTAATGCCAAAAGCTGAGTTTGGGGGGTTTTTTTAGTGCCATTTTTTCAGAATTGAGTAAGCATGAAATTGTTGGAAATGTCATAAAATCAGGTAATCGGTGATCTCCATCAATTTTAAGTCTCAGTGCTCAAATACTGTAACCACACATACATTTACACATTTTGTACATCCAAAATTAATCTGCTTTTATTTAGCTTTTGGTTAAATCTATACCTGGACTTAAAGTGAAATTTTTGAGGTGAGCAGAGCTATAGTTCAAACTGTTACATGAGTTAATGCGCAGACATACTGCACATACTACTTGAATTTGATATTGATACAAGTCATGTTATATATGGTTTTAGTTATGCATTTGTGGGTTTTAGCATTCTTTCTTTTTCTTTCTGGTTACTTTTCAGGTCTATGAACTTGACCACCTTTTCAGTGATGAAACAACATTGGGAATTGTGGACAAAATTGGAGAGCAACTTAATAAAGCTTATAAAGCCCATTCACAAGTGCATCTGGAAATTGCTGTTCTGAAAGCAGGCCAGTACACTGCAGGGTAACTCCTTAGGCTGTGAATGTAGTAGGTGGGTTTCAGGTTTTTGACATTTAATTTATTTAATTTATGGGTTTGGGATTTGTTTGTTTGTTTGTTTTAAAGGTAAGAAAAGTGTTGTCTGTTTTGGAGGATTAATGAAGTCTAATATGAACAGCAATGATGTATATAACTTTACCTAACTTTAATGAAGTATTTTTTGGAATTTTCATTTGTTTTAATAAAAAATTACTTTAAAAAATATTAAATAGCTTATATTAAATCATTTTTGTGTTAATGGGAAGATATGCCATCATATGAACTATTAGTTTACTTGATGTGAAGGTCAAAGACTCTAATGGGTTAAGCACTGTGCAAGCTATTAGGAGAACAGAGTTTGTGTGTTGAAACATTTACAGCAAATTCACCTTAAAATTATTATAAGTATTGATTTTTAAAAATAATCATCTGAACAGTTATTCTTTAACTGTGAAGTAGTAGAAAGATTCTAGAGGCATTCTGACCACTAAGGAGCACTTCTGAATTTTTACTTAGTCTGTTGTGGAATACATTACTTCAGGCAGAAAATCTTCTAGAACTTCTCATCATGTATGCCAGCATAATGCAGAGCTGTCATTTTTGGGCTTTGTCATACTCATTTGATCATGTGTATTCTGCTCAGCAATGGAACCTCTGCTGCAGGAAGGCTCGAACGTTTTTAGTGCTGCAGGACTTTCTGATACTTCCATAGAACTGGTAGGTTGGCCTTTTGTTCAGGGGCAGATGAGCCATACTGAGTGTCAAGTTATGGAAGCAGTAGTAAAACTGGGAGCAGGAAAAGGTCTACTAGAAAATATTCTGATATTTGGGCACAATCTTGCTATCCCCTTGCATGGCAAAATAAACTAGCCGAGGCACTGCAGAACAATTATGAAATCAGTCCTGTGTGCAGTCAGCCAGTGTGCAGTCTTTCTATGTTCATAGTCTCTTGGAGCAGTGCTGGGGCAAATCTGTAGCATTTTCTGTACTTAACAAGTACAAGTAGCATGCCAATATGTTTTCTGCTGAAAATTGCAACTAACTTAATCAAAGGCAACATATTTTAGAATGTTTGGGAATCTTTTAAACTCTGTCTCTTATGATGAATTATTAATTATTTAAAGAAAAACCAGTCAAATTAATACACCTGGGTCATCTAACAGTACATGAAAGAAACTTCTGCCTAAGAAGTACAATGTCAGCCATTCTAACGTCTACAGAAGAAAACCGGAGATGTATGAGATAAGCAGTGTTAAGTGAAATGCTTGCAAGATCTTTCTCTGCATTTTCTCTGGTTCAAAAATCAGGAACTAAAGCCTTTCATAAAATATTACTACAAGTTCAAATCTTTGTCCTAATCAAACTTTCACTAGCTGGATTTCATAACTTCAAAAGAGAACAAAAGTAGTTTTTCAAGCATTGATTCTATGATTAGTTGGGCAATTTTTTTGTGGTGTTTTTCAGGTTTTTTTTATCCAAAGCCCTGGTTTTTGAATGACCTTTGTACAGTGCTTTACTCTAGTAACTTTCTCTGTTCATTGTGTGGCCTTCACACAGTGTTGGATTGTCCACAATTCTGTTGTTAACAGTTTACTACTTAAGTTACCAATAGGCCACTTGTTTTGCCAGTCTCTAGAGCTGGGAGCGATGTCAAGCACACAGAAGCCAGAGTCATCTCGGCCAGATGGTGTTTGATACAGATGGATGGTTGGTTGTCATGCAGATCTTCTAGTTGGTAACTTGTTGCTGCCATCTGACTCAAGGAATAATTTGTGCACACTGGCTGTCAAAAGCATCTTCTCTTCTATCTGTTTTAGCTGTCATGTCTGTGCTCTGTACAGAAGTGTTGACAAGACATTGCTGTTGTACATTTTCAATTTGCTTCTCAGTGATTTTTCTGCTTCATGAGGTCTCTTATAGCTGCTGGAGTGTACTGCTCTTTGATCACTTTTTTTCTCTTTTTTTTTAATAAAATCTCACAGCACAGCTCCTACCTGGCCTTCTAAAATACAATTTGCTTGTAGATTTTTTTTTTTCCTTCCTGCTTTACAGACAAACACATTGGGCAGTAAGGGGCTGTGGTATTTAAATGTGACTGAGATTTGAGAATTAGACAGTAGTATGGATAAACTATGAATAGACATGAAAATAATGCCAAGTCTTGTCCCAGGTCACGACCTGTTCAGTAATAGACATATTCTTAATTTCAGGAAAATTCAGTGGATTCCTGTAAGTTTCCTTCCTGGGACTTCACAAGTTTTCTTGCTTGTTTTTGGCACTACTATAACTGCAACATTAGGCATGTGCTAATGAAATAATAGGTTTTGAATACTAGTATCTTCCTGCCACCTGACTATTTGTTCAATTCACTGTCTGTCTAACAGTATTTGTACACTTCGATGGAATGTGAGCAGTCTTACTAGGCTCTGTGTGGCCTGTTTATAGCATGAGATGGAGTATAGCTAGATGAAGAATGGGCTGCTTGCTTGCTTCCCCCCCCATTTTCTAGGTTAGAAAAAAAAGTTACTACATTCAAAGGAACAGGCAAAACTCGTTCATAGGCAGTTAAAGTTACTTACAAAATATTTGTGGCATGGAATAAGCACGACTGTTTTCCATTTAAAATTATCTTTTTGAAAGCCTACTTTTATGTAATTTATTTGTTAGAAGATATGGGAGAAGAGAATTACATCTTTCTGTAGATAAACTAACTGACCAGCATTCTGAAGCATACTAAAATTCTAATTTTAAACCTGATGTATTCTGTGGCTACGTGAAGAATCCTGACTTAAAAGTTACCCTATCCTTTACAACTGCCACAGTTGAAGCAGTTACTGAAATCAGGATTTATTTCCTATGATAACTTTTCTAATAAGTGTAGTCTCAAAAATATGGACTCGTCAAAGGTGACTGTAGTTGGGCTTTCACACAATTACAGTTATCTTCAAAAATCAGAGCTGATTTTTATATGCCAAATAGGAGACCCCTAGTCAAAACAGAATAAGATTAATGCTAATTAAATTATATTTGCAGACAGAAAACTACATGCAGCAAATACGTGAACAGCAGGAAAGGATAGAGCTTCAAAGCAACATTATTGCAAAACTGAAATCACAGTTAGCTGCTCTGAATGCTAATAGAGGTATGTACTCCAGTTTGCATGTTCTTTCTTTTTATGCTGTGTTGCATTGATGAGTAGTTCTGACTTTGTTGCTTCAGTTTTTACAATATACATCTCTCAAAGCCGTATCGTACTTTTCTGTGAACATGAGAGTTAACACAAATGTGCAGTTTCAAAATCTATTTATAAAATGCAACACTTCTGAGGTCTCTCTTTATCCTCTTCAGGAAATTGTGAGATTTTCTTCAGAGGTAGAACCTGCTTACACTGAAGACAAAAATTATGAAAATATGGGTTCAAATTGTTCACTAGAATGAGAACCAAATTTGTTACATATTCTACAATTTTCTGTTACTAAGCTTAGCTCAGGTTATTCTAGATGTGAGTGCTGTGATTATATGTTTTCCTGTTTGACAAGTCTTGTGATGCTAATCTTACTGGATAGCCAAGCTTTACAAACAGGTAATTCTCTTTCAAATCAAATAGTCATTGATGGATAATTTTCCACTATTTGACTGTATTACACAAATAAGAGAAAAGAGTCAAAGTAACCATGTGTTAATCTGCCATGCTCATTAAATATTTATTCACACTAGCCTAACACTCATGGTTTTCATAAATACTAGCAAAGTGGTTGGCTTTTATTTTCAAGTGTATATGTACATTCTTTATTGCTGGTTTAATCTTGCATTGTCTATTAGCACACAATTGGACTTCTCTTGCTTGTTTGATATGAAAGCTTGCTCAAAGAAAATAGAGAACAATATAAGCCTAGCTTCTTTTAATTTTGCTTAGATAGAAGCTGGCTGGGGAAAAATGTAGTGTCAGTCAGCTCAATCAGCTGCTTTTGTTTCTTTTTTTAAGGTAATGTACACCCCTACATTCCAATGCATGAAGACGTTGAAACCTCCAACTTGTCTTTAAGGCAGCTCTCTGAAAAGCTGAATGCAGCAAAGCAAAGAGAAAAACTCTTGAAGGTATGGTTGCCTGCAGTGTGTTTAACATAAGATCACATTTGTGCTGTGATTATACTATGAGAACCTAAGGAGAGAAGTGAGATTTTTACTGCATGTTTTCTAGTACAAGATCCTCACCTGAAGTGCACAAGTGTTGTGCCACTTCAGTCTCCTTAGGTGAACTAAGCGTCTACCTTTGATCTTTCCCAGGGCAATCACTGCTTGGCCATCAAGCTCCCTAGAATAGTTTTGATCATAAAGTAGGAACTTACTTGCTCATTTATTTCTTAACCTGCCAAAACCAATGGTCAAGATGGGGCCTTCTCTTTCTCTCACAAGAGCTCTTCACATTGCAGCTAGCCTGTGTGTTTTTGCAAGGAATGGAGAATCTGCACTCAGAAAGTGGTAGAGTGAAAAATGAAGTAGCCATTGTTCTGGTGATGCTAATGATTTGTTTGGGGTTTTTTTAAATAACCAGTTTTAGTACAATTTCTCTTCTGCCCCTCTTCCCTGCACTAAGATTGTCACTACAGCCTGTTGAGAGTAACAGGCATGAGAGTAAAGCAGTAGTGCAGAATAGATGGGAAATGCCTTGAATGGATTTTGCATATTGAAAAAAGACAGGGACAGAGATGCACTAAGTTGCATTTTTCTTATCCTAGGTCATCCTGCTGTGTTGTTTAAGAATTGTCTTGTAACACCAAATCTCTGATGTTTTAATATGAATCTGCATAACAGAGACCCTGTAAGAGTCATAAAAAGACCCTTATAGGAAATCGGGCATTAGATTTAAAAAGAATTCATTTCAGGATTTGTTTCCTACACCCAAGCTATAAACAAATTAATTATGCAATTCATAGAAATTATTTTTTTATCAGAAATATTAATTTAAAAGTAATTTCATTGGATTGCTGATGCTTGCTTAATTGTCTTGAAGGAATCTCATTTGAGACTAAGCCTCTGCAAACATGTTAAACATACTGTTACCAAAGATTTATATACACTCCTTTTTATAAAAAAAACAAAAAAGGTATTATATAATTTTTCCACACTAAAATCTGTAATCAAAAGATACAATTTCTTTCCCAGTCTCTGCGTTTATTTGGCATACAACACAGCTGAAGGGTTAATTCTTTGATGAATCACCTTTGCCTAGTTTCGTATTTCTGTGTCTTTAGTTGGATAATAATTATGTCTTACAGTTGCACATGCAGACCTGACCAAGTCTGGTATTTCATACTCTTGTTTCTGAATGCTTGCTCAAGAACAGTAGTTTTAAATAACTTAGTTATATAATGAATAGGAGAAAATAAGCCGTATTATCTGCTCTTCTCATGGGAAAACACTCAGAAATTATATGATCTATACACAAGATTAAAGCAATGCATGAGAATCTGGAATTATTATTTCAAGGGCTTTTTCATAATGGAATGTAGGTTATTTGTTTTTATCTGCATTTCTTTGTGTAGTCAGTTACTGCAGTTACCTCTCAGCAGCAGGTAGTTCATCTGGATTTTGCTTCATCTGTACCATGAACAGAAATATTTCTGATACAGAATCAACCATACAGTCTGTCTGCATTTAAACCCACAGTTTATAACATAGTGCTATAAAAATAAGGTCTTTTCAGAGGGGATCAGCAGAGATCTAAACCTATGCAAAGTCAGGTTGCCCCAGCCTCCTCTATGTTCTTGTTACTCAGAATGTAGGAGCTCTCTTACTCGTAAGTGTTGAGAAGATGGGGCTTGAGGGAAAATATGTTTGACTGGACCAAGGCTGGCTTCTTGCAGAGGCATGTGGATATCTTTGCAACATCCTTCTGATATAAGGAGGATCCTAATGTTTGGTGTTGTGACTAGTAAGCTTCTGCTAACCTGGTAAGAGTGATACAAAGATGTCCAGACAGCACAGCAGAGGTACACACACTTCTGTTAGCTCTGGCTGTGTCTTGGCCATGCCATTTGTGAGCTGGCTATGGAGATATACAGCAGACTCTGTACCCAAGTCCTTGTGTTACTCAATAAACTCAGGAGAGGAGAACCATATAATCCCTGTTGAAGATGGTGGAAACATAATTGCATTGTTATAAATGCTTTATATGCACTTATGGCAGCTGCCAACTTTTTGCGCTTTTTCAACATACAATTTTTTACATATGATGGATAAAAAGGTAAACTGCATGGAATAAATGTACAGAACAAGCTGGGAAACATGAACAAGTAGCAAATCACCAGGACCACATCAAGATAATTTGAGAGTACCCATTTCTCTTTCTGAATAAATGAAGTAAAAGTAAAATAAATAAAAACAGCTTCTTCACAGGCTAATTAGTCAACAAGTGGAACTTCCTGCTTCAAGGGAAAATTGGACAACTTCATGGAAGAGAAAGCTCTTGAGAGTTAATAAATACATAGAAACTATTACTCAGAAGGTCTGGGAATTTATTAAAGGCTCTACCATCAATGCCTCATGTTTCCTCATACTCTCTCCCCAGACATATTTTGATATCTGTTAGTCCAGAAATCCATCATCCTCTCACTGACACAGTATAGTTGTCTTTTATCTAATTCAATAAAGTAGTGGCCATTTTCAGCTATTGAAATTTGGAAGCTCTTTTGAAATCCTGTATTCTTCTTATAACATTCTATCCACATTCTGCTCTAAAATAAATTCTGCCTATAGCTTGTCCTCTACTGCATTAACTGCTTTATTCTGCTTCTCCACCAAAAATTTCAGACTTAAAAAAATTATAGTTCCAGATAATAAATTGTGATTGCAGTCTTTAGGTTAAAATGTTGCTGTTTCTTCATGTTCTTCCTTAAAACTCAGAGTCTCTCCCATGGCTGGAAGTGCCTGGGTTTATCAATACCTTTCAAAACTGCCTTTTGCTGAGTTTAATGGGATTTCTCAGTGGACTGTCCTCCAGTGAAGTTAATAGAAATCCTGGATTTAATGTAATAAGTGCATGGTTAGAGCTTAAATTTTAGAAGTTTAAAATGAGGGAAGGGTCAGCTTTTCTGTTCTCTAGTATGTGGCCATAGTTGTGTATTTTACCTGCTGTTGTCAAACTGTTGCCAGTGTGTTATAAAATGTTTGGGGGGGGGGGGGGGGGGTTGGGTTGTGGGGTTTTTTTTGATTCACATTCATGTTCACTGAAATAGGTGAGTGGACCAGATTGGCTTAGTGTTCAGTACCAAACCATATACAAGATTATCAGATTTTTTCAGTCACCTGCTTGAGGAGACCAAAGAGACCTAAATTGCCATCTCATTTTGAGTACAGCCTGGCCAAACTTTATTAAGTAAGTAGAATATAGATCTGGTTACTGTTTCGGACCTGAAGCTACACAGCGAACAGAAAACCTTCGTAAGCAAGATTAGACAATGTAAAGTAAATCTTCTTCTGTATGCTATTTTTAGTACAAAATCAGACATCAGAATCCTTGTAAACTCCATAAAACATGAAACTAAAGTCAGTACTTACGACAAGAAAACATGTTCATGTAGAACTAATTAGACCCTGCTACCCAGTATAAGAAATTCTGGATTGATAGCTTTTTTCTTACTGCTTCATCTGTTTAATACCAATAATAAGAGTTTGTGGTTAAACTGTTAAAAGCTACAGTTAATATTCCTTGAGACTACTTGCAGTACATCAGTTGAATAGTATTCTTGAAGCTATCTGACAATTTGTTTATTCTGGGAAGCCATTGAAACACTAAAAATAGAAGGACCTGTCTTTGCAGCAGTACACTCTGGGGACTGACTGGCTGTGGAGAAGCTCTGTTGGAAATGGAGCTGAGGTCTTGTTAGACAGCAAGCTGAACATGAGCCAGCAGCGTGTCCTGGCAGAAAAGAAGGGCAACAGCTTCCTGGACTGTGTTAACAGGAGCACAGGTAGCACACCCAGGGAAGTGTATATCTCACTTTATTCAGCATTCATTGGACTGCATCTAGAACATTACATGCAGTTTGGAACCTCCAGTACAGGAAAAACATTGATAAACTAGAGTGAATTCAGCAGAAGCCCCACTGAGGTAGTTGGGAGCTTGAGTACATACCCCGTGAGAAGAAGATGCAGAAACTGGACTTGTCCAACCTGGAGCAGATAGGGCTTCAGGGGAAGCTAGTAGTGTTCTAATAACTGTGCTGAGGTTAACAGGCAGGTGGAACCAGGGTCTTAGCTGTGGTGCATGGCAAAAGGATGAGAGACAATGGGTAGTTGAAACATGAAGGGTTCAGACTTGACCTGCGTGAAAACTTTTCATCATGAGGACAGCCAGGCATTGGAAAGAGTTGACCATAGAGGTTGTGTAGTCTCTATCCTTAGAGAATTCAAGGCCAAGCTGAGTAACCTGATCATGTTTAAAAAATCCATTGTATGATCAAGTACTTAACTGAGGAGGTATAGTGTGTGTGGTATACTTAATCATTATGGCATTCGCTTTATAAACTTCAGCCGGTTTATAAATCTTACCACATTGTTGCAAATATCCAAACTCAATCAGTACTAGAAACTGTAGGATCATCAAGCTATGAAGGGCTATATTATTGAAAGATCCTAAAAAGTGCAGTCATTTCTCTAGTGTTTCTCCTGGTGGTGTACCCTGACAGTGCATGAGAATGATGATTTACGTCAGTTAGGTACTGCTATATCTTCATTACAACATGTTGCATGGCTCTTCTCATGTTGTTTATTGTTCCAACTTCCTGCAGGAGAATGTAGCAGAAAGGAAAGAGAACCATTACTGCAGTCCATCCAATTATTTGAAAGGTTTTAGAAGCTCACGTTACTTGGAGCTGTAATAGTCACAAATAGATAAATTATGTGTGTACAGACTAATGCTGTGTCACAGGCTCAGTGAGTTATTTTACTGTCTTTAAGGCAGAGTTGTTCTTCAAGGGCAAGTGTCATCTTTGACATAAGCTTTTTCCTAGGTGTTTGGATTTCCAGCAAATCATTTTCAAAGGACAAACTGCATCCCATTGGCTTTTTAAATAGGAAATCAAATTTGACCATCGAATGGCCATAGATACAAGAAAGAAATTCTTTACAATGAAGTGGTGAAACACTAGCACAAGTTGCCCAGAGAGGTAGTAGATGCCCCATCCCCAGAAGCATTCAAGATCAGGCTGGATGGGGCTCTTGAGCAACCTGATCTAGTTGAAGATGTCCCTGCTCATTGCAGGGAGAGGTTGGACTAGATGACTTTTGAAAGTCCCTTCCAACACAAACTATTCTTTGATTCTAATGTTTGGGAACCCTGTGACCAAATAACTGCTGAGCGGTAGCTTGGGGTCTGTGAACCCACACTATATCGCTGCCCATTCCTGGAGTGGCAAAAAGCAGTTCCCCATACTATAATGTAGTCTTTAAAGAACATGGAAAAGGTATACTTACAAAACTATGTTCAGCATATGGCCTTGCTATAATTTTCTTCAGATTTGTTAAGCATACTTTTATGCATGTCTCCATCTTCTCTTAACACAGATTGTATTTTTTTTCCACAGCACTTGATATGATTGTCTGTTCTCATGGATCAGATACTTCCTTAACTTGCTTTCAACTTTCTGTGCCTCATAGTATTGTAATTCTTCATAGTGTTCTTCTTGTGCCATTTCAGAAATCTGTCTGCTTTAGCATCAGTTATAGATGATGACATATGACAACTGTGTGCAGTTCTGGTGTCCTCAACATAAGAAGGACATGGAGCTATTGGAGCAAGTCCAGATGAGGGCCACAAGGATGACTGGGGGCTGGAGCACCTCCCATACCAAGCCAAGCTGAGAAAGTTGGGGCTGTTCAGCCTGGAGAAGTCTCCATGAAGACCTCATAGCAGCCTTCCAGTGTCTGAAGGGGGCCTATAAGGATGGTGAACAGGGACTCTTCATCAGGGACTGTAGTGATAGGACAAAGCATAATGGGTTCAAACTTAAACAGAGGAAGTTCAGGCTAGATATAAGGAAGAAGTTCTTCACTGTGAGAGTGGTGAAGCACTGGAAGAGGTTGCCCAGAGAAGTAGTAAATGCTCTTATCCTGGCAGTGTTCAGGGCCAGGTTGGACAGAGCCTTCGGCAACATGGTCTAGGGTGAGGCATTCCGGCCCATGGTAGGAGGGTTAGAGCTAGATGATCTTGTGGTCCTTTCCAACCTAAACCATTCTATGATTGTTTAGCCTAAAATCTTTAGTCATCTATGCTTGGTTTTTATCCAGAACTATATGTAAAAAAAAAAAAAAAGTCTTTCTCCTTTTTCTCTCCTTTGTTCTTTGAATTTTCTTTTTTAACTGCTTCCCTGGATTCTTACCTACTATGATGTATATAGATTCTACACTACAAGAGTGTAGAAAGCGTTTCATGATCTATACATATATTCCCTACACCACCTGCTGGAAGTGCAAAGCATGGAAAAAGGGTTAAGATTAAGGAGTTGCTGGGATACAAACATCCCGTTTTTAGACAATTTTGAACCTACTGAGCAGAAGAGACTTAATATGGACCCTTGAGATATCATCCAAGTCTGGAGCTGCTTTGAAGCTCTTACTATAGGTTTACTATTCAAAGTCACAAATGAGACTGAAATAAAAAAACCAATGCCTTCAAAGCTCATTTTCTGTAGGGTTGGGTTTTTTTTCCATCCAGCTAGTATAACTTTTTGAGGCTAAACTATTATATCCGCTGCATATACACATATCCATGTTTAACCACCCAGTGTCTCTGTAGACCAGCTCTGGACACATCCCTACATGGCTGTCATTGTCTAGAAGAGTAGTCCTTACCTACCTAACTGCCAAATGCACAACCTCACCCAGTTTAGGTCCCATTTGTAAATAAAGCAAGTGCTCCTGAAAAAATACTTGATTTGCTTTCCTTTTTAACTTTCCCTACCTGCCTAGAGTGTTTATCACTGCTTTTTATTTATAGTTCTTGCAGAGTTAACCCCCTGGGCTTACTTCTCTTTCAGAGACAGACATTAGGCTTCAGGCCACATTTTATAACATTTGATACAAATCAAGATGAGTACTTCTATAGATTCCATAAACTGACAACTATAAGGTTTTCATAGCTACAGTTTTTTATCATAAGTTGTTTCTTGAAAATTATCCAAGCACTATCTTTGTTCATATTAAAAAAAAATACGCTATATTCTTCATTCCACCAAAAAGCCCACATACATAAAAGTTCCATTAATTATATGGATAGTTAAACTGGGGTCAGCCATTGCTTTTTATTTCACTTTACACTGAAGCCCTACTTTGAGTACTGTGTGCTATTTTGGGCACCTCAGTGTAAGATAAAGATGTCAAACTATTAGAGCGTGTTCAGAGGAGGGTAACCAAGGTGGAGAAAGGGCTCAAGGGCAGCAGTTCATGGGGAGCAGCTGAGGTCACTTGGTTTGTTCAGCTTGGAGAAGGGGAAGTGTTCATCTCTTCTCTGTGACCAGCAATTGGACACAAGGAAGTGGAATGAAGCTGCGTCAGGGGAAGTTCAGTTCAGGCTGGACATTAGGAAAAGGTTCTTCACCAGAGGGTGCTCAGTCACTGGAACAGGGTTCCCAGGGAAGTGGTCATGGCACCAAGCCTGTCAGAGTTCAAAGAGCTTCTGGACAGTGTTCCTGGTTACATGGTTTAGTGTTAGGTGGTCCTGCAAGGAGCAGAGACTTGAACTCAATGACCCTTCTGGGTCACTTCAGACTTGCAATATTCTGTGATTCTGTGGTTCTATGATTCTATTATTGGGTCTGCTCAAAAATTAAGCAGAATATAACCTTCTTCAAAATTGTTTAAGATTGAAATTAATTAAATGCTATTTTATATATTGTACATACAATATATTGTACATAAAATGTTAATATAAATCATACAGTAAGTAAACCAAGTGAGTGTCTTTATTTCTTATAAACACTAATATGACTTTCAGAAATTCAGAACATACAGTTCTTTTGAGTAATTATCTATGATGAGTTACCACTATGTGTAGTGGTAGAAGGTCTTTACTATGAGTTTAAAATTATTAATGTCATAAATAAGACTGACATTTATGTTGCAAAAGCTTAATTTAGCTTATTCTACACTGCTGAATAGTGATATTCCACAAGACTCAGTTCTGTTAATTGTACTGGTGTTTCTAAAATTGTTTGTTTAGGAACAGTTAGAAATTGAGAGCATGAAATTGAAGCAACTTGAAGACAAAAATAATCAAAAGGAAAGGAAGCTGATATCTATTATTTCCAACCAAGAAAACACAATAAGAAGTCTGAAAAGCAAATTGAAAGAATTAAGTGAAGCACAAAAGGATATACAGATGCCAGCAGATAAAAGGGAGGTAAGATACAAAACCATATAGAGATAAAATGAAAAAAAAAAAACCAACAATTTTTAAATTATTTCTTCTTTCAAACATGTTTATACTAGTTATTATAAGAAATCATTTTAAATTTAAGCATCCTATAATTACTTGGAAATCATTAAAGTATGTAAAGCGCATAGGGAACACCAAACTATTAAGTACATATTGGCTGCTTTGTGTGTTAATTATTTCATGTTATGTCCTCAAAATTTAGTATTTGTGAAAACACCAGATTAGCATTTCTGTTTTGTAATTTTCCATTGGGAGTTTTCACCAAGATTGAGTTGTTTTTTTCATTTTTATGCCACTCTATTTTTGGTTACAGAATAGCATCCAGAGTGCTATTCTGTCCTTGTGGGATAGCTGGATTTTAAACTATGTAATACTAGAATGAGCCACAAGGTGGTAGTCAAAGTTAATAACTTACTTAAAAAATATCTAGAACTCTTGACATACCGGCTTGTGATGTGCTCATTGAAAATTTCAGTGAATATATTGGTTTTTCAGAGCTAAAGTAGCTAAATACCTCACTAGCAAGCTTATACACAATACATAATCTTAACTTATATGTGACTGAAATGGAATTACAGTCAAGCAATATTCTTAGAACCAGTTTCCTTTCAGGGGAATGTGAGCAGAAGAATGCCACACTGAGTTGCTGAGTTAAACTAAAAATAGGAATTTCACAGAAACTGTAAAAAACTGCTTTTGTAATTCTGTGAAAGTTTTGAGAGGTTCCAGGACCAGGTGAGGGATCCCACTATATTTTTATTCAGATCAGGGTGAAGAGCAAAATTAATATGCTTACCGCTGATCAATATTTTCGTATTTTACTTCAAGGTGAAAAGTAAGAAAGTTGTTCCAGATAAGCCTGAATTATCTCTAGGGATCTCTGGTGTTTCACCTGTGTCTGAAAGGTAAATGCTTTTGTAGCACGGTTTTTGAAATTTGCTTTTGTCTTTTCTGCTATTAAATAAGACCAGCTATTTCCCTGTTTTCTACACAGCACCTTAAAAAATGAATGGGGAGGTGGGGCGGGGGAGGAGTAGAGGTCAAAGAGCCAATGTGGGAAGGTGTTAAAGCCGGCAACTATATGGAATCATAGCTGAGGCTTTGCAAGTATGTAGGGATAAGTTGAGAGGAAGAAAAATAGCCACTTGGTTCAGCAGGAGGTTAAACTCTCTGGGAAACGGCAGTGGATGTTAAAGATGGGTTTTGGGTAAGCATTAACTCTCTTCAGAGCAGGAAGGTACAACTGTAACAGATTAACTGATGGCAGCACAGCAGAGGAGCCTGCTGCGCTGCCAGGAGGAAGTACGATAGTCAGCATGAGCCATCCTAAGTGAGAGAGTTTAAAATCAGGTTTATCTGTAAGCTGAAGCCAGCCAGCCCTTGCTATGACCAAGGGACCAAAAGCAGTGTATTTCTTAAGCCAGTATTCCCTCTTCTGCCTGTGTTTTGGGGAAAGTATTGACCAAAGTCTAAAGTTTGCATTTTTCACAGGATAGGCAGTAATACCACTTTTCACAATTTTGCTGAGGTCAAGTTGAAGATTCTTTAAGGTGCAGCTAGGAGAGTATTAGGGAAAAGTATCACCAGTTCTTGCTGTCTTCTTATACTCTTGACTAGCCATCTGCTTTTGGCAGATGAACTACATGATCTTTAGTCTGAGTCACTACTGCTTTATGATAAGAAAGAGAGGAATAAGATTGTGATGTGATAAAGACTTTTTTGTCCTTAAAGACTTTTTGTCTTCATACTGATTTAAAAATAAAAAACCTTTACCTGTCTTCTGTCTCCCTGCTCTCCAGTAACTCCCTTACTTTACTGTTTGCTTGGAAAGAGGTATGTGACTGGTAAGATTACTGGTAATCTTACACTAGTAAGATTATAGTATCACAAAAGTCTAGCAAATTAAGATTGATTCATCTAATCATATGTATATTTTAAAGCTCTGATTAGGAACTTGTGACAAGAATCTTTTTTAATTCTTTATTTATCAAACACCTGAAAAAGGGTCAGAATGTAAGTGGTAACAGTAGCAACTTTAACTCCTTCTGTAGATTTGGGATTTTTTTCAAATGAATTACAAATAGACATTTATGTCCTCAGAAAGAGAAACACAATGGAAGTAAGAACACAGCCATGACACTCCTGATATATATGAATAGGCAATAAAGAGGAAAACAATTCACTGAATCAAAGAAAAATCCCTTTTGAGCTCTTCTGATACAAAGATGCAAACAAGAACTCAAATCCAACTTCACTTTTTCATCCTTGAAGTTCCATTTTATATCATCCATTATATTGTGCTTAGAAATATAAATCACTCAGCAAGTTTATCAAAATTTTGCAATGGAATTTTATGGATACATCAATAACTGAATAACCTAGTGCCTTTAGGCAAATAAAACTCACACTAGCATGAAGAACTATTTTTCTATTCTCAGTGCAGATAACTAAATACGGGATGTCCATATGATACTCTGGAAAAGATATAATAAAAAAAAAAAAATCAAAATAAAAGGGAAAGGCATGTGATATTGCATAAAATAAAGAAGTAATGAGTTCACAAGTCCCTCTTCAAAATGTCAGGTAGACAGAGAAGGAAGAAGCAGTAATAAATGCTTGTGTATTCCTTGTCCTGCAAAGTCTGAAATGCACAGAAAAGAATAGTAAACAATTAATGTTTGCAGAAGTATCAGCAGCTTATTTTCCCTATAATGAGATGGAAACAGTATCCTTGTGAAAGATAAGCTGTTCCACAAAATACCTGAGAGAACTGAAGGAAATGTAAAGGCTGGATTTTCTGAGGGGGGGTCGTTGAAGAGTCAGGCCCTAAGTTCAAATGTATGTGTATGTGATATGACTAAACAGCTCTTTGATGAGATTTTCTTTTCCCTTTTCTGCTTGCTTTTACTGAGGAAAACAAAAATATGTTTACATATGTCGAGAAACAAGGTATCCAAGAAAAGTAGCTTACACTATTGTTTTTCTCTGGTTTGTGGGTGTGACTAGATTAAAGGTCACAACAACCTGAATTGGTTGACTGATTTACAATTTCGATCTTCCAGGGAGAATGTGGAGACTATTTTCCAGGACATGAAAGAAGAGTGGCATCGAATATGTATGCTAGCCAGAGAACAAACAGACCAACTGAGTAAATTTAAGATAAAGCCAGAACCTGAAACTGGTAATATCATACTTAAGCTCTTATTGTGATTCAACTGTTTGAAAGCTTTGCTTTATATTTGAAAATACTGTAAATTACACATACATAGAAGTACTTCCACTGTTTACCATCTGCCTTTTTCAAGTCTGTTCACATGGTGCTCAGTATTTCACCAAGAAAACGCACCGCCAGTTTTGGCATTCTATGACGAATGCTCCAAATCACATGCTATAAAAGACAGTCATCACATCAATGGCTCTTGTAATTGTTTTGTCCCTTGGAGTGAGAGGCAAGCACTTACTACATGTGATATTCCATCATACTGTGTGAATGACAGCACTTGCTTGCTTTTAATTTAGCTGTCAGTTCAAAAGATGTCTGTTATGAATGTCTCTAGCCCCATGTCTGTTAGAGGAAAACTGCTGGACTGAGGAGAGCTGGAGGACTTATTTTCTGGACTTCCTTGTGCAGACTTTTGAATGCTGTTTTGTTATATGGGACAGGAGTTTAATCCAACACTTCCTGAAAACAAAAGAAAGGCTTGATTTTTATTGCAACTGGAAGAGATCCTGAATGTCGAGTTTTGCTAATGCTTACGTTATATTGAATGTAAGCTATTATTGGTATTCCTTACAAGCTAGCAGGATCAGATGCTTAGGTGATCTCAAGAAACACCTGCCAAACTTACATGGTTGAAGCAAGAGATGCTGATTTCAGTACTTGCTTCTTATTTAGGTTATATAATTACTAAACTTTTTTTACCTTAAGTGCTCATGTAGAGTTTGTGGCTTCAGATTGCTATGTCTGAACTGTATGGTTATATTCTGATTGTACAGTACTAAACTTTATTTATTATTTAGGGGTGGGAATCTGGGGGGGTGAGTGCTTGGCAACTTATTTCAGAATGGATTTCTTTTCCTTAAATAAGTGCCTAACTCAACAGTGTGAAAAGCTATACATGATACAGATTCAATCTGCTTGATTTCTATTATTCTGTGGCCCACTTTACTACAATATCTGAGTGATGTCAGAAGGCTGCTGTACAGTAAATGTGTACTGAAGTTATTCTCTCACCTGATTAGGAGTAACCATGTGTATTATTACCATTTTTCTTAATAAAGTGCTGAAAATCATAGAATCACAGAATGGTTTGGGTTGAAAGGGACTTTAAAGCACATCCAGCTCCAGCCCCTTGGCACAGACAGGGACACTCTCCACTAGACCAGGGTGCTCAAAGCCCCATCCAACCTGGCCTTGAACACTGCCAGGGATGGGGCAGCCACACCTTCTCTGGGCAAGATGTTCCGGTGCCTCACCACCCTCACAGTGAAGAATTTCTTCCTTATATCTAGTCTAAATCTAACCTCTTTCAGTTTAAAGCTATTCCCCCTTGTCCTGTCATTACAAAATTGAGTTCTCAAAGGGAAAATTTGGTCCCAGTTCTGAATAGTTACCGAGTTTAAGTATTTATCAAATTTGGAAACCAGTGGGATTTTGGTACCTGAATACCTTCTAAAATTGTGCTTATGGTGCTTAGCATGTTCTTGGCACCATGTGAAATGGTTTTGGTTCCAGCTTCTATTTCTGCCAGAACACTTCAGTAAATATATGCAAGTATGTGTTAAAGAGTATGGGACAACATAATTTTCAATAAAAGGAAAATGTTTACAGTGATAAGTCAAAGAGAAATACAATTATTAGAACAGAATTACCTCCTTTTATTTCTGTTATGATAGTTTTGTGTCAGAGCTAATGTTTGTGAAAGCGAGCTATGCCTCAAGCTGATTTCAAAGAGAAAAACTAAAGCTTAGAAAGCCAGTAAGGACTATCAAGAACCTCTCAGGAAAAATACCCCAACACCATGCCTTTAATAACTATACTTCAGTGGACTATTTAATTTTTTCTTCATTCTTTCTTTGCAGAAATACAGTTTTCCATGCCGATACAGTGTACTGATAAAACTGATGAACAAGCAGAAGAGCTTTTTAAGCCTCGGGTTATAAAGGATATAAATAGAGGTGCATCATGCATCACATCTATCACACCAAGAGGAGTGGGCCAAGATGAGGACAACTCCTCTATAGAATCACTTTCTAAATTTAATGTCAAGCTTCCACCTACAGACAATGACTCTGCTTTCTTGCAGAGCACTCAGGAAAAACCAGCAATTCCTTGTACTGGTATAGCTGAAAACATGCTTCAAGATCATCATTTTAACCTGGAGCTTAGAGACCGTGCTGTTAACCTCAGTAAATTGGAACCTAACTCATTTGAAGCTCATGGAGTTGATCTCATGACCTCAGCTTTACAAAGTTTAACTACTGTTGACAAAACAAATCGCCCAGATTATGCAAACATGTCCATAGAAAATACCCATGACAAAACATGTTTAAAAACAACAGACACTGGTTTCACATTTGTACCTAAGCACACAGACCAGGGTGTACCTGAAGTAATTTTTTCATCTTTAGAAGCTGCTGGGACAGTCATCAGAGGTCCTCATCAGGTATCTTTCTAATAAGTACTGTACGTTCCAAAGAATTGTAATGATTCAGTCAACCACTTTGCAAAGATCTTTGAGACAGGATTAATATATTTGATGGGGTATCTCATCAGTCTTTTTTAAGACATTCTCTCTTGTCAGTTTTTCTTCCTGATACTGTGGAATGTGCACAAGGCACTTCTCCTGTGAAAGGGCAGGAATTTAAACAGATGTAGACACTGGATATGCTGGCACAAATTTCAGTTCATTTAGATATTAATTGCTTCTATATATTTCAAAGCTGTCGTTAATTGGAAATTGCCCCCTAGATTGCTTTCTTTCTACCCTTGATCTCAGTTGAATAGGGCACATAGTTGTTTTAACTGTTCTTAGTGTACAGCAGAGAATATGGACTATTAAAAAGCTGAACAGTTAAATACTTCACTGTCGGAAAATGATCTACTGTTTATCTCTGTGAGGTATAAACAGCACCTTATTCCTCCCTTTAAGAAAACTTAACTCTTTCCTTCATACTTTAGAAGGAGGAAAGCCTATTTATTTTTTCAAATGAAGGAAAGTTCACTAAAATACTTTGTTTTAGGTTTATGTATGTACTTCAGGCTTGAATTTCACTTATACCTACTTGAAGTCCATGGGAACTTCTGAAAGCAATGTCCACCTGCTGTAATGCAGAAAAACGTTTCAGCAGGTTCTGACAATCACATCTCTGAATACTTTGCTTCTTTTTTGTAATCCTTTCTCAAATGAAATTGCTGCCAAAATGATAATGGACCCTTGTAGACTGGGGTTTTTTTTTTTACATTTCTGTGGCTTTTCTCACATCTTGTGAGAGGAAAGGTTTTCAGGTATAAGCAAACAGTGATACTTAGAAATTCTGAGAGGATGGATTTGGCAGATTTTTACTATTTACATTAATGTAGTTTTGTGTTCTTTGTCATGACAAGGCACATGCAGCAGAAGTGCTTTACCTCTTGATTTTGCCGCTGCATGACATGCAAAACTAGCATTTGGAAAGCTATTTGTAGGACATGATAGCTTTGATGTTTTCATCTCCTAAAACATAGTGCAGTTTAGATTTCTACTGCAAACCAGTTCTGGATGAAAACTTTATAGCATGTAACGTTTGCTGTTCTTCCTTATTGTATTTTAAACTATAAGCCTGATTTTTCAAAATGTACTTTAAATATTTGTTTGTAATATGGAAGATCTCAATTCTATGCCAACTTATTAATCACAGATTTTATTGTGCTTTATTTTCCGTTGGGTCCTTAGTTAAAGTTATGACTGAGTTAAACAAATCAAACCATTTATTTTATCACTGGTAGAATTCCTGTGGAGCTGTGAAGCATTCACTCCATTGCTTGTTACTATCCTCTTTTTATGTATTCCCTCTCCAGCTAATTCTTTTACAAGTTAGTCTGTGTATTCAGTTTTCAATAGATGGCACCCTGCATTGTGTATTACAGAAAGTGAAACAGCTGGTATGTGATTATAAATTGAGAGGGGAGTATGCAGCTTAAAAAGTAGAGAATTGTGGTTGAATAGCAATAAGCCTTGGGTTTCATGATGTATTTTTTTGAAGGAAAATGTATTAATGCTAACACTTGGAGAAGAGAAACCTAATGGCGAACCATTTCAGTATTTGTAAGTCAGATCTACAATAGTACTGTAGCACATACAGGACATTGATTAAAACGTTATACCTTATCGAGAAGCTTGCTTGAAATGAGCCAGTATTACTTTAGAATTCATAAATATATGTCTGCATATGTCAGTATATTTAAACATCCCTCGCCTTTATTCAGCTGCCTTCTGAAGAGGCTTTTAAGTATTTTTCTGAGTGAATTGGATTCAGCTTTAGTTTTTTGACTGTTAATTGTGCTAAAGGTTTGATTCACAGGTAATATATATGGAGATCAAAATAATAATGTTGTTTAAAAGTTACTTGCATACATGCCCTTTCAACTGTATTAGTCTTAGCAAAACTTATTCATAAACTTGTTCTTAGTGTTTTTACCATCTTTCTAAGGGTTAGTTACACTGCTTACTGCTTCTGTCATCCCTGCTGCTGGTGAGGCTCCAATAGGGAGGAATTACATACCTGATTTTTTTTTTTTTAACTACTATGGAAAAAAGTTTCAAGTATTTACTACATATGTTAACTTATAAAATGGAAAACCCCATAAATGAAATAGATTTGGCAACAGTAAGTTCTTGGAACTGCTCTCAGTTGCTATAATAAATTTAGCTCTTTCCTTCTATGTGGATACTAAATGTGAAAACTCAGTCCTGTTTTCTCAGGATGTAACTTTAAAAAAAAAAAAAAAAACGTGACTGAAAAGAGCAGCAGATTAAAATAAACATGGATATTAGTGGACCTAGGATTTTACAGACTACATTTAACTGAGACTTGCATATAGATGCATATGTTTATCGGTATTCACAGTTTGAGGGGGTTGTTACCACGAAAAATTGTTCTAAGAATGTTCATGATTTTTAAAGCAGATTTATAGTCTACTGATGTTAATCTGAATATTAATGTTTTTGAAATGGAACATCTGCTTAAATATATCCCTGTTCTGAAAAGCATATTAAGTACACTCAAAGAAAGGAACAGAAGTTAAGTGCCTGCCTCAGTGGGTTGCTCTAAGAGTACCTCCCCTTGTGCTTTCAAGATTAGAAATCTAACTTTGTCCTTTGTGGGGTTTTTACAATACTATTTTATTTTCTTTCAAATTGTGCTTTACATCATAAGGTATTAGAAACAAGTAATTCTAAACACATTTCTGTAGGGATGTTTAAGTGTGTCAGTGTCTAGATAGATTTAGTATGCAATTTACACCAGCAACATACAATAAGTAGACTCTTTGAGCTAAAAAAAGTGGTGTGATTGCACTTAATTACTAATTAGTCAATTTAATTATATGGATTGCTGACCATAATGAAAGACAGTAAATCTGCTATTGCTATCTGATAAGCTAAACACTGTTTAAATAGGGAATGGGCAGGAAATTGATTTCAGGAAGTTCAGCTGGTTTAAAAAGAAGGTTTAACCGTAATGAATGCCAGGTTAGTTGTACAGTGAGTTACCACAGGAGGAATAAACAATATATTCTAACTACTTGGCTTGATGAAATTTGAATAAGAGCTAAAAAGTGAAACTCTTAGGTAAGTATCGATAGCAAGAAATTTAAAACTTCTAAAGAAACTATTCTCTGAAGTATTCTTGTTTGCTTTGCCATGTTTGACTGAAGCAAGAGAGAACTGAGCCAAAAGAAACTGTAGGGTGCTCTTCTCTTCTAGTTTCCATCCCCACATAGAGCTCAAACCAGCTTGGTTCCATTCTGTCTACTTTGTCATCACAGTAGTATGCATTTAGTTTTCAGTTTACTCAAAACTTAATCATCCTGGCCATATAACATAACAATTTTATCTTGGTTTGCTAATACTAGTGAAACTTAATTTTTAACTTTACCCTGAAAACTGATAAAAGACTTTTTGATTCCTCGTTGATATGATGCTAAATAATTAGTGCACACTATAACTTAAGAGTATGTATCAGGCTGAAGTCTCTTGAACTCCAATGTCGGGTAAACAGACTTGCTTGCTGACTTTAACTAGCTCAGGGACCAAGAGCAGTACAGCTGCTGAACCAAATTTAGTATAGTTTACAGAATTGCCTGAATACATGGATAGATATTCAGGTGGTCCCAATGAGTATGATGATGTTATGGCAGAAGGAATTCCTAAAGAGATTTTTTTAGACAATTTTTAGACAAATATATATTTAACAGGCAGTCAGAGCAAATAAGTAACTGAGGCTGTGTGACATTGCTCTAGTCATTTTGTAAGTAAACTGAAAACTAATTAGGTGTCAGTAAGAATAGAAATAAAATATGATTCACATTAACTCTTACAAGAAACATTTTTTTCTAAGGTAAAAATGTGGGTTTTCATTTCTTTTAAATGGCTGTTATGTACTGTGACTTCTACAGTAAAATACTGAAATGCAAAGTTAAAGATAGGCTGATATTACAGACTTTTGCTCATAGCAGTATTTGTCAACAATATATACCAAGGCATTTTAATTGTTTGCAAGGATAGTATGTTTATAGAACTTAAAAAAAAAAAATCTAAGTCCTATCTTGTTTTTCTTAAATGAGAACTCTCTAGTTTATGTCTCTGGCCAGACAGGTGTAAAGAGCACCTATATAAATACAAACCACAGCATCATGTAGACCACATAGTAAACCACAGCAATAATCATTTTCTGTTCCTTTTAGCTCATTTGGCAGCCTGAAGACAATGATTTGCTGGCACAATCTTATACAGCCTCTGAACTGAATCAGTGTGGAATATGCGAATTCTGTCGAGAAGTTTTCCCACCATCTATGACATCTAAGGAAGATTTTCTTCGGCATCTGAATTCCCACTTTAAAGTACAGTCTTAATGTATGAGAATTCAATGGTTCACTGTTTTGCATATATTTTGATTTTTTTTTTATTCAATAGATACGCTAAGAATTGAAGAATTAAGACTTCTTGTAACAAGAACTCATGACTGAAACGGTGTGTCAGATAAGCAAGTTCTTAATTGTCCTTTGACAAGGTAACATGAAACTGTCAGTCACTTCAATATTGTAATTCACATTATTGCTTGTTTTGCTTCAGTATTGCCTTCGAGAGTGATGTTAAACACCTTTTTCTTTTTTTTTTCTCCTTTTTCCTTGTTTTTTTTTTTTCCTTTTAATTTATGAGTGTAGATTTGCAGAATTAATGCCTTAATCTGGCTGGGGAAACTGGTGTAATGCTAGGATGTTTTTTCTCACTATCCAGTGATGTGATTATGTTCTCCTTGAAGTAAACAGGAAGAGAAGTAGACTCCCATTTTTCATTTCTCTTACAAAAATTCCAAATTTAACTTACAGTAGCGAACCTCTTAATTGAGATTCTTGTAAAATCATCTCAGTAACTGAATGCCAGGTATGTCAAAATTAGAGTAGGCTTGTTCATTAGTAACATAAATGAATGGTTGACTCTCCCAGATGAATTGTTTACTAGAGAGAGTAATCAAACACAGCACATAAATTACCCATTTGCCAAAATCTATCAGTAGCAATTTTATGGATATCTGTTACATGTTATAAAAAAAAAGAAATATTATTTTGTGTGCCTTTCTATCAATAATCTGTGAAAATACACCCACGGAAAAAGTTGTATTACTATGAGGGATAAAGTGAGAAAGGATTAAACTTTCCCTAAAACTAAGAATACCAAAGATTATTTACCTTTCCTTCTGGTCTGGTATGAAGGATTGCTGAAGTCTGTTACAGCCTAGAAAGAAAAACATAATCACTGAAATCTCAGTGACTCAATTTTTAACTAGAATAAGCTTCGTGGCCTTCTCAATGCAATTTAAATTTGTGTTTAATTGAAACACTGTATTCTGATAAAGTTTGCACATTTTCTGGGTTTATTAGGATCAGATTAAAAAGGGGGGTACTAAGTAATTTCATTTGATCATAGCAACTAGAATTTTTTTGCATTTGACCTGCGTATAGGTTTTAGTCCTGATATTTGATAATTAGCATTAATATTTTCATAGCAGCAAAACACAACAGTTTCTCGTTTTAAAGATTTGTTTGCAGGTGACACTTTCTGGGAAGAATTAACACCTGCACATTTTTAGAAATTGATTTTTCTAAAATTATTTCCTCTATTTTAAACATCTCATGTTTGTGACTGGCTGTCAACAGAGTGTACTGTAATAAACAGCAGTGCGCAGGGCTTGTCTTCTCCATGACCTGGAGAAAGAGTTTGTTACTATTAACAGCTCTAAACCCCGGCGGTATCCCGCGCAGAAGAGGATACGTTCATCCCCGGGCCCGCCGTGCAGCGTGTGAAGTACCTCCCAGGCGAGCGCGGCTGGGGGTGGTTCCTGGGAGAGACAGAAGTTCCAGGATTGGGAGGAGAGATGGGGATTCGCACATCTCCAGCCAGCCCGACACAAAGCCGACTTGTCCTCTCAACCGTGAAATTCGAACTCAGGAGCTCACGTTATTAAGAACTGAACAAACTGCGAGTCACCTTTAAAGAAAATAAAGTCATCTCTGTGTGTCCGTCGCCGTCGTGTCTCCTCTCCCCGCCGTGCGCGGACGCTGTTCGGCTGGCGCGGAGGGAGCCCCGCGCGGGGCCGCGGGTCTTTGTTGGTGGAGGCTGCCAGAGCTCCGCGCCTCCCGCAGGGCCATGCTCCCCCCCGCTTCTGCGGCCGGGGGAAGGGGGCTGGACGACAAGACGACACAGACAGTTGTCCAAAGCCTCGTCTCACGCAGAGCCCATCCCTCTCCCGCTATGAGGGCTCCTGCCTAGTGCGGCGTCTTAGGAAGCTGTTTAATTCTGCATGCTTAAAACTATTGCTGCCTGAGGGTGTCCGGTTAGGCTGGGCCATCAAACCACTGCGAGGGGCACCACTCTGGTTTAAAAATAAATAAATAAATACCAAGCTAAGCAGTTGTGAGCAGCTTGAAGTAGGAGGCGAGTGCGGTCCCTGAGCGGGCCCCACTCATACAACTTTACTGGAGGAGGCTGCTGCTGCCAGCAGGGACATCTGCTTTATTACACTCACTAGAGGAGGTTCAGCATTCCTCCCGCCGCTCCCCCTTCCTCACCAGCTCAGCTCAGCAGAGGAGGTTGAATCCAAACGGGAGGTGGGATTTCATTAAAAATAATAATACTAAATTATTACTAAATACTTGAGGGGAAGGACCGAACAGCAGACTTATGCCAAGGGGCACTGACGAGTTCCTGCCGCTCAGGGCCGGCGGAGTCCTTCCCGGGGCCGGCGGCCGCCGTTAGCGAGACCTCTCGTTCCGACCCGAAGGGAAGGCAGAAGGAAGCAAACCACCCCCCGGCTGCCCAGGGACGGGCTGGGGCATTACGACCCGCTCAGCCCGGTGCAAGAGCTCGGTGCCGGCGGCCGGGGAGAACACATGTAGCTGCTCTGTTTCCCCGGCTAACTCGACAGCTGCTCGTAGCTCCAGTAATTAGACTGTCAGTGCTTGTTAGAGGAGAGGAAAATGCTCCTATGACAGATTCCACGAGTCCTCTGTTTTTTTAAGATTTCTCAGAAATCACCAGAGCATTAGCTGAGATCTCTTATTTCTCTGGAATTGGAAGGGAAGAAGTTCCCTCTGCCACCTCGCACTCCAATCAGAGCGTTCTTCTGACTCCCATGAAACACATGAATTTATTCTAAGAGGTTCAGAAGTTACCTGCCTTCCCTGTCTACCCGGGGGAAAAAAAAAAAAAGGAGGTCCCTGGCAGTGTGAATTTACTTTTAAAATCCCCTCCTCGTATTTCTGAATTTAACTAAACAGATAACTCAGTAGAAAGACAGGTTTTTCTCTATTAACTGATCAGAGGAGTCTCTACGCACGATCCTTCCTCACCCGAGCTAACGTTAATTCAGAGGATGCTCAGGAGAGGCTCTTCCCTCTCACGAACAAAAGCACTGGAGGATCAAGCCGAGATGCTCCTACCCCCCCACCCATGGTTCACTCAGCAGATGAAACTCAGAGGAGGCGATTTCTTTCCCTCCCTACCGTACATTCCCCTTTCCCCCGCAATCATACAAGGTTAACTCAACAGAGGAGTCTCAATCCAAGTGGCAACTGGGATTGCATTTAAAAAAAAAAAAAAGGGGGGGGGGGGAGAAAAAAATCAGAAATAGGGAAAGAGAAAAAGCAGCAGGCTGATTACGAGGTGTCAAAACTGCCAGGAGCAAGAAGGTGATAGCAATCAGGGGTGAGAAGAGTGCGCCATTCGTGCGGGGCAGCTAATTATCCGTCTCATTTGAGAAGAGCAGCATTCGAGGCAGCAGCGTTCGCCTGCTGAACGGTGACAGATTGGCGCGGAGGAGAGGGGAGGTGTTAAAACAATGGAGCCGGGCTTGCGAGCGCTGCTGCATGCTAATCAGCCCGGCCTCCTTCCTTCCTTCTTTCCCTCCCTCCCTCCCTCCCTCCCTGGTTTCCCTCCCTCCGCCTGCCTGCCGCGATCCCTCCTTCTCTGTGGCCGCATGGCAAGCCCCGCACAGCCAGGCCCCTCGCAGCAGCCAGCATCGCACCCGGCAGGGCTGGTACCCAGGGAAGTTCCGGCGGGGCGGTGCGGAGGACGGGCAGCGCCGGGGGACCCGGCCGGCTTGTGGGTATCGCTGGTAGATTTCAGATCTCGCCCTTGGTGCCCAGGCTTCCAAGAGCCCGTCAGTGTGCGCCCCGCAAGAGGAAGAGGCGATGAGCCATTCCTACAAGTCCTGTGGGTTCTTTAGGCTGTCATCCCGGCTCCCTCTTCCCTGCAAGAGGACAGCCGGGACTGTAGCAGTGTTCCCTAGTAAGAGACAACCTCCGCCAAAACCCCAGACCAGGCCTGAAAGGTGAGGGAAATGCAGAGCTGTGCCAATTAGTGATGGGCTCCGTTGCTTAGCTCTGCACAGTCACTAGAGTCCAGAACTCTAAACAGATTGTAAGCAAGTTGTATGGCCTCTCTTCCACCGCTGCCTTTTGCCTCTCGGATCACTTGGCCTTGCGAGCCTGAATGACCACATATACCAAATTTGACCTCCTGAGTTGATACGAAAAGGGCCAACTTCCCTCAGACAAGGAACAGCTATTCCCATTTGCAACCAGGGCTTCAGGGTCTGCAGAGAGAGGATAAATGCTTTGCGTGGGATCACTTTGGCTCTAGCTCTCCCCGAAAGTCCATGCTCTGTGGGCCTCACCGGGCAAACCCTCGTGCTGGAGCGTTGGCAGCCCAGCTACAGCGAGTGCTCCACTCTGCCAGGGAGAAGCAGAGGAATGAGCGTTGGAATGTTTACTCTCCAATATTTCTCAGTTTCCATTCCATCCTGCCCTGAAAGATTTCTGATTACTATACACTTCAAAATAGTATTTATTACAGATTTACATAATCTGTATGTTTTATGTTAAGGGAATAACACATTGATGCTGTACTACTGAAAGGAGTTAATCTAAACTATGTAGTGTCTGCTGTAACAGAGCTCCAACTAAAACAGTCTTGTTTCCTGGCACTGACAAGTAACACATATCCAGAAGGACACTGCCCAGCATATTAGGTAAGATGCCAGGTGAAGCCATTGCTTGACTCCTGAACCTTCACTGGGTTGTGGATCAGCAGTCGGCAAAATGAACTTACATGCATCTCTCTGTAACCTCCCATTTAATTTAACAAGTGTTATTTCAAATAGCATGTGCCTGTTTTATGACAAGATTCATGCGAGTAAGCAAACACTGAAAAGGATTAGATTGGTTTCGGCCTAAGGTAAGCAGCAGGATAACTCAGGTTGAATGCTATTCAAAATAGATTTGAGTGCATGCATGGCCAGGCAGTAGTAATAGCATTTATATTTTGTTATTCTAAGTCTGTCGTTGAGTGTACTTGATGAGATTGTCCATGAGCATACAGATGGTGAGATTTTCATGATTCTGTGGCATACTGACATCTCAGGCTGCAAAAATAAATTCACAGATCACTGCAATACCTAAGAAGTAGAAAAATGCAGTTCACCTTAATGCTCCATATCCAAGTGCTTTATGTCTGAAGAGATTTTATAACACTAGATTCACAACTTTGTGCAAATCTGGAATGCTGATTTAATGGATTTACAATATAAATCAAAATATAAGATCACTCCTGTGCCCTCGTTTGAAGTATATTATTTTTTTCCCGTGTTTCTGAATTTAGAAATATGGCGGGTGGAGATAAAAACTTGCCTTTCTTTGCTATTATCTATAATAATTTTTTAAAACTGTACATAAATATGAAAAGGAGGAGCTGACTTTTCACTAGGTCAATTTTACTTTTCATTAAAAGCTTTTTGGAGTATTTCACATCATTTTCCAAACAGGTAACAAATTATTATATCTATTTTGATGATTTATGCTGCACTGAAAATGTATTTGTGTTAAATACGAATAGCTTCTCGAATATAATAATCACTTTCTTTTTTCCTAAGCAGCCATACTGTGGACTGCTCCGTACATCAGCCTCTTCAGCCTGGAAGCCAGCACTGGTACTGCTCATAAATAGCTGAGGTAGGGCACCCCCATTGGTTAAGGTCTGGACGCAGACATGGTGCTGTGCTTATCAAGGTCTCTGAGCTGACCGAATTAAACATTTTAAATAGATATATGTAGCAGGGTGATATGGTGAAAATGAGCTAAAAGAAAAACATTTTGCAGAGATAAGTACGTACTTTCAAAAGGTTTAAAATATTCAACCGGTGACAAAATAACTACTTGTAAAAACGTGTGTATTTTCATTATGCTTAATTTGCCATTCAAAACAAGTTTTTCTTAATAAGCTCTATTGTTTCTATCTGTTTTGTGAAATGTAATACGTGTGAGACAGAAAGCAGACTCGGAATGTGAATGAGTCTTGTTTTCTCTTTCTCTCTTTCTATCGTTTTTTAAATACAACTTTATTCATATTCACAGGCTTCTTTAAGTCGAGAAAAGGATTAATGGAAGTGGCATGACATTCCTGAGGTCATGATCTGCAAAGATGAAACATGAAATCGTATCTGCTAGTATTTTCCTATATCTTATTTCTGTGCAATATAAAAGTCCCCATAAGCAAACAGTCTCTGGTTAATAGTTATGTTTTCGCTCTCAGCAGTGACACAAGCTTTGTCAGGTTTTCGCTATTTGCACAGTTCATTAAAATACTTTAATAAATTACTCGTTGTTTTAAAAAATCACCACACTATCACTCGAGTAAAAACATCTATATCCTCCCAATCCTGCAGTGTCAAAAAGTATAGTCTCCCAGGGCAAAAGGTTATAGAGCCTTCATAAAGGTTTCCCATCTGTCAGCAAGCGCGACATCAAGCCCTCTAGGTGCTGTGAAAATGATTTTCTCCGGAATTCTCCAGCCCAAAGATGCCACCCTCTTAATTACAAGCATTCGAGATCAGGAACGCCACTGAATTCCCTAGAGATACACAGAAGATATGCAAAAATAATCTCTTCTCTTGTTCGCCTGCCAGGGCTTCTGTACCTGCCCACAAGCTCGTCGGCTCATTTGCTGGGTAGTGCTGGGTGTACGGAGGGCAGCCCGCTCAGCAGCACTGCCACCCTCCCGGCATTGCTGGTGTGCTGGAAGTGGCTTCTTTATAGCTGACCGCCAGCAAAGAGTGACTTTTTTTTTCTTTTTTTTTTTTTTTTTCTGATTGATTAACGGCCCTTCTCGCCACCACCAGACTCATGGACACGGGTTACTCCTCACGTACACGGGATAACGGAATGAAACAAGTCGTTCAGATTGTCAGAAGGTCTACTTACAACAGGTGCCCTAAAAACCCACACAAACTCCTCCTAGGGTCAGTGTGCATGCAAAAGAGTATACGTACAGACGGGGTGTGGAGTCGAGCCTTTGTGTGACAAGACCGTGCCTGCACAGCAGAAACTGAGCCTCCGGGTCGGGCGAGAATCCTATCTACAAATGTCCATTAGCACTTTTTCCAGCGGTGACAAAACAGGTAGAAAGGCCATCCGACCCATCAATTTATCAACAGTCGAGCGTTGGAGGTTTCTGTTGGGTTAAAGGGTTTACAGTAGTTGGAGGAGGAGGTACAGAATGAGAAGTGAGCAGGAGAAAAATACCATTGTAGTCTTAACGCAAGTTCTCTCCCAGTACGGAACCAGACCAAGGACTAGCTGGCGTGAGCGATACTGTTCAAAGCGCCCAGAGACCTGCTGATGGATACGTCTGGAGAGGCTCTGATTGTGTTGCCAATTCGAGCAGTGTAGACTACATTTTTAATATGTGGAAACATATACATAACTCTGGACATAAGGGTGGGGGCGCAAAAAAAGCCACGTCCAAGCTCAATATGAGCACGGGAGAGAAACCTCGGGCTTCATGCCATCCGAGATGTGAAAGCCCACGGAGACTCAGCAGCCAAAATCGCATACACTGATTTTTTTAGTAGAGTTCTTATCCATGTGTCCATTTAACTGCAGTTGATGCAGACCACTACGCTTGTTGCTTATAGATTCCCAGTTGCCTCAAGTGATACAAGACAGACGCGACAGGAATATCCCTAATTATAAGGGTTTCATCTGATTTCTTTATTCAGGGAGTTTGGTGTCCCCCAAGTATTCAAAGAATGATAAAAGTCTTCCAGCATAAAGCTGCCAGGTTTAACCCTCTGGTCCAGGTAACAGGAACAGCAGGTTTCCTTCTAAGGTTTCCTTCTACCATTAAAACTTCCTTCCATTCTTTAGTATCATTTCTAAAATCTCCTTTAGCAGGCCATTCCCCGCAATTCTCCGAAGTTTTTATTTCGTGTAATTTTGCGTGTATACACGCACGCATTTCAGGCAAGATAAGTCTGAGAAGAATACGTAGCTGGAAAGTAATAGGAAATACTCTATCAGGTGGTCAGGAAATATCTTCCTACACCTTAGCAAGGTTTTAAAAAGATCGTCTTTTTTATTATTATTATTATTTACTTTGTGTAACGATAACTTGGAGTTATATGCCATAACCGCAACTGCAACTATTTGATGATATGTGTAGTAGTAGTCTGTGAGTGCCTCTTGCAAAAGAAGAAGATGTTTATTTTGAAGTTAGTTCAGTTTTACGTGGGGCTTTTTAATTGTTGTTTAAAGGCTTGCGTAAGTCTTCCGGACCTGCTCTCCACAGAGGCAGCACTGTAAGCGCGACCCGCACCGCGGACCCACGCTGTGCGCCATGTGCGCTTGCAAAGCTGCGGCTTAGCGGGGACTTAAGGGACCGACGGTCAGTGTGAGAAAAGGCCGATACAGCCGGTATTAGCAGGGAGGTTGTAGCCATGCCTTCAAGCTCTTGAACTCATTACCAGGTAATGGGCGTAAGTGCAGTAAACCTTTATAAGCTACCCTGGCTTTTTATTTCATGTCGAATACTACGAATGACAAGTAATGCCCTCCCGCCCGGCAGCCACTACAGGCGCAGGAAGAAAAGGCAGTCTTGTCCTTTCAGCCTTTCCCGACGCCACCATCCTGTGGAAAATGACCTGGAAATGGATGCAGTTCTTAGAACTGTCGAATGTTTTACGGGCTTCAAGGGAATCGTGTAGCAAATAAATCCAGCTTCACTTTGATTTTAGTCAGTCTGTCAAAGTGAAGATATTGCCCGAATGGCAAGAACAGCAATCACCCAGCCCTTTGCGTGAGGGTAAGAAGATGATCAGGATGATCATTTCAGGAGGTCCGTATTTCCCACTGGGCCTAAGTGACTTTTCCACCAAAGGGTAAAGAAAATGTCTACTATAAGAAAATGCCAGTGAAGAAAATGTTACTGTAGAACAGCCTGGTTGTCCCTTTTAGTGAAGACTTTGTAGAAAATAGCACAGAGAGGGGACTCACTGTCTCGCTGTCCTCAAAATCTGCCCCTTTCCTTGAGATGTTGTCGAGACGAAGCTAAGAGGGCATTAGCTTTCTTTAAAACAAAAAGTTCGTGGAGTGTGTGGGTGTGTTTGTGTTGAGAGGGGAAGTATCTTTCTTTTAAAACAAAACTGTTCTTTGGATTTTCTTTCTTTTTTTTTTTTTTTTTTTAAACAAGAGTTAAGGGACACGTCCTCTGGTCTTCAGAAGAAATGTCAGAAAGTCCGAATCTCCTCGCTTTCTCTTCCCAAAATAAACTCGTTGGTACGATTAGATGTGTGGTGCCCTAAAAAATGAGCAACAGCTTCCAGGTCCATGCACGCGCGCACACACACACACACAAAAACAACACTCAAAACACCTTTGAAGAAAAAGACTAGTCTCAACCTTCACATTTAAAGTCGCAAAGCTGAAGTAAAATGCCGTTTAAATGGGTTTTTAATCTTCTATTTGGTGGCATTTCCTTAGGTTAACTGTTCGCGGTGCTGAGATACTGTGAGCAGCAACGCAGCTCCCTCGGGGACCCGTGCTTGAGCCCGCTGGTGACTCTGTGAGCCGCCAAGCGTAGTAAAGCACGGGCTGGGATGTACACTGGACTGACTTTACCGTCTGATCTAAATGTGATGATTTTCTCATTTGTTGCATTGTTTGTATTAATACGAATATCTTGTTATGTTTGTTTTGTCTCCTGGGAGCCAATAAAGCTGTGAAGTTTTTCTTTACACCAAATGCAGCTCTACGGGCGATCAATCAATGGGTAGTTTTTGGATAATCTGCGAGAGTGAGAAATCTAATAAAGCAAGCAACTAAAAAAGGAAAACAAAGTCTATTTTCTGTTAGGTTAGCTACGTCAGGAGTCAGGCTTTCCACCATGCCTTTCTAAGATACTTAAACAGCTACATTTAACTCTCAGGGCAGCACATTGCTAAATTAACTTGCTGGCATATAAAGGAAAAAGTTTAGACATCGTGACCTCGGCAGCAGTGTGGGTGACTTACTCTTACAATTAAATTTGACACTTGCATTTCTCCCCACCTCCTCCTCCGCAGTGGTATATGAAAACACACTAAGGTGAAACAGGGACCTCTCATGAAGTGAGGGAACAAATAAGAGAAATTTTTAAATTACTATTGCTTTACCATACCAGGTATAATGTGAAAAGGTAGACAAAGACGATGTAGTTAGCTTCTAGGTCGCAACAAGGTCCATAGGAAACCGTGCCATTTAATTTCAAGGCAGCAGTTCTCTTATCACAACAAAATGAGTTATAAACAGATCAAAATAACAATCTGAATTATCTAGCATTAGTGGCTGAACTGAACAGCCCCGGATTACGTGATGAATTGTTAAATTGCAGTAGCATTGTTTTGGAATTGCTAATTAAAAAATAAGTAAACCCCCATGACTCTAGATATGACAACTGAAAATATCCACAAATTATTTAATAAATGAAGCGTCTAACAACTCTAACACTTCCTGCTCGCCTTGTTAATAAATGTAATTTGAGGTAGATTTAAAAAATCTCCCATCTAAACAGTGAATTCATTACGCGACGTTCAGATCTCCAGATGCCTATGGACTCCTCGGAATTAGGTGTTAAATAGACAAAAGTGAACCAAACTGCCTTTAAAAGCACAGCATGACCATGTAATTCTTTTTCCAGTTTGTGGTAAAAAATGATGAAACTTCTTTCCAAGTAGCTATCACCCAGATTTAGTGTGAAAAGTAGTGTAATTGTAATTCACGCCATCAGGGTCTATCACTGATAGACTATCAGCTGTTCTGTAGTTAGGAAGGCTTTCTTTTCAAATAGGAAAGCTGCCAAGTGCTCTGTGATACCTCCAGCAAGCTTATCGGATGGAAGATCGGAGCCAAAACAGCAGCTGCACACATATGCAAATTGGCAATTAATAGTATAACATTCTGGGGAGGATTTTTTTTTTTTTTTTAATATGGGAAAGTATAGCGGAGCTACCTTAATATTAACCTTAACAGTGACAGGGAACTTCTTGCCTGAGCGGTCAAAGAATAATTACCCTCTGGTGAGACTTTCACTCTATTACTTTCTTCCTTCACACAAAGATCAAAGCTTTGTTGTCCTGCCGAGTTTGTCTCCATCATGAAAGTTAACTTCAGGCGATGGAAAAAAAAGGGGATACCTTGTAGCTTCAGCTCTCGAAACTAGGGAATCATGGCAATTTGCGCTTCCCTTCCCACCCCCAGCTTCCCAAAGAACCAAAAAAAACCCCAAAACCAAATACCCCCCCCAACCCCATAAGAAATAATAATTAAACCAAACAAAACAAAACAAAAACCAACACCAAAAAGGGGGAGGGGAGGGATCATTTTAATTTTAGTTTAGGATGCCTATCCTGTTCCCTGAAAAAATGTTCCTTGCTATATGGAACTCTTAGGACTGTGCATTTGTGGATACTCTAATCAACGACAAAGTGATTGAAAGGATTAGGTTTATGTATTTTTTAACGTATTTTCCCCAGCCTGCTGCAGCAAACCAGCTTGCTTTATTTAGCCCAGCATGTATGAATACAAGACTCCCAATTAATGCAGTTGCTTGCTTTAGTCAGAACATTGCCTTTCAAAGGGTCCTCACATGATCCTTTTCTTGTAATAGCAGGCTGGAGCTGGGAAGGCTTTGCAAGGCTGCTGCATTTCACAGCAGCCTGTCCCCAGCGCTTACCCCAGTGTCTGTCTCTTCTAGGACAGGTGTGGGGTGATTAGCTACGTTCTAGATAATCTGTGAGTTTTTAACAGTCCTGTTTTCACGAATAAAGATTCTGGAGTGTTTAGGGTTAGGAAGAAAAAGCTGGTTCTGCACGAAGGCAGGCCAGGCAGTTCTCTCTTCTCCAGGGGCAGGTGCCTCAGGACCTGCCTCAGGCCCGCCTATACTGCAGCCGGCCGTGCGATGGGAGCCTGCCCCGGACCTCCCTACGTCTGCCGTCCTTGTCTGCTCTCACTCCCTCTCCTATGCCAATCCCTTCCCATTTTATTACTCAGTAATTACATTTGGAGTTGAAACCCTTTGTCTTGCTATCATTGAGCTATATTTCGGCTCCAAACAGAGGCTGCTTGGGAAGGCGGCGCAGGCGGGTAGCGAGGTGTCCTTCCCGCCCAGGCGCCGCTTGAGCCCGCCGGCAGCATGCAGCAGCTCCGCGCAGTGCGGAGCAGAGGCTACCGCCGCAGCGGCGGGCGCGGCAGCACTGCCCTGTTGAGCAGCACCTGCCACCGCAGCAGCCAGGGATTGCTCCGTACTACTACTTCAGTAGTCACGCAGCAGCCTGGAATCTGACGGCCCCCTCCCCTCTGTTTCCAAAAGAGGCTCTCCCTACCCAAGTCCAACGGCGGCTTTCTAAACAGCACCCGACTATCCCGTCAGACAAAGAAAATATAGTCAGATCTAGAATGTAATTCTTCACGATCCTGTTCCATCATTAAATCAATATCGCACACGAGTTAGAGAAAAGTGGGGATATAAACAGATCCATACGTTCTGGGTTTCATCTAGAACTGGAATATATAGACATTTATCTTCACAGATCCTAAAAAAGTCAGATCTTTGGGAGGGATATTCTTCCTCAAAATACTGGGGTCCCAAAGGCAGGATGATATAAATCCTCATCTAAAGTCGACTACGGCAAAAAGAAGACCAGCCTGACTAAAGTATTAGTTCAACAGGACACACGCAGGAAAATCTGTTTGTAGGCTGCCCAACAAGCAGTACTTACAGTCACATGAGTTTCCCATCTCTGCGCTTGTCTGGATTACTATTTGCAGTGCCTTTTTCCAGACTGCAAACACTTATTTAATACCTTCGTTGAGCCACTCTTTTATTTTCTTCCAGGGTTTCATAAACACACAGAACATAATTAATCTTTAAAACTGCTGTAGTTTAAGTTGTGTTTTAAAGTTTCATACCAATTACGCAAATCAGTACCCCAATGTTTATATAAAATATCTTGATAATTTCTCCCATTCAAGAATTTGCTGTTCAAGTTTTACTTTGGACAAGGAATGGCCTTCAAGCCTTCTTGTAAATATATATATATGAATCCATAAAAATAAAATGCTTTGCAGTCACGTAACTTTGCTTCTTCTGTTCTAATGATGGCATAAATCTGCTTAATCAGTTAAATTTAAAGAACACCTTAGACAATGTTGAACATATAATCTCAAATAATGTAAGGAACAACCTAATAAAAATAATCCTGATGATTACAGTTTCATGGGAATCAACTGTATCCAGGAAATTCAGAACAAAAATAATGGGATTATTTTTACGATTAAGGAGAACAGGGGTTGGGCCTTCATGCTCAGTTCACTTAATTAAAGCATCACACTGGAAAACATGTAGTGCTATACAACTGCATGCATGGCATGGAGAGTTCTGTTCTCTCCCAGCTTTGGGTATGGTTTGCATCATCTGGGAGAACATTTGCATCAGATACAGCTATATGTACAGTTATGCAAATAGTATGTATACATATATATTTCCCCTTTTAACAGTATTATTTTTTTAACAGTACCATGTTACTCAGGCATTTTTATGTGTGCATTTATCCTGCTTTAGGAGATGAGGTGGTGGTGGTTTTTTTTTTTACATTCTGGTCTCCAGAGAAAATAAGGAAAAAGGGTGCATGTGTTTTGGCCTATCTCTTAATAATTTGGAAGTATGTTGGCAAAGTGCAACCATTTTTTACGTAGAAATATACATTAAGATACTGGTTTGTTTGTTTGCTTGTTTTCAATGTTATAAATAAGACTATCAATACTAGGGAAAAGGCACAAAAAAGCCAACCATTATTTGCTTTATACGGCACCATTTTGTTGACTCAAAAGCCTTCATCAGCTCCTGAACCATTCTCACCATGTGATATCTCTTACCAACCTGGCAGGCCAGAACTCAAAACTAGAGGTTATGGGAAAAATCAGAAATATCCTGGGGATGTCCCATCAAAGAAACAGAGGATATCTCAGAGGTTTTAAGATAGAGGGGTAATCTAAGGATTACGTGGGATACTGAGGGGATAGGAGTAGACACAAGTAAAGAATATAGGGGGATATAGGAAACAACTACAAGAAATCAATTTTGATGTTAATTGGAAAGCTTTACCCGGGTATTCTATTATATCATTACTGTATTCTTCTCCATGTTTCTGAGACAAAAGATATGAATGACAAATCACAATTAATTTCAGAACTTTGTCCACCAGTTTTTGTATTGTAGAAAGCAGTCCTTTAATTTTTACATCAGTACAGTTGGGCAAAAGATAATTTGATGCGCTTTTACAAGTACATTTTCCTGATGTTACTAAAGAGAAGCTATAAACAGCAAAGGTTGAAGAAGAACAAGTCAGTTAAATGTGATAGTAATAGAAGAGTCACTGTGGCAGTAAGGCTGTCTGTGTTGGTTATTTCCATTTGATTCATAAGAACCACAAAAAAAAAAAAGGCTTTGTTTTCTTCCTTTGTTTTCCTCACAGTGTTTAAGCACTTTTAGTGAGATGGAGTCTTCCAGTGTTAAAAGATGATTCTGTATTATTGCATTTGAAGGACACGATTTGAACATTCTAGAACAAATTGCTTATGAAAGTTAGAAATAAAAAGAAAGGAGAATTACAGGAAACAAGAGCCACAAGAAGAATCTCCAGAACACTGCATCATTGGAAGACAGAATTGCTCCTCAGTGAGAGTGAACTTTAGAATTGGATTTTCCTGGAGAAAGAAAGGAAGAACTATCAGGAAAGTAGTAGAAGGTGGGACTGAACCAACATTTCTGGATAATATTTGCAAAACCTTGGCTAATCCATGGCTGTTTCAGCAACCGTAGCCATTCCACTGGAGATGTTTTTGTAGAAATTGAAGAAATCACAGTGGCGATTGATAACTTCCATGTTTGAGAGCTGGAGAAAGCAATGTGCCTATGGATATAAACTACTACAGAAAAAAAAAAAAAAAAGCCTTGTTCTTAATAGTACACAAATTAGATAATATTAAAACATGTTAAATTTAATTCACTTCATTTAGATAAGCAATTTACAATAATATTCACTTATACAGAATGTTTTCAGCATTAATTCTAAGGAACTTTTGAATGTATAATTTAATATATAAACCCACATCATCTGTATATAACTGATGATGAGTCATCTCTTGAAGATAAGAATGGAAAACCAGGTAAATGTGTAGTACAGAATACAATATTCAATAACTTAGAGGCAGAGACAATACTGTATTAGTTTTAGGACTGCTACTGGATGTATCTGTCTGATTTAAAGGGATATTCCTTAAAGGGAATGAGAGAAAAAGTTAGAAGTATTTAATCTCAGGGAGACCTGGACTAATTGGGAAAGGTCACAATGGGAAAAAAGCCCACTTTTGTAAGATCTGTAATACTGAGGCTGGTCAGATGTTCACAATATATTGCTCACCAAGAAACTGAGCCCAAGAATTTTAAGTTTTTTGGTGAATAACTTTGAATAATTAATCATTCTGAGAAAATCACAATCTGTTCACCAAGAGTTCATGAAAAAAACAAGGTGAATAATTCATTATGAATTATTTGACCAGTTTTAGCAATGAGATTCTAAATCTGTCTTCTTATGGATATTAACCTCATTAATACTATTTAGAAACAACGCTTCAAGATAATTAAAATGATGCAATATTGCACATCTAATATGGCACAATTGAAGTTACTGAGTTTCTGTAAATACTTTGAAAATAAGTCTTTATGTATTATACTTTAAAAAGACTCTCTGTCTCACTTTAGAAGTACTAGTAGTCTTGGAACAACTAATGCAGTAACAGGACCTTTCTTACATAAGAAGAAAGCCTTGATGGCAGACAGATCTAAATGTTTAAAATCTGCTGGGGTCTACTGCTATAACACACAGCTGAGTGACCAATTCTGTGGTAAGATGCTGTCACTCCTGAGTGTTAGGGAGTTTGAGAGTATGTCTAATCCTGAGAAACAGAACTTCTATGGATGTGAAGAAATCAGGTTCAGATTCCCACTCTTAAATATTTTAAACCCATTAATTATACAACAATTAGTGTACCATAATTTAGTAACTGAAAAATGTTACAAGACTAATGTCAAACTCATCCAATGTGCCACCTAAACCAACACATTTAACCTATTACTACACTACTTCATTTTAAATAGAAGCATGACATTGTTTGAAATTAAAAGCTAACATATCCTGACAATTTCCAAGCAACACATAGCCAAGTATCCAATTTTATTAGGTAAAGCTGCAGTTTCATGACACTTTGAACCACTCTGCATCAGAGCTGCTAGTGTGCTTTCTCCCAAGCATGTTTGCCTATTCCCTTGCATTAGCAGTACTGTTTGGATGACTCCGTCCCCCCACCGCCTTCCCACAGAGGTGAGTTGTTTCATGGCAGAATACTATTCAGAATGCAGCCTGACAATACAACTAGGCTGGTTTAAAAACAAGCCACTATCAAAAGAGATCCTTTTTTGTTTCTGAACCTGGTTGCATGCCTTCCTGGCATAAATATTGATCTGACCCCATAGGGAAGCCAAAGAGACAGAAAGCCAGTATTATAAATATACTACTTTGGGTTAGTAGCATGACATTGAGCTAAAAGAGATTCAGTTTAAAGTCAGATGAATGAAGGTGCCAATGAAAATGCTAGAGAAGAGCACAGCAAAGAGAGCTCAAGGGAAAGCGGTGGTAACATATGGCCAAAAGTAGGGTTTGCAGCAATCAACATTTAGATTGGCTTCAGCTTTAGTGGAACCACAGCCTTGGATTTACTGTAAATAAGAACCAATTCTGAAGGAACTTCCTCAAAACAAACATAAGGCAAGTCATTCCATACTCCTCCCCCAAGAAAAATACCCCAAAACTGCAGCAATTACAGTGATAGTAATAGTAGTTATAACTTACTTCATCTAATGTATTTTCAACCATTTGGCATACGACGTGTGAGTCCACCAGTTTATTATACTTGATGCTGAACAGAGTTTTACCCATGCAAGATTTAATCTGACCCTTGAAAGAATATTTAAAAAAACATTTAATTGTAAATTTAATGTGGTACATTTTGTAAGGTGTTTTACTGTTTACTATATGCAAATATACATCATATTACTTTGAAATGTCAGTAAAAGCCTTTTAAAAGAATAGCTCTTGTGGAAGAAATTTTCCAGTTAAATAATTATGAAAGTAATCCTCTATTGAGTGCTATGCTGTTAAAATCAGTTTATATATTATGATTATGAAGTTATTTATTATCTACTATTTATATACTTCATGCATATTTTCAGTCCTACTTCTAAATTTGAATATCAAATCTGAAATTATGTAGATATAACTTCAAAGCAATTTTCTTCCATGTACTACATTAAAACATATGCAATGGACACATAGTAAATATGAAAGACAATCCGCAGTTTGACAGTTAAAAATTATGCTAATAATAATAAATACAGTGTAATTGTCATTGCAGTGTGTTGGCAGAATGCAAAAGTGTGCATAGGTGGGATCTGGCTACATGGTTTCTACTCACACCAATGATTCAATCACATACCAACTCTAGAAATTTTCTTCTCATTAGTTTAGTTGTTTGGGGTTTTTTTAATCTTTGGTGCATTTTAAACTGGAATTGAAGAGTGACTGATCTTTGCTAATTCCCTTGGCTGTGGCATTCAGAAATATAATCTTCCCAATTCTACCTTTTCCTGCTCTGTATTAAAGAAGGAAATTATGCTACAAAACAGGGCTGTAGCTTTGTATTACTAGTAGCTATACAGCTATAGTTACTACTACAGCTACACTGTCTTTACTGGTTAGTAATATCTAATGTTCATTCATATGATACCATAAGAATTCTGTGGGAATTCTGTAAAAAAAAAATTATGAAGCCATAAATCAGAAGATTATGGATTGGATGGACAAGATTTCACAGAAACACAATGTTTTAGAGTAAAATATAGTAAAGTGGCTACTAGTAGAAAACATGCATATGGGGGAAACATTCATCATTTCTCACAATCTAGTTCTCCCTTAAGGTCTGGGAAAAACAATGAGCAGATCTCTGACAACTACATATCTTTGAGTACTGATGGGTTGCCTGGTGGATCTCTATTTCTCTGCCCTACAGGAACTTGTTATCTTAAGGCTAGATAAGTCTTTGATAGGTTAGCTCTTTTTTGCTGTCAAATGGGTTCTTGGGCTATGAATAGAGAGATCAAAGTGAGATGAAAGGTCCACAGAAATAAGTAGCAAGTCTAGATGGATGGAAGTCACCCCTAAAACAAGGTATACCTTGGTACGTACCAGCAAGAAGGAAAGGGGATCTACATTTCAAAAAATGACAGACAAGAAACTTGATGAAACAAAAGAACATCAACCATTTATTTATATGAGAGGGTAAGATGGGACCTCCCTCCGACTACCAACTTGTTCTACTAAAGCTTTAGTTCACTAAGCTTTCAACAGTTTGCTGTTTGTCAGCAGCTGGTCATGATTTCACTGAAAATTTCCCAATATTGTGTGATGGATTACATTGAGAATCTCAACTTCCATTAAATAAAATTTTAAAAATGATTTTTCACACAAATAACTTAAAGTTTACCTGAAAAAAATATCAGTGATTTAATAGCACAAATGTGACAGCAGTAAGAAAGAAAATGTATCCCTCTTTGGCACTTTCTCCAATCTCTCTCTGATATTCTATGAACTATCTCAAGGTGCAGATGAAAATATGTTGGTTTCAGACTTGCTAAATTACATTAAGAGCCTATTTGGGTTTGTTGTTTGTTTTTAAAACTTTGTGATATCTTTTCAGATCCTGTGGCTGAATTACAGTCTCCTGAATATTATTGTTTCAAAAGGATCACCATAATTATAAGCATAAGCAATTACTATATTTAGTCTCTTCAGTTAGCAATTCCAAATGCTCAAAAGAGATACATATCAAATTTCACAAGTCCTTTAATTGCAGGTGAACAGACTTCTTCACTCTATTTAACCAGACATGTACTAAGAACTAAGATGTTATGTAATTTCCATAAATTGTAGACAGTTCACAACAAAGCCTATTGTTGTGGGGTTTTTGTTTTGGTTTGTGTTAGCTTGTGCTTGGTTGGCTGGTTTGTTGGCTTTTTTTTAAAGTCCTGTGCTCCCTCTAAAGTACAATTTGTTTTTTAAAAAGAGATAAGGTAAATATGGGCATTGTGTGCTAAGTAATCAAACTTGCAACTAATAAAATCCATTTATAATTTTTGAGAAAGAAAAAAGATTTCTGCTTTTTACTATTTTTAAGGCTATTTATTTTTTAACAATTTATAAACCAGCTATTTTAGTATCTATAATCTGATTTATTTTGCAATGCTTTAAATGTCTACTATGGAACTAAGAACAACATGTAGCTTTTAAAGGTAGCTTTTAAAGCTCAGAAATGCTGTTGTTAACACACCATGCTAATATGATGGGACTGAAAATTAGGACATGCTGCTGTCACCCTAGGAGAAGCTATCAGACTAGTTAGGTTTTAGTGGGAGACTATTTTCCCTTTGAAGACAACAGCCTCCCTTTTGTTCATATTCTGTTCTGCTCCTTAAAGCCATGGCTTGATCATGCATTCCAGTGTTCTGTTATCTCAAAATAGCAATATACCCCTTCTTGCACCAATACTCCTTTTTCCTGGAGAAGGCAGGATAAAATGGCTACAAATGGTCAGTAAGGAAGTTTTATCAGTTTCAAATAGCTGCAAATATGAGATTTCCATTAAGATTAATGGCAACAGATGATCTGTAACCAGCAAATATTCTCCAGGTAAAAGTTTTTTTCAGGCACTCTAGCTTCTAGCTTTAGTTAAATAATACTATTTAATTGATTAAAAAAACCCCGCAAACAATAAACAAACAAAAAAAAAATCTTGCAGGCATGTTTCAATTAGGCAATAGATAACATAAGAAGTTCTCAGAGATAACTAATTAAATGCATTTCATCTCTTCAGTCTATCCTTCAAATGCTCTATACCTTAAGAGTTTATATTCAAATATATATCGTAGATCCTCCAAATGTAAAGACAAGTCACTTTTCTCTTACCATACTATTTTTAAGAATTCCTTTAGCATTTAGTTTAATAATAAGCAATATGATTCGCTAGGGAGTTCAGCAAAGAATTCCATAAATGGTAAAATCTGGGAGATCATTCTTGCCCACCCTTCACTCATGCAAGCAGAACTTCCTGTAATAGTTTCTAACTCATTGTCTAGTTTAAATATGTCCAGTATTAGTGCTTCCATCCATCTTCTTTCGAGTCTGAATACATAGTTTAAAATTAATGAAAGTAGGTCCTACTTTTTTTAAACAACTAAACATTTCAGTTTGAAAAGCAACTACTGTGCAAGCAGCCTGACTTAAAGAGAAAAATACAAGGGAATTCTGGATCCATAATTCACCCTCCACCTTCTGACCCCACCAACCGCCATATTAGTGTGCCCCTACCAAAATACCAGCTTGTGTTTACAGTTTCGTTTCTCCTGATGGTGGATGGGCGCGTGTACACGCACTCGCTCTATGTGCACTCAATAGGATCATGATCTGGAGAGCTGAAAATGTAAACACAAGCTGGTATTGTGGTGTGACTAGCGGTTTGTGGTTTCTTTGTTTGAATATTTCAAAAATGGCACACTGGCCAGAACTGTAGAGGAGAAAAGCAGAGCTGCTATTTCTATAAAAAATTGATGGTTCCAATATTCACATTTCAGGTAGATAAAAAGGGCTACACAATTGGAAGCTATTTTTTCAATACCTTATTTTAATCAATACAGTTGATTACACTTCACTGCACAAATTTTGTTTTCAGGGATAGATAATACATTCTTTGCCCTTAGTTTCACATGATGAGGAATACCCTGCTTGTTTAGGTGCCCATTAAGCTATTTTTTACAGATGAGGAATATTCTGTTAATCCAAAACTGAAGTAGGATATATGGTTAAGCATTCACAGAATTGGCGCATTTTACATGACTACAGCTCATTCTCTTTTCATAAAGAATGTACGTGGAGCTGGCCCTTTTCCTTATTCAAGCTCAAACATAGATTCATATGTGGACTAAACATCCCAAGCAGAGCTCTGAAATGGCATATCCATACAGTTACAAGAGCGCAAACTCAAACTGGTGTAATTTCAAAAATAATTGTTTCCTTTTTGCTTCACTGGAAGTAAACGAAACCGAATGACTCTACGAAAAGGCCATGAGTCCAAAACCTCATGTATTTTTTCTTTTTCTAAGTGTATCAGCCAGTCTTAATAAAACTTCTTAATAAAAGCATCATTTTGCTACTGTTCTGAACATGGGAGGAGGGGAGAGGGCTGAAATTCAGCTTATAAAGTACTGGTTTATAGCCACTTACATTATCATATTATACTTTTTAAACTTATTTTTAATAAGCTTCTCAAAAGTAGGTATTTTAAGTAAGGTTTGTTTTTTTTTTCCCAATCATTTATTTTAATCAGAGTTGTGGACTGGTTCTAACACCTATTACACATATTACACATGCTCATCACTGCAAATTTAAACCACAGCTGAAAGTAAAATGTAAGAAAAAATGGAAAAAAGAAGAGTGGTCTTCTCAAAACAGTAAAAAAAGTCCTGAAACTCTATTAGTATTAATGCAATAACTCTGACTCTTTATTCAAGAGTGACAGTTCTGCAACTAATACCAGTGTTCCATCTAAGAACAACAGTGTTACAGTAACTTACAGCTCATGAAAAGAGCATCTGGCTTATAAATACTTATCAGTTCCATTTGATTGAAACATATCTGTTAAATAAAAAGCAGAAAATTCCTTCTAAAAGTATGTAGTATTACCTTCCACACAAAATCATACAATAACAACACTCAATTTTCCTCTTCAAAAACTTTTCATGTGTATTTCAGGAACATTTAATCACTTTACACAAACTGCACAACTGCAATGCCATCATAAGGTTGAACATCTTGCTTCTTTTTAATACATTACTCCATATAAGCACCCTCACAAAGACAGCTTGTGAGCATTTCACAAATTATAATAATGGAACCACCTACATGTATATCAGTGCTGACAGATCTGGATCATCTTATTTTCACCTGCAGTAAGTTCAGACTCAGCTGAAAACTAAATTATACAATGAACAGCTTTGTTGTAGGAATATGCATGGCCTTATTTTTCACCAACATTTGCAGAACAAATGCATGAAGTAGCATAGATATTTAATGTAAATGGTAATAAATACTAATGATCTTGTGATTTTTTTTTTCCATCTAAATAAAAGATAAAGTTCATCACTTCATTTTTTAACATACTGCTCTACAGAGGAATGGTATTGTCTACATTGAGGCATACCTGCTCAACAGACATTAGCTGTAATAGTTTAATACACAAAGAGGATCCAAAAAAAAATATTCTTGCTGTTAGCTGATACTAGCAATAGTATTCCCATTGACTGTAATATCATGATTTAGATGAAGAATTAACTAAAAGAAAAATTAGCATTTAGCTATTACAGAACATACCATAGAATTGTGATGACTGTTTATAGTCAGGACCTTCACTATATGCAGTTCTTAAAGGTAATAGCAGTTCTGGTCTAAAATAAGAGGACTGCCAAATGAGTTGACAATGCCACTCTGGAATTTCTGAGCTTTAAAGACAAATACTGACCAAATACAGACCAATAAAACCAAACACTCATCTTATTCCTTGGTCATTGTAGAATGGTTTATGCCAAGATGCCTCCAGTCATACAGAACATGTTTGCAACTCTTAAAAGGGAAAGACAGCATTATTCACAACATTTCCTTGTGTTTGAAGATCTATCTTAACCATATTTTTCTAAAGAAATAATAAGTATATACTCCATGCAAACATGAAAAAAATGTGTGCAATCCTACATGATAATATGTCTTCCCCTCCTACTTGCATCAGTTGATGTAAAAAATAAAATAAACCCATCGTTCTTTAGTAAGCTTTATGAAACAGCATATTTAGCACTCTTAGCTGCTTCCACAAAAAAAAAAATCCCACCCTGCTTATTCAACTGGCAAAATGACAAAGACCTCAAGAGGCTATAGATCTGTGTGCCCAAATTTAAGCAGAGTGGATTCTTCTTCCCTAAAAATACCACTTTGTTCAAAATGTATAAGAGGCAGCTGCCTTCTCTGTCATAAGAAAGACTTGATATTATTTAAGGGATTTTTCTATTTGTATAGTAAAGCATAATGCTAAAAGTAACAAGGAACAAAGCTTACCTGCATTGTAACAACACATAATAATTGTAACAACACATGAGTGTGAAAACATTACACTGCTTCATTCATTACATTAATGTAATCCACATCAGTCAAGTCTGAATCCAATTTTAAATTATAATGGAAATATCAAAACTAGATAGAATTTTACTGGTAAGCAGTGAGTAAAATTTAACAAATATTCAGAAAATGAAGAACAGCTGAAAGAAATACTATAAAACAAAAGGCTTACACCATGTTAATATTGTAAATAGCTCGCCAACTTTTAAGTCTACTGGTTGTTTAAAAAATGACTGCAATATCAAAGATATCCTCAAATAATTAGAAGCATGGTTACTTTTCATGCAGCAGGCAACCTATTCTTGTGCTTCAAGACAGTAAAGGTGGTTTGCATTTATAAAATTTTGTCACTTAAGTATCTGTGTGTATCACAGTAGCAGTTACATAAAGTATAGATCTAGACTGGACAACATTCACACTATTTGATTTGTTTTCTCAAAATTAAAGCTAGAAAATATTTCCTTAAAAATTGTGTCCCATGCACAGTGTCAGAAGACATAGTTTAAAAGACCTGGACTCTATACCCGATTTTGGTGGTTATTTTAACAGATTATTTGGCAGCCTACATGTGATGATCACTACTGGGGATTATTTTTCTCTTTACTTACTTGAGAAACAAAACCATAAAAGACTGTAAGGAGAAAATCTGAATGAACTGTTTTAGAAAGTTTTTGAGTGGGATGGAGATCCTTAAGGTTACTGTTTATGTATACCATTAAGAACACATTTTGCCATCTTCCATTACAAAAGAACAGAGCTAGTTTACCTATCACTCATTTAAAGAATATTAACTATTCATGTATTACTGCTATTACAAAATCCTATCTCTATTACCAAGAACAAAGTCAATGGGTAAAGTAAAGCACAAAATTTGACCTTTAAAAATATTTTTAAAGTTTTCCTGGGTTTTAGAGAGAGAAACATATTTTGCTTAGTGGTTAATAAATTCAGATAGTGACCATTTGACCAGGTTTTTTGAAAGTAATTAGCAGCTCCAGTTACCTGAAAGATGGAGCTAAGATGAGCAGGCAGTTTTAAATCAACGCATTTCTAATTAAAAATGATGTTATTTACAGTCACTCAATAGAAGTTGTAAGCATCTGTGCTCATAAAGAAATATGCAACAAAGGATTGATGATCTTTCAGAGGCTGTCCAGAGTTGCTGAAAACAGCAAGTGAAGGATGTTGAATACAAAAAATGATTGATTGTTAGCTAGATGAGATTATCACTCTTTCTTAAACTGATTCTTTCAGGTTACTTGGAAATATGTCAATTAATTTCTATATCCAATTTTTGTGGAGAAGGGAAACTTCTTCACAATACAGAGCATAAAACTAAACTGAAAGAAGCGAGTAATTATGTTAGCTTGTTGGACAGGTGCTGAACAGGGTACTACAGAAAGGACAACACAGTGGGAGTTCTAAATCTACAAACACTAGTCAAAATCCCCAAGCTTCCAAAATACACAAACATAATAAGGCCCTGAATGCCCTCAGGTAGTTTCTACAGAGTGCAATTACTGTAAGGAAAAGATTATTGAGACTAACAATTGCATTTATTACACCCAAAATTCTCTATTGCACGAATACCATATGAATCATCATACTGTATTTCAGATATTTTAAACAGTGCTCAAAACTACTCAAAAACTCTAAAGCATTTTTAAAGCACTAGAGTCAACTTTGTGAACTGCAGACTATGGAAAAGTTTCTCTGCTATATTAACTAAAATCCATGATCTTCAAAAGGCTCAAAACCACATCTACATATTGTGTATTGTATTACGTTTAACAACCCAACAACTTAGATACCAGCAATACGATAGTTTGAAAAACTTAATGAATATCAATTTTTCATCTTCTAGTTTCAATATTTTTGTTTAATTACAACCAGCTTTTTTGTATTTACTTTTGCCTCAAACATTTTGCTTATCTGTGTGATATTCTGCTTATCTGGATTTAGATACATTTTTTATCAGTGAAACAAAATTTTAGTCATTTAGACAGTGCTGTGACAACACTTTAAAAGCAAGAATAAATGAGCAAGTCCTATTTTTTTAGCAGAATAACTAAATCTGAAATACAATCATAAAATATGGTTTAAAATAAACTAAATTTAGTTAAATTTAATTTAATTTAAAATTAACATGAACTTTTCACAGAACACATTAATGATGCCTTAACTGATACTGAGTGCTGCTTCATTAGTTATCAGGAACTCAAATGACAAATATGCAAATATTTCAATAAAAAGTAGTATGTGCAAGTGTAATATTTACATCTGCCTTCTCTGCAAGAGATAGAGATGTCTTACTGTTTTATTATCTTAGCAAAAAATAGCTGAAATGGATCATATTTCCACATTTACCTTTGCAATGAAAACTCAGGTTCAGTTGGTGCTTGGACTGAACTCAGGACCTGGAATAAGATGGGGGGGGGGTGGGGGGAGGGGGGGAAAGTGCTTAGTTGCTCAAGCTAAAAGAATCAGAACTCCCTAGATGAAGAAAAAAATCTGGAAGCATATGATTTTTAAAAAAAAATCACTGAAATTAAATATCTGGGCAGTATTAAGAGCTTCTTCAGATCATTTCTGCAATGGAGATTCAAACAGCTACCACATGGTTCCAAATATTTAGGTCTCCAAATACCAACTGTTACAACATATAATTAAAGTCAGTTTATAACCTTAAATCAACTGAATCAAGATAGCTAGGGAGATGAGATAAATTGCTACTGTATTTATTTATGGTATTCTATGATTTTATGGCACACGGCCAATATAACTAAAATAAGGATCTTGGCTTACCTGTAATAGTTCATTGCCAATTGCAAGTACTCTGCCTATCCAAATTACAATTTTATCAATGTTTGTAAGGAGCTTGCCTATTCAGTAGAATAAAACCCTGAAAAATCATATTTCTGACAATTCAGATGCTACAAGTATAAAAAAAACCCTTTTCTGCTGCTTCTAATATTTTTATTCTGATCAATGCAGGAAAAAAAACATGATCACAACTGTACGAATAATGCATAGTCAAGAAAAAATTATACTGTATTTTATTTTCCTTTTCCTTCTAATAGTGCCTTATGTTACAAAGAGCTGAACCAACTGAAGTCTGATGTATATGTTTGATCAATAAAATAGGTATTTTCTAAACCAACCAAGACAGAGAAATATCTAAGCTTATCTAGCTAGCTGTTTACAATTTGTATTATCTCAGAAAATTTCCAAACACAATAAGGCTCCATCATGTTTTAACGTTTATAAGCATAGCAGAGAATTCTACTAAGGAGGAGCTGGAAGAAAGAGTCAGGACAGTGAAAGGAAAAAATGCTGTGGGATGTATCTTGGTGGATTGCAAGAACTGAAACCATCCTAAAGGGAAGAGTCAACACCTTCTGATCAATAGTTTGTATAATTATGAAGAGGAAGATTATGTGGAAGTCACAGATTTTATGCGTAAATCAGATACATTCTTTTGTGTTTAGGTCCAGTTTCTACTTAATTCTACTTAAACAGAAAGTGCAAGTTTTTTCACTTCCTAAGTAAAGGAAAGTATATTTCTGTAAATCAGAAATATAAACAGATTCCTGTTCTGTAGAGGTACCAGGACTGCAAATACCTTAGTCTCTCCTATATTATTCTGATTATTAATGTAATCTCTACAGACTTAATTCATTTATGGAAGCACTGTGGAATGAGGCTATGTAGAAATTCTTCTTTTGTGTCATTAGAGAAATGCACAAATTGCATCCCTGTTTGTGGGGCAATTTCAAAGGAAAAAGTTCTGGCTGAGTGGAAAATCTGTTTTCATAGAATAGGATCATCCCTACCATCCTTTAATAAGACATTATAATTACTTGCACTGTTGTCACCATCATTATGTCCTCCAGCAGGATAGTCATGGATGGCTTTTCTTTAGCATATCTTTACAAGTTGAGTTGAAAGCAATCTATTTTCTGCAAAATGGCTGCTTTCATTGTATACAGGACACTGAACCTCTTGTGCAGGACCTTTTCACCATGTTGTGATTGATTTTACATCTATTGAAAACAAGTCTGGTCTCTGCCACTTGTTTACCCTTGTATTCTCTCTTTATGCTTTGGTATGCATTTTTAATTAGATACACTCCAGTTCTTTCACCACTAGCTAACACTTTTATTTGGGAAGCAGTCTTTACTAGCCCTGCAAATATCCGCTGTTCTTTGCAATGTCAAGTCCTTTTCTCACCTTGCTTTGACTTGGTTATCACTTATATCACAAGTAATTCATCCATCTGTTAACTGCTCCAATTCACATTACTTGGCTTTATTTTAAAGATCTTGACAATGGTCAATGGTCTCATCTGGCAGCTGGTTTCTTGTAAAAAAATGTGCCTTTCCCGAGTGACACTCTTGTGAGGATCAAAATATTCACTGAATGGGTTTTATCTAGCAGTTTACAGGTCCCTCGGGCTCTCCATAGAACATATTGTATATACCCAGTGCCTTGGGCATCCCATGTGTAGCAATGTGGAGGACTTCACCTTCTTCAGTTTTATTTCACTCTTCTCCAGCTTTCTGCCATGTTTTCTTTCCATACTGTGGGTTAATTCTTGCCACAAAAAAAACATATCATGCATCTATGTGAAGGTTTAAGTTTGGATTCAGGGTGTGCCCTGAAAGCAAAACTCTTCATTCTGACACACTTTGATGCTTTGTTTTGCCCGTGAAACTGTCTGGGAGTGCTGGAAATGGATTATTTCGTATGAAAAACTGCACACCAGGAATATGCTGAATACACTTTTGTTGCAAATGGGCACTGCATTCACTCTATGGGTCTCAATTAGAGCTATCCAAAGTAAAAAATGATGAAAGAAATAAAACATGGTTACCCTGTTTAGCCCTACAGATTTGCTCCTACTAGTCTATACTACATTCTAATGCAGACATAGCCACAGAAGTGATTGAAATTGTCTTTATTTCTTGGCTCTCACTACCTGACATTGGTGAAAAACAATTTACCAGTTACACAGCACTTTTTTAAAGGAATGTTTGATTCCAACAACAGAAATATCTTAAGTACTAAAGGAAGTGTGAAATTTATTTTTATTGTGTCACAAGAGGAAAAACTCCCACTGAATAAAGAAAAAAATTAGAATTAGGTGGCACATCGTTCCATCCCACAGTAATCCAGAAAAAAACCCTACAGTATGTCCACCTTACGTACCACCTTTCTCTTAATTTACAGTCTTCAACTTACAGTCTTCTACACAGTTATTTAAATAATCTGTCTCTCACGGAGTAGCACCTTTGCAATTGCCAGGGACACAAACCCACTTCTCTGTTTCCTCATAAAAATTTTCCATTGACACCCCCAAAACAGGCATTTCCAGCAAGACTGATTTTTTCTTGGCCTTATCTTCTCCAGATGGTTTGTAGATCTCACAACTCAGCCATCACTTTAAATAGACATAAAAAGACAAAAGTCCAGTTTCCTTTAGGACTGTATATGAAACTTGTATTGGCTGGCAAATACTGAAACTTCCAATATAAACGAGATCTTTTGGCTCCATCTGGGAGGGGTGGTATTATGACTCACTGTAGGGAAGGTTTGCTTTCTTAATACTCTCTTCTTTCAAAATGGGGATGGATTATATCCAAATACATTGTTACCATTCTTCTCAGCCAAATTAATCTGGGTTTATACTTGTCATACTTTAATGGGCAGGTCTATGTTCTAGAAGAGATAGATTTGTTTGCACGTTTTCAATAATCATATGTTTCATGATTAATGAAGCCTCTTTCAAACCTCTAACAGCCTTCTGCAGCTGATTGCAGAATTGCTGAGAAGACTAAAAAAAGTCATCTCACTCATATACTATCTTTAACTAATCTTGTAAAATTTTATTCATTGTCTGTGACAAGACCTGTTATTAGTCTGTACACAGCAAAAAGTCATCAGGCATTTTACAAGCTGTTGGGGATGTCACAGGGGTCACTGTAAGCACTTGTAACTGTTTTGAGTGCTTGCCAAGTATGACAGAGGAAACCATTTTCCCATATATAGGTTTGTCAAGGCAGAGCTCCAGTCCATTCTCAGGGTAAAAGGCTTCAGTTTAAGAAACTACTGTTCCCCTACTTCTTTAGTTTTGACTAGCAAACATAGTTCTAAGAAGAAAAACCAAAACCAAAAAAAGAGCAAGTGTACTGCTGCTGATTCTATTATCCCCTCACAAGGATGATGTCAGCTCTTCGACTCCCAATGTATAATCATTCTGTATGTTCTCTTCTACACGCTTAAACATAGAAAATGTAACTGTCCACAACTCTAATGTTTTGTCCAATCCACAATGCAAATGGAGTGCATTTATATCCTAGACTTTCTAAAATTGTATCTTCTGTTGAGTTTTAGTTTTGTTCTGTTTTTTAATACTATAACAAAGTCCTGGAGACTTCCTCCTGTCCCAGCACTAACAACATTCTGTTTGTTTATATATACGATTTGCAAGGAAACTGTGGCCAATCGCTCCGTATATTCCTCATATTCTACGTACAGCTCTTCAATTTTGTCACTCAGCTCTGTAAAATTAAACTCATTAATTACAGACCTGCAGGAAAATTGCTGCTTTAACCCAATCACAAACAGACTTGGGGGAAAATCACACACCAGAGAAGTGAGGAGTCAGGAAAAAAAGGTGTGATCTCTTTGCAAGTCTGATCCCTACTGATCGCTTTACTACAAGCAAGGATAGGTTACTATGAGGAAAACCAGAAGAATGTAAGGGTCTGTTTGAAAGAAGTTTCTACCACTTACGACAGCCACCCAAGCAATAAAAAGGGAGGGGAACATATCTTGAACATTTTCACTCAGCACTGCATTATAGTAAAGCAATAAATAGAAATATTCAATGGATTAGCAGTGGTTAGACCAAAACAATAAAGGATTCAGGAGCATGCAAGAGAGTGCCCTTCAGATTAAATGACAATTTGGAAGTGTTTAACAACATATGGTCTCTTTTCTTTGACATATATGATTAAGAATATATCTTTTTTATATAAAAATATAAAATGCCATCTGTCATAAGTACCAAGTATGATACTGCCTCTGTATATCCAATTAATTCACTATACTTTCTAATGTAAATATTTCTCCTATTTTCTCTTTTTTTCTTCTTCTGTAACTATATTTATTTATAAAATTTCAATACATGTATATATTTAAAAAGTCAATACTATGACTTGAAATGTAATTAAGACTAACAATGAAAGTCTGTTTCACTTTGTATTTCAACGAAGAAGGGCCAAATCCTCACATGGTTTGAAACGACATAGCTCATATAAGTCAGTGATTAGAAATAAATTAGAAAGACCTAACTATGGTGGTTTTCCTTACCGTACACATTAACACAGGGGAATGCTTTTTGTAAATATTTTTGTTTCTTTCTCTTTATCAGAAGTGCTTAAAGACACATGACTACAGAGTGAGGATCGAAATATATTTAGTATTTCTCATGGAATTCTGTTAAGAGTTCCAGTGAACACAGAGGAATAAAGGATTGCTCTCAAAACCATGCTACAAATCAGGAAAATATACAATGCATTTCAGTTGACTGAACTAGTACTTTACCTCATTGACGAAATAAAAAAAAAAAAAAAAAGAACATTTTACCACATAATTATTTTAATTACTTCTGGATCATTAAAATATGCAGGAGTCTCAAAATACAGTCTCAAGACTGTAGTAGTTAGGTTTTGCCAGATTAAACCAGAAAAGAACATAACAGCCTGTTTGAAGCAGGGTGCAAGTTTTCTTTTGTATGAGACATATGTAGATAAACACACACATGCAGACAGACACATGTATGTCTTCACTTTTTTTCTGAACAATTTCGCTGTGGGTGCAACAATAAACTGCACCAGTAAGTTTTGCATTAGTAACAGAAAAAAGAAATGCCTGAGCCACAACAGAAACTACATTTTAAGCCTTCAGCTTTTAAAGAATCTTTTGGGAATTGTAACTCTTGTTACAGACTAGTAAAGATCTGAAAAGGGATGGAAGAGACAGTTATAGGAACACTGATGGGGCCTTTTGTGTGTGTGTGGGGAGGTGTGGTGTGTGTGTGTGGTTTTGGTTGTTGTTGGTTTGGGTTTTTTTGTGGGTTTTTTTTTTCCCCAAAAAAGATTGTCCTTCTTAAAGAGCAGAGCAGCAATTATAATGGTAACAGACTTTCACTTTCTTTTGATTCATTTTACACATCATGGTATAAAACCCTAAGACTTCCAAGTCTGTCAAAGTGTCATGGAAGGGGTGACTATATTGGTGTGAGGTTATATCTACATAACCTATAACTATATAACATATTACCTTTTCACCTGCTTCCGTGTAGTTGTCTATGAGGAGAAAATGTGGACCATCTTCTAATAATACATCCTCAATCCTTAAAGGAGCTTTCAAAAACTAACCATAATGTTCTTCTTGGAACCTTTATTCACAGTCCTAAGAAATTGCTTTTAAAGGTTCTTAAGTAGTCCAATACTTTCTAAAATACTTGTAGTACTTCAGTAACTAGGTATAAATGAAAGTCTAAAAAATGGCACTGTTTCAGCCATAATAAGCTCCTGAGGCACTGAGTCCCATGACCTGTTCACATATTGTCTGAAAAAAAAGTACTTCCTCAGTCTTGCATTTTCCTCTTTTAATTTACAAGAGATTTTGTTCTTAATGGAAGTGTAATAGAAATTCCAGTTTGCTTCTCTGCATCATTCATCACCATGCATGCTTTTATCTGATAATCTGTTTATCTTCAACGTATGGCAAAAATTCTCACTTTTCCATTTCTGCTTATGCTGATTTTATTGGTATGACCATTCTCTCTACTCTTCTTTCAATGCTTATTTTCTGTAATACTGTTTTTGCGGAGTACATGTCATACTGTTCCTATCACATAATCATTATTTCATTGATTTGATGCCACATGCCTTGGTTCTTCTGCTATCCTGTCACTTAGCTCTCTGCGCACAGGTGCCATTCCACTGCAATTTGCTTCTGAGCTACGGGCATTAACCCACCGCACTTCATAGTTTAAGGGCTTTGTACCACTTTCCATTGACACCTAAGAAGCAGCGTTTGAAGGCCTCCGCTTCCAAAACCTCGAAGTAACTGTGAGTGTTAACAGATTTGCTAGCGCACAATCCAGCAAACACAGCAAAACGCGGGTGCGAAGCCCTCCCTCAGCGGCTTCTCAAGCTCTTCCTTACTGGCGCCGCCAGGCCCTCAGGGGGCCTCAGGCCCAGACCGGCCTCAACTCGCCCTCTAGTCTCACGGTCCCGAGGACCGCCGCGGCTACTTGCGGCCTCAGCGCCACCGAGATATCGGGCGAGGTCTCCCTCCTAGCTCCACCTCCCCGAGGGAAGCCGGCGGCTGCCAAGGCCACCTGCGGCCGGGCCACAGCAGGTTTAACGGCCGCAACTGCTCCCAGACTCATCGGCGGCACGCACCGTTGCCATGGCTCCCAATTCCCTCCCTCCCCCCCCCCCCGGCACTTCCTGGGCTGCGGGACCGGAAGCCCCAGCCACGTGCCCTTTGAACCGGGAAGTGGTTGCGGAGGCCTGGGCGGACTTGGTTTGAATGAAATCCGGCTGATTCACCGCGGCCCGGACCGAGGCGGCGCAGCCGGGAACGGCTCCGCGCAGAGGTGAGGATTCGACGCGACTGGCGCCCTCGGCACTGGCGTTCTTGGGAGCCCGGTGCGGCCTGTGTGGGCTTCGCCGCTGCGTGAGGTGGCCTCTGCATGGTGGCGGCGGGACTGGGGCCCGAGGTTTAGGCGAGGGGGGGGACGACCCTGCAGCGGTGGCGTGCCCTCCCTGGGAGTGAAGACGGAGCAGGTCTGGGAGCCCTGGGGGCCGGTTTGCTCCCCGGGCGGGAGGCACGTAGGGCCCCATGGGGTCGGCGATGCCTGCCTATGTTTGTGCTGGCTGCGACCGGAGAAAGTTTGGGCAATTTCGGGCAGCGATGGTGGGGCTGGAAACAGGCGGAGCGAGGCGGCAGGAGGCGGCATGGCCCTCGGGAGCTGCGGGGAGCAGGGCAGCGGCCCGTCTGGGCCTCAGCGCTTGAGAGGCCCAGGCGGCTCTGCTTCTCCCCTCCCAGCCGAGAGCAGCCGTCGCGTCTCGCTCGGCAGCGCCTGGGTCGCAGCTGCTGGCTGGTGTCGTGGGCCGTGCCCCCAGCGCGGGTTTGTACCCCGGACGCAGCCGTCGCTTCTCATTTTGGGGACTTCGCGGACTGAAACTGCTGCTTCTGGAGTGAAGCGCTGCAGCAGTGCCCGGCGGTGTGCGGTTCGAGTGCCCGTGGAGAGGGGGAGCTCTGGCTGGGACACGAGAAGGAGTCTTTAATCCGCGTAAGAAAGGATGAAGCACAATTGCGTAGAAATGGAGCTATAATCAGAATTAACAGAGCAGTTTCTGGTATACAGCAGACCTAAGTACCGTTTTCAGAACAAGTCATATGTTGTAGTTGGATACTTGTAAATAGTTGATAAATGAGTGTATGCTGATGTCATCATTTAAAATTGTACTTGTTTCCAGTACACTGTAGAAACCAGGAAAACAACAAGGATTCAGCTTGACTTTTAAAAAAATTTATGCAAATATATTTGAAAGCTGTATGTAGCCGAAATGGTACTAGGCTATCTGAAAGGTCTCATAGCTTTGTATTAGTCTTAAAAGCTTTCATCCCTGTGAGCCCAAGGTGTGCTGTAATGCTTGCACACGGGAAGACCACTTGGAAGAATATTCTGCTGAGAAGAGCACTGTTTGTGAGATTGTGTTATGGAAACATAAAAGACCTGTGATTGTGAAGAAATCAGGAAATTGGCCTGCAGATGAATTGTTTCTGAATCAGTGTGTCTTTGAGCAGCTAGGTTTTGCCTATAGCTTTATGGGAAATTTGTGTTCTGTCAGGTGTTCTAATGTGCCATGTCAGGGATATTAATTTGATACCTGTGGTTAAGAAAACGAGAAGTTAGAACATAGTTCAAAAGTATTTTATATTTTGGTATTATTTAATGTTAGCTTGTAAATTTTCTTGGAAGCAGTTCAACCTCGACAAACATTATGGAGTGTATTCTGACAGTAGCTACAATTATCTCCTGACATCTAGGATGATGGGAAAAAACAGGTAGTTAGGAATAATAGGAGGTTGGTGTGATGATGGAGTCTTGGGTGACGTGGCTTAGTGTATGGTGTCCCTGCCCATGGCAGGGGGTTGGAACTAGATGATCTTAAGGTCCTTTCCAACCCTAACTATTCTATGTTTCTGTGAGTTTGTGGCAGGGGATAGTTCCACAGTACCCACACTTACATAGAGTTCAGAGAAGCTCATTACTTTATTTATAGCATAAAATTAAAATTATTTTTGTGGGTTTCTATGATGTTGTGATTTTTTTTTTTTTTTTTTTTCCCCTTAACTGCAACTTTGGTGTGGATGTACTTAAGTAGCTTTAGAGTAGCCTGCTTGGGTCTGGGTTACTTTCGTGACTCTAGCTCAGCAATTAATAGAGTTAGAACTCGGTTTGCTGTGCTTCTGGAAATCAGAAGGCAGAGTCTGAGAAGCTAACCTGCATACCTTCTAGTCAGCTCAGGTCTATTGAGATACAGGTCTGTACAGTCCAGAAACATTGGGTTTACAGAGCTAAGCACGTTATGGAAGCAAAATAGTCATGTAGCTCTGGACTTGCACTACTGAGACTGCATTTGTTTATGGCATGGTTAATCTTTAGCTTTAATGAACAGATTACTACAAATTAATGTTGGTGGGTTTTTTTCTCTCTCTTTTCATACAGAAAGTATAGAAAGATAGACCCATCCCCCTTGTCACATGTGAAGTTTCTTTCATTCGGCATTTGGTGACTTTGTCTGCAGTGAGGTTTTGTTCTTGGTGAAATGAAGTTTCTCTGCAAGATGGAGTTTCTCCATTAATTTACCTTCATAGCTCTTTGTCATCCCTAGTGAAGTTGAAACTGTTATAGTTGCAGCAAAAAGCTTTAAACCACTTTTTAAAGTGCTGTTAAAGTTGTTAATCCATCTGCTATGTGGAATTTGTCAACAGGAGATCTGGAAGTGCTTATAAAAAGTATGTAGACTCAGGTGAAGAAACTGAATTACCAAATATGAAATGATTTGCACTAAGTTATTCAGTGTACAAATTGCAAAGTGTGGAATAAATTGCTGTCACCCAAGTCTAGCCTGATACTCTGTCCACTAATTGGGTAGTTTAGTAGCCAGTGTTTTTCCATGTATGTTGAAGCTATTTCTGATTTATTTTTTTTTTTTTTTGTAATATCTCAGAATTTGTCAACCTGGGAGAACCCTCTTTCCTTGAGGGACTGCATCATGGAATGTTAATGCTAGATAAAAATAGTGCACTGTAGTGTGAAATTTGTCTCATGCAAAAAGATACAGTAATTTAAGACTATTTCAAGTCAGTTTCAAAATATGTCCTGAAACTTGTCAAGTATAAGCACAGTAGATATCGGTTTATACCTGTGTGTATGTATACATTTGTGCATAATGCGCTTATATAATTTCATCCCTATGTTACCTTACTAAAAATATTTTCATTATTAAAAATCAGCGTTTAAATGAACATTCAAGTGACTTGAAAGTAGCAAGCAACAACTGAATGGTGAACCAGAGCTCTCCAAATGGACAGCTTTTGCCAATTCTTAGGTACCTACCAGTAGTATTATGAACACATATTAGACATGAGACATGATTTAAAAAAAGAAAGTCTTTTTTCAGGTCAGTTGTGAGATGCTCTGTGCATACTTCGACATAAAATATATACTATATATATATATATATGAAGTATATACTATACCACATGATTAATAGCAAAAAACTTTTCCCTTTTGAAGCCAGGAGAGTTTAAAAAAAATTACAATGGAGGTTGGGTTTTTTTTTTAAATACCATCTATGTCCAGGGCTTTTTAGCTGAGGTGTTTCAAGCACGGACATACACAGAGAATCTACTTAGCTACGGTCTTTTGTTTGGTTGTGTTTTGTCCCACTAAAGTGCAAGTTTATTATGATTATAACTGACTTTTTGCAGCTTTCTGCAACTTTCTGATATGGAACTGTTTGTTTAGTCTTCTGTGGTTTTTATATATATCTTTAAGTATGTGTATAGGGGGAAGACCATCAGATAAGTGTGTAATTAAAACGAGCCTTTTGCACTTTGCAGCAGAGAGGGGAAAAATTCTCATCTGTAAGTTACAATGTTGTGTGCCTGCCCCAGGCAACCCACTAAGCTCTCAGACATCTCTCTCTTTAATATCATTGTAGGAAGTGGGGAAGGGGGTGCAAGACTCCTGGGTGGCCAGCTGGCTAGAACTGAATTGGGTTGCAACTCTGAAGCCCACTTGTGAACTGGTTGCAGTTCTGTTGCAGCCTCGGCTAATATAACTGCTGCTGTTGTGGTCCTGTCTTGTCTGATCTGGATCATTTCCTTTTTCAGAGCCAGCAGAAATGTAGTCACATTTTTCTTTTGACTTTTTAGTGGAATTCCATCCCAGCCTCTCAGCACCAGGAAACTCTTTTGTTCTTCCTCTTCTTGTACTTAAGGTTCAGGATGGTCTTTGTTAAGTTCCCTCTGTTCCTAATAAAATAAAAATAAATAAAATCCAACTCCAGAGACATTCTTTGGGCAGCATCAGCTTAAAGAATGATTTGACATAAACGTCTTCTGAGGTCTGGATTAATGTTAGAAGCAATCAGCTTTTCCAAGACCTCTTTCTGTTATGCCAAGACAACTGTTTCTGGGATGCAGTGTGAATCCTCTATGAAGTGAAGAGGGTTAAAACCAACATTTTTGTTAGCCTATCAGTTTACTGCAAGGCTGCACAAATGGCTGTCCTGGCAGTAGTGAGAAAGCAGCATCAAGTTGGTAAGCAGCAGCAGCAGCTTCCCCACTGCTCCTTATGTTAACATTGACATTGAAAAAAATGTCTATCAAATCATGGCCACAGATCATTTCACAGATCTGTTTTAAAACACTGCACTACAAATGGTTGAGTGGATTGAATTAGTGGGCACTATACTCAGGGAGGAGACTTTTAACTCCTAAACTGCATGTGAAGCACCTTTTCTTAACCTGAATTTAGGCAAACCTGAAGGTCTCTGTGACATTGCCAGTGAAGCCAACTGGTCTTGCAGAAGCAAATAGGAAAACTGTCCATACCTGTGGACTGTGCTTTACCTTTGTGCTTAGGTAATCTTAACTATGGCAAAATTTTCAAAACTAGTAACAAAGGATCACAGTTCCAGTTTGCAACAGCATTTTTAATCATTTGTTAGCATTAAATTACTTAAACAGGTTATTAAAATACCTCACTCTTGCATGGAATTCTGAGAAACTTGGGTACTTATTTTAGTGTTACAGATACTTAGGCAAGACATGGCATGTACAGCTTCCAGGGATTACATAGTACAAGGAGGGGAAAAAAAATAAAAGGCATTCTTTGGGTTATTCTTCAGTGGTGCTTTGTCCTTTTGTAGGTCATCAGTGTAACATTTCATTTTACATATACTACTGTTTCTAAATTTTACCGTGTTTCTGCCCTTTCCCTCCTTTCTATTTTTTCTACAGGAAAGAGACTTCCTGGCATCATCTTTATAGTCAGTAAGTGGGAGCTGCTGCTGAGTTTTGTCTGCTGTCACCTCTTTCTGAGCACCAGGTTAGAAATGCGTATTTGCTTTATTTGTAAATGTTAAAGTTATCTTAATTAAGACCTAAAAATTTTGCTCAAGCTGTTTGAAGGTTTACAAAAGCATTCTTTCATAAACTGAATTTATGGGTGAAATACTTTAGGACAGTAGATTAACAAAAACTAAAATTTATTTTAATTTGGAACACTAGCCTAAATTCTTCAAAGCTTTATGCAAAGTAAACAAATATGATTAGGTATAAATATACTATAACTAACTAAGCCATGTTCAGTTACAAATAAGGAAGAAAAGTATTAGTTGCCAGAACTCTAACCAGAGTCAGAACACAGCAGTAGTGAAATAATTTGCTGTACATCTAGAACTGGTTTGTGAATATTTATTTATTTTTTTTCCTTTGTGCTGTTGTCTTGAGAATCAGAACATCTTCCTTTCAGTGGCTAGTCTGTGCTGGGTGGGAAATGTTATATCCCTCTAGTTCTGTAAGACAATGAGATTTTCTTGTTTCAGTTTGTGTAACCAATTATTCTAATCCAACTTTAATATGACAAAATATGCTTTTATAAGTTATGTACTATTTATTCGGTTGGGTTAGAAGTTGGAATGAATTATGTAAATATGAATGAACTAGAAATAACAACGTCTTTTCACTAATAAAGTGAAATGTAAGTAGGTATAAGATTTGTTATTCAATATTAGCTCTTAAATGTACAGAGGTAATACACCTCATCATCTTACGGAAGTTGTAGTTATAGGCAAGACCAGTTTTATGGTTACCAGTTGTAGAGACTGAGTTTCTTAAAATAAATGTGCAGCCATGATTGATCATAATTTTAGTTACTAAAATCTAATTCTCAGCTATTCTTCAGCCCTCATTAGTGTCATGAAAGATGAGTCATTGTGGGTTTCAATGGAGGAGTATCTACCACAGAGGGGTAAAATGAAGTTGGTGTTGCTTTGTACTTGTGACTTGAAGCCATTTACCATGTGCTTACATAATAGCTTTAAACAGCAACTTAACCTTTACATGGAAATCCTACAACTTGATTTGGAATTTATTATAGTTCAGGATAGAAAAGTATGTATGCTTTATGTGTAGCCTTTGCCTGTAATAAAGAAGCTTGGTTTCAGTGATTGTCTGAAAAGAAAAGCATAGCCACTGACCCTTTAATAAATCCCTTTTAATTCTTATAGTGCCAAGTTAGATGTAAGAAAGTACTTGATGTTATTTGAGGCCCCAGTTGCTGGGTTTGCATGTTCTACAAAATCAAGCGAATGAATCATACGAAGATAATAGCTTGCTAGTGCATTAAACTAGGAAAGTGAAATTAGCAAATAGAGCAAGTGATATAGATCCATGTGTCTTAGATATTGTTGTTTGAAATGGGTGAAGTTCCATGCATGAATAAAGTAGGAGTTAGATAATCTTGTGCAGTGGTAAATTCAAATGCTGCCTGTTTGTGTGTTATCAAGAAGCTTAAAATACCTGTTACAAACTTCAACTAAAATAAAGCCTGTTAGTATCTAGCCATAAAAAAATAGTAGCAAATTTCAAAGGAATAATGAGATGACATTAACCTTCAACACACTTTCAGTACACAAAGCAAATTATTTTTCTTGAAGTTCAAAGTTCTTTTGCATAACTAATTTTTTTAAAAGCTTCTTGAATCAATATTAATGTCATCTGTTGAAATTATGTGTATAATTCTGTTATGTGTAACATCCATTTGGAGTATGTTTATTGGAAGTATTGTTACTACTTCTTAATTGTTTTTGTATCACCTGAACAGGCTTTGTTGTGTTGCATTAAGACTTGTGCAATTAAGTTTCTGATTACTTAGTATTTTCTAATAATTCACAAATAAAAGAAGCCAGTAAAGTTTACTCATTTCTATAACCTTTGGAAATGGCTTTATTTGCTGAAAGCAGCTGTTTAAAAAGTAGTGTTCAGTAGGTTTTTTGTTTGCTTTATCACTGAGTTTTAAAAAACTAAAGATAAGTAAGCAAGATAAAGGTCTGTTACAGCAGGGACAAAACCTTTACTTAGATATACACAATTAAATTGTAGATTGCTAGAGTGCTTTTCAACAACGGAAAGTGAATAAACATTAGTGTAATTTTTTTTTAGTTGAGTACCTTAATAGTTTTTATTCCTGGAGGTCACTCCTTTGAAAGCTGCAGGATAGAAAAGCTGCTGGTTTTTTTTTACTATTTTTTTTTACTCCTTTAAGTAATGAGTTAGTTGCATTGATTGGAATAATCTTGCACTAAAGCAATGGCACATGCAACACTGGAAATGTATTAAATGACAGTATTGTCACTGGTGTCCTAACTATATACACATTAAATGTTTACTTTACAGTATTTCTTTTTAGTATAATGAGTTCATTAAAAAAAAAAGCTTTTGATGATAATTCAGAGATCCATAATCTGCTCAGTGTCTTTTATATGGAGTTTTGATAATAACTGACAAGCTGTAAGTTAATTAGCACAGAACTTACTAATGAGGATGCTTAAAATCCTTACTTTCACGTTTTTATTGATGCTTTCTGAACAAATTGGGGTAAACTTGATTGTATATCTAATAAGTTTTAGGCACTTCCTGGACGTAGGTGCTGTTTTAAGCAATAAAAATCCCCCAATTAATTGAATGAGAGGAAAGTTTTGAAAAGTTTGTCAAGAGTGCTTGTCTTCAGAAATGGGGATAACCCAAAACCAAAGCAATAAAACAAAGTCTGTTAATTAGCATGGAAGACAGCTTCTTGAATTAATATGTGGTGTTAATTAACAGGAAGTCTGATGTTGTGTTGTAATTACCACCAATATTTTTGACATACTGAGTGACTGAAGGTGAATTATGTAGATAGCAATTTAGTAAACACTTCAGAGATTGGGAACATTTTTCCTTTGTTTCTGTTTTTCTAGAAATATGGATAGACTTCTGCGACTTGGAGGTGGTATGCCGGGGCTGGGACAGGTTAGTATATAGCTTGTTAATATCTTCTCTAATTTTAATAAATTCTGAAATATTCCATTTACTGTATTTAAACAACATGAAAAAAAAAGGTTCATAGTAATAATCTCTGACTCCAGAGATGCTATGCAAGTGTATGCAAATTATTGTTACAGTCTGACTGTTGTTTTTTTTTTTGTATGACCTCTTGTGTTGGTGCTGAGTTTACAGAATGTTTATAAACCTTTCATTTGGCATCTGAACATTTTAAATTTTGGATGGAAAAACATTGGAAACACAGAATAAAATAAAAAATTTCCAATTATATGGATTTTCAGAACATAAAGATTGTTCTGAATAGCTGAGCTCCTTTGGTGCATATTTTTTTTTCCACTTGCTCCTTCATAAATGATGTACTTAAGTCCTTGGATCACATCATGATTGGCATTGTAAGACACTGAAGTATATGTAAATTTTAGGATGTAATTTGAGTTAATTTTATCACTTGCAGGTAGTTACAGCTACAGATACGTGTGTTTGTTTCTTCATTTCTTCTGTAGTCCTCACTATTGTAACTATGCTCACAGCAAAAAGGCCTTCTGGCAGCTCCCCTTGTTCCAGTGGGAGACCTACACACATTGTATGACTTCTGCTACCAGTAGAGCAAGTCCTAGTACTTCTCGGCCTATTGATAGGGCAGGTGGTCTTGAAAATTAAACCAGGCTGATCTTACTACATTGTGGTGACTACTGTGGATATAGGGAGAAAAAAACCACCCAAACCCAAACATTAGGAACTTCTTTGTCTGAAGCTTGTAGGAAGAATTATTTCCTTAAGGAAAGAGCTTCGGTGTAATTTCCTTTGTAGTCCTGGCTGGCCATAGTAGCTGGCCTTTCTCGGCTTTCCTCATTTGCCTCCAGAGCTCTGTTCTGCATTGAGAATACAGACTCTTGTCCTGGAGGAATCAGTTCTGTTTGTCTTAGGCTTCATGATGTGTGTGTGTGAGTTTTCTTCTGGGATGACTGAAATTGCTAAACCCACAGGTTCTTTTGGTTGTATGTAGTGTGTTCGTGTCCAGTATAACTAGGAAAGGATTGTTTTAATACTGAAGCATTTGGTGAAATGCTGTAGGCTGATTTACAGCCTCTAGGTGTTTTGCCAAATAAACTGTAACTTTTGGTGCATAATTTTTTTTTTCCTTTTTATAGCTGAAATTCTATTCACGCTCTCTTAGCGAATCTTCAAGCAGTCCTCAGTTATTTTTAGTTTTACTTTCTTAAACAGTTATTTCTCTTGTTCCTCTGAGCTGCCAGCCTGCTTCATGACTCTTCATTTTTTTAACATCTGCGCAGTCTAATCACTCGAGCTTTCACTTCTTAGTCCTCTCTGAACTTGACGCATATCAAAGCTGTTTTTCAAATTTACAGTTAACTCTCTGCTGCTTTCTGAATTTCTCAGCTTTAACTTAAAGCTTGCTAGAAGATTGTGGCAGACAATAGAGCACAACATTCAAAAGCTTGCAGAACTCCTGTAGCAGCTTTGGTGCAGAACTGCTCCGTGTTTAAATGTGGAATTGGTTCTTAAATTAATTGATGAGTACGTGTTGGATTAAAAAAAATAAGGGCAGAAAACTGAATTGCTCTTCATGCAAGCTGCTGCTTGCACTGGATATCTTGGCTACTTTTGTAGTGTTTTGGTTTATTGAATCAGCAGGAAGGCTGTTCAAAAAGAGTAAGTCCTCAAAATACAGTTTCAATGGATCTTCAAAGATCACTTTTGTTCTGAGTATTGATTGATTGATATCTGATTCTGGATTCAACTGGCTTTGAGGTGGAAGAGAGAAGTTGGATATTTTTTGGATGTGCTTTGTCCTGCTAGAAAGTAAACAAAGTTGTTACCATTTGTTCATACGAGAAGGTTTTAAACAGTTGTACAAAGCTTTTTGTTTTTCTTACTGCTGTGTCACAGTTGTTCTGTCTTTGAAGGTTTTGCTTTTAAAGTTGAGCATAGTAAAAACATCCGAGTCATTCTTGCTGGCATAAGAATCATCTGTGTGTATAGTCTCATAGAAAGAGAATAATTTTCAAAGTAATTTTATAACAATTTGGGGATTATTTTTTTTCTTGTTGCTGGGGATTTGCTTAGCAAGAGGAGTGAATCGCATAAGGTCTGCTAACAGTCTGTTTGATTTACTTTGTAACTAACGTTCAAGTAACAGCAAATGCTTGGTCAGCACAGTTCCTATTTGATCTCTGCCAAGAAATTATTTCTCAGAGACTTGCCTTAGTTTCTCCAATAGCAATTACTCATTACTAATTCACCTTGGTAAAAACACCTCTTCTTGTTTGTTTTTCTTCACTTCCAAACTCAATGTGTTGTCCCAAGTGCTCTTTGGATTAATGTTTTTACAACTTTCAAGTATTTTTGTGTCTTGTATTCCACTTGAAAAATCCTTTCAGTGATTTCATGGTGGTTTTCTTTTTGTAATACTTGCTCTCTGAGCATGCTGTTGAGTGGCTGATTGGTCTTCAGCGTTAAATTGTCCAGAGGTGGATTGTGCTGAATTCCACTGACCCTAAGCCTGTCTTTATATGGCTAATAAACATACCTTTAAGGAAGTGATCTTAAGGTGATATTTCAACAATAAACTTTCTCTCCACTGACTTTGTGGCTTAGAAACTTTGAGCCATTTCCTCTCTTTTAGTCTTAGATGAACAAGAGCCTGTCTTCATGAGGCAGCAGGTGGACAAGAGAAGAGGGAAGAGAATCTGATAGCTTTTGGCATCACATAAGCCATCCACAGTATTTCCTGGCAGTGAACTTGGTCATTAACTTTGTGTTCTTTGTGTGGGAAGGCACCCATGTTTAGTTTTGAACTTGATGTAGTAGATAAGGCCTTCTTTGCAACACTACTTTATGCAGAAATTGTTTTGCCTGCTGGGTATTGTAGGCATTTTTATTTTGCCCTATGATAACATATATAAAAAACCTGAGTGATTTTAAAAAAAGGTATGGGGGAATGGTAGAAGTTTGAAAGTGTTGTAATGTGCCAAACAAAATGCTTATTACTTTAATTTCCGTTCTGTTGTTCATGGAAGTTCAGATTTTGGCAATGCCCTTGTTTTCCTTCTTTTGTATGGTCTCCTCCCTTCCTCCTGCCCCTTGTCATGTTTTTTAGTTATCCTCCCTTTCCTGGTTCATTCTTTGTCTCTCTGTTCATCCACCCTGGAATACTGCCCACCACAGAATTTCACTAGTGATTTAATACTTCACTTGCATTGTACATTTGCTGCAGAGAAATTAACAGGCTTTGTGGGGTACGTAAAAGCATTATACTTATGTAGCAGGCAGGAATTTGGAGCAATACTCCTCTTCATTTTGTATGCTGAGCTATTGTTTGCTACAGTGCCACATATGCCTCTATTAGGCAATCCTACTGGATACAGTTAAAGAGTGTGAGCAAATAAAGTGCATTTTTAGCAGAGCTCTCTCTCTTCAACACTTTCAGAACAATAATCCAAGTTCTCGTCCATGAATCCAGATGTGATAGGAAGCAGTGAAATAATGACACTTTCAAAACATGTGGAAATTTTTTTATTACTTGATTGATTTTTTTTTTTTTTTTAAATACTCATTTACATTGCTCTGTTGGTGCAGACAACTGTTCTAGTGCAATAAATGGAAAATAAAACTGATTCTCTATTTCTGATTTAACATATTTGATGGCAGAGGGGAAGGGAAAAAATCCAAATGGGAAGGGAGGGAGAGACAGAGAAATGACCTGTGTCTTCTAGGGAGTGTTTACACCTTGACTTGGAATATAGAAAATAGAAGTGCAGATAGCTGGTTTATTTGAATAATGGACTTGCCAATTAGCCATCAAGTGCTTCCATCTGTGAAATAGTTGATCAGATGGGTTAGCTGGGATGTTTCCAGATTAGGGCATTGTAAATGGCACTTGAAAACTGTCACTTTGATTGTGAGGTTTCAAGCATTGTACTGCTTGATGCTGTGGAACCTTTTTCCCTCATATTATCATGGTTTTTTAGAATATGCTTGTCCCATTTGGTACATCTATGGCACCGTGGGAACTTGGGAGACCTGCTACTGATCTAAAGTTATGTTTCATCTGCTGATCTAGCCAGAATGGTTGTTAGAAAAGAGCACTGCTGACTCCTTATTCTGTGGAGCTTCAGAAATAAGAGTTGGTGATTTGGCAGGCAAAGGAAGGTCAGGCTTAGTGTATATCATTCCCAATTAAGAATTAAGTGCAAGTTATCTTGAATTACTTCATTAAGATGATGTGCCTCCTAAAGTAAATGATGTGTTCTATCTGGCTAATCTGCGTCCAAAGATTCTGTATGTGATAAAACAAAAATAAACACACTCAAAACCCCAACCAATCAAAAACCACACATAAAACCCAACCAACCAAAACCCTCAAAACCAAACCAAATCAAATCCAAATAAACACCTCTCCAACCCCCAGGAAAAAAAAACAACCCCCCAAAACCCAACCAGAAAAAACAAAACAAAACAAAACAAAACAAGACCATAACATCTTACTGAAAATTGTTTTAGTTCATTGATTTTTGAACCACATTGGATTTTAGTTTGAAGGGTGCAAATGTGTTTTATTTAATGAAGTGCTTCTTTCCTTTGGAAAGCTGTAGAATGTTTTACTGTCTCAATGACTTTTTCCTTCCTGTATCTCCTGGGTGTACATGCTTTGTGGTTTGAATTGTGGTGATACTCTATTGTCTGTTTTTCACATGTATCTGAAGCTTCATACATTCCTTCTGAGAATACCTTAAGGGGAATAAATCTGAATTATAGTTCTTAAAGTTGTGCATCATTTCCGTGCCATTGCTTCTAAGACATTTTCCAGCAAAGTTCTCAAGTACTAAGAATGTTAGTATTTCTGGAATTCCAATGTACCTCCCAGTAGATGAGATGGTGTACAATTTGGGTGGGTTATTTCAGTTTTACTTTTTTCCTCAGAAGCTGTGAACCCGTTTAAAAATTAGAAACATTTTTTCAGTGACAAAACATTTTTCATCTATTAAAAATATCCAGTGTTAACTCCCATAAAAAGTTCAAATGACTTTATAGATTGCCTGTACCATCTTCTGTAGAAATATATGATTTTGGTTTAAGGAAAAAAAAATGTACCTTAGACATAGAAACTTTTTTACTTGCATGGTCTGGGGTAAGTATTTTACTGCATTGGTTAGTGTTTTAATACAGGGCTGTTCAACTGAAAGCTTCATATGAAATCTAGGGAATATGATGTAGCCTGAGTCTGCTTATATTGGAAATGATCATAGCTCCATGGGTGGTGTAGGCTTATTTGAAAGTTATTGGGAATTGCTAAAAGCTGGGTGTAGTTTTCCTACATTTGAAACATGGTTGAGTGATTGTAGTGTGATTTATAGCCAAAAGTGCCAATGGAAGAGGGAGAGAGAAGCATGCTAGAATAGGTTTGGGAACAGTCATAGGATTGTACTTACAACATGGTTTATACTTTGTGTTATAAAAGCTGTTGTAAGCTATGATGAGCTGCACTACAGCTATACCTTGCATATTAATTGCAAACGGACATAAACCTAAAAATAACAAAGCTAGTGGGTTGTACCTGGGCATTTTCAGTTTCCTCTGATCTGCGATTTTCCTGTAAACTCTGGAGATCATTTTTACCTGCCTTCTCTTGGCCTCAGATCTTCAACTTCCTTATTTCTAATAATTAGGCAATTAGCTTCTCTCTCCTCAATTTAATTGCTAGTGTAGACCAGCCTACTTTCCCCAGAAGAGACAAAGGAGCTTGGACAAGGAAATGAGTGTAGCCATAATGAGAAAGAAAGGGGAGGGGGAAGCCTAAATAAGAGAAGACATCTTTGTGCCTTTTGTGTTACACCTGTTCACTTGTAATGTTCCTTTCTGTAAGCAGGAAATAGCCCTCTTACAGTTACAAATCTAATTTATTTCTCTTGGAAATTGTTTCTTCTTTCTGAAATCCCATGCTATTTAATATTCCGAGTTATAGTGCTACTGTGTATCACTTTTAAACAAGAGCTGTTTAATTCCTGTGGTGTTGAAGAGTCCTCTTCTCTTTTTCCTGGAAGTTTGAAGTGATGTATTAATAGTGGTATGGGGTTTTGACTTTGTTTTATGTTTAGTTTAGTTTGGTTTTTGGGGGTGTGTGTTTTGTTTTTCAAACAACTCACCTTCCTACATACCGCCACTGAGTCTTCCAGTTCACCTGCTTGTCTCCAGAGGACCAGCTCTTCACAACAGGGAAGAGGCATACAGAAAGAGCCGAGTGCTTTCATTTACATATTGAGTAAATCCCTTGTAACTGCTCTGCCCTACGAAGTGTACTTTAGGGTGACCTCAGACAGCACCCGCTAAGGGCTACTTTACCTTCTTGGCAGAGCTGCTGTTTAGAATAAGGTAATTAAAAATCTGCATTAGAACAAGACTTCCAGAGATAGACCAAATCTGCAAATGCTGACTTGTTATCTGCCTTGAGGCTCTTGTTTCTAAATCCCAGTGCCCATTACCCAATATGATAGCGCTAGGAATAGAAAACAGGTTAGTCCTGGGCTTATTCTGGAGTGAAACTGACCTTCGTATTTTCTGGATTTTCTTTTTACCCAGTAGTTTGAGGTTGGAAAAAACCAGTTCTTTTAAAAAATATGTACAATGTTACTGAGGATCTTATGGCTTTTTGTTAACAATAATGTTGTCATAGACTCTTAGAAAGGTTTGGGTTGGAAGGGACCTTTAAAGATCATGTAGTCCAGCTTATCCTTATGCTTGATAATAAGGAATATTCATTGCAGTGATGCAGCATACCTTCCCATGCTTTTTTGTTTGTCTTGAATTTGTCTGGAGTAAAGACAGAAAAAGCACTAGATCTAGGGAAGATTACACTTAAGAGGCCATTTCATGCAAGAGTTGTTGGGAACAGTGCAAAAAGTCTGATTACTGCAAATTATATCAAGGTGATATGTATATAAACAATTTTGTATCATGAATGCATGTTAATATTGGTTAATAAATACTGATTTCTAATAGAAAATAGACTAAGTAGAATAACTTTCTGTAAAATACATTGTGGTAAAATTAAGCTTATCGGACCTCAAAATAAATTCAGCTAGCATCATTTGGTGCCAATTCCTGGTAAACACATATTTTTCTTAGTAAACTTTAAGCCTCAGTCTACAAGAACATTTCAATGGTAGTATTGGAAAACATGAATTTTCTGTAAAACACCTCTTAGTTTTTTGACAATTTTTGGCAGTTGTAATAGGCTTTGCTCATCTATCCTACAGGTAGATGTGAAATCCTGCATGCACCCATGTTGGTGGATGACTATACCTCTTCCATGAAACTTCACAAGAGATTACTGATAGATGGATAAATTAGAAATATAACCTAAAACTTCAGTGACATTCTTTCTTTAACTAAAACTCTGGTGAGTTTCTCTGTGGAGATTCCTAGTGAACTAGAGATTATTTTTGTTTGAAGTTTTGCTTAATTAAAAAAAAAACCAACCAAACAAAAACCCCATAGAAACAAACCCTCCAAACAAACAGAAAAAGTAAGCAGTAGAGTTTTGGCTCTGCACTGAAGAGGTGTTTGCAAACTGGTGATCCCAACCCATTTAACCAACTGCTCAAAACTGGGTTGTTTTTTTTGGTTTTGCTTTTTTTTTAAAGGAGGGGAGATGGGAAACCTTATATATTCCAAGTCCATCTGTATTGCTGTTTATAGAGTTCTGTTGTAAACATGAACCTGGATACAGATTTTTTAGGAAATAGGATTTTGTAAAACTTACTGGAGCTTTTTTTTTTTCTTCTTCTTTTATTCTTTTCTAGTCTAGCCTGTTAAAGTTGGGTTTGGTGTTTTTTTGGTGGGTTCTTCCCCTCCCCCCCCCCCCCCCCCCCAGGTACTTGTAATTTAAAGTACCAGTTGGTGCCATAATATTTCCCTAGTATCCCCACTCCATTCTGGAGTCTGAGACTGTCTATGAGACTAAACATATTTCTACAATTTTTATTTCATCTGACATATGGTGTAACAAGACAATGTGATCCTTTCAGAAGTCTAGGCTGTTTGTTGAGACTTATGGTATTTTGTGGTCTGTTATGTATGCTTGATTATAATTGGTATAAAAATGGGCCTAAACATACAAACTGTTTAGACATAATGCTAGCTTCAAAATATAATCCTGTTGATGTGGAATTAACTATAAAGTTCTGTGTGTACTAGCTTGGAAACTGCAATAAAATTTCCCGTTGCTAGTAATTAGTGTGTGATTCACAGTGCAAAGTAATATATTTTTCCCTTTTTATGAACTCTTACAATTTTTTTTTAAATTTTTTAAATGAACTGGATAATTTTCTGTGTCATGACTGATCACGTTAACTTCCTGTACTGTTGAAAATACAATACGTGGCTTCTGGTGTTTGTCATGACAATGTTGCTAGAACCATTGAGATCTGTGAATGTGGCTTAACTCCCTTTGCTGCTTCCACTGATGGAATATGTACAAATTGGTATTTTCTGTATTGTCTCAATACAGGGAAAAATTGCTCCACAGTCAGTTTGGTTTAGATTTTTAGGCTTAGTGATGTGTAAAAAGCATTATGCTCATCTAAGACATTCTTTATTCTTTATGTCAGTGTAACATCATGTTATGCTACTTACTGACAAAGGGCAAGTAGAGATGAACAGTGGTACCCTGGTGAACTTTTAAGGTCTTTTTGTTATCACTGCTTTGTCTGAGTTTGTCCTCTCTGCAGGTAGCACTTTGTAATGCTTGGGGTTTCCCCCCCCCCTTCCCTCCCCCCTCCCCATACTAAACTATACGCTCACTGTTGGATTTACCTCCATGAAATGGTAGTTGTAAGCTCTAAGTGTCTGATCTTTGTATGCATCCTTTAATATGATAAATTATTATTTCACAATGATTGTTGTTGCGTTTATACCCCAGTTGCTATTTCCAGTCCTCCACCTCCCCACCCCCCCATACTTACATGATAAAAGTTATTATTACCTGAAATACTTGTCTTGAAGGAGGTAAAGAAAGGAAGTAAAGAAAAAGGGGGGGAGGGTGAATACTTTCTTAGAAGTAATGCAATTTTTTGTAGGTTTCCGTTTTCTATTAGTTAATCTTTCTCAATAGTCTTTAGATGTAACAGCTGAAAATATGTACTGAAAGGGTTAAGTCGGCATGAAAGAATTCATTTCCACTTTAATGACCTAGCCTTGCTGGGTTAGGACGATGGGGAACATGCTTCTGACTTGTACTCCTATTGCCAATTAACACCTCCTATAACAGGTTGCCTCAGCTAGTCATTGAAGCAGAGGCAGTAGAAATAGTTTACATGCAGCTTGTTTTTCACACTAGTTGTTTAATACTCACAAAATTAAACTATTAAAAGGTTCTTTCTTGCCTTACTGGGAAAGAAATAAACACTATAGCAGTCGCTGTTCGCTTGTGTGTTCTATGTTCACATTTGAATTGTTCCAGTTGCAAAAAATAAAGTAGTAATGATTGTAGCAGTTCTTATATTTTAATCAGAAATGGTTTTTTTTGCAATAAAGTTTAGATTTGCTCTACAGCACCTAAGTTCACTGCCTTTTTTTTTTTTTAGTACAATTACCCTTGCAAAACTGTGTTTATTTGTTGAAATAGCTATGATGTATTTCAAAAATCGTCTTTTGCACTATTAGTGTGACACCAGAGCAGTGTTTAAGATCCACTTAAACAGTAGAAAGCGTATCCATTTGTGGAATATTTCTCAGTTCCTTGTGTAATTAATCAAGTCCACTTTCTGTACCTATTTGAATAAATGTGGAATAGTACAAATAAAGAGCAGTGCTCTAAAATGACACTTTAGTTCACATTTAATCAGCAGGTATTTTAATAACATAATAAAATTGGCTAAATAATTGATACCAGTTCACACTAAGAGAAAGGTGGAGTAATATACCTAAAAGTGTTAACAAATTTGCTAAAAGGCCTGAGTAGCTAACACTTCAAGGCGTTAGTTTTTATCCTGTTAGAATGGCAAATGCCTTTAACACTTCGTCAACAAGGGCTGCCCAAGTAAAGGGCTGCTTTTTATATTGGATCATCTCCCTAACTGAAACAAAAATAGTATCATGCATAATTTAATATTACAATGTAATCTTCTGTTCATATCTTGAACATGATTAGTTTTCCATTACAAGTCTTACTGATAAAATGTAAGGGGAAGAAAAGTATTTTAATAGTGGTAACTTAATTTTACCAATTATTATTAAAATTAGGATTCTGCCACTGTAAACAAAAAGCAAAACCAGAATTTGTTTGGGGTTTAAGAGATGGCTGGCCACCAGGCAGCTCATTTCCCTGACTGACAGCATGTATAGTTGATTCAGAAAAACATCCATTTTCAGTAAGTAACATAGTAACATTATTATTTGAGAACAGGTTTTGAATTTTATTAATCTCTGTATCCAGTTTATGTAGGAAAGCTTGGAGAAAATAATAATTCCTTGTAGTTTTCAGATTGCATTTTTCTCCAGTTCCCTGGAGAAAAAGCTGCGGGCAGGCATAAGGAAGGCAATATTTGCTGTTCTGCAGTGGGATGGACAGACTTACAGAACTCTGTGCAGTGGGAGAGCTGTCTGACCTTTAAATACCGCAGTGTAACCAAAAATACAAGCATATCTCTTGCATTGCAGATACAAATGTTTTCTTGTTTGGTTTTCTGACACCAGTTAATTTAATTTGGTGCTCTGCTTCATAAGGATGGTGGTTCTTTGTTAAAGTTGGCAGGCAGCGAAGTTTATAAACAGTGATAACAGCACATGCTGTGGAGGGTCAGTGTAAAATACTTTGCCTCCATGTAGAGATTAGCTAATAAAATCTTTCTTCCTCTTTGCTTCATGAAAAAAATACATAAACTTCTGTGGAAGACTAGCAGAAACAGGCCAAAGAAATCTCAAAACATGTAACCCATTGCTAGCTCCCACATACTGTGCAGCTAGCATGCAGGAGCTGCAACTGTCACTTCAAGACTCTGTTGGTTTATCAGCCATTTATGGAAAAGGAAGTGGTCAGAGATTGAAGTAAAGCAGTTACAGTTTCCTAAAGTCTGTTTTTCAAGTGGCATTTTCTAAAGCCAAGTGAACTACTTGGAAGACCCAAGTTCTATTCTGTTTTAACTGTTAAAAGTTTTAGGTTAAGAATTTGAACTTTGGGGTTATAATTTTTTGTAGAAAGACAAATATATGCTTATAGTATTTTATGTGCCAGTTAATGTTTGGTAGAAAAAGAATGTTAAACTAGATCTGGTTTATATGTCGATTCTTGATAGTTTTTGACATATGGATCCTTTCCTCCTCAAAATTCTTGAACTGGTTCTTCAGAACAATATCAGAACAATTTCAGAACTCTGAGCACCTCGTTCTAATTTATATTCAAACAAAGGAAGGAATATTAACATGAGAATTAATACACATAATTGGTACAGTGCTGTTAATTATAATTAATCTGGAGAACAGAGCAGACTGAAAGGATATAGCGAGGTCTTCACAAAAGAAGTATCTGTGACCAAAAAATTACTTAGTATGTGCTGTATTTTGTAAGACTGAGAATGAATAAACCTACATTATTTTTGCATTGTATGCTACCATTAGCTAAATTTTAAGATTTCAGGTAATTGTCTGGTTATGTAAGTGTGGAAGCTAATCTTTATTTTTGCTATCATTCATGTGCTTACAACAGAACAGTGAAGTTTGCAGTTAATATTTCCTAACACTATGTATTTAAGTTCACATCTAATGAGCAGAATCATTCTCAGTGAATACTACGGTTTAAAAAACAAACAAACAAAACTCCACAACTAAGCAAGTTGATTCGTACCAATGAAGCATTCCTTTATGAATTAGCAGTGTTGCCTGTTCTGAAAATGAATTGTTGACTATGGATGCTGGCAGGAGAACTTTAAGTTTTGAAAGAAGAACCTACTCTTCTCATCAAATGCCTGAAGTATTGATAAGTTTATTGAGGAAAAAAAAACATAGTAACAATCAGAAAATTATTTGGGCGTTTGAAACTTTGTCAGGCAAACAATTTAGTGTACTATTCCCTCTTCAGGACCATCACCAAGGTAAATGAGCATTTGAAAGCTCCAAGGAGTATAGAAATAATGAAAGAAGGAAAGATTAGGAATGAGTACAGTAGGATAACACCCTGCTTCAGTTCTTACCTTTGCTTAAAAAGGAAGGTAATTTAATTGCCTTGTTACAGAAACAAAATGTACTAATATTTGTGTCCTCCCTATCAGTGTTGAATCTACTGACTGATTTTTAAATAGGTTTTAAAATGGGCAAAGTTATGAAGGATGAACTCTTACAAGCTGTGAACACAGTTGTCTGCATACAGGACAAAGATGAAATTAATGCCTTGGCTGGAGGAAGGGTGTCAGTGTGATCTTCATCTTAACAGATGTTAAAGATCCTGTACAGGAGAGCCTGCTTAAGAGGCACAGTTTGTAGAATAAACTTTAGTTCAAGCTCCTAGTTTTTGAGAAGCTAGTCTCAATCAAATGTCATCATTAGCTTTTCAGAAATCACACAACTACTTACACTAGTTTTGGGGAGATCTTTTTTCCTTTTTTAATGCTGTTTGAAAAAAAGGAAAACAAAAAAAAAGTGCTTTAATAGGATGCCTACTTACAATGGAATGTTAAAATCTTGGACAAATGTAGACTATGCATGGTGATCACAGTGTAGATATTATGGTTCTTCCTAAAGCAGACTGTTACTGGTTTTGTACTTTTACCCTCACTTCAGACTCTCTCTGGTCTAGAGCTGGTAGAAAATGGGAAGAAAGCTTTATGGGTGGAAAAAGGGGGTTGTTTTCAAACTAGGATGTTGGTTTTTTTTTATTAAAACGCAACTTACGTGTCCTTTATTCTTAGCAGTGATCAAATAGAAATATGAGTCTTTGTGCTTTTCCAAGTATTAAAGCTTCTAAGTGAAAAGATAATTTAGAATAGACTTAAAGCAGGGGAGATATAGTTAAGAAAGTGAACCTACATGTTTATGGAGGAAACTCCATAGTAATAGTGTGAGAAAATGATTCGGTGTTTGAAACTTTGTCAGTCAAACAATTTGTAGTAAATCTGGAATAAGCGGTTCAGGTGCCTTGTGCACCTGAGATGTTTTGAAGAGCTGTTCCTAGAGTAGTTCTTCATTGTTAAATGTTATAGGAACACTTCTCCACTGGAACATCTCACTGTTGGGCTACGGCTAGTCAGGGAAATAGCCAGTGGAGTGGTGGAATTGATTAAAAATGGACCTTTGGCAAGGATGTTATAGAAAGTGAAAAGTTAAACCTGATGGAAAATTGATGATGGAAAGGCCGAAGTCACAAGAATTAGCAGTGAGTAGTAGGAAGTAAGGAAAAGCAAATAGCACAAGGTGGTGATCCGTGGTATCAAAGTTGGAAATGAAGGTTTGAAGGTATTAGAAAGCAGTTGTGGTTGACACAGATCCATGCATTTATGTGAGTTTCAAAATACAAAGATAGGATTTAAATTTATAAAGATTGAATCTGGAGCGAATAGAGAAGGAATTAATTGACATGGGGAGGGGGGAAATAAAAACAGCTGAATTTTGTTACTGTCTTTAAAGCATTCTGAAAACTAGATGATGTTTTTCTGTATGTTTAAAAGTGAAAGTATGCAGAAAGAACAATTGCTATACAAATTTAATATGCTGATTGCTTGCATTCCTGGGGTTATCTTCTGGAGGTGATAGCTTGTGTTGATTGCTATTTCTGTTTGATGTTGTGTGGATGCATGTTGCACCAAATTTTTCCACTTGAAATGAAAAATCAAGAATTTACTCAAAACTTTTTTCCCAAATTTTGCTTATGCCTGTGTAATCAAAGTTCTAAATCTTAAAATATTTCTGAAAAGACATTTTTTCCTCTTTGATCTTAAGGTGGAGTATCTTTCTACCATATTTCATAGTTGTTTTGTTGCCCTTCTAAGTTTACATCATTTAGTACAGAAGTAACCTTTTGTCCTTTCAATGGAAATTTGTTGTATACAACTTGGTAATAAAGTAATGAATGTACTGTTAATTGGCAGTAAGGAGGTATGCTTGTATGAAATTATGTAAGTAAGAGCAATATGTCTTGCTTCTCGAGAAAGGGACGTTTAAATTGCTGCCTCCTGTGTTTTTCATTTTCAACAGTACACAGAACCTGTTTCAACCAATCATTCACACCTGGGACAGTTGTGCTAATTTTTGAATAACTACTTGTAAGGCAAAGAGCAAAGTATTTTGTTCACAGCTTTTCCACCTAGGGATCGGAGGTCCATTTTTTCTCTCACTGTACCAGTGTATCTGCAAAGTACTCCCATAGCCTTTATCTGCAAGTCCTCCTTAGCTGCAAGCTGATGAAGCAAAGGGAAATTGCTGTTTGTGTTGGTGCCAGTTAATCATGCTAGCCCAGCAGCATTTACATTCACACCACTGTAAGAAACACATAGTTAATTGGAGAACTGGCCGTATTTTACAGCTGACGAAGGTTAGCATTGTGGCAAGGCTGAATAATGGAAACTTACCTGACTCTTAGCCTGTGTGCCTTGTAGCAGGTTTGTACCTAGTTGCCAGTTTATTTGATTATTTTGATAAGTTTGCTCTTTAGATTGGTATTGTTTTGTGTGGGGGGAAACAGGGAAGGATGACTAGGTGACTTGTATTACAAAATAGGTTAGTGAAGGAAGGTGCTGTGAAGAAGCGTTTGAGGCTTGGGTGTGCTTTTTTTTGGTTTTGTTTGCAAGAACTGTATCTAACACACAAAGTCACACTTATGTATGCATTTTCCTGTAAATTTTGTAATATGGAAAAACAAAAGAAAATTATTATAAACTGCAGAACAACAACGGTGTAGAAAATAATTATTTATTCCTTTCATAGGGGCCACCGACAGATGCTCCTGCAGTCGATACAGCGGAACAGGTTTATATCTCTTCGCTTGCACTGCTGAAAGTAAGTGTTCTGTGTGTACTGCATCTGTGTATACTGTTGGAGATAGGGCACCTGACACTTTTCCAAAGTTTATGGACTTGTGCTCCTTATGTGCTGGATAGACTAATTTTTAAAATAAATTAATGCTCTTTGGAACACTTAGTGAGAAACTGATTTTAATTACTTCTATTTTATTGGCCTTTTACTATTTTATAGTTCCTTACAGTTTCCAAAAGTGCTACAAGATGCAAATTATCAACAAAGGCTGAAAGAATTTTCCCAAGTCAAACTTGAACCTCCTGTTAAACGTGCAGTGTCATTTGGTCTTAATTCCAGATGTTGAAGCATGGCCGTGCTGGTGTCCCTATGGAAGTTATGGGTCTGATGCTCGGGGAATTTGTTGATGATTACACTGTGAGAGTGATTGATGTTTTTGCAATGCCACAGTCGGGAACGGTGAGTTCTTTGCTGCTAGACCTTGGTTATTTTGTTTGCTTCTGTGGTTTTTTTTCTGTATGGTGAATATTTTTTAGAAGCTTTTAGTGCTTTACCTCATTCATGCAATCTTAAAGTATAATGTACGAGGTATAATTCGAACATGTCTAATAGATTTAAGTGTTTCAGTAGAAAAAATAATTCAGAGGTGTTTTGTTTTGTTTTTTTTTTAGCAAACACTAGTACATAAGTGTGTGTAACGATATATGGAGATATTATATTTTTATGTATAAATATATTGGTGTAGCATCACTTATAAGATTTATAAGTTGATAACTTGAAGAACTCATACTGTGAGCCAAGGGAAGGATTCAGAATGTAAAAGGTTTGATTAGAAGTGTATCATGCCCTCAGTTGTGATGGTGCTATAGATAAATTTCAGACATGCTCTCTTTGAGAGATCTTAGAGTGATATGTTTCTTAAATAATATTTTTGTGATGTGAAAAGATTATTTATTTTAATTTTGAGTAAGATATTCATATTATAAAGATATTTTAGAGAGATCATGAACCAGTGGGTAAAATTGGAATTTATAATTGAAATTTTTAAGTTATTTTATCCTGGGTTTATTCTGTGCATGTGCATAGTACAACTAGAATCTACGAAAAACAGAATCTTGACTAAACCTGTAGAGATACCACAGGCCAGAGTCTGCAGAACAAAAAGAGAAGGAAAAGATGAAATCCTATGCCTATTTAATCATGTTTACTCATAGTAGAGATTACTTAAATAGTAATTCAAACTCCTTTCAGCATTTTAAAAATTACATTTAAATACATTTATAAAAATTGTATTTTACATTTAAGGGTGTTCTGTCAGGTAGTTTTAATGTAGATGGGTTGCCCGACATAGGCAGATGCTTATGAATGGTGTTTAAATTTGTGGAAAGGAAAAAGTTAAAAATATTGCTTTATGTAGAACTACTGTGGTTTTTGTTTGTCTTCTATATCAGGGTGTCAGTGTGGAGGCAGTTGATCCTGTATTTCAAGCAAAAATGTTGGATATGCTGAAACAGACAGGAAGGTAAGTAACCCTAAAGAGGGCTGACAGTTACTCCCTGCATGTTGTTTAGGAGGTACAGCTGGCTTCCCGCAACAGTAGTGATCTAGGGGCTATTAGAAATATTTAAAAAGAAATAATTGGCCCAGAAATCAGGTAAATAGCATAGCATGTAATTCAGTCCACTTCGTGTGTTTCGATTGTCAGGAGGCTGTTACTGATGTTAAACCTACAGCTTTGATTATTGCACAGAAAGATTAGAATGCTGCTCAGTTTAGTATAGACAGTTACTAGACCGTATCTGCTTACAAGATTGATTTTTTGATTTCTTTTAATTAAGATAAAGCCCATGAAGTTGTAACTTACTTATGAGCAATTTTAATGAAAAGGGGAAATAATTTTGTGAAAGATCATAGTATTTTAATAAATCTTTATTTCACTCCTGCCTCTCAACAGTTGTCGCCTGCTTGCTCAAATTCTTTAACTGTGGGAAAAACTTCAAAATTAATGTTAGCAAAAAGCTCAGCAGCTGAACAGAACAGTGCAAATTGCTTTTCGACTGAGTTCCTAGTTCTACTGCTGGTTTAATTGATATTTAATCCTTTCCCACTGTTGGTTCCCGTTGTCCATGTCTGAAATGGACTTTCTGCCGTGAAAATTCAACCCTCGACGCCAAGGAGTTAAAGAGTAGATATTTACTCAAGTGCTGAAAGGGTAAAAACTGGTTCAGGAAAGGTGTGGTAACAGGGTGAAAAACTGAAAGCATGATCTACCACTGTTAATGTGCATCCCTTAATGATAGCCCTCTTTTGTCGCATTTGTTCATGTTTTCACCATGCTATGGTGAGTAATTTAAATATTTCTAATCGTGTTTTTTTCACAGCTCATCCTAATTTATGCCCCGATACATTACTATTTCTTGTGTTGCGTGGTTTTGTTTTTAAGAATCTCGATGTCTTGTTTTGTGTTTTTTTTTTTTGTTTCAGACCTGAGATGGTAGTTGGTTGGTATCATAGTCACCCTGGCTTTGGCTGTTGGTTGTCTGGTGTAGATATCAATACTCAGCAGAGCTTTGAAGCCTTATCAGAAAGAGCTGTTGCTGTGGTGGTGGATCCCATTCAGAGTGTAAAAGGAAAGGTATAGTAGGCTTGCTGCCATTTATTTTTTTTTTATTTCTTTTTTTTTTTTAAAGGAACTTCAGGAAGATTTAATATAGAAGCGCTGCAAATATGTGCAAGGTCCTGATCTTTTTCTGAGGCCTTTAAGAAAAAAAATCTTATTGTAAATGAAAAGATAATTTTTAGTTTATTCTGCATCTTACATCAGTAGTCCTTAAATAGACTGGGCATCTTCAGTGTTGTCAGTACACATAGCCAGTCATAATCCTCCCTTAATATTTTGCTGTTCAGGTGTCATTCAACATGGATGCAACTGATAATCCAAGTATGCATTGTTTCAGGTATTACATTTCAGCCACAAAATCTAAGATCAATTACTAACAGATTGGAATAGGTTCAGCCCCTTATCATGGGCACTAAGAAGGCATTGATTTATAGGCATTGCATATGATGGCTTTTAGTATCATTTCTATTGCAAATGTTTTGCGAAATAAAACTTTACAGAAGACTTGGTTTCAAGCATTTGAGTTTTTGAGAAGTGTGCAGATGAATGATTAAGTATGTTAAATGATAATGAAAAGAGATTAACTTGCAAAGCATATTGGGTTATAGTTGTCCTTTGTTGAAATCTCTTTTGTTCTTGTTTAGTTCTCTTTTTATTTCTTTCTAGCCCCATATGCCATTTTCCTATTTCCTGCCTCATGACAGCAGGGAGCAGCTCTATTATCACCTTCACAGAGCTGTCTGCAAATGTGAGAGGCAATTCGATTTTGCTCAACCACAGGGAGAGTGGATTAGAAAAACTACAGAATGTACAGAAATTGGCTAGGTGGTTTACTGCTTTAAAATACTGCTGAGGTGTTTTGTTTGAGCATGCACCCATTGTATTGTAGAATAATTATTGAAATGCGTCATGGTATGTATGGATGATATTAATGTAAATTTATAAATATTTTAAAAGGAAGTGTTCATGTTCTGTAAAGCTGTAGTATCATGTTTCCTGTGAGACAGATCATATTAAAGCTACCAAACAATTTCACTAAGGGTTCCCTTTATTTCATAATAGAGTATTTGGAAGCTACAGTTGCATTTTCAGTTGGGATTTTTCTAATTCTGATTTTCATAGCAAAGTTGTTTATGTAACAGGAAATAAAAATTTAATAGCTTCTGGTTTTTTGGAAGCTATTAGACATCTGAATCAGTTTTGCTCCCTTTTAAATTGCATAATGAGTAGAAAAAAATGTAGGTAGTTTTGAGGGGGTTGGAGGGAGACCAAACAGTAGAATATTTAATTGCTCCTGACTTTTTCTATAACTTTTTTCCTTTTGCTTTTTCTTATTTTCCCACTCCAGTGGAAATGATGAAATAGGATTCTCTTTAGTTTGTCAAAATACAATTTTCAGGGCTACACTAATAATTAGTTCAGACCTAATAGCTATGAAATCCTTCAAGAAGAAAAGCTTCCCAGTAAGTCATACTACTGTTATACCACACTTGGACACTAAAGGACACTAAATGCTTTTTAGTTGTTTGTTTGGTTTTTTTTTTTCCTGCTACTGTTTGACACAGATGTCATCTTCGAGGGTCTTTGTTCTCTTCAAGTAAATAATCTTTTGTGTGTTTGTTTTGAATGCGAATAAATTTTTGTCCATCTAAACATTTCTCGATCATAGCTCTTATGTCATTGCTGACAGTACTTGAGACAACTGAAGTCTTGTAATGTTTGTTTTTCATACATGTCTAGCTGCTACAGTCAGATAAAATTATAGTCTCAGGTTTCACATTAAAAAAAAGAAAGTTTACATCTGTCATTTTTCTGGCAAGTGCATCCTTAAAAGCTTTGAAATAAAAGGAATCGCCAAATTATGAATTCCACTACTAATTAATTTCATGGTTTGGGGAGTGAGATTAGGCTATGGAATACGTATGATTTATGATCCTGATTGGCAAGATCACTGATATTAAAACCTATTTTGATTTTAAATGAACTGAGAGAACAGATACATTAGAGCACAAGGGGATTTCTTAGGTTGGGTTTGACTGCTTCATGTGCATGGACACCTCAGTATGGCCTCCAGTGCCTCTTCATATGTTAGGTAACTCAAGCCAAGATGATTGCAGAAAAGTACCTGTTTTTTCTCAGTGCCAACAAAAGCAGAACTGCTTGCAGAGGTAATTTTGCTGGTGCAGTTGCCACTATACTGGTGGGCTTTTGCTCATGTATGTAGCTATTGAGTCCAAGATTCCTCGTTATACCTTTTACTAGCATAACTGTCTGGCAAAAAAATTATAGTGAACATGTGGCATAGAAGATTTTAATATGGTGTGTTTTGACTGAGATTAGATGTATTTAAAAACAAATTCCAAAATAACACATTAGCTAATTTTAAACCTGCCTTGGGGCAAGTCCATGCCCGTATAAAATTGCTATGTCTTATAGTCAGTGAAGCAGTCATGGTTGTGCTGGTGAAGAATAACCAGGGCAGAGGTTATTTTCATGTGTCAGGAAGTTGAAGTGAATTCTGATGAGAAACCTCAGGTTCAGTTTGACTGGCTAAAGCATTAAAAAGCAGTTTGCCCTATTACTGCTAGAAAGTGAAAACTTAACTTCTTTGTTAGCTGTCCTCATCTGGACACACATGTTCCAAACACCTAGGGATGGTGATGATGCATGATTGTAATTTAAAGATTAGAATACATACAATTCTTACCAGTTAACAAACACAAAAAAGAAGTTATTTTATGTCTTACTAAAGCAAATGAGCAAAAATAGTCATATAAAATTCTTATATAAAAATAAAACCTTCTTATAGATCTGTGGATTAAATGCCAAGTGCTTTAATGGCCATTTTAAGACTGATATTATTACATAAATATAGTAGGACACATGAAGGACATGTAATTCTAAATACTGATCTTATTATTTTCCATACATATTCTTGCACATGCAGTATGCTTTTTCATGACTGTGTACCACATACAGCAATTTTTAGGCTAACAATGTACTAGTGGTCTGTGAAATAAACTAACAACAGATCAGTGAATTTTAACTGAAGGTCAGTGTTATCGGAACCCAGAGAGAAAAATCTTTGGTTTGTTGTTTTGTTTTTGTTTAGCTGTTTGATTACTATGAATGAAGTCAAAGTAAAACCTGCTGAAATATACCCAGTGGGACAACCTGGCTAGCTGTTGCTTCATCTTGTACTTACTAATAAACCTTTCTTTTATTCCCTCCAGTGTTCCAGTCTGTGCATTGGAAGTTGTAATTCATATTTAGAATATTCTGCAGAAGCAGTAATTTCATTAAAGATCTGCAGCAAGCTAAATATTGACATTTCATATTTATTTCCCACATACATTTTGAAATGTCTGTACAGTGAGCTATATACCTTTGCCAAAAGTTAAAAATAAATTTTTTTGGACTTTAACTTAACAGCTGTTCCTCACCTCTTAAGGAAAATATAACTACACTAAACTTACTGTAAACATAGTATCTTTAACTCCACAGGCAGTAGGAAAAAATGTGGTGGTTTTGGGGTTTTGTTTTGTTTTTTTTTTTAACTGCTTTAAAATTTAAATCTTTATTATAAAAGAGTCACCGTTTGAACCAGTTTGTTTTTCTGGGGCAGTTCACTGGTTTCCCTTGATTAATAATTGCTGGCATAAAGATTAGTAAAATATCCAAATTTGTCACAAGTCCATTTTGTACATCTGAGTAATTTATTGAGCTTGTAGTGCTTCGTAGGATATGTAGCACAATCTCTTATTCATACAGAAAAATTTAATGTCCATTATACCATAATTTTTTCTAGCAAGGTACTGTCAGAATTATTTGTAGGAAGATCTGTTGGTTTTGTTTTGCTTTTGGTTGCTGAGGAAAAGACTTGTCTTTCTGATAATTTTTTTATAAATTCTACTTTGCATGTTAATCACCTTCTGACTGATTAAAGCAAATCTGCTATGCATCTTTATCTTGTGCTTAAACCATATCCTGCCACTTTGATTAAAAGATTTTTACAGTGGTATTTTATCCTTATCTTACCCTCATTCAGAGGATACAATGAGAAAAAAACATGTATGTTTGGGTAGCCAAGTGAATCAGTATCATTCCAGTTGTAAATGATTTCAGGAGATCATGTAGTCCAACTTTGTGGGCCTAGTCCACTGCATTGATAGTGTCAACATAGTTCAGACCACCTCACTTAGGATTTTGTCCACTTGAGCCTTGAGATGCAACAGTCTCCTAGAAATACCTGCTGTATTTTTATTTGATACTTTATTTTTCTTGCAGTTAGTTTGGTTTTTGTTGTTGTTGGTTTTTTGGTTTGTTCTTTTTTTTCTGCAGTAAGTAGCTCCCATTTCAGTTTATTACTGTGTCCTGCCGCAGACACTTAGAAGAACCTTATTCTGTGGTCCAGGTAACCTCTTCTGGAATTGAAGGTTTGATACTTCATGTATTAGCCAGAATGTGGGCTGTAGTCTGAAACCATTTTGTTGAAGCAGATTCTTTTCAGTGGAAGTTGTAAGTTGCTTTCTTTTATTCGATTTATGAGATCTTCAGAATTTTATTCTAAAAGGAGTAACAAATGTGATGACTTTATCATTTGTTCCTTTACTCATTTTTAAAGTGTGAAAAAAATATGATGCTTCTGGAAGTCCTAAAGAGGGACAGTTACATTGTATGTTTTTTTAAAAAAAAAAGGGAGACAAAGTATTATTTGTCCTAAAATAGGTATTGTCTGGTGAGAAAGATGTTATATCCTTCTTGTACAAATAAAGAGCTGTGGAGACGAGAGCTTAGTGGAGTTGCTGCCAGAGGTCCATAGCAAAGGTGTGTTTGTCCAAAGCCAAGGTCATCCTGAGCAAGATGAAGATCTCAAAGTCCTTTAAGATGTTAACAAAGAAAAATATCTTCAAATACTTAAATTTCTATTTAGAATGGTAAAGCAGTCTACACCTATCATAAAAGTATGGTGGCTCAAATACTGTACTTTGAAATGTAGCATTCCAGCGTATTTTTAATTCTTATTGTGCTAATGAGATTTTGTCCATTTTTCAAAATGGACAGAATTTAGGTAGGCATAGGATAAAATGCCGCTGCAAAATCAGTGGTTGATCAGAGCTTTGTTTTCCATCTGCTGGATGACCAGCTCTGGAGACCTGTTCCATAAAACACTTCTCTTTCTCTTTTTTTGCCCATTGATACTTCCAAATCTAGGTGACAACCTGTGTGTAAGTAGTTGTGTATATGAGCAATATGGTTTTGTTAATACCTGATTTCAGTTTTTAATTCTCCAGAGTAATAGATGGTCATTTTTTTGAGTGCTGACCATAAGAATAGTGCTTTGTAAATACTTTTGAGATCTCCTGCTACATTTACATTCCAGTTTAGATGAAGTTTTCTATACACTAAATTACCTCAATTTTCTGGCTGTGGGGAAAAGCAAACTAACTCCTTTTCCAAAACAGGTTTTGTGTTGCAAATCCTCCCATCTTAGAAAGACGAATAGGTATGGTGAATGGTTTTGTAACTTGACAGTCTAAAAGACTGAAACCAAAAGCAGACATATTTAACAATTACTACTGTGAACATTGGAATTGCCATCTAGCCTTGAGAATATTCTTCAGCTGAACATGTTTTATGCTAGTTTTCCGAATGATGCCACGTTTTCAGACCTTCACTCTTTTATTAGCGATACTACTTTGAACCTGTCCTTTTCCCTTGTTTGTTTGAATTAACCACAGGATTGGAGGAGATGGTGACTTTTTTAAGAAGACAGGGAAAAAGAGCAGTCCTTGAGATGTGTGGAGAGACTGGTGTGTCATCCCTGAAATTTGTCATTTAAAATAGCCCATTAAAAATTAAGTTTGTGAGTAGATTTGAGCCACCTAACAAGATTTTCTTTGTATACCAAACTCCCCCTCTCCACTTCATGCATTTGTCTTAGTAACCTTTATCTTAATAAATCTTCCCCAGACACAAGTGAATTCAGCAGTCATTGGGGTACAGTTTGAAAGTGTTAACAAGCAAGTAAATTGACTATTTCTTCACTATTGCTTTGGAGACATGTCCTTTTATTGTGAATTATTATGCAGATAATATTTTACATGTTTTAAAACACATTTTCTTGTGATACCTACAATTTTATGTTGGAGTATTTTATGCCTGGAGCAACTTCTGTTATTAGAACTGGACATGCTAACACTTTTCTATTGTAAAGGGAAGATTCTAAAATGGAGAAGATAGCCAAAATTACATATTGTAAAGTTAAAATTTCAAGGGTACATTTCTGTACATTTTGTATAATGTCTAGTATATTTAGGTAGTGTTACAGTACTGTGATATTTCTAAATGGTGACTGAACAGAGCATTTGGTGCAGTAACGTGCATATCAGAGGCAGAAACATCCTGACTTGATCTAGGCAAAAAATGAGTTTCAATAGAATACTGATTTGGAGAAGAAGGAGGTAAATCTATGTTTGTGCTGGGCTTGATTACTGTTGGTTCAATAAGGATTGATGCTCTTTTTTTCCTAAAGAATCACATTTGTAAGAGATTAATTGCATCTGCACTACAGTGTTTTCAGTTCAGGATGTGTTTTTCTAAACCTAGGCATAAACTAAGGAGTATTGAACTGTTTTACTACTGCCAGTATACCACTGTTTTGTTACTGTTTTGTTTGAAAATCAGCTTTTTTTTTTTTAATAGATTTGCACAAATTGAGAATAACATTTTGCATATTAGTAATTTTTTCTGGGATGCCAAAACTGTTAACATCAATGCTGCTGTTCTAAAATTTGCTAGGGAACATCTTTTGAACTTGCTGTGGTCCAATTAAGTGATGTATGTCAACCTACCAAAATTTGCATAGGTTACTTCAGTTCATGCCCTTTCTCGAGACAAAAAAAGTTCCAAGAAGACTTCTTGTTGAAAAGTATTAAATGTTTAATTTCCTTTTGCTGTGGTGGATGTAGAATAGTCCATTTATCTTCATTAAGGCATATAGCTTTAAAACTTGTAGTTTTGCTACTTGGGAGTTATGGACGCATGCACTCACTTGTCAAAATAAATGTATTATACTGTAGTTCTCTCTCCTCCCAGTATGATATTGAAGTTGTATTGCGGATTTGACCACAAGTAAGCAATTCTCTAAGGATGGAAAAGGAAAATGCACATACTCCTAGGAATATATTTTCCGGAGCTAAAATTGACATTTTATAAATAATTTCCATGTTGCAAACTTCAAACTCACAATCACAGCAATTCAGTGATATGCATTTGGCATGAGTCAGTTTCAGTTCTTAGTGCTTTTCATTGGAAATGGCATAAAAAGTAAGATTTCTTTGAATTTTTTATGTTGTGGGCTTACAGGGGACAGAAGATGTTCTTCACTTGCAGTTGTCTAACAGTGCATGGCAGCATAAATAACGAAATGGTCATAAAGCCAAGCTGCACTTCTCAGGTCACATGTTCCATTTCATTTTTAAAGAATCCAGAAACAAACTAAGCAGTTGATAACAGGTCAGTTGCAGGTGATAAAAGAGATTTTAGATGGGACATTACTTCTTTTGCCACACCTGGCATAACCCCATGATATCCTTCACAGAGTTGTCTTTAAGTACTGGTATGTTTGTTCATAAACATATGGCATAAACAATACATTGCTATTTGAATTCCAGGGACACAATACATTTTTAAAGATAGTCACCATATGTCACAGATTCTTCACTGGAAAAAATATTGATGTTAGAAATGCTTTAAATTTAAACAAAAAAAAAAGGCTGACTTATTTCTAACTGAAGTTTACCATTGAAACAAGTGGGTCTTGCACAACAGGACTGCTTCTTTCAGTATTGTTAGTAGATTTGATACTGGTGGCATTTAAGAATTCAATCTGTAAAGTGCTCTTGAAATTCTCTTTTTTGTTTTGTTTTGTTTTTTTAACTACCCCACAAATTTATGAAGACTATTTTAGAAAACGTGTTAATATTTATATGGCATTCACTTTCTCAGAAGCAGCTAAAATAAGTCTGGATACTAAGCATCCTAAATTTTAATCAAGCCATTATTTTTAATAACTATGTAGACTAGAAAAAGCCAGGTTTTTATGTAGTAAGCAATTGAGACATCCAGTGCTTGTCCTAGATTGTGAATAACTATGTATCATATTAATTATAGCTATCCTCAAATTTGTTAAATACACTGCAGATAATTGTAAATTTTGTTTCTAAAAATATATTATGCAGGCTCTACTGTGGGTTGTTGACCCCAGGGAAATGCTTAAAAAATTGCTGTATAGTTATTGTCTTTTTAGATTATTATGCTTTTTGAAGCTAAGACAGATGTACAAAAAGATGCAGTTTTTATTTTGTATTGGCAGCTTCCAAATATTTAGTATCTATTTCCAAGAGCTGCAATTAGTAAAGCATCCATGGTACTGAAATCCACACATCCCACAAGCTAATTATATTTGCAAGGTCAGATTGAATACATATTTTCAGAAAAATAAAGGGTTATATAAATGTGTCTTCTACTTGGCTGTTATATCACAGTTTGTTGATCTGGAGTATAATGTGTACAATTCACAAATTTGTCTGATAACAGAAAGTGGTGTGTGATTGTGTTTATTTTACTAACCAGTATATTCACAGCAATCACTTCCAAATATCTCTCCAGTAAAGATGTGTTAATTACAAAACAGACAAGGTCTTCTATTATATTAAAGCTACTAACAAGAAGACAGCAGGAATCACACATGTAAATAGCATCATCAACCCCTATTTTAGTCCTCTGTTTTGATCTGTGAGTTGCGCATAGACCAAAGGTGCTATTAAAGACTCAGTATATGAAATAGGCAGCATTATATGAACAAAATTTATTCAACAAGAAAACAGACCTTTAACATGAATTTAACAAGCCTGAGAAATTATAAACTCTCATATGCTGCAGATTCATGCAGTGATAATAAACAAAAAAGGAAAGTAAGAGGTTTCCTTAAGCTAGCCAAACTGCTAATGGTTTTGTTATAAGCTGTCTGCTGTGGAAATGACCTCTGAAAAGTCTGAAGACACTTACACTAGGAAAAATTAAATGGTCAGAGTGGTGAAAGAGTTGCACTGTGGAAGTGAATTTGTAAAAGAAGATCTCTACCTTCATATTTCTGGAAAATATCCCAATGGCATAGACTTTTGTTTAACTTTTTAATGTTTTTACAGAAAGGGAATTTAGCATGAAGCTTGGAACTTGTAGTTTTTACTAAAACAGGGCATGCTGCGTTAGTCAGTTTAAGTGCAATGAAAGCTTAAAATTTGTGGATGACAAATACTGACAACAAGAATCTAAGTAACTGAGTAGCGTTTTATGCTGCTTTTAATTACTCCTTGGAAGGGTTTTTTTGTTCAAAATACTGTGTCTAAAGTTTCCATTGTAGAATACGGGGTGACCATGTTGCTGTCATCTGATTGCATCATGCTTTACTTCAAAATGCCCAAACATGGAGAGGAGACTTCGGCTTGTACACACCTCCAAGTGCTCACCATGGCTTTTTTCTTGAATTTTACTGTGGCATAATTAACACCTACTTCACCCATTGCTCATTAGTACACTGGACATTAATGAGTCTATTTATTTTGAGATAATCCTCTAAAACAGGGGCTGCTCTGTGTTCACTGTGAAAAAATCAATTGCATTTCATAAAAATGAATACGTAGGATTTATTGTTGTATTTATGTTTTTATTGCGTGTTAGCTCTAAATTTAGTCGCCAGGTTGTTGAGCATGTTAGTTTCTTTAAGATGGTTGCTATAGTGATAGCAGCAAATTCCTTTAATCTTAGTGTAGTTAAAGTATTTGGTTACCATTGGTCGTCACAGTGCGACTGAGACAAGAAATATAATTCACACACTTTTTGTACTCCTCTGAGATTGTAGAAATTGCAATTTCATCCATTTTTAAAGCTTAATATTTGTGATTTTAATTTTTCATACCACTTTCTGTTAGGTTAATATTTGTTCTACTTAGGAAATACTTGCATTTCATTCCTTCAGGAGGACAGATAGATCGAGCAGTCCTTTTCCACACAGATAGTACCTGAAGCATAGCAAAAATTACTTTAGTCAGAACTAAGATGCTAGAGTAATGTTCAGTATCACTCAGAAATATTTTAGCAGCTAGTTCTCATATTTTAATGTGAAATTTATCCAAACATAACCTTGAGAGCACCAACTGCAATGTTGAATTTATTATCAAACCCAACTTTTTTTTTTATTAATTTTTATGTAATTTTTGTGACTCAAGTCTCAAAACAAATCCATGCTGGACAATGGCATTCATTCTTGGATAAGCTCAACGTTATGTAGTGAAGTTCTGTCAGTTAGACTCAAATCTAGAGACATGGCCACTAGTAAGTTATAAAGCAGCTCCTTGTGATAATAGTATACTGCCAAGTTCATGTTCCTTGCTCCTCAGGATAAATTTTTACTTGCTTGGCTTTTTTTCCCTTTATTTAGATAGTCTCTGGAGAATTTGTGATGTGGAATTTTTTTGCTTTCCTTGACTCTTTAATTTATCCTGCCTGTTTGTTGCACTTGGGCATTTCCAGGTGCTCATAAATTAGAGCATCTGGTTAAAATGGAACACAGACAGACATATAGAAAAGCTTGTCAGGAGTGTTTTTGAGATGGAGAAAAATCTACTAGCAATAAAAAAAAAAAAGGAAAAAATACAATTGCTTTGTATGTTACCACAAAAAATGTATAAATATATAGAAACTTTCAGATTTTTTTGAGAATTAAGTTTTCTTCAAATTTAATTCCTTTTTTGTAGCAGTAGTATCAGATGGCATGCTGTAGCTGCATATTAAATCTGAATAGTGTTTTGGTTTGATTAATGTTCAGAAAGAAAAGTCACTGTTAACTCACTGTAATTGGGTCACAACCTAACATTTTTAATGAAGAAGATTATTTGGTACATTTTATACATGCAGTTTTAAGATGTGACACATGCAGATGGGTCTGGCCAATCAGCTGAGGGTCTAGGCAATAGCCCTTAGTGGCATTGAGTCAACACAACTGAAATGGTTGGGTCTCAGAAGTAAATACAACAGGTGATAAGTTATTAGTCTTTTGCAATTTATGCTTGGGTAATTTCTTTCGCTATAAACACTTGCCAATTAACCTTACTTCCACATGAATGACTTCAATATTTATGTTGTAATCCTACCAAATTGCATATGTGTTTAGTTATATTGGTGTAAATGGAGGGGAAAATGCTAGAACAAAGTGGAGACTCTAGCTTTCTCTGCCTCCTTTCAGTGTCAGTGATTTGTTTGTTCAACATAAAAAAATTGATTCAGGTCTAATTCTTCAAAATACCAAACCAGCCATATAAATGCATCTGTTAGTGTCCAGCCCATAGTATGGAGAGGAAGAGAATAATAATGATTGTAGAAAAGATGTTAAAATGAGATTTAAAGTGTTTGGTTTAATGAACTGGAATAACTCTTCAAACATATGCAGACAAGATGCCTGCGAACTGTGCCTGTCCTATTTCTGTGGATGTACAAGGCTGTATGGGCACTTGTCCAGTTAAAACACTGGGCCCTAAGCAAGCAAATTTATCTTAAAATTACAAACCTGTAATGGCAGGTACCCAGTAAGGGTGGGTTTGAGTATGTTGTTGGTATGTTCTCAGTTCTGTTTCATCTCGCAGGTCTCGGATAGGGGTATGGGTTTTATTGTGTGGGGCCATGAAATCCTATTTCCAAAGATTTTAATGGAAAAATTCAGCACAGGACACAACAAAAAGCAGTGATGGTTTTATTTTCTTTGTAGTGAAATAGCACCGAATACTACCTACTGTGTACCTTTAAATCATAAATGACCTTGGTTTACTTTTACTCTGTTTTTTACTCCTGAGCATGACACTGACAAGGACTTTTTAATCCATCAGACAGTTTATAGACCCTTTCGTAGTCACAAGAAGCAAAAAGCATCTGACTAGAAGGGAATACATGGGGCAAGTTCCTTGCTGGCTATAATTTTGTTGTCATTTCAAGTATTGTGGTAGTATAATTGATGTGACAGGACTGGGCTTTAGACTTGGTCCCTTAGCTTGTGCTCACTTTCAGTTTTAGTCTCTCTCTGTCATTCATTTTGATTGGGTAAGATTTAGGTGACAAACATATGCATACTGTTGAAGCTTAGAGTAAGCATACAGAAAAATTCCATGTAATATGATGATATCATGTATATAAAACTTACAGCTCTGCGGAAAAGGTAATAATTGGTGTCACCGTACAGTACAAGGTAGTGTACTGTGCTGATAGCATAGCCGGCAGGAGGCTCTTTTTTATTAATATTATAATTAAATGATTTTCTGGATAAAGGCCAAAACCAGATGAGAGTTGATTGTGCCTTGTCCACTGTTGCTTGGCACTATTAGTTGCATTTTCTAAGAAGAATTGACTTGACATCTTGTTTTTTACAGGTTGTTATTGATGCCTTCAGACTGATCAATGCTAATATGATGGTCTTGGGACATGAACCAAGACAAACAACTTCAAATCTGGGTCACTTAAACAAGCCATCTATCCAGGTAAACCTAGTGTTGATAGTCCTGTAAATTGCAAGATTAATTCCACAGTTTTGGGGAAAAGTACCTAAAACCAGTAAGATACAAATTGTTTCTTTTTCTCTCTAGCATTTTTCTGCATGCATTTATAATTGATGTGATTCATCAATGGACTTGTATATGTGAAGGGTTTAAAATTGAGCCCTGAATTAACTACCTAAGTGTGAATGTATGTATAAGTATATACAGCAAAGGTTAAAGTACAGATTTATGGAAATGCAGACTTTTAAAAGTGACAATTGATGTCATGTCATGTGACGCAATGTAGATACTGGTTTCAGTGCTGCAATTTAAAATTGCTGCTTATTAACATCTCAGCTTTTCTAGAGGTAAATTATTATAGAAAAAGTTCCCTCATCATTAATAATCTTGTCCTTCCACTGTATGCTTATATTCGCTCTTGCTTAATATGTAATCTAGATTTAGCCTTGTATTTTGTCTTAAATAATTAATCTCTGATTTTTACATAATGCAGTAATTTGCTGAAAACATGGTGGAGTAGGAGCTTCATTGGGGAAATAGGATGTTTGATCAGCTTCAACTGTAATGTTTCTTTTGAGTATGTTGTCATATTTCTTTGCAAGCATTTGTGAAACTTAAATATTCAAAGTTTGGTTTCTGAAGTTGACTTTTACTAGTAAGACAAAAATGGTCATCTTCAACAAAGGAAATAGTTATTTTGAGAAATAGCTTCTGTCCTGAAGCACGGTACCCTCTGGAATGATTAATGCTTTTATCTGTGTCATTCTTCTGCCTCAATGTTGGAATTTTTTTCCTGTTTTCTCTCCAGAAAACTTTTTTTTCATACTAAAATGCATGTATACTTGAAACCGTGAAGCCCAGTTCCTGCTCTTTTGATCCATTACTTGAACAATAAAAGTAATATTTCTGAGATAAGTAGCTAAGAAAAAGACCCTACACTAGTCACAGTAGAACTAAAAAAGGGCTAAATTTCTGCTGTAATAGAGTCATCACCATACCCCTGTCTTACAAAAGATAGTTGTTTTTATTACTAATGCATTGAAACCCTTTACAAGAATGCTAGCCAGAAAAATCAGGTAGTTAGAGTGTCTGCTTCCGGAGATGGTTGTGTTTGACTTTTGATTTTTGAATCAGTAAAAACTGGAAACTATCATGAGTATGAAATAAGCAGCTAATACTCTTGATCGGATATAGGCAAGCCCATGCTTGCATGTTTCAGGGCTTTTCTAACTGGTTTCTCTGGACTGTGTGCAATGATTTGTAAACCCCTGTAGTATTGTTTTAACTTCATTATTTTAAAATCACTGTTGCTACAACATGACATTTTGGCCATGCAAATTTTGGGTTTCTGTTGTTAGAGTGGGTATTTTTTGTTTGTGTGGGGTTTTTCTCAATTTGGCAGTGTTAAGCTTAAAAATCACAGTTTAGAATGAAACTCTGCTCTTAAATCTGTAAGGGCTCTTGCAGTTTGTTTTGCTTTTATTCTAAGGTTATGAATAAAATTCTGACCCAGGGGGGGTCAGCAGCAAACTTAATATTGATTTCAGCTGGGCTAGGAGCAAGGATTTTAAGACATTAATTAAAATCTCAGGAATAAGAATAGTACATGGTTTGAATTCATGCCTTTTTCTGGTTTGGTTTTTTTTGGGGGGGGGGAGGGGGTGTTCTGGGTTCCCTTATCAACAGTTTTATTACTTGCTCTTTGTGTGTGTGATTTGAAATGCTTTTTGGAATGATGTTTTTAATTTGAAAAAAAAAAAAACAAAACATGAAGAGCAAGCTTTGCTTTAAAGTGTTCTGTGGGCTTTCATTTAACCTGTTGCAGTGGCTAAACTACAACTACTCTTCAGGATTGAAGTGGAATAGTTGCTTACCTTTTGCATTTGTCCACTGTTTTAAGGAGTGGTTTCAGAAGAGGAGACAGAAGAGAAAGGATAGTTGGGGAAGACAAAGATGTTTGTGAAATTTTAGGAATTGTGGAAAACTCCCTAAACATCTACAAGTGAATTTAAACACAAACCCCAAAACCTCATATACAGTCATTTTGAGTGAGATAAGAAGATGGCAGTGGAACTACTTACTGCTAATAGTTTCAGCCCTAAATTACTTTATTGATGATAAACTCTCTATTTTACAGTTTTAATTACAGTAAGTGGCACAAGAAATGGTAATCTGGAACTGCTGATTCTCATAAATGTAACCCTTAAAGTAGCTTTGTATATGTGTCTACAGAAGAAATCTCTTTAAAATGTATGTATGAGAACATTTTCAGCTTTCATACAGATAATTTTGGAATGCTGAAATATTAAGTTGCATAAGATGCAAATACACATTCTGTATAGCTCTAAAGAATATATTTAAACATAAATAGGTGCAATGATTCAAATATAAACAATATTTATCACTAATTCTGTGTATTTGATGTATGATTTATCATACCTCATTTTTAAATGTATACTTCATGTGCAAAATTTTACATGAAAAATAAACAGCTTTAGATGTGATGTTTTGCTATAGAATTTTCTTAAGCTGCCGTGTCCCCCAAATATTAATCCAGCTCCCCCTGAAGTCATAAATGCACATAATAAATTATGCAATGCACATGAGCAAAACAGAAGATACGCAGGTAGCTGTCACTTAACCTAATCTCAGTCAATCAGATTGTGATGTACGAGTTTAAGAGTTTAAGGCCAAATGTGCAAAGGGCATAGTTATAATGAGAGAGGTTTGGTGGGTTTTTAATTTTTTTTAATTGACATTTCAAAAATAGAATTAGCTTTACTATACAAGGTTAATTTGATGCACATAATCTAACCAATACCAGACATGTTTAATCACCGTTTCAGGTACTCTTTGTATTGTACCTTAGAGAATTAAGTTGGGAATGTTGGCAATTGTTGTAAATAGATAGCCATCATTCCTTTGTTTGTAAAAGAAAGAGCCTTATTTTAATGGAAGTGATAACCAAATTTATTGAGAGAGGAAGGATTTGAGAGAAATATGTTTGTGCATATGTATCGGTCAAATGTTTGCAGGCAGTTACCACTTTTTCCTATGATAGTTGTTACTGTGTGAAAAAATATGTGGTTTAGAAATATAAAGTATAACTGTCAGAGACTGACGAGAAATAGGAACAGGTATATTTACTTAATACCTGCTTATAGTCTCTGTGTATTTATTTCTTTGTGGTTTTTATTTAAGTGATGTTTGATGATGGCTATATTTTAATTAACTCTTCCCTTATAATATTTCTTCATTTCAGTGGGGATAATTTTTTGTGTAACCTTTCCCCTGAATTTTACAGGCACTAATTCATGGACTAAACAGACATTACTATTCCATCACCATCAACTACAGGAAGAATGAACTAGAACAGAAGGTAATTGTTTCAGCTTTTATTCAGAGGATAAAGAACACTATATACACTATGTATTTAAGATTTGTGGCAAAATTCTGATTTCAACTGCTGATACTTTTCAGTAGATGTTTTAACTCCTGGAATAGATGTCTTCTCTTCCAAAAACACGGGTAGTCATGATGTTGAAACCTTCCAAAACCACATTCTAAACTTTTATATAAATAGTTTGACAACATTTTTGTCCCTGTGTTTTATGGAAAGTTCTCATGCTGTTCTCTGCACTTAACAGGTTTGTGCAGAGTTTCAAGCTGAAAGACACACTAGCTGCCTTAGGTTTTCACAGACTGGAATTCCTGAAGCTAGAAGACCATATTTTACAAAATGGAATTGTATAACCAAGGAATCTCAGGTTTTAATTGTCTATAATCACTTCAACAGAAGGTGCTTCCAGTTGGTATGAATAGAGCTTCCCAAGACTTCACCGAGCATCAGGAAGTGGTGATGCCCTGCATTTACAGAAAAAATACTGTGCAGTTAGTGACAGCAAATAGCATCAGTTACTTTTGTGTCAAACTTTCTCAATTACAAGTAAAATACAGGTGGACAGTTTCAACCAAGAAAGCAAACAGAAAAAAGCTTATTTACCTATGGAAGTTAATTCTTGAAGAGCCAGATTCTGTCCTCAGTTATGCCTGTGTATGTTCATGGCCTTGTAAGGGCTATAAACTGATAGCCCAGCTGGTAAGTTGGGAGTTCATGGTGAAATAGTCAGAATAGTTTTCTTAGTTTGACTTTCAGAGGGGTAGAAGTAATAAGAAAACTCAAGTTTGAACAATGAAAGAGTATCCATGCAAGTCAGGGAGTTGAAAAGAATTTGTGAAATGCATAACCCTTTTTATGGATAGTATCAGAATTGCAAAATCTTGCAGTTAATGAAAATAGTAGCTGATTCAACAAAACCAGCTCTCTCAGGAAATGTCCGTGAAGCTTGCAGAGGTTACTGTTTCTGTTCAGATACATGCGTGGCCAATACAGTCTTTCTCGAGTTCCAAGTGTGCATTTGCTTTAATGGCTTTACATATGTAAGTTTTATTACCTTTGCAAGTAGGAGCATAATCTTGACCGAGTTAGGAAAACTTTAATGTGTGAGGCGGCAACTATCTCCACACATCTTTCATAAGGCAGGTTCATATATATCTCAAAACCCCCTCATGGTGGTGGTGATCTGTTAGCTCCATCTGTAGTAAAAGTACATGCTTCATGTATTAGATGAGGAGCCCATCACACCAAACCATAATTACAAAACCCAGATAGCCTAGCTAAACTGTCCATATGCAGTTTGCCTACAACTCCTTCTGTCAGTAACTGAGATCTTGCTAATACAAATTATGACACAAACTTTCAACTTGGCTCGTATGTTCCAAAGCCAGGTTTCTTTGGGAACTGTGTATAGGATGTAACAGGCACTTTTATTCAGGTGGTAGCAATTGCAGAGTTTATGGACTCTCAAAGATGGCTATAGTAAATATTTGCAGATCAAAAGAAAGCTGAAACTGCTTGCTTGAAAGGGTCCTCCCCACAGTCCTCAACTGTGCAGAAGAGTCACAAAATATGCTTTCTCTACTGATGAAAATTATGAAATTGCCTTTGTAGCTATTCCTTCACTCTTTAAAGAATAACATCAGAGTGTCAAGTAAAACATTTCAGATATTTCTAATAGTCCCCATGTTTATCACCATCAAAACTCTGCATCACTTTATCATGTTGTTTTTAGGGCTGTTTACTTTGTATGAGGACAAATACACGCAAGTCATGCTTTGGTTTCTTTTGAAGTTCACTTCTTCACAACTGTGGCAGCTGCTTGCATATAGTTCAGGATAATCAGTGAAGCCTAAATAACTACTTCATGCATTTAATCCAAGCATTAAAATATTTTCCAACTTTGTCATAGGCCAGGAGCTTCAACAGTTCCTTATTTGGCAGTTAAAACAGTTCTGTTAGCTCTCCTACAATGCAATTGTGCATTCTCAGCTACAGAATAAATAAATAAATAAAACCAACAAAAAAAAACAAACCAAAACAAAACAAAAAAAACACGAAACAACCCAGAAGAAAAACCTAAGTATTCCTGTCAAAGGTAATGTGGCCCTGGTTTCCATGCCTCATTTTCATATTTAGGGTTCAAAGAGTTTGGTCTTTAAAAACTTATGCAAAATCTCTTATCTGCTCTATCAGAATCATGGAATCATAGAATAGTTAGGGTTGGAAAGGATCTTAAGATCGTCTAGTTCCAACCCCCTTGCCATAGGCAGGGACACCTCACACTAAACCATGTCGCCCAAGGCTTTGTCCAGCCCGGCCTTGAACATTGCCAGGGATGGAGCATTCACAACTTCTTTGGGCAACCTATTCCAGTGCCTCACCACCCTAACAGGAAAGCATTTCTTCCTTATATCCAATCTAAACTTCCCCTGCTTAAGTTTTAACCTGTTACCCCTTGTGCTGTCACTACAGTCCCTAATGAAGAGTCCCTCCCCAGCATCCTTATAGGCCCCCATCAGATACTGGAAGGCTGCTATGGGGTCTTCACGCAGCCTTCTCTTTTCCAGGCTGAATAGCCTCAATATTCTCAGCCTGTCTACTTGACTATTGTATTTCCTGTGTTTAAACATTGTAAGATGAATGATTTTTATTATTCCTACTATTAGTAACTTAGTTTTTCTGTCCAAGATCTTCACAGTATTACGAATGTATTTTATGATGAATGCTCTAAAGAGATTTTGTTTTGCAGATGTTGCTAAATTTGCATAAGAAGAGTTGGATGGAAGGTTTGACACTTCAAGACTACAGTGAACACTGCAAACTCAACGAAACAGTAGTGAAGGAGATGTTAGAATTAGCTAAGAATTATAACAAGGTACTTGTATCCCATAATGAAAGTTTAACTGTAGCTGTGTTTATGAAGTGAAGAAATTCATTACTTAATATCAGAAGTAAGAAGTTGATTATCACAAGCTTTGTTCAGAATGACTTGTGAAAGGACTAGACAACTGTGGCAGGAACTCTTTTGGTGGGATTTTGATTTTTATAATCTGTTTTCAGCAAAGAGTTTCTTGGGTTTTCCTTAAATTAGGCACAAGTGTGGCTTTAATGGCCTTGTGGAGACTGTGTTTCCTATTAATCAACTATGTATAGTTTCTATGTGAAGTTGCCTATTAACTCTTCAGCCTTTACCACCTGACTTTTTGCCCTGAACTAGCAAAGAATTTAATTACATGTTTTGCTTTGAAATGTGAGTCATTACATTGTGTTTTTACTTAGTGAAGAGAATATAAGATCATTGTAGATGAAAATAAATGTTATGTTCTTCATTCCCTCAGTCACAAACTACTTGACCAGTGTAGCAGAATAAAGGTTATTTATCTGTGTCATTCCAGTAGATAGATGCTAAGTATTTAGAACACATTCTAGACCTCAAAGTACTTTTTAGACAACAAAATTAGTATTGTTGTTGTAAAAAAGAGGAATCGGAGTTATCTGTACTGTTTTTAATACTGGCACTCACATTTAGAAATATTTTTAATTAATACTAGATCTCAGCAAGCACTCTGAGTAGTAAACCTGTGCTATTCTGTTTTAATTTGCTGAAAGTCCTAAAAACCAAAATTCAATATTCCATTTATGAGATAAGTTAGTGGATTTACTTTGTAAAGACACTGTGTTTGAAGGCAACAGAACATTATAAAAATGTATTAAAATAAGTGACTTTAAACAGTATAAGGATTTATTGAGATCAAGTCTCCAGTAAGTGAAACAATGTAGGTAATGTTATTTAGGTTGTGCTTTTCTAGTTTATCTTCAGCTATTTTTAACTATTGATACTGTGCATTTAAGATTTTTGCTTAAAAACAGGTTTGTGAATATCTGACAATAAAACCATTCATGAGTATTTGCCTTGATCTTTTGCACTAGCACTCAGTAATTAAAACCACGTCTGCTGAAAAGCTGAAGTACCTTTCCTTTTGACTTTCTGAAATGTACTGTCATTTGATGATTTATTTTATTTTTTTAAGAGAACTGTATTTTGAGAGTCTTGTGGCTTGGGGAACAAGTAAATGAAATCTGAAACACTGACCTTTTCTGTGTTTCTTTCACAGGCTGTTGAAGAAGAAGATAAGATGACACCTGAACAGCTGGCAATAAAAAATGTTGGCAAGCAGGTGAGGTGTGATGAATTAGAGTGAGGTGGAATGATATGCTTCGTTCATTCTAAATATTAATTTTTTTTACATGTGCGTAGGTGATTTTAGTTCTGTGTGCAAGATATTCTCAATGCTCCAGGTAATATCTTTTTGTCGAAGACTGTTGTGTAAGGAACAAGGCTTTTGACAGAATATCGACAGAATATCTGCAAGTTGTTCTACATGTGCTTGTATTACATGCTGAGGAGCAGTGGTGAAATTTGGTAGTTTCTCTTTTTGCCTTTCTTTTTTCTTTTTTACCTCTTTGCAAGAAGAGGCATAAAGATATCCAAGTCTCTGTCAGAGAGGCCAAAGGTATGGAGGCTTAAAAAATAGTAGTAATTGAGAAAAGGTGGGAGTGTTGTTCATGCGTTATGATGGCTGAAGAACCGGCTTATCCCTATCTTTAGTTCATGAACACACAGTTGGTGTTCAGCTCCAATACGCACGTATGCAAGTGAGCTGCATTTCTTTGTATTGATGTTGAAGGAAAAATGTTTAGGACCATAGCTGGAACTGAAAATACCCACTCAATTCATTCTGTCCCTTTGCAGTGTATGGGAATGTAATATCCTTGTAGAAAACTTGACAGAAAACTATTTATCCATTTGTTTTGAATATAAAGGTTGCGGAAATGTGCTTTGGTGGGCAAGAGGAGAGCAAAGCAAGTTTGTAAGAGGTGTTCAAGTTCCAGAAGGGCAATGGAAACAAGAAATGGCTTTAAAAAAATGCAATGTGTCCTTAAAGAACCAGTATTCATTGTATTGCTAGTAGCAGTAGAATTTAAACGATTCTGGATTGCTCTTATGTGTCAGCTTCTAGCAGCAATGTCATAACACATCTGCACTATTGTGCAGTCGCTTGTGTATTTCTGTATCATTCAGAACAATAGAGTTTATGCCCACCTACACATACATAAATATATGTATAAAATATTTAAGAGGGGTTGTATTTTAAGGGTTATGATGTCATCTCAAACAGAACTTGAGCTCCACTAGTTCTTTAAATCATTATGCATAGGTGAAAAAAAGAAAAAAATTTCCATAGAGTTCCATTAAAAAGAAAATTTTTTTCCTGATAGAATTCTTTAATTACAAAATTGTTCAGTTAAGTAATTCCATTTGGGTTTTTTATGCAGCTTGTATAAAAAGCTTTGCAAACAAACAGCTGCTCACAATAGGGATGTTATTAAGCTGCATAATTTGCTAGGAACATAGAGAATATTGAAGAACTGTATGATCTTTGAAAATTAGTTATTTAAGAAGGACAGCTTACACAGATTTTCTAGTGCACTTTTGTGTGAATTTAAATAGGTTCATTAGATTTTGACAGCAATTCTTTTTTTAAAACTTCAAATTCCCACGATTGTCTTCCATATTTTAATTTTTATACACACAAGAATGCTACAGTAATACTTCAGTAAAGTTTAAAGATGTGGGTTTTAATGTGCCTGTAATTTTGCAGTATTTGGAGATTAATTTCTTAATCTGAATTCTGAAGCTGAAGAAGTGCATGAGCATGGATTTTGACCAGAAATAATCTTATTGTTCTATGCAGATGCCCACAAATGCCCACATCAATTGAGTAATAGTGTGTGGGGATGTGTATTTTCAGAGCACTGCTCAGGCTTAACATTCATTTTTTTTTGAACATTTCAACATAGCATTGTGTTTTAAAAAAAAAAATAATTTTTATGGGTATAAGTATTAAGTTTTTTGCAGTCAGCTATTCAAATACTGTGTTAAATCATGCTAGTCTTTACAGGATTAAAACACCCATTTGTACAATGATCTCAAAACAAACTGCAGTGTTCCAGAACTGAGATTAAAATATTGGCCTTAGTAAAACGTATAGTAAATTCTACATATTGTGTGTCATCCTAAAAAATCACAGCTGTCATGGTTACTCTTCAAATGCTGGGCAGGAATTTACTTCCTAAACCTATTCTCAACTTAGTATGGACTAATAAAATCTTACTCATGGAAATTCAGTCATTTGCTAGGTCTTGTTTGAATGAAACATTTTAGGAGCTTTACTGGCCTGTGTTCCTTAACTCACACTCATCTTAAATAGACCTGAAGTAAATGAAGTCTTTCAGAGATGTCTTTCATTCATTTCTCTCATGGCATCCTTTGTGTTTCAGGACCCCAAACGTCATTTAGAAGAGCACGTGGATGTGCTGATGACCTCAAACATTGTCCAGTGTTTAGCTGCTATGTTGGATACAGTTGTATTTAAATAACCAATTTACTGTTTGTGATGCTTTCTGTGTATATTTGTTTATTGTTTCTAATACTCACAAAACAGAGACTGTTGAGGCTATATTTGATGGAAGAGACATCTGACTTCATTTGCAATGTAAGTGCAGCACTATAACACCTTTCAGTCTCTAATTGTGCAGTTGCTTCAGTTTCTTCGGTTTCTTTATGTCAGGGTCTTTACAGATTCCAAAGTATTCAAGAACACAACGTGGGCAAAAATGTATTACATTTTCATTTAATATTTGGGGGAAAAATCAGTAGTACATATATATTTTGATTGTTGCAACATAATAAAAATACATTTACAAACCTGTCTACGTTCTGGAAGGTCTTTTTTTGAAGAAAGGACGGTGGGAATTAACAGTGTAGGAGAAATGTTGGTAAAGGTTTATTTCTACCCACTGTAAAACTACTGAGCTGAATTGCTAGGACAGCAAAAATTCTCTAATGAAATTTGGTTCCCATTGATTGCCAGATACTCACATAGAGATTAAAAAAAAAATCATAAAATCAAAATTGTCATAGCGCTGAATTTGGAGGATGTACAAAACCCAAAATGCTGAAAATTCCCCTGCCAGCTCCCTTTCAATATTATTCAAGCCCTCATATTCGCAGAAGACAATTGACCTTAAGAAAATGAATTCAGTTATGCTGATAACTGAATCACACAACTTTCACAAATGGTGTCATAAATAGCAGTATTCTGAGAATAAACATTAAAGTGATAGAAGCTGTTCTAGATTATATGAACCCTCCCTCCTGTGAAAGAGAACGTACACAAGATGTCCATATATGAAAATATATGGAAAGAGTCCCAAATGGAATACAACATTTAAAACCATTTCCACTGACTAGAGGGAAAACTTGCAAGAAGGCATGTGAGCTGGCTGCTTCATTTTAAGCAGGCAAAGCCAAAAACCTGGGCTTGGGAGTGATTTTGGATTTTATGCAGGGGACCCGGTTAGGTTTTTTTGTGTAAGTATTGGGTGGTACTGAGGTTGATTTGATTGTTTTGTCTGGGCATAAGTGTTCTCTTCCTGTGTCACAATATTTTGTTCACTGCTTTGTTGTTTTTTTTTTTTTAAGTAAATGGCAACAGTTGTGGCAGGCAAATATTTAAAACTAGATCCATCTTTTGGTGTTGAAGATTTTTATTTTTTTTTTTCCAATTTATTTTACTTCTTACTTGATAGTAAAGAAATAACCCATACAATTGTCTTGTTTTCCATTTTGTGCCCAGTAATTTTCTATTTACTTGCTTATTCCCATTGAAAGGTTTTTCTTTTGTTTGGAATTTCTTATTTAGGCTTTTTAATTTACTATTTTAGAATAACACTCTCTCAAAGTATATTTAGCATGCACTAACTTCAGAGGGGAACATGCAGATTTTTGCAGCTGCCCTCCTTATGGCCTTCCCTCTGCCCCCACAGTAGGCAGTAGAATATCAGGCTGGGAAAATGGAGACAAACCAAACCACATTTGCCAGCATACAGTCAAATGGAAGTGCTTCCTGGTGATGCTCACTGAAAACCTGCATATCGTCGAGGACGCTGTATTTGGGCCTCGCCGTTGTCCCATGTGTGCACCCCAGGGTGAAATGGGGCAGGAGATCATGGGGGGACGTGCCCCAGGCTCATCTGCCCGCGGGGCTCTGCATCCCTGCCACTCCCTACTCCCACACGCACGTGTAGCACCACGAGGGAGACGCAGTTTGGCAGGTCGTGGGGTAACATGGTACTGCAGAACAGGAGAGGAGCTATCGCAGTGCTGCAGTGTGTACATGCCTGAAAGGCCAGTGTAAGCAGGGAGACAAACAGCCAGTCTTGCATATTCTAAATTAATTTTGACAACTACATCTTGCAGAGGGTAGCTGAAAGGAGACTGTTGGGGATGTGTGTCTCCTGTAGAATGAGCTTGTGCTGTGGTACCCTGCTTTCGATCCACTCCTCAGTTTGAATTGAAGGCGCAATTTTCCATTTACTGAGATGTTTCATGAATAATCAAAAGGCTGGGTTTTTGGGGGCATCTCTCCTCGTTTTTGTCCAGTGCTTTGGGAGCAGCACAGAGGATTTGGAAGAACGTGTACATGCAGTAACCTGAAACGCAGCAGTCCATATACCATCTTGGAAGAAGAAAGAGGTTTTCAAGCAGCCACCTTCTGAGCCTCCAGCCGCAACGGAGCAGACCTTCATTAGCAGCTTGACCCCTCGTCACCTGTCATCATGAAGGATGGGCATATTGTATTAGCAAACCTCTCTCCCTCTTTCTATGACGATTCTATAACACCACCTGCCACGGCATTTCCCCCTATTATACCAGTTTAGGAGTTGTGCACTGAAGATTTTTGGCATATATTAGCACTTCCATGTGATTGGCAGTATACCACTGAATTCATTGCAGCTCTGCATCTATATGGGTGTAGCTCTGAAATTCAGGGCAGCGTTTCCTCGGGTTTATCTGCTTCGACCCATCTCCTGCCTATAAAAGTCCATTACCTTTCCATAGGTTTCAAGCAAGGAAAGGGGAGGGTGAGCACACTGGTGAAACAAGTGCTAGAGCCACCAGTTAGAACTTCTACTAATAAAACTATTTTCTTAGCACCAAAAGGAAAAGGTGTAGCATGTAAAGTTGCATGTGTTGTACCACCCAACTGTGTGTAAAACGGTGAACTGCTTGCTTTTGGCCTCATAAATTATTTTATTAGAATAATTTTCTTGCAGAGAGTGTATGTATGCTGGCTTCTGTGAAACACCAAATAACCAAACTAGCTCACGGCTAAGCAATGGAAAAATAAATGGCTGTGGACTTTCAGAGTGTTGAAATACATGTTATCACAAGTCATGCTGTTTCTGTTCTTGTCTGGATATGAGTTTGCAAAGTTTCAGCCTGGCTTCGGATGATTATACACTGGTCTTGGGTTTGTTATGCAATGGTCTAGGCTCTGTTACGGGTGGAATTTGAAGCTGGCTGCTGATGTCACATGGAAAGAAATGTGGTCTGTAAAATACCTGTAGTCCAAACCGCTAAGGGGAAAATACCAAGAAAAATGGAACGGGAGAGCTCCTCCCTGGGCAAAAAAACGGGGCTTTTAAGAAGTCACAAGTGTGCCTAGAATGGAAACTGGGACTGGTGCCTGGCAGAGGCGGAGTGGCAAGCGCGTCCCCTGAGCTCCTCAGGTGCATCTTCACGTCTCGGAGGGTCCTGCTTCCAATTAGCCCGAGGCTCAAACGGACCCGCTGGCCGGTCCCTCCAGCTGACAGGGTCCCGGGCGGGCGCAGCCGGGGCTCGGGTCCAGAGGCCGGCTCTTGCGGGGCGCCCCGGGCTGAGGGGGCCGGTGGCTGATACCGCAGCACTGCTGTGGTTTGGGCTTCTCCGGTCCCGCCCTGGCCTCGCCGGCCGAGCCGCGGGCGAGGCAGCTCATGGCTCACTACAAACGGTGCTGCAGAAGCAGCGCTCCCGCCCGGCGCTGCCTGCGGGACTGAGTCACGGAGGGAGAGCAGGCAGCGAGGGGAGAGGAACCGGGCGCCGGGTGGGTAGGTGGATGCCTTCCACCCTGCTTTGCTGGTAATCTCTGGCATTACGGCTCCCAGATAAAATATTCATATACTAAAGAACCCGTAAACACCGCGGCAAATACATTAGGGCACTTCGTTTGCGGGGCTTACGATTATTTCAGAACTTAAAAGAGATGATGGGCGACCGCTTTCAGCTGTGCATTTTCCCCCGCGAAGCAGGCACGGGTGGGAAGGGGGGGGGGAGGTTGGCCCCGAAGGGGAGGCAGCTCGCGGAGGTGAGCGGATGGCAGCGGCCCCCGGCCCGGCTCTGCACTCCCCCCGTGCCCGTCCCCGAAGTCCCCGGCCCACGTCCCCTCCCTAGCACACAAAGGCAGGGGACACCAGCGCACATTTGGGGAATCGCAGGGGTTTGGATTTATTTTCCAGTCGTAGTGAAAAAAAAAATTAAAAATCTGGAAAGGTCACATAATAATGAGCACTTACAGCAAACACATTCTTCCCTTCCCCCTTCCTTCTATCTCACAATAAAATCATCTCCTTCAATTTGCCATGATCGTCGCGACCAGGAGCCAGGTGATTATCCTAATTAATGTCTATCTAATTAAATTACTGTCAGCGGTTAACCAATGGCAGAAGCCGTTTCATCCTCTCCACAAGCAGCGAGATCAAAAGTGAGTCTTTCCTGATTGCTGCATAGTGTCAATTGGCCAATCTCTTCTCCCAGGGAAGGGAAAAAAAAAAAAAAAAAAAAAAAAAGTAAATCAAACGTTTGGGAAGCATTTGGTGGATGAAGTGCTGCTTTCTGCCTAGCGAGGGTCCCAGGATGTCTAGCTTCTGATACTGAGGAGCCCTTTCAGATCCAGGGACTGAAGGGTTATTACTGTGGTGCTAGAGCTATGCAGCTGGAGCATTGTCTTTCTCCCTCTATCATGCTCTCCAAGAAATTTCTCAATGTGAGCAGCAGTTACCCACATGCAGGCGGATCTGAGCTTGCCTTGCATGATCATCCCATTATCTCGACCACTGACAACCTGGAGAGAAGTTCACCTTTGAAAAAAATTACCAGGGGGATGACGAATCAGTCAGATACAGACAATTTTCCTGACTCCAAGGACACACCAGGGGACGTCCAGAGAAATAAACTCTCTCCCGTCTTGGACGGGGTCTCTGAGCTTCGTCACAGTTTCGATGGATCTGCTGCAGATCGCTATCTGCTCTCTCAGTCCAGCCAGCCCCAGTCTGCTGCTTCTGCTCCTAGTACCATGTTCCCTTACCCCAGCCAGCATGGACCTGCTCACCCAGCCTTCTCCATCGCCAGCCCCAGCCGCTACATGGCTCACCATCCTGTGATCACCAACGGAGCTTACAACAGCCTCCTGTCCAACTCTTCTCCACAAGGTTACCCCACGGCGGGCTACCCGTACCCCCAGCAGTATGGTCATTCCTACCAAGGGGCACCTTTCTACCAGTTCTCCTCCACCCAGCCGGGGCTGGTTCCCGGTAAGGCTCAGGTCTACCTGTGCAACAGGCCACTCTGGCTGAAATTTCACCGGCACCAGACGGAGATGATCATCACGAAGCAGGGGAGGTAAGCCACCGCGCGGACCCTCGCCTCGCCGGGGGTCGGGGCTGAGCTGCAGGCTCCGCCGGGGGAGCCGCCCGGAGCCTCCACCGCCCCGAGGGAGCCGCCCGCCCGCCCGCCGGGGCCCCTGAGCCGGGCGCCGGGAGCCGGCAGCGCCGGTGCCGGTCCCCGCCGGGGCAGCGTTCCCGCGGGTCCGCGCTGCCCTCGTCCCTTGCCCGCGGAAAGCTCGACGTTTCGGGGAGGGAGTTTGATTTTTATCTCCCTGTCGCTACCGGGAGCCGTGAGAATAAAAACACAACGGGCTGGCTCCGCCGCGTGTGCCTATCGCTGCCGGGGGCTTGCTTCCCTCCTTCCCTTTATTATATTTCATTTTCCCCTTTCCTTTTTTATAGGCGCATGTTCCCTTTCCTGAGTTTTAATATTTCTGGTCTCGACCCCACGGCTCACTACAATATTTTTGTGGATGTAATTTTGGCGGATCCAAACCACTGGAGATTTCAAGGAGGCAAATGGGTTCCTTGCGGCAAGGCGGACACCAATGTACAAGGCAAGTTCCTCCAATTAACACTTTTCCCGACACATATGTAGGTGAGAATGATTAATTAAAGCCTTTGTGGACTGGCTCTGGCGACTTCTTAAACGCGAATGAGCCAATGATTTTTTTTTTGGAGAAAAAAAAAAAAGGAGGGTGGAAAAGAAAGTAAGAGGTGTTCGGAAAACGCTGGTTTAGTCCGCAGTGAAAATAAATGGGGTTTTGACAGTAAAATGCCGCTGGCTTAACGGGATCCTTCGACCTCGTGTGCTGCTGCGGTGGCAGAACCGGGGTGTCCGCGAGAGCTGTGATGTGGTTGTATTTCGCTGTTTTGCTTAGGAAACCGGGTGTACATGCACCCCGACTCCCCCAACACGGGAGCCCACTGGATGCGCCAGGAAATCTCCTTTGGGAAGCTAAAACTTACAAACAATAAAGGAGCATCAAACAACAACGGGCAGGTTAGTGGGGAAGACGCAGCCGCTCTGCCAGGCTTATTTTTATTGCTTCAGGCAAAATCCTACAGTTACGGAAAGAACGTGTATTTCTTTAGATCGTGTAGTTAGGTGACAGTAAAAGGGGGGGGTGGGTGGGGGGTGGGGAGCCCTCCCGTTAATTTTGCCACGGGTCTCGCTGATCCTGAGCGCGTCGCCCGAGTGGGCCCGGCTTGGCCGGGGGAGCCGCAGGCGGCCCGGGGAGGTAGCAGCGGGGTCCCGTTGCCTGCGGGCATCACGCTCCCCATCCTTCTTGCTCTAATTTCCTCCTCTGCCCTCGGCCCCCTCCCTGCTTTTCCTCTGCCCGACAGATGGTGGTTTTGCAGTCCCTCCACAAGTACCAGCCACGCTTGCATGTGGTGGAGGTGAACGAAGACGGGACGGAGGATACCAACCAGCCGGGCAGAGTGCAGACCTTCACCTTCCCCGAGACGCAGTTCATAGCGGTCACCGCCTACCAAAACACCGATGTAAAGAGCTCCCGGGTTTATTCCTCTCGCGGTCTCCTGCGCTCTCTGCAGCGCATCCCGCCGAGGCCACCGAGGCCGTGGCACTTCCCCCTCGGGTCTGCGGCGCCGGGAGATGGGGATCCCTATCTGCCCCTTTGTGCCACCCTGCCCTGGTCGGGGCTGCTGAGCGCCGAGCGCGGCAGGAGCTGCCCGCGCCTGCCTCGGGTGCCCTGCACCAGTGTTGCCGCTCCGCCCGGAGCTGGGCGTTCATTCGCCGCACTTCTCTTCCAGTCGGAAACAGCTCAGTTAGCTGTTAGCTTAAGCTTTAAGCCTGCAAAGATCAATTAACAACCTCATTGATTGCGCCGGGGGTGACGGAGCAACTTCCTCAAATTAAAAGCTCGTTAATGCCTGGCTACGTTTCGGAGTGGTCTGGCTTTGCTACAGACTGGTGTCCCCTTTTTCAACTGACATATGTTCAGTCCACATTCTCGCTTCAATTATTTTGCTCGATGCAAATGTAAACTCTAGCTACCGTTCTGCGGTACGGTCTGCCTAATTTCTGGATTTAAATATATTCATACCCATGCAGTAGCAATACTGACACATCTCAAAACATGGGGTTAAATATTTTTTGCCGTACTTTTTCCAATAAAATACATCTTAAAATTAGACCCTGATATGTACAAGCATGCCAGATCTTTATTTTTCACGTTTTAAAGGCAATTCGACCGACTGGTTTAAAGATTGACTTTAAAAATGTGTTGGCTGCAGTAGGATGTATTTTTCAGGCTTTCACAACTCTGGTCCTTTCTTTCCTTAGATCACACAGCTGAAAATAGACCACAATCCTTTCGCAAAAGGTTTCAGAGACAATTATGACACGTAAGTAAAGAGGATTTATTTCCCTTCTTCCGCTGCACACACGTCAGGGAAAAGCTTTGGGATGCAGGCTGGCTTCGTTTCACACCGAAAACGCGCCGTGTTGGGCTTTTCCAGAGCCCTCCGGGAGGGAGGCACCCGCAGGCTGCCCTGGCAGGGCCGCGGAGAGGGTGTTCCTGCGGCAGCGCTCCGCGCAGTCCTGCGCAGCCTGCGCTCACCTCCACGCCTGGGGCTGTGCTGCCCGCACCCACATCTCGCTTTTGCACTTTGGCGGTTTTGTTGCTGGTGTTTCCTGGCACGCATTTTTGCGACCCTGACCAAGTTTCTGTTTCACCTGCACGCAAAGGCTCCGAAAGAGGCACCCGGGCAAAACCGGGCTCAGTCACCGAGTAACCCTCAGGGTTCGGGTAATCCCGGGGTCCACAGAACCCGCGTCCGGAGAAAAGTTGTTTCGTCTTGTTTTGTTCTTCTCTGCGGTTGGAATTTATATTTTTTACCCCACCCTCTCCCCCCGTTCAGGGTGGAGCTAGGGCCTCCGAAGATTTTTGGTCGCGGTTTGTCCCCGCTCAGGCCCAGCCGCCAGACCCACCGAACAGTGTCCCTCTGGGACCTGTGGCTGATGCCGCCCCTAAGGCCGTTAGAGGGGCACCAGACCCCGACTCCCCAGCTCGCCGGGACACCCGGCCCGGGGCCGCCCGCCTGCAGGGTCTGCCCAGATGGGCCGGCGGGAGGCGGCGAGCCAGGGCAGCCAGTCTGACCGGCTTCTGAGCTAACCTGCCCCTCTGTAAGCCTCGGTTTTGAGAGGGAAATCTCCTTTCGACTCTCTCAACTCCCTGGGAGTGCTTAAGCCTGCGCGTAACTTCCTCGCCTGCTTAAAGCTCCCTGACCTCCGACGGCGGCCCAGCATCCCCCAGCAGCAGGATTTCAGTCCAAGGGTAGAAACGATACCGAGGCCTGAACTAGTGTGAGGGGGGCCCGGAGCCGAGCACAGACTCTCCCCTGGGAGAGGCTGGTGATGCAGGCGCTGTCCCCTACGGGCGGGGGTCGCGGCGGTGGGAGGGGAGCTTCGGTCCCTTCCCGTGTCATGAAGGGCGGACGCAGGGCATGGCTGCTCTCTTGGAAGCTCTGCAGGAAAGATGCGCGGCCTTTAGGAAGGCTGCATGGCCTTCGCCCCCAGCTGCCATTGCTTTTCCCTTTTTAATAGGAAAAAAACCTTTACAGGGAGTCACTTGAAAGGAGACGGGGGGAGGGGGAAGCTTCAATGTTGTCTAGCACGTTGAATTTGTTTAAGGGCCAAGTTTATTTTGGATAAGAAATTCCAGGAGGCGTGGAGGGTTAATTAAAGCACAGTTTTAGCCTGAATTAAATACAGATAGTAGTTATTCATCCATTAAAGTTTTTATAATCGCAAATTGCAGCCCAGCATGGGAGAATTATATATAGGCCACGCAGGGAACACTGGATGTGTCTGGTTTTACATTTCCTTCAAGTAGGTGTTTAATTTAAACTCGGTATAATGTTGATGGTTCGTCTGAGACTCCCAATAAGTGATAAACAGCCGATAGAATTCCGTAGTCTGCCATTCACGCTGTTCGCTGCAAATGACCGCGTTGCCTGGTGCGCATATGGCGGGAGCGGTCAATGTGTCACCGCTCGGGTTTTCACGCCGGTTTCGGGCAGGAGCAAGAGATCTCTCACCCGTCAATGAATGGCCAATCGGTCCCAGAAAGTGCGCTCTTCGTGCCTTCCCTGCCCCTTCCCTATTAAGGCCCTTGGCGCTCCCAGCGCCGCAGACCGAGGCCGGAGCTGAGCGCAGGCCGCGGGCAGCACAGGAGCGCGCTGAGGCGGCCGCCGGCCCGTTCGGTCCCTTCCCGTCTCTCCCAGAGGGCTGCAGTAGTCCGGTTGCCGCCCCGAGGAAGGCGGCGGGCTGCGGCGGACACCCAGCTCTCTCCCCTTCTCTTGGGCAGGATCTACACGGGCTGCGACATGGACCGGCTGACACCTTCCCCCAACGACTCACCCCGCTCTCAAATTGTGCCCGGGGCCCGCTACGCCATGGCCGGCTCCTTCCTCCAGGACCAGTTCGTGAGTAACTACGCCAAGTCCCGCTTCCACCCCGGGGCAGGAGCCGGCCCGGGGCCCGGCGCCGACCGCAGCGTGCCCCACACCAACGGGCTGCTCTCCCCACAGCAAGCCGAGGACCCGGGGGCCCCTTCGCCGCAGCGTTGGTTCGTCGCGCCCGCCAACAACCGCCTCGACTTCGCCGCCTCCGCCTACGACACGGCCACCGACTTCGCCGGCAACGCGGCCACGCTGCTTTCCTACGCGGCCGCCGGCGTCAAGGCACTGCCGCTGCAGGCTGCCGGCTGCGCCGGGCGACCGCTGGGCTACTACGCCGACCCCTCTGGCTGGGGGGCCCGCAGCCCCCCGCAGTACTGCAGCAAATCCGGCTCCGTGCTCTCCTGCTGGCCTAACAGCGCGGCGGCTGCGCGCATGGCCGCCGGGAACCCCTACCTGGGGGAGGAGGCGGAGAGCCTGGCCCCAGAGCGGTCCCCCTTGCCGGGCACAGAGGACTCCAAGCCCAAAGATTTGTCCGACTCCAGCTGGATCGAGACGCCGTCGTCCATTAAGTCCATCGACTCCACCGATTCTGGGATTTACGAGCAGGCCAAAAGGAGACGGATCTCCCCGTCGGACACCCCGGTGTCCGAGAGCTCCTCGCCCCTCAAGAGCGAGGTGCTCACCCAGCGGGACTGCGAAAAGACCTGCGCCAAGGACATCGGCTACTACGGCTTCTACTCGCACAGCTAGGCGCGGCCGCCCGGCCCCGCCGTCCTTTTGCACAATAACTCCTCCGCGTTAGCGCACTGACCCCCGCCCCTAGCTGCCCATCCGTGTCCCCGGCCCGGCCCGCAGGCACGCAGGGAGGCAGAGCCGCGGCTGCCGCCGTCTCCCCGCCCCGCTCCTGGCCCGGCCCGGCCCGGCCCGGGGGCGCGGGGGGCACCGCTGCTCCGAAACCCACTGATAAGTAGGATGCTTAGACTCTCAAACCGTACAGCGCTTCCTTCCTTTTACCACGGATGGATACTAGGGGATAACAGTAATAGTGGGGGAAAAGAGCCTGTGAAATGCCTGTACATAGTACTTAATTTATTGTAACCGACTACTTTTCTTTGGTTCTGTTGCTTTCTTATTTGTTTGAATTTTCTTTTTGTTTTCATCGTTAAGTCACAAAACTTAGATCCTGTTTAAATTTCTCCCTCCACCTTTGCTCCTTCTCCCCGTGTCCCCTCCTCGCAGCAACCTTCCCCCCCCCCCCCCCCCCGGTAAACACTCTTTCTAAATGCCTCTGGAAGTGCAGAGCGGGCCCGTAGCTGCGGCAGCGAGTAATGGGTTTCTCACTTTCTCTGCAATTCTTCGCATGAAATAATTACGCCGTGCCCTGGGCTAACACAGCTAAAGAATAGCTCAGCTTTCCCTTCAAAAGAACAGAAATACGTCTCGTAGGAAAGTCGATTAAAGTAGCATGACGCCTTCCAAAAGCAAAATTAACTGCCTCTGTATTTTTTCTTTAAAAGGAATAGCTCGACATCAGCAATATTATTATTTTTGTGGTATTCCTCCTCCCCCTCCCCCCCGCCCCCAAGTGCCAAATCCATTACTGGTCCCTGCAGGTGCCAAATATGCTGACAAACTCTTTTCAAATTTCTTTGCAGTTTTCCCCTCTTTCTTTATATTGCTGTAAATCTTTGTAATGAATAATCTTAAAAAAAAAAAAAAAGAAAAAAAAGGGAAAAAAAAGAAAAAAAAAAGATATAGACGACTGAATTGTTGGTAACCATAGTGTAGTCCAGTGAAGATGAATTGTGAGTTGTATATTTTACTGCATTTAGTTTTGGAATTGACTTTTTCATAAAGTAGCTAACCGAGATCTGACTTCCTGGGGAATCAAATGCACATCAAAAGTAAGAGCGATCTTTCCTGTAAACCTGTTACTAATTTCATGAAGGAACTAATATCCCTCCAGGTCTGTCCCCCCGGCGAAGCAGAATAGTAAGTCTTCGAATTTTGAGTAGCAAATCTATACAATTAACGCATTTTTATATAGAGGAAAAAAAAAAAAACCAACACAATTACAAACTGAAATATGCATCAGGCTAAATATTCAGTTTAGATTACACTCGACGGGGAAATTTCCTAATAGAAATTCAGGGTCATAAACGTGTGTATATTTTTGACTCTTCTGTAAATCGAATGTTGTGATTTTTATATTTGTTCTGTTACGTCTGTGGAACTGAATAATTTATACCAGTACATGCTCCATTGAGAAATGTTTCGGTTTTTGCCCGTTTGTATCGTCTGTGTATAACAAGTAAAATAAACCTGGCAAAACGTTCACGCCGTGTCGGAGAGCACTTTGCCGTTCTGCACGTCCCAAGTTGGGCGACGCCAGTTCTGCCTTAGCTGCCCCCCAGCTTCGTCTTTTTCTTTTTTTTTTTTTTTTTTTTTTTTAGGGCAGGTGAAAAGGGGACATAGGGGAGAGTTTACGCACCGCATGGCCAGGCATGGAGATTTGCAGTCGGAGACATCGGGAGATAAAACCCCTTCGGGTTTTAGATGTTTGTAATTATGCGTCTTTGACTCTTAAACCCCCTAACAGCACTTTGGAGGCGGCAGAGGTTCCCTGCTGCGGGGGAGCCGCCCCGTTGGCGGAGCGGAGCAGAGCAGAGGGGCGCAGCGCTGCCCACCGGCAGCTCTCCCGGGACGGGGGCGCAGCGAAGGGCCAGGCCGGGCTCTCTGGGGGCGCGGAGCAGAGGAGCGGCAGAGAAGCCCCTGCTCCCGCGGCACCACCTCCTTCTCTGCCGGCCTTCGAGGGACGCTCTCCCCCTTTAAAAAACACGTACCCATAGGCTTTAGTAGAGACGTCATCCCCCGGCACCTGCATGGCTCGAGGTGCGCGGATATTTGGGGTAAAAAAGCCAGTTTTAGTCTTGATCCGTCACCGGGGTAAGCGCGGGTGAGGAGCCGCCACGGGGGTTTTGTCTTGTCTCGGTGTTGACAGGGGACACCTGAGGAGCTTCTCTGCATTATCCCCCGTCTCCTCCACAAGGTGCGGGGTTCGACCTGAGAGGCGTCCCTGCGGCCCCAGCGCCTCCGCCGGCTGCAGCGGGCCTGTGGCGACGGCAGCGGCGGCCTTCGGGCCGGTACCTCCCCTGAGGTTGCCGCCGGGCCCACGGTGCTGTCCCCGAGGCGGCGGTGGGGGCCGAGGGCAACTCGGCCCTCAAGCGGCAGGACCCGTCTGCCGAAAAGGGGCCGCATTCCTCGGGAGGGGCAGACCAGGCCGTCGAGGGGCTGAGGGCCCCTCAAGAAACTCGGGCAGCCGGGGCGGTGGAGGTGCGCGCCCTTCCCATCCGCCTCTCACCGAGTGGCGGGTCCGGGCCGTGGCACCGCCCGCGTCGCCCCACTCTTCGCCCACAACTCTCCGCCTCCCGCGGACCCGGCTGCCCCCTCAGCGGCGAGGAGAGGGGCTGGCCCGGCTCCCTCCCGGGCTGCGAGGCTATAGGAAATTAAATGTTCTCGGCCCTCCTTCCCGCTCTCGGCCACCAAAACCCGTCCTCACGTTTCCTTCCCCCCCCCCGCCACCCTCCGCCGCTACCCGTCCCAATGCATTACCCCCCGAGAGGGCCAAGGGACCGGACAGAGACCCGACGACATTCCCGAGGGGAGCCCACTGCAGAGGCGGACGGTCACCGCGGGTAGCCCTGGTCAGAAGTGGTTTTGCTGGGTCGTGTTCTGCAGGGGTTACCCAGCAGGTGTGGAATAAATACGTAACGTGTGACAGGTCTGAACAAAATCCTCTGTGTGTGGTTGTTATTCCATAACTATTTCGACAGGGTAATTTCGTAACTATTTCTGCGAGACACTGGAAGAGATAAGGGCTGCAGAAGTAAAAAAAGGCTATTTCCTATCGGTAGGTCACTTTATTACTATTCTAATTTTTTAGATGACTATCAGAGGTGCACCTGTATGTCTGATAACCACATGTTTACTGACACATTCAAATGTTTGCGTTCACCTGGAATCGAACGTGCAGGTTTTGACCCGGTACATGGAAATGATGGTAGCCTTGTGGTGCGCTTGGTTTAGTCAAAGCAAACCCCCCTGTATGAATTTGTTAAAACAGCAACTAATTGCATGAATTTTACATGAAGTATAATTTGTACAATTATTCTAGGCATGCTGAACAGGCTTTTAATATAATGATTGTGTAAAATAATCTATTCCATTGCTCTTTCTTTGCTTTATTTGATATAACAGAAAATCAGGCTCCGATGTGTAGCAAGTAATTCCAAGTTCTTACCGGTAATACTTTCTACCACGTTTTACATTAATACTATAGCAAATGTAATACAGTGATTTACGCTGTGCAGATTTTGCACGAGTATGCTATGCATATTTGATGACACATTGCATATTTTAACAAGGTTTTTAATGACTGATTGAAATGTTTGCTAAGATATTTTTTAAGAGCTGGAGGAGAAATGGTTGTGGAAAATGTGTGTAATAGAATAGTGATAAGGATGGGAGGGTTTTGATTGACAGTATGAGGAAGCAGATGGATGACTAGGTAGGTCAGAGGTAAAGATGCCTTTGACAGCTTTTTAAGTTCCTTTGGCCATTTTGGTCCAATGAATCATGCAAAACATGTGTACATTACCAAACTGATGTCTCTGCATCGTTTACTGTTGGAATCCTCATCTTTTCAAACCCACCCTAACCTTCTTTCATCACCACTTGACGTGCTATGTCTAAACTAGATTGCAAGATCCTAAGAAGGCAAGAATCTGTCTTGTATTACTTGTCAGCAAAAAGAAAAAAAAATAGGAAAAAAAATGATGTAAACCTATGGAGCTAGAAGAACAACCGTGACAGATTGGCAGAATAGGCGTAAGGTGGGACATGTTCTGCTTAATTTTCGCTGTCTGGTCATCACTCCCCTCCCCTAGGTAGTGCTCAAGGGAGATGTGGTGAACAATGATTTCCTCTCTGCCCCCCCCTCCCCAACTGGCATAAATCTGAATTTTCATAAGTCTGATAAGAGACCTAACTGTATAATTTTCCTTATAACATTATGCAGCGAGTGCTGTTGCTATAGTTAAAATGGTTTTCTTCGCAGTCTGTCTTTTCAGGTGCTATGTGTGTCCTTCGCAAATTACTTTGTCAACTGGAAATGCTCTGATTTATCCCTGCAAAAGGTTACTGTTTTTGGAAATCTTGTTTAAATTGCATAGGACAATTTTAAAATTGCTGTGATACAAAAAAAGAATGTGTGTGTATTGAGAAAAGCAGAAAAAAGGATTTTGCATGGAAGTATGATTTCCAGGTACTGTTTCTGTGCAGAATGGACACAAGTTTTTCGTTTGGGTATTAGAACTTGTCATGAATGTGGTCTCCAGTGGGGAATGTGTCACTTGCTAAGACACAGGGGCAAGGGCAAAGAAAAAGGATTGAAATAGAGGAGTGATAAGTAGGTAGAAGGCAGCAGACTGTTTGTATTCAGTACCCTGTTATTTCCAGCTAAACAGATGTAATATATTTGTGGTGGGTCCAGAGAGCTGCATGGCTTAGTGATAACATTTCACGCATTTATCAGAGTACACATTAATCTGGGAATGCACAAACAAAAGCACCGCTTATTTCAGAGCGTGATCACTCGAAAGCTGCCCATTTGTTCAAATATATACAGCTGGAAAAAATATATATGGGTTGAAATATATATACACATATATATAACTCTTGAATTTTTGAGCATATGTACTATTTTCCTTCTTACAGATGTAGAATAACCATGAATTCATAAAGATCCAAGGCTGCTGTTGCTGATTAGATGTAACTTTTGGCCTTATAAAATATATTACGCAATAAAATCTGTGATGTTTTATTCATGCTATCACTGCAATTTCTCATAGCTGCAGTGTTTCTAATGCTAAAGGGCTGATACGAGTACAAACGATCTTGTTGGTCTTCAGCTGACTTTTTAGGTCAATTTTATTTTTTATTTTTCCAAACTGAAGGCTGAATGGATGAAAACTTCAGGCACATTACTTCCGTGCATAAACTACCTGTGCTGTTACACTGATATTAACAGGCATTTATTTCTTAAGCTTTAAATAAGAAACAGCTGGTAATGACTTTGAATCTGTTTTAAGAGACATTTTAGGTAAAATGCTGATAGCTTGTAAATGTGTATTCCTGCCTTAGTCTCTGATCGTGCATGCAAGTTCATATGTGTGAACAACGTAAAGCAAGAGGTCAGTCCTACAAAGACTATTCACTTGTCTAAAAATTCACAGACATAAATGTTTTCAGGATCAAGGCCTTTTTCAATAATTGTGATAGTCATGTACCTTGAAGTGACTGACTGATTTAGAATACACTTAATAATTTGATTTTTTAATATAGTAGAAACACTGCATTGATGGGTTACCAAAGCGCATCATACGGGTTCACACTTCAATCATTTGTAATATATTTTTTTGTTTGCTTGTTTTTGTAATTTTTTTTTGTTGTTGTTGTTCTTGCTAGTGACGGCACTAACACATAATTTAAACTTTCTAAAAGTCGCATCTTAATTTGTATGGGCCGTGCTATGGTATTAGTTTTTCTACACAGGCTTCTTCCTTGAATTATATTTAGTTACACATTGACCGCTTTAGAAGAAACAGCAGCAGATAATACTGGTCTGGGACTGAAGGGTGAGAGAGCAACACCAATATTTTCAGTTGAGAGAAATTTCAGGTTGCTGAAAGTTGTCTCCTAGTTTAGAAGGAGACACCCACCCACCAGGAATTAAGCTGAAATCAGAAATGTAAGCTAACAAACGCTTTTGGTGATGGATCAACACCCTGGTTACAGCTTATTTACCTTTGTGGAAATGTTTGCTGAAGGGGAGGCGTTATTTATCTGGAGTGGACTGCAGCTGAACTGTCACATCTCCGTCTTCCATAGACTTCCTGCTGGAGACACTGATGAAATTTGGTGGCTGCCTTCTGGCCTTGGGGAAAGTTGGGGCTCACCCTCTATCATCTGAGGCTCCCTCCCGAGGGCCTGGCAGCAGTGCCTCCCATCTTACCTTTTGTTCTGTGGTTGGTGCCTACATTTTAGTAAATCAGATCTGTGGTTCAATAACACAGAGAAATAACCGCTTCCCATGATATATGTCCCCTTTCAGCAAACCCTTAAAGCACCTTACCTCTCCCTGTGTTGCCACTGCCTCACCACTGTATTTCTAGAGCATGATGGTTTTGTACATAGGCATTACTTTAAGCTTGGTGTAAGCTCTCTTCTGGTAGCTCACTTTACTCTTGCATTAGGAGAAGAGAACATTTCACTTGGATTAGATGCAAGGTATTGAATAAGAGGTAAAAGCTGTTTATTAGCTGTTCCTGAATTTCCTATGGAAAACATCATGCATAAGTGCTGAGGGGTAGTAGCATTTTTCAAAGTCCATGAGTGGTTCAGTTGCCTGTGTTTAGAAATGATGAAAATCTCACCGAGAAATCTTCAGTCTGGTGGTTCTAAGGGATTTCCACGCTTTTTACAGTTTGATTCTTGGGCACATTATCAAGCATTTATTTCAGATATTCATTGAGCAGTAGTAGTTTTTTGCAGAGCAGAATAGTGTGGATTAAATCCTCTACTGGTGTACAGTTATGTCATTTCATTGGCTTCAGTGGTTCAATACAGATTTGTATCATCTGATAGCTTCCTCTAGCCAAAGCAGGTGCTGTTTGATGGAATGAAGAGGGCCAAGTATCAATTTGATACGCACATTTGTTTCTCCTGTGTTAAAATAATTACAAAAACATCAACTGATATCTTACTGTACTTGCATTTTCATTTCTCTCTGTTTATATTATAAAAATAGTCGAAGCTTCATTTTTGCTTATTGTCAAGGTTGATTTTGATGCTTTAGTTTTCTTCACAATTAAATGAAAACCAGTTTGCTTGGTATGTGTTTTACAAGAATTTGTCCTTTTTTAGGAGCAATATTTAGGCCAACTCTATTATTATAAAAGAAATATTCAGAAGTTGAATGGAAAAAAATTAATCAGATATTTTTAGTCCTTCTTATATATGTCTGGGATTTTGTAATGCCCAAATCTTTTTCATGTTCTCTGCAGGCTTATCTAGTCTAGCTCTATTTTTTTCCTTTATGTTAAATGCCACAAAACCCCTGTGATGTTAACATCCAGTATCATATTTTAAAGATTTCTGTATCAGTTTTGTTTCCATGTACTGTTCACTTATAACTTCTTTCTAATCATTGAGATAGATGAAAAATATAAAGATTTTTTTTAATCACAAACTGATTCATTTATATAAGTAGACATAAACTAAAGTAACATGAAGTGTAACAACAGAAATTAAAAATGGGCTTTTAAAAATGAACATTAAAATTTACATTAAAAACATGTGGATAAAAGATTGCTTCAGGAATATATTTTCCTGTACACCATTCAGACAGATGTAATCTAAAAGGCCAAACCCCATGGTAGTCTATTAGCAGTATATGCTTATTTTCCAGACACATTATAACTGCAGAAACAACACAACTAATTGTCCTGTGACAGTGTAAAGCTTAGTGTACACATGCACATAGATCTTTGCAGGATCAGGGCCTATGTCTATTTTGCTTCAGCAGTGTTACCTGCTCTGGGGTTTGGGATGTTTTCTTTCCCCTTGGTAATTAAAATGCAGATCTGTCACTGTGGTCACATTTCCCAGCTTTATAAGGTCAGGGGCGATGCCTGTGCTGAATACAGCCTGTGCTAAACAGTGATTGTATTTAATTTTTACTTTATCTTGATATCTACAGCTGCCTCAGGGTAAGGATCTAGGAGATTTTAAGTGTAGTTCTGTGTACCCAACCCTTTTCACAAGGGTTGTTTTGCCATCAGTTCGGCTCCCGTAAGTCACTTTAGATGGTGACGATGCTGTTGCATGCGAAAGGCTGCCAGGCTGGTTGGTGCAAGGGCAGGACAGCAGGAAGCTTGTGATCTCTTTCACGGGCAGGTAGGTACGAGATTGGCTTATCTATAACCAAAACTTGCCCTCACAGAGTTGTTTTGGGTAATGCATGTATTGCTTTATTCCTGGGTGATGAAGCAGCGGAGCTCCAACCTGATGCAAATACACCAGTAGTCCCGAAGTAGCTTCTGATCTCTTCCCCTGGTAGATCTCCAAAGCTTTGCATGAGCTCCAGCCTCTGCCTTGCTCTTCTCCATCCTTTTCCTTACTGGGGGGGGATGTGGGGGGGGGGTTGGGGGGGGTGGGAGTGGGGGTGGGGGTGTGCTCTTCACTGGCTCCTCACGGCTAGTTCTGTTTAGAGCTTGAGCATGTAGACGAGTGCTCTCTCCTTTTAACTCCTTCTGTGGAGGATGCTTAAACAAGGAAAGCCCTGCTCAGGATTAGCGAAGAAGAGGAGATCGATGCAAGGCTGCTCTTTTTTGTACCCAAACGTCGTAATTTATATTTGCATACAGTTTCTTGTGATTGTAAAGGGTTTAACTCATATAAAGCATTTGACATGACACATAAGAATCAACAATGTAAATATTTTTAGCATTTATAGTTGCATAACCAGGGTGTCTGTTTCTGTTTTTATTAAGAAGAATGTAACAGGTGAACTAGTTTTATGGGTGTTTCATTACAACCTATGGAGCCTTTGCTGATCTAAGTTTGATTCTTCATAGCTTTACATATATATATTTATTTATTTAATTTAAACACCATTTTCCAAAAGACTACTGGCCAGAGGATATCTTAAAATAACCTGCTTGAAATTTATCATTTTATAAAAAACATTTAAGCTTGTAGGAGTTTCTGTTCTATTCTGTAATTGCAAGAATAAGTATGTCATGTCTAGCCAATAAAGACTATAGGATTAAATCTTGTCTCAAATCATGTTATTTCTGTCTAATAGGAGAACATTTGAGAACCTATAGGCACTTTTTCTGGGTTACACAAACAAACCGTTTTGCCTGAGAAATCCTGAGGTTTATGCATTTTATTAGATTGTTTGGTTTGTTTTTTTTTCCACAGAAGAGTAGACAGCTTTAGTTAATCTTCTGTATTTTTCCACACATCTTGGTGTCCTCCTGTATTTCATCAGAGATTTAGGAGCAGCTTGACTAATGCTTTTATTCTATGGCATAATATTTTTCTTCCTTTTTTTTCATGTAAAATTAGATTATTATATTTACAGTATCCTTTGCGAAGTTTCATCTTGTATTACAGTGTCTACAATGACAAACCACAGCTCGTCTGAGACAGGGAATATTTTTCTTGAGCATCTCCAGCATCGGACTATGGTGTGTGTATGTCAGTTTTACTGAGAGGTTGGATTAGGGTATCAGCTGTCATTGAGTCTTGTCAAGATTTATATTTTGGCTGTACACCACACAACTGTGTGAAGACTGGCCTCCGCAATCGAGGAGATGCATCTTCTAAATCCTTCCTCGCGGCTGTTACTAGTGGCTTTGTTTCTGACAGTTTCTAATTTTCTGTACATAATAAAATCAATTATTTTGCACATGTATGCTAAAGCTAGAGGCTGTTTTTTGACTGTGCATTCTACAATTAGTTATGTAAATAGCAGCATATGCTACAAGTTTCCAGTGCTCACCCTGCCTTTATAGAAGTGTTGGCTCAGGCTCTGCTTCAAAGTTAGTTGGCAGAGGTGTTTGGTGCTCTGTGGCTCAGGCTCTGAAGACAATGCTTTCTTCATCAGTTTTCCCTTGTGTTTAGTGTGTTAGTCTATAGTACATCTATAGTACATGTTTCTATGCCAAAGCCAAGACATGACTCGAATGCACTAAGGATTTTGTTAGTCAGATATTCAAACTTCTCCACATTTTTCTTGGTTCATATATAGAAGGGTACTGTAATTGTATGTGTGCTGTGGAACACCTCCTGTCTGCATAGTCAATCTTCCCCCTATCCCACTTAGCTTATTTTTTTAAATAACAAAGAAATAATAAATTATTTATTGAAACAATAAAGTTTGAATTCACGTCTCTGCCTAATGGTTTCTAAACCAGCCCTTTCCAGAGATTTCAGGGGTATATAATGAAGTTATTATTTAATCCCATATGAAAGCCTATTGCAATCTCTTCAATATCATCAAATATTTCGTTATCTTTTTTTAAAAATACTTCAGCTGCAGAGTGTAATCCACAAGGTAGGTTGGTAAAGCAGCAAATTCCAAGTGGTGTTTTAAAAATGCCCACACACAAATTGGTTTTTCATCTTCTCCTAGAAGATCCTGCTGGAACCCTGATCAAGGACCCAGTGTGGAGCAGTTTTTGGCACTTTGTTTTTCAGCAGGGCTTCTGAGTCTTAAATCACAAGCTCCCATAGCTTCAGTCACAGAAAACAGACAGGTTTGTTAAAGCTTATTATCTGTTACTTTTGTGCTAGATCCCTGTATGGGGGGGGGGGGGGTAGGTGGGTGGGCATTCTTCAAAAATAATTTTGGTTAGGAATTTTATATGTTGTGGCACTTACTAATATAGGATATTTGCTGGATGTGCAAGCTCCTCCAGAATTCACTAATAAAGTTATCTCTTAAGTCAACCCTGTGCTATTACTCTCAAGAATCATGTATTATTTGTATTTATGTGGAAACACCCTACAGCTGAGGGCACATAATAGTGAAGCCACAATGTAATAGTAAACAGGAGCTTAATGGCTGGCATGAGGTTGAATTTACATGCTATGAAAAGCCTCTGAAAAAAAAAATTCAGACAAACCTCAGGGGAGAATCCAAGCCCCTGTTGTGGATTGACCAATAAAGTCCTTGGGTATTTTGAAGACTACTTGATATGCCCACTTTTAAGGAGTAATTAGCTCAGATTCTGTTGGGTGCATGAGACAAAATATGCCAAGTGGATATATGTCCTCATGGACGAGGGAAATTCCTAAATCTAAGCAAAATAACAAAGTGGTTTTTTTTAGAAAAGGAGCTAGCATAGTCAGAGAGGTGGGAAAGAAAGTCCTATCACACAGTGTAACTGGTGTGTTGGGTTGGTAGAAAGAGATCTGCAAAATGAGAGACCAGTCATAGGTAGTACAAGTAACAGTCTTCCATCAATATCCTTCACCTGTTGTCTTCCAACTAGGGTCATTAACAAGCGATTACATGCATAGGCCCTTTTATTTTAGAGAAGGACAAGGATTACTCTTTGACCTGGAGGACTTTAATTCCTGCATATTGCTAAATAGTGCATGCATTAGGCTCTTCTTTGGAAGTTCATGGGGGTTCATTAGCACACACCTTCTATTCCATCATACATCAAGTATTCATGCCCTCATATTTCTGAACATGTATGGTGGCTCATGAAAGAGCAAATTCCAGAGGCAAAGTGACCTGTTGGTCTAATAGCAGCTACTTTAATTAAGATACATACTTTACTTCTTTAAAATTACTTTTTTTAGCCGTTTGTCTAACTTAAATTTATCTTTTAAAACCCATTCCACTAAACATGTGTAACGTCTACGCATAGGCAAATGCTTAGAAACCAACTGTAATTATGCTAATCATATTACTGATGAGGTAAATGATAAATGTGGAAGCAAGTAGGTTAATTTTGCCTGATGAATGGCTTAAAATGATGATTTTGTAAGTAATCTTTTTTTCTTTGAAAGTTAACCTATTCTCCAAATGTATTTAAAATGTTAATAAACTATTAAATGAACAAGTAACACTATATTCAACATTTTTACACCATTTCTACAGTGGGTAAAATTGTAGTATAAAGTTGGTGTATACTCGATAACAATTTACATGTTTATTTTACCATCTGGTAAATGTGTAAACGATATTTTGAGAAGCACATTTCAAATTCACTTTAACAACTTATCCCCGACAATATGTATCCTATCTCATGTACTGACTGGAAGGATTTTGAAAACCTCTCAGAGAGAAATGCAGTAACAAAACATATTATTTTTTTAGTGATGCTTAAGATCAAGCTTAGCACCAACTTGGAGGTCTTTCACAATTTGGGAAGGATTTTGGTACGTTAGTGGTGTCAAAGAGAGATTTCAGACTATTTTACACACCACAGTATAAAGATATCATCTCATCTTCCCTAAAGAAACCATAGGGTGCATAGGTAGTAATAACAAAACAAATACAGTTTGCTATGTTGTTGTATAACTGCATTGTATCCTTTCCAGGGGGTTTGAATTTGCTATCTCTTGTGTCTAAATATGGGAAGCTCATTATTAGAAGTGTTACAATGAACCCCAAGTGGATTGCTTTTCTCATGTACTTTAACAGCACTTTGACACTACAGCCTTCTGCCTTTTTATTTTAGTCTTCTGTTTACTGGTCTCACTGGATAAAATCACAACCACTTTCTTAAATATAACAAACTAGAGAATATTCTGTTGTAGCCCAGCTTTTATTCACCCTTTCCTGGCTGTTACTAATCTTAACTGGGGGGGGGAAGACTTCCTTTTCTCCTCCCCCAACCCCAATAAAATGTAAAAAACTCTGCCCTGAAAGCAAGTCTGCCTGGAGAACACCTCCACACTAATTACCATCTGGCCAATCTGCAAATGAGGTTTGAGAGCAGATTTCAAATGTAGGCTCCAGCTAGTCTGTGCCTTGTATTAGTCCATTAGTATTTATTAAGAGATCTGAAAGCATTTAGGCAACTAGAGAGCAGGCAGGTACCTTAACTTCTGAAAAACCAATTGGGCATTTATTTGTTCCTTGCAGGGTCTAAATGCCTTTGACCTGGTACGTGATCAGCAATGCTCCTTTAGCATTTGTGGCAGCATTTTGTTGAGTATATACTTCATAATGGCCAATGATCTTAAAACACCTGTTAAAATGCATCGGTGAAAAAAAATGTAGAAAATTATTGTACAAATTGTAGTTACTCCTGTATCAAAGTTAATGAATTACAATATTAATTTGTTTTTATTTATGTGCTATTTCAGCATGGTGGGAGAAAACACTGCTTAGTACACAGTCAAATCCATTACTCATCCAGACTAATCAGAGAAACCTGTGAGCTGCTCTGATTTTATGTGTGTATTTAAAACCAGATTTTATTATTATTAATAATAATAAAACCAGGTTGTCATTGAACAGCAACATTAAACTTAAAAAGGTATTTGCATTTTTGCAGCTTAATTAGGCACACTGCATTTAACAGTACTGTTGTGTTTCATTTAGATATTACATGCATTTCACTAATGAATTTCAGGTTCAGCAGCCATTTTCTCTTCTTCTTCCCTTACAGAGATTAGACAGGACCTTTTCTGTTTGTAAATCAAAGATGATGTAATTCTTATCAGACTTAAATAAATAATTTTTCTTTTCCCTTTGCTGGCTTCTTGTTTTGTCTCAGCTTTGCAAAGAGCGCTGTCAATCTTATGTAAACAATAATCTATTATTGTGTTTTCAATGGTAACAAAATCCCAGCCCAGAAACCCCTTCAGCAAAAGAGCACTAGCTGTTTAGGACACTTGTTGTTAAAAAAGATCTTCCTGCAGGAGCCAGTTAGCTCATGGGTGAAGTCCCAATTGAGAGCACCTGGGAACATGCAGAACTGAACCTGAGTTTTGTAGCGCCAACAGCAGTTTCTAATAGGTACTTAAAAAATATCTTTCTCTTTAGGTTGTCTGCTGGTATCTATATTGCAGAAGCAGGTGGTCAGCAAATTACTCCGGGGTTTAAAATGGTGCTTAATTGGAATCACCTGGAAAAAGTGGGCAACACATTGAAAATCTACTTCATAGAGCTCTGGAGAGGCTTCCAGAAATGATACAGGTTTGAAGGTAGGTAGTAAATAGACTAGGCATTGAATGCTGGGTAATGTTGCTTTTATTGTTTTGCATTGGAATTGTAATACAGCAATTTTTCAATGGAGAAGAATTTTCCTCTGTAGCTATTTACTGTTAGATGTGGTGTTTGCAATCATGCCTGCCAACTCCAGGAAGGGATCTGCCCCTTACCCTGTGATCACACTTACCCTGGTGGATTTCAAATAGAAGGTCCCTTGGCTTGCAAAATGTAAGCTGTTTCCCTTTAAGTGAAAAATATCCAAGCCCATTTTAAAAAGATTAATAAAAAGTGACCTTTCAAAAAAGTGAGTTAAAATTATATATTTAGTTATCATATTGTTAATAACTGGTGTTCGTTGGCCTCAGAAGCTTCCCCGCTCCCCATGTTTTTCTGTGTGTCTGCATACTTCCAATAATTGTAAATACCAAACTATGTATTTAGTGCTTTAACTTTTAAAATACAATTTTAAAATTAAATGTGAAATTTTTATAGATTTTGATATTGACTAAAATGGCCCTTTTAAAGTGACATAAATACATAAATGGAGATCGATAAATTTATTTCAAACTACCATATGGGAAGGCTGATTACAAGGGCATGTGGAGCACAAAGCCAATTAAAGATATTCTTACTTCTTACTGTGGACCATTGCTGCCTTCCCTGTGTTCCCTGGAAGCTAAACTGAGTAGCATTTATGAAAAATATTAAGCTAAGAGTATCATCATAAATTCTCTCTTTATGTAGTCCTGTTCTCTATTGACAGTCAGATTTGCATCAAAGAACATGACACCAGTGACTTGCTGGCAGCTTAAGTAATTGGGGAAAAAAGTGGTTATTCATATGGAAACAGGAGTTGGCTCATTACAGCCAATCACCTGAATAGCAAATGGTATGGCTGCCAATAGATGGAGAAAAAGGCAAGTCTAGTGGAAAATAGGAGCATTTAAAGGCCAAGAAAAGACATATGGTCTGTCTATGCTTGCCTTATACGCCTGGAAATTATAAATTAAGCTACGATATAGCCCACCACCTTAATGTGAAATTCTCCATTTTCCCCATATTAATCTTGAGAAATTTAACAGATTTGGCTACTAACACTGACTTTGGCTTTTGTAACAGCATTGAAGTTTTATATAAAAATAATGGCTGAATTTATTGTTGTTTAATATTTGATTCTGTTATGGCTATACAGGATGTACATTTGAAATAAGCTCTCTTTCACAGCAATTGTAGATGTGGCTCTGTTTTGTCCTTTACAGATGTTCATATTTTCATGAGGGTAGGCAAGAGGAGAAAGCAAATTGCTCTTGGCTGCTCCGTTTTATAAGGTAATCCTGTGATGCTGATAAGAAATGATTTGTGTCTTTAACGGATATCTCATTTACTGTTAGTGGTAGTCATAATTTTAATTCAGTGTGCTAATGCTCTCCTTTACTCCTTAAGGTATATTGGACTTTTATTTCATTACAGGAACAATGCAAGTTCAAATTGGTCTGTAAGTTTCAGAAACTTTGGGCTTATTGAGGAGGCTACCTGACCACTCTTCTGGTAAAGCATTAGTAAAAGTTGAGAAAACAAAATCTTCTAAAATGTGCTTGTGTAGACACATTTCACTTGAGAGACCAAGTTCTTGAATATCTGAGGGCAGTTTGAGTTGTAAAGATTTTATGTGGCCTCAAGACTATGAAGGCCTGTACCCTTCTTAGCTGCCACCTTCAGGAGCTTTTCTTGTTTGTTTGATTCTTTTTTTTAATAGATTCCTTATTCTAAACCATCCCATGATCTAGAGTCACGTGGAGAACAGATGCTGAATTCTGCACCTTTTTTAATGCCATGTGTTGAAAATCCAATGGTTTCTCCTTTTCAGTTAGAAATACTGAGAAAATACGGGCCCCTGGACCTTATTTCTCCATTTCATGTACCTGAAAGAGTTACTAAAGCTATTAATTCTGGTTTGTATTCATGGGCTTTAAAAATAAACTATTTTTTATATATTCCAAAATTCCTGATTGCAGCTGAAAACCCTTTTTTTGGTTAATAAATAATTTCTGACTTCATTGTGGTATTATAGGAACGATGAAGCCTAAGCTTTTGTTTTGAACGAAACTTTGGATTTAATGGAGGAACAATGAATGGTAAAACGGTGTATTACAACTAGCATGCATTTAAAATTTGATATGGGATAGATGTGAAAACCATGGAATTTGGGGCTGCATAAAAATGTATATATGCTTATCCGAAATAATTACATCCATAAAGTTTCTAATTGGGTCCAGTGACATAGCACACTGCCAGTTCTTTCCCTACCCTTGCCAATATTAGGTCCTTTCACAAGTACTTCTGTTCTCCTCTTCCCTACTGCTTCTTTGCGGGTGAGTGACCTGCTGGCTTCATTTCCCTGTCTTACTTCAGCACAGGCACAATCAAATCATCTCAACTAGTGACCCTTCTGACAGGGAACTGCAGAAATGAAGTTTCTTCATCCACTTTGAATCTGGTGCGTGTCCCACAGGGTTATTTTGGGATTTCAGAGGTGTAGGGCAAAGGGAAGTAAATCTGCACAATTCTGAAAAAATGCTGCTAAGAAAAGTTCTTATGAAAATATTGCTTTGTTTTGGGATCATCCGGCATTTAAAGTACTAAAGGCTTATATTTTAAGAAGTTTCATCTTGGTGACCTTTTTCATTCAGATCCAAAAATTAACCCATAACTCTTCAGTAAAGACTTACCAGGGAAGACCAGTCTAGGTAACAGGAGCCTTTGCCCACCAGTATACACTGGCATCACTCATTTACTGTAGCTCCAATTAATGGTAGTAGAAGTTACACTTGTAAATTCCCCCACGCATTAATGAGCGAACAGACTCCCTCTGTTTAGTTAACCATCTTCCAGTTACCTGGCACTTTCCCCATCCCTTGTGAGATCTCAAATATTTAATTAAAGCCTTTTTTTTTTTCTTTTTTCTTTTTTTTTTTTTTTTTTTTTCCTCCCCCCACTCTCCTTCATTCAGTTTGTTGAGTTGTAATTCTTGTTGGCCTGATGCCTTGGCAACATTCAGCACTTCTAATTGCCTGTATAGTCTGGCCTAGTCATGGAGCCTTTTAACTTTCATTGAGGCTTCCAGCAGTATCAGCCTTGCTGGTCACAAGCTTCCCACTCAGGTTCCGTTCACAGCCCTTTCGCTGATTACTTGTTATGTATTTAAAGAGCTCCATACTGTTTATTTCATTTCCTATTTGAGATAGTCTGTTTGCTTAATTTTTTTCTATGCTAATTTAATTTTAAACATATAGGGCTGTCTTTCTGGTCAAACAAGCCAGAATTTTGCATCCGTATGTTACATTAAATAATAATAATAATACAACAAATAATAGTCAATGCTTTCTACTTCTGTAATGCCTACCATTCAACGATCCCAAAGCATTCTTATTTTACAAGTGGTAAAATGGTGTCAAGAGACATGAACTACTTGTTAAACATTATGTGTGACATCTGTTACAGAGCCAGACATAGGATTGAGTAGTTTGGTTTCACTAATAGCAGTTAGCCTAATAATTGCAATATACTATAGGAATTATTAGGCTAAAATATGCTTCAACTGAATGGGCTGTACCCTTGCAGAGGCATGTACTGTGGAGACTTGTTCTCAGAATATCATGTTTGTTGGTATATCAGACACAGAATGGAAAATGGAATCCAATGGATATTGACGTGGTCTCTGTAAAGGTTAGTAACCCCTGTAAGTATAAGTCATGTTGGTTTTATAGTCATTATTATGAATCACAAATAGACTGTCTTTAGAGTCTTTACTTTTAATCAGAAATAGTGTGGTATTTTGTCTGATTTTGTTTTCTGTGTGAAGACCTGGATTTCAGCAAACCTCTGGCTTACTATGGCTACAGTAAGTAATTTATGTCTCTGCAGAGATAACATGCTAATGTTAGGACTTATCCTAACATAATCTGAATGTGTCCTCTTTCAATGTCCAGCAGCATACAGAGAGCAACTGAAAATGGTCACTATAATTTGTGGTTTTTAAGGTTGCTTTTGCCCAGCAGCTAATCATGGCTGTATGTTCTGAGGGCTACCATGACTCCCATCTGTGACCAAAGTCACATTCCTTTGTATGATCACTCTGAAGTAATCAATAACTAATTTTTCAATGCCTGCACTTGGCTTTTAGGATGTGAATGCTTATATGCATTGTTATTACATACGTGTCTTCTTCTTCCCAAGGTCAGACAGCAGAACACAAGAGTGAAGAAGAACTAATGTGACTATATCTGTAGTATATGTGAGTGGAGGTCAAGCAAGTAAAAAGAAGGAGAAATCAGTGCCGGCTGGGAAAGGTTCCCTAATGTGGTAAGCATGGTGAAATGATCTTTTATAGTTTTCTGGAGTGAAATTAACTTAATTCCTGTGGTGGTACAAGGATTACTAGGGACTGCATAGGAATAATAAGGTGGGCTGGAAAGCTAACAGCTGAGGTGTGTGGAAGTACAAGGTTATACAATATCCTTAAAAGAAAAATCTTAAAATGGAATCTGGTTGTTTTCTTCAGACAAGAACTCAAACTGTGATCATGTCTGAAAAACAACAATATAAAAACCAGTTTGCTTCAAATACAGGATTTAATTTGTAAAATAAATGTATGTCCAATAATTTTTTTACTATTCCTTGTTTGACCCATATGTATTCTGAGCTCAGTGTTAAGCATAACTTGTTGCCCATGGATGCATTTGGGCTTCTGGATAAAGACTGTGTGGGCTTCTGAGCAATAGTCTGCCAAGCAATATATCACGAATCCTAATTGTTTTAGAAAACAGTTGTTCTTTTCCTTCAGCAAATACTGTTGTATCCACATTATTAACATAGATATGTATAGTCTTTTTGAAAAATCATTCTCGGTTTAAAGAATTCTAATGCTTCATACAGTGATTATGCAAAAGTCTCATGTATAAGCAATACCGATGTTACTGGAAGCGCCTCATACAGAGTCCAAATATAGCAGATCAAATCAAAACTGTGCTACATCTTAAGCAACTGTTGACCCATTTCCATATCAAATTGGTTTCTGTCATAGAAGACTTTGCTTTTTCTTTTAGAGATATTTACTTGTGCTGTGCTAGCTCAACTACAGTAACAGCATGTTTTATTGTAAGATCATTAAATAATTGGTCAATTTGGTTTTAGCTTTGTTTATTAACAACTTTCTATTTAAGAGACTGTCATAATGAAAGGTTTGTTCCTGCTTTGTGGTATGTGAACATACCACTGGCTCCTGTAAAATCAGTCGCCATGATTCAGCACACGCAGAGAGCTGGTGCTAGGTGCTATGCCATGCGCAGGATGCCTACCAGTTGGCTTGATAAGCTCAGTCCTAAATATCTAACTTAAATAAACTGTGGGGAGGAAATTCTATTTTGAAGATTTCACTTTGTTCTTTGTTTACCTTTTTTTTTTTTTTTGAGGGTGGAGGGGAGGGACCAACAGGATTAATGGACTCTGGCATATCAGTAAAATCTCAGAGATTGCTATAAATACCTACAGTAGGAAGAAGGTGAGTTGTTAGTGGTGTAAAGCTTGTTTGTGTCACTTTGTTATAACATTAGCAGTATCTTAATATAGATTTCTTTTTTGGCTTCTAATGATACATTCGTTTCACTGGGGAGGGGATAGGGAAAATGTGCTACTGCTGTTTTTCTGACATGAACTGCTCTTCCTCTCCATGGCTCCTGGAGCCTCCTCAGGTGCTAGTGGGCCCTCTCGTGGGGCTGGCCACTGAACCGTGCTCCAGCTCCTGCTGTGTTTGGTAGGAATACCTCATTGTGTATGAACACTCATGTAGCTGACTCTGCCAGAGTAAATCTCAGACCCTTGTAATATTTTAAAGCAGGACTTATTTCTTGCACAAAAAATGTATAGCCCAGGTTGCAGGCAGCAGGCCAGTTGGGACCACAGCAAGGCTGCCAGTGCCTGTGATCCAAATAATCCGTTATGTTGCATGCCATCAAGTCACTCCTACAAAATTAATTACATAATATCAGCAATATTTGAGCATTTTGGCTTAGAAATTTCAAATAAATTTGCTTTTTCCCAATATTTTTTTTTCTATGTGTTCAAGAAAATACCTCTATTCGAAAAATAAATGTAACAAATCATTACGGTGATTTTGATACCTTAACAGCAGTTCTGTGCTGAGGTCATGTATTTTTTGTCATCAGTGTCTATACAGATGATTCAAATGTACAAGAACAATTTGTAAACTTAGTATATTTGTACTTTTTCAGTTTTTCCTTTGAAAAGTGGGTTCTTATCACTTGGGGGAGCAGTGCTCTTAACATCAGAGTTTTCACTAAAAGCTAAACTTATTTTCTGAGGACGTGGTTTTACACATGCCACCTCCCAAAAGACTTTTCTGATCTCAGTTAGCAGAACCTACTGTTTCCTCCCCAGACTCAAGATCTATATGTCAAATATAGAAACAACAAACATGTGTGGTTTTACGTCTCATGTCAAAGATGATGCCTTCAGAAAGCGTAGCTATTTCCATGATGATGCCAGGGCAGGGTACAATATTAGCTGACAGGCATGGGACTCTTATATTTTACTGGGTATGTCCTGATGCAGAGCTAGCCTAAGTTGTGCCCTGCAAGCAGGCAGGTTACAGCCTGCTCCAGCTGCCCTGCAGCTCCTGTTCCTCAGCGGTGCTGAGTTCTGTGTTCCCACTTCTGCATGTGGAGACCCTCCAGTAGCATGGGGCTGTTCAGGGACTGGTGACCCATGAGACAAGCTGCCTCATGATAATAATCTGTAATGGTACATTTTCACATCAGAGAATGAAGATTTTTTGGAAATGTCATTTCTAATGGAGATAATTTGCTTGAAGAAGCAAGAAAGATCAAGAAAGAGCAAATTTCCAGGGGGTTCCTTGCGAGCCTGGGGTTCCAGTTTCCACCTTTTTGGCAATCTGTGTATTGGGTTGATCTCACAAGTACACAGTTTCAGATCCTGCCTGTCTTACTGGTAAGCCTCTTAAGGCTGAAGGATGCAAGTTTCTTGTTGCCTTGCCTCTGTCAGAAGCTCAAATAGCCTGATGGGAACTCAAAAACTGTGAGGCTTTGAAGTTGCTATGCAAGCCAGGGCTTATCATCTCCAGGTTTTTCAGAGTAAGTGGTCTATTATAATTCCTTCCACCACTGATTATCATGCCTGTTTATCTATGAATGGCTGTGATTAATTAAATTATTGTAACTGGTGAATAATTAAACCATTATAACTATAGTTTTACAATTCCAGAGAAGCAAAACCTGCCTTTGTAATAGTGTTTTAGGTTGCTTCTGGCTGCAGACTGTGAAGGTGCTAGTTGTATTTGAGAATTTAGCAAATACCGGCTAAAGGAAGACTGAATCTAGGCTGTGTTATCCAGCCTTTCATATCTGTGAATTCCTAAACCATCTGAAAGGAGATATAGCAAAACAAACCCTTTCTTAAATCTAAGTGGTATTCTCCATCTGGAATCCTGTTACATGTCATCAGATACAAATATTGGGTTTGGTGAACTCCTCAAATTGATGTTTCTTTTTCGAAATATTCCACTGCACTTGGCAAAACAAGGGAAAAAAATGGAGTAGAAAATTTCTTTGGAATAAATAAAAGGTAGCTGCTATTAGCATTTAGATTTGTATATGATAAAAACTATTTGTGTTCAGGTTTGGTGATGATGCAACTTTGAGTCATTCTTAAATGAGAGACATGGGTCTGAATCACAGCTAAACAAGTCACTACTATTTTTTTTTCCTTTGGAGATCTTCAGCCTGGCTTTGTTCAGTGAAACTGAATATGCCACATTAGAGCACAAGCAGATGATTACCAACAATGTTTATTGATGCTACCACTAAGAGAAAATGGCAGACTGATATAAAATAAAGAGACTTAGCAGATGGGATATTGGCATTTGAATTGGTTAAAATAGATTACTGATTTTACCCCAAACCTGCCCTTTTATGAACACTGTGGTATTGTTGCTTGCGGAAGAACTGTAAATCGCATTCATCCCTATAAAATTATTTCTCATTGCAGACCCAGACTATTTATTATTACACATGCAAAGAATATTTTATTACCAGGGAAATCTAAAGCAGTGATTCCTTGTTAGAGCTCCTGTCAACAGTGACTGTAGACATAAGTTGCTAGCATAGAAAGTTAGATTAAAAGAAACCTTTCCTGTTTCTAGGCATCTCTTCAGTATAAAACTAGCAAAAGCAGATCTGCAAATGTAATTAGACACATGCTTCTAATTGAAATCAGTGGGAATTAGAGGCAATATCTATTTGATATTGACTGCCTTTCATTAAACCCTTGTGACTGCACAGTGCTGAGAACCACATGAGCCTGAAGAGGGACCCAGAAAGTCCAGCTGAAGGGTAGAGCTGTGACATGTGCTTCGATCCTGCTAAAACCAAAATGCAGATGTAGAATAGGCCTAGGATAGGTGTAAGAACTTAGTGGAATTTAGGCTATGGGTATCTGGCTCTAGGTGCCTAAATAAGACCATAAGGTCATCATGGTAACTCTTACGGACTCCAGGCTAGCGTGACGAGGCATGCAATGATTAATTAGCTCTTTGGTTTTAATATCTAGCATTTTGTACTATGAGTATCCAGCAAACTCTGTATGGGCTATCTTCATTATTGGCAACTCTTTTTTGTGGGTCAAGGCATGTTCTTTACATGTAGGTCACCAAAACAGTCCTGACTCACCAGTATCTGCTCTGGTGGCTTTTTGCACTGGATACAGTTCTTGATGTAGCTGAATTAATGGTGACCCTTAGTATCCAGGATGATTCATCACAATTGCCAATGCATATTTATAGCAGCAAAAATTCATTCAGTGCTAGTCAAGGAAATCATGTGTGAATTTAAGTCCAGTTGGCAAGGTAGTACAGTATCTGAAATGTTGGCTGTGCAGCAGCTGTCATTCTATGCCAATCTATTCTATCATACAGTAAGCAGGTGGCTCACACATATTGTTTTTACTACATATCATTTTAATTTTGCAATGTCTCACTGAAATAGGAAATGTGTGCTACAGATTTCAATAAGATTTTCTTTATTGAAGCCAGGAGAGCATGTTAATAGCATGCAGCAATTTACAGTATAGTTGGAGTAATACAGCAGCTGCTGAACCTGTTTATTCCCTATGGCTGTAGTTGTGTATCAGTCTTAAGTGAAGCTAATTAACTTCTATTCATTAGGGGTTTTACATAAATTCAAGCAGAAAAGAGAATACAAGCCTCAGACAGTTTGTGTTCCTTCAGCACCCTTTTGTGATGCCATACTGCAGCAACCCGCCTCCTCTGGTAGACATTGCGTTGTCCTCAGGCCAGCTGAGGGGGACTCTCTGGGCTTGTCTGTATTTCTGAGATTCGGTAATTTTTGGATGGCTTGATCTGCTGAAGGAATTGTCTTTATTGCAATGTGGCATGTTAGTTGTGTGGGAAAATGATACCTCGATGCATTAGAACTAACAGTTTTCACAATACAGCCCCTTGGTGTTTCACCTCCCATCAGAACTAGCATTTGAGCAGGTCAGGTGAGGCTGGCAGGACAGAGAGTGACAGTGTCCAACTCTGGACAGCCTTAGCATCCTCATACAAATGTGGTCTCTGTTTCTGGTATTGGATGATCTTCTTGGCTCGCTTGATTCTCAGTATATTTCTCAGCTTTGTCTTATTCTGGTTGGGCAAACATTTTCTTTCACAATAAGCAGTATCTCCTACTCGGGTTTTGTTTCTGTTTGTATTTTTTTAATTTTCTGACATTTCTTGGCCTGGGAGGATATCTTGCTTGGTCTGATTGTAACTTCTATTCATATTATGGGAAGTTCTCATAAGATATTTCTCTTTGTGTGAATTACTGTTGATAGAACTGGTAATTTTTTTTTTTCCTCTCTCTCTGAGAGTTGTTTGTTTGCCTTTCACTTACAAAGGATATTGATAGCAGAACCCTTACCTTGGATTGGCAAGGTGTTTCAAAAGTCTGTTCTCCGAGGGGGTGTTCAGGCTGAAACAAACAAACAAACACCTAAAAATATATAAATTAATTAATGGGAATTGTAAAGGAAAAAGAAGGATAATAATGAACATAGTATATGGGACTGCTTCTCACCCTTTAGGCTGAAATGCCTCTGAATTCAAGATTTGCATTTTGGTGAAAAGTTTTTCCCCATGTGAGCCAAAAGACTATGATAGCCCACCTGACTTCCTAAGGGCTTGTTTCATTGTCCCCTTCTCTTTGTGCACACTTTGTCCTTCTCTCACTTGCACGTAATTACTGAATGTTTCTTCTTGCTCCCTCTGACTTTGTCTTGTCTTTTGTGTCCTGCGGACTTCTTTCACTGTGCCTCTCTGCTGTTGATTTCTTCTTATGGCCATGACAGTTTGCCAGTTCATGTATCATTTCAACTGAACGTCCAGTTCCTCTGAAAACCCCACTGTGACTCTCACGCTGTTCCAAAATAGAACTGTTGAGGCCGAGGATGAGATTAAGTGAAGCATCAACACCATCCTCTCTTCTAAAATGCAGCTATTTTCTACGAATCAATACAGTATCGTTTCACTGCGCATCACGCTGCCGGCTGCTCTGGCACACGAGCTCCCTGCAGTTGTGCCATTTGAACGCTGAGTGGCACTAAAGCCCATGTCACTGGCAACACGAGGCATTCCGAAACGGTTCTCAACTCAGGAGGAAGTGAATAACTAGCTAATATATGAGAGGGCTTTTGTTTGGCTGGGAAGCGAGGTTTTGTAGATGCAAACCTGTAACAGGCATTACATATCGTGGACATGTTGCCCCTCCAGTTATTTTTGAGGAGAAATTTATCTTAAGTTTTGCTAGGGATCATTCTGAAACCATTGGAGATTTTTTCTGACCACAATAACTGACTTTTTCCTTTCTTTTTTTTTAAATAATTGACTTTACTATTTAGCTTCTGGCACATTCAGTTTATTAAAACAAAGCCATTCGTCTGGAAATCCTACATAAATGTGAAGTTAAAAAGAAATTTTTTAGTTTGTTCAGCTCAGAGAAGGTGTAGAAAACCCCCAGTGCTGTAAGTGCTATTGAACAACCTTGATGTTGTTTCTAAAAATTGTTTGTGGGCAGCAATTCATATTTTGCAATACTCCATTGTTCTGGTGAAATTTTGTACAATTTGAAGTTAGTTGAGACCCTGCTCCTACTTATTCAAAAGGTACAGTTTGATCAAAGGCTTTTAATTTTCCTTCAAAAAAATAGTTCCTGCTTTTATTGAAAGAACGCTGTTGTTGTGAGTGGTTCATGACATGATGTTACATGTTACAGTTTTCTTATGAGGTCAAGATCATCTGTACTTTACTTGAACAAAACGCCTGGGACTTGACCTTAGACAGCTGCACTTTCTGCTTGACAGTTTTCACTGGAGCTCAAGACTAGCACATTGCCGTCATTCAGTGTGCTGAGGACATGACTGCACTCTTGGCTCTGACCTGAAATGCAGGAGGTATAGTTGTAGTGTGTGCTTAAAAGTGAAGCATTCCAATGACAGGACATTGAATTGTGTATACAAGTGGAATGCCCTATTTATTTAGTCACTAATCAGACTTGTATTACTAATCAGAGTAAATACCTTATTTCTCTTCACAGCTAGCAGATGATTGTTAGGTACAGAAGAATTTTAAGAGGATGGGTGTGGGAGTTTAGTGGCAAGCATTACTTTCTGCCACCTTTCATGTGCATGCTGTGGCACTGCCTTGTTTCTTCACACCACTTTAAGGCAGGTAAGACTTTCCAGTTAAATGAAACTGAGCCAGCTGGACAAGATCTGGCTTCACCTGAAAAAGTTGACAGTTTCCATAATGATTTACCTAAACTTAGAGGGGGAAAAAACCTTAACTTCATGTCCAAGCACAGCTTAAGGCAGAATTGTAATTGTAGAAGACTACTGTGTCCTGAGCATAGGACAGAGCTTACCAGAGAATGGTAAATCAACTTTCATCTACCACCAGGGTCTTTCAACTCTGTGGTTTGCGTTAACTTTCTCACTGGTTCTGTATTTGAGATATGGGAAGGCAAGAATTCAGAATTTTAATGACTCATGCTTGTTTCCCATATCTGAACCTTGTTCAGCTGTATGGAAAGGGTCTTCTGCAAGCTGATCACCTCCTTTGCAGTGTCTGACCAGTAGCTAGCAAGTATCATAAACACAACCAGCAACCAATATATTTTCTGTCAAAAACATCCCATAATAGTGCCATGCAGTTAATAATGTGATCCCTTGCACTCATATACTGCAAAGATTGTATGTTTTTGTTGCATTTTTCTGGGATGAGAAAGAGAAATGTCCATCTAAAAAAATAAATATAAAAATGATCTTTTAAAATATAAAAATAATGGTCTCTGTTAAACAGGGGGTCTGAGTCTTAGGGGGATGTCAGACAAGGTTCCTGTTGTAATGTTTCTCTCTAGATCAAGTTTCAGGATCAGTTATATATGGTAGGAAAACTTGTTCATATGTTCATACGTTACTGAGTTCCTATTCAAAATGGGAGTATTTTTGATATTTGCTTCTTCTGCAGTGGCAGATGAGAGTTACTGCAAAGGCCCTTATGTCAAGTGTTCTGATGAACTCATCAGGCCTCCATCTGTAGTTACACGACTAGCATACTTTTGTAGCTCTGCGTGTCATGCTTCAGATAGTGCACCAATGTGTGGATTGTCAGACAAATGTGGAATTGCCTTTTCATGACTCTAAGGCTCTGTACTGTATGGCTTGTGGCTTTGCAGAGGTACAAAAAGCTGTGCAAAATATGTTTTGCAGATGTGGACAAGCTGTACTTGTAATATAATCACAATTGCTTTAAATGACCATAGATGGTGGCAGTGCCCCTTAAGTGTCAGAGGTTCTTCATTCTCTTTCTACAGACAAAATCTGGATACAGAATTCTTTCTTTCCTGACAGCAAATTCTGAAAATTCATTCATAGTTGGAGAATCTTCTTTGTCTTCCTTCTGTTTCGTATCCCCAAACAGGTATTTACTGTTCCACAGTGTGAATGATTTTCTCATATTTAAGCCAACCTGGTGACACACTGTCATTCCTGAACAGTTCTGCCTGGAAAATGGGTAATTTATTGCAGACATTTCACAAAGAAGAGAAAAATGTCTTCCATTAAATTGTTTTTTACTACCTCTAGGTATTAACTTATATTATTTTCTGATTGATGATAGTCTTGTGATTTGGACAAACAGCAGCAATCAGCTAAGGTGAAAATGTACTCTTCTTACCTGAGGGCTTGTTCATGAGCTAAAAAGAAATGGCTCAAGGGTATCTTGGGCTAGATTTCCCTTTGAGATACAGTTTTTTCCAATTTTTGTTATTAGAAAATATCTTTAAATTTTGTTACTAAAATTTAGAATGAAATACAATATTAATAATCACATATCAACACATCCTTACAATTTTTCTTGTCACAGAGAAACGGCAAAGTTTCTGTGCTGAATTTGTTAAACCCCCTTTCAGTAATTTTTGAAAGCTTTGAAGATGACCTACAGAATCATACGGAAACGCATTGGCGTGATCTTCATTCTGTTTGGTCTCAAAACACAAAGCATCCTGAAAGATCCTATATGGACATGCTCTTTGGTTATGCTCAATATACTTTACATCTATTATGCTTTCATAGTTATTACTAGGTAAATGGAAGTTAGACTACGGTAATTAGACTTGCAATACTACCACTTCCTGCAGGGGAGGACAGCTATTGAACAAACTTGAAGTATGCTTGGTGCTACCACAGTTCCACTGCCAGTGTTATCTTAGCTTAGTAATTTAGGCATGGCTCAGATATGAGCGTCTGTGCTGGAACAACAGAAATACATTATCTGAAATAACACCAAGAAATATAGTAAAAAATAAATGATCTCCAATGCTAGTAGCATTGACATGCAGAAAGGTGCTCTTTTTCCTAAACAAGTTAACCTCCTGCCAGCCCTGAATACAATTCAAGTGACTAAACATACTCCAGTTGTGTAGCTGTAGCTTGGCCTGAGGATGTGAGAGAAACCAAAGTGTGTATGGAGAGGAAACACCTCTCTTAGTGTGGTGGTAAAGAACAGATATACTTCTGAACTTGTAATCTTTTCACTAGATCTAGCAAGAGGTAGCAAAACTCAAGCAAAACGTAGGTTTTACAAAGTGGTACAGGTATGATGCCAGATAATTGAGGTGTGAATTTCTTGTAACTGAGAACCTGTAGTGTTATCCTGATGACTTTCTTGGGGTACGGCAGTGATTTGTTCTTGTGAGAAGGCTCTGGCCTCTACACACCCTCCAGTCTCTCTGTTTTGAGCGTTTCATGGAGTACCTGAGGTAAGTCCTATGCTCTTGGTGTCCCATATGTCTTGGCTGCAGCACACTACAGCTTCCCCATGTTATAGTTTCCTCTTTGTGAGAACCAGGGCCCTGGGGGAGAAATGGTACAATAGTCTTGCTTTGATATGGGCATGTCAGAGTGGGAACCACTCAGAGATGAGCTGCAGTTTTCTGTCCTTTAGACAGCTTAGACATTTGTGTCCCACAGTCCAAGTTACTGAGATGTTGAGCACAGTTTATGGTATACTTTAGGTCAAGGTTTTAATCAGTCCATCACTGTTTTCAAGACTTGCAACCTGATCACAACATCAAATTACGCAGCAGTGCCCCAAGGTACATTTCCAGGAGCGCAGTTCAGTCAGTGTGATATGTTTGAAGCTTCAGGTGATCCTGATAACCTCACACTTTCACTCTAATGCGTTTTCTTGTGTGCAGTTACAGTATTAGTGGGATTCTGGAAGCTTAGGCAGCTTCTGGTCCTGCCAGCAGGTGGTAACATATTTACCTGTGTCAACACATTGGCTTACTTTTAGGAATAGGCAATGATTCCTCAGACCAGAGCATTAGTACAGGCGTTTCTGGGCATAATGCAGTGGCTAGGGAGTGGATTTACACCTGTGTCCTTACACTTACAAATCTACAAATACTGCAGTATTTGCAGAAATGGCAAAGAGATTACATGTGCTAAATGGCTTGTCTGTCTTTTTTAAATCTCTTAATGGGCTTAAAGACCCTATAAATAGATGAGGTACAGAAGCCCCACACTCACTGTCTTAGAGATCCACAAACATGTAGATAAGATTTTTTGAGAACTCTTTATCAGAGTTTTCTACTGCTCTGGTAAGAGTTTGCACAAATAATTTTATCTATGTGTTTAATAATACAAAAATAATCCCTGTAATATTGCCATATTAATACTTCTCAGTTTTTTCTTTATACCTGGAAGTTTAACCTTTTGTTTTCCTCATCTTGAGGAGGAAAGTACAATTGTATTTGAGCTCAATTATGGTTTCTTTTCCCAAGCAAAAGTGTTGAGTTCAGTTCTGTGGTTGGTGTATTTAACTTCAGTCGAAATTGGATAAAAAGTGGAGTTCAGACTTTATGCTGATATTTACTCTGTAAATGATCTCTCTTTTTTTCAGGTGTAATGCAAGACTCTTTGGGGGTTTACTATGGCAGAGTTAGATGTGTTGAATGTCTATTGGTATGTAAGCAACTTGTGTGAAATCCTTTTGAAGTGACTGGAGAGGAACAGGTACTCCTAAATCATGATTCACCTTAAATGTTTACCCTAGGGTGAGATGAACTATAGCTGAGAAATGCCTTTTTCTCTCTATAAACTATAAAATGAGTCTAGCTCGCACCTCGAATTTTAGGCTGCCAGTGCTGTAATATATATATAGATACAATTTGAACAGCCCAGTTTATTGATATTCCTCTGTGTACTGGGGGCAAAACACCGGGGCCATGTTATTCAGATGTGACTTAGTGAGTACTAAGTAGAGGGGAGTAATCACATACCTGTACCTGCTTGCTGTAGTATCACTTATTTGGCCCATAAAGCTGACCCATTCCAGATGCACGACTCTGCATTTATTGTTAAACTTCATGAGGTTTCTGTCAGCCCATGCCTTCGATTTGCAGAGATCTTCATAAATGGCTGCCTGGTCCTCCATAGTCTGTCAGCCACTTGCCCCAGCTGGGCTCTTTCTGTCCCATTGTGTGGGTCATTGATGTTAAACACCTGAGGCGTTAGAAAGGATCAGCCCCAAACCTGACTGACTGGAGGTGGGCACCACTTGTAGCTGGCTGCAGTTAGAGTTTGAACCACCAATCAGTAGCCTTTGGGCCAAAATGCCCAGCTTCTCACTGACTTTGTGGTTCACCCATCCAGTTAGTACTGCCTCAGTTTCCCTGCAAGGGTGTGATGGGGGCACTGCATTGAAAGCCTTGTTAATGTTAGGGTGGATGATAGTGTTTGCCCTTCCCTTGCCCACAAATACAGCCATTTCATTATGGAATGCTTCTAGACAAATGCTTTGAAGTATGGTTGTAGCTTACAGAATATATGTCATTAACAGTTGTGTATTGGGACCCCAGTATACTTTTATATTATTGTCACTATTATAAAACATAATGAAATAGGGCTCTACCACATACTATGTAGCCTTCCTAAGGGAAATTTCATGCTGTGAAATTATTATAAAACCATGGAATTGCTATCATTGACTTCAGTGAGGCCAGTAACTCCGTAAAGATTTCATTTTCTGTGTCCTAATTACCTGCCTATTGGGGAACATGGATGAAGTTGTTCTTTTTGCAGAATTAAAAGCTCAAGTTAAGTGTTTATCTTTAAAGAGAAAGTTACTACCTTGTAGTAAGTATTGCACTGTGTTTGAAAGAAGCAATTGCAATTCAGTGGAAATTCTTTTCAAATCCCTATTTTTGTTTTGAGTAGGCTACTTCAGTAAGGAATGCACTTCATCTCAAAAGCCTATTTGACTGTATTGGAGCTGTGCCAGTTTATACCAGCTGGTCTCGTGAAATTGCAAGACACTCAGGATCCTGGATTCTGGATTTCAGGTAAGAGATTTTTTTTCTGGAAACGTATCATGTGGAAAAATAAGATGAACGTGTACTTCTGTTTCACTAGTAGGTTAATACTAGCACAGCACACAGCAAACGTTTGTCCTGTATGTAGTGGTGAGAGCAGCAAAACCAACGAAGGTGGTATTTTGAAGCATTCCTGGAAGGAATGCATGATTAGAATATGTGGTAGGAGTTAGTGTTTGTTCATTTGTATTTGGTATCTCTGAGTGTGCTCGCAGAGAAGGAGAAAAAAATTGCATCTGCTACAAGATGTTACTAGAGTCAGGCTCCTACCAAAGGTGGGTAGAGTAGAGAGGGAGCTAGACTGCCGGCACCCAAAATTACCTGTAGCAATGGTTTGACTACTGAGGAACTTCAGTGTTACATACAACCTAGAGTGGGATTGTTATTGGAATATTTATAACCTTAGTAGCTTTGTTTAAAAAATTTTAATTAAGAAATTACCTTGTGTGTGGATTTTTTTTTGTTTGTGTGTTGGTTTGTTTGGGTATTTTTCCCTACAAAAGCTTCATGCCAGCAGCCCTTCCATTAAACATTAGTTTAGTTCATTCATAAACATTGCAAAGAAACAAAAAACATTACTTGTTTTCTGCACCAAAGCACATCTCATACTGCATTTTTCAAAATGTACCGGGAAAAAGGTAATCAGTGCAAACTTAAAAAGGTAAAAGTTTTGAGGTGAAATCTTCCTGCACAGAAGCTGACAGCAAAGACTTCATCTCTTGTTTGGTATTATTACGCTTGGCTGGGTTTGCATCAATGTAAGTCCATTTTACAGAAATGCCTTCTTTCATTGTTTTGTTATTCCTGAAGTTTGGAAATTAACTTACTGTTTTACTGGAAATACAAATACCTGCAAAGGTTGCAAATAAGCCATCTATTAAAGGCACATTTTTCTGATGAATATGCACTAATCCTAGCCTTCTCATTTTCTGATTTTGAATATTTTGTGAAATTGTTCACTCTGCTACTAAAATTGGCTGGCAACCTTCTGAGTGCATTTTGGTTTTTGAATTATGAAGGTGGAGGGTGCATAAGAAAGACGTAAAAGATTTAATTAGGTAGACTTCAAACATTTCTACTATTGCGACACTTTAAAATGTGTAGGCATTGCTTCAGTTTTATACTAAGAAAGCTTAGTTCTGAACATGTGATGAATTTTTGAGAATTGGATCTCAACTGCAGGCATTAATTAGGGTACATTTTTTACTGAAGCTGTGTGGAAATCTGGAGTTTACTCTTGTGGACAGAAGTTACTAACTGTGTCTTTGTTGTGGCTCTCATTGATAATTCCATATTAATCTGATTTTGGAGCTAATAGTGGAGACCCTGCCTGGGACCATGCTAAGTCAAAGGGAGGGAGCAATTAATCCTCAGTGTATGTGTTAGGAAGGGTAAGAAAAGTCCATATTTGAGACTCCCTGAAGGGGTGATGACTATGACACCACATTAACTAAATACTGTTCTGGTATTCCAGATAATGCAGTTTTAACTTTTTAGTCGGGTGAGACAAAGCTAAAGATCTGTGTAATTTCCCTGTCCAAATCTAACAGCTCAGGCACAACACCACACAAACTCTGCACTGCTTCAAGGACCCACATGGCTTGAGTGCAGATCAGTCTAGTTCTCACAGCTTAGTGCTTCTGTTTCTGGGATTAAAATACATAGCCCTGGTGTCTTAGATGTATGTACAAAATATTACTGTTTGTAAACTGTACATGTCTCGAGGAATAGTTCTTTTATAGTTACATGAATATCTCTGGGAAAAGCTGAAGTTCTGTGCCTTTTGCTTGATCACAGGCCGCATGATTTGTTTGGTCTGCTATAGAGGCTGACAGACCCCCTGCTGAAGTGCTTATAGTCTAAGGCAAGTGACAGAGGATGTGATTAGGATTTAGAAGGTAAAAGGTACATGCACTTCATAATATTGACTTTAGTATGTATTTGCAAATTTGAAGTATCACAAACAAATAAAATCACAGACAGTCTTATCCATCTTTCCCTCTAACTATTATCTGACCCTGTAGATTCCCCTGCTAGGAGCTCTCCTTGTGCTTCAGTGCTTAAGGGAATGATCGTGTTTCATGATGTGGAAAACAGGAGATGATCCAAAGGTCAAAGGCACATAGCCTGTCTCCTGAGTGCTACATTGTTAAGCCAAGTTTTGGAATATTGTGGTGCTCCTGTGCAAATCGGAATAGGTCAGAAGAGCCATGACAGTGGTGCAAAGTCTTCCTCTGCAGTAAGGAATTAAAAGCACTATAAAGGAAGAGAAGTATTAATATAGAACCTGCCTGTATTGAGAAAATAGAGGTCTTCTTGGGCTGGAAATGAGACATAACAAGATCCAAGGACCTGAAGTTCAGTCTAGGCAAATGTTGTCTTATGTCTGCAAGATACACATTTAGTTATAGTTTGCTGCTGGAATAACTGAGCAAACAGCGTATTATTCTTCCCTTGCAGGTTTTAAATTAAGGCATCTTAATCTTTCTCAGGGATTATTTAGGTCAGTGACTAATCAGGGCCTGATTCAATGTATTTTATTTAGAAAGTTGGATTAAATCGACATGTTTGAGGAATTTCTTTCACCTGAAAAACAAGCCTAGAAAGGGTAGCTATCTTAGTAATTAGCCGGCTAATGTATTGATTCATTTTATGTATTGTATTATTTTATTAGTTAGAGTCTTTAACAACTCTTAATTATTTAGATTTTAAAATAGTATTTTCTAATATTAACTTAGCAAGTAGCAAAATTCAAAGGCCCATCTTAGAATAAGAATACCATAAAATTCATAGCCTTTGGTAGGTGATACCTTGTGGGGAAAATTAAGGAAACAACTGAATATTTGGTGCTCTTTAGCAACACAGATTGTCTGTTACAGGAGTTGTAGGATTGGGCTTGTGGACTCAGACATATTTCATTGGCATTACTTTCTTTGGCTGAAGAATGTGAGAGGTTATATTAGTGAGACAATTATTAGAATACTTTTTTTTTTCCTTCTGATGCCAGTATTAAAAAAGAGATTATGTCACAATCAAAGCATATATCCTGAACCTTTTTGGATCAGATTTCAAATGAATTAACTTAGAGTCAAATAATTTCAGACAGAGTATATTAGCATAAGAAAGAGCCATTACTGCTTTCCAATGAAATGAGAAACATAACTGAGTACCACCTGTCACAAAGGCAACACAATGATCCAGACGGTTATTTATTTTCAGACAGGGGGAAGAATGGAGAGAGGAAAAACTGCTGCCAGAATTTCTGCTGCTTCCCACTCTGCTTTGTTACCTTCTTGTCAGAACAGTTTTTCTAATGCCAGGAAAAAAAATTCTTTGGAATAGGTTATATTGATGGGATGTTTCTTTTGATATCGAGGTAGTTCACTTCTATTAATATAAAATGCAGTTTGAGAGGGCCACCCATTACTATTTCATTCTTGTACCATAAATGAAAAGGATTGTGGCTGCTTGGTGATTTCTTTTCCCTCTAAAGCTTAGAAATTAATTTGCAATTTTACTTGAAAGAGAAATACCTGTAACAAGCTAAAAATAACCTGCAGTTTTCAAAAAAAGATTTCCCTACATTAAAGAAATATTTTCTATGATAAACATGCACAATATGAGCATTCAAATTAATGTGTATTGTGCATGTATTTTATTTACCAGTGTATTTGAGGCTCGACCTTAGGCAAGAATCAAGAGAGGGCAAACTGATCTCACCCTAGTCCTTTCTGATTTTGAAAACTGTGTGAAATTATTCACTGTGCTTCTAAAATCTGCTGGCAACCTTGTTAAGTCTGACAGAGTGCAGGTTCTTTTTGGAATTAAGAACATGGTAAGAGAATTGGACATAGATGTAAATGAGTGAAGTAGGTTTCAAGCATACTTCTATTATGGGGACATTTTAAAGTAAGTGGTTCTCGTGATCAGTTTTGTGAACTGACTACTATGTGGAAATCAAGAGTTCATTCTTGTTCAGCAGCAGTTCTCCCCCACCTCTCCCATCCTGGTAGAGTAACATATTTTATGGCTAAACTGGGAGAACAGCCAACACCCAGGATGTCTTCCTAGAACATGAATAGAGAAATTGTATTTAGAGAAATTTATTTTAAATCATAGCTTTATTTTGATGACAAAATGGAAACTGACAGAAAGGTATGACAGTAAAAATGTGAGTGGGATTGGGTCAATAAGTCATCCTAGGCTTCTGTGACAGCTTATTTATATTTATATTTAAAATATACATATACAATTAACATTGTTTATTATATCAGAATACCTTCTTGGAACTTAGGTGGAGGAATTACCTGTCACTCTTAATAATTAGGGAGAAGTCTTTAGGTAAGAAACTAGAACTTACATTACAAAGACATAATAAGGCAAGTATTGCAAGATCTCTCATGAGCTTGAACGCTGTAATTTTTAGGTCTTCATTTTGGAGCTGTATCTTATGTCTATTTTTGTATATACAGAGCTGTGTCTGTGCTGTGTAAGCCAGTGGGAATTATTTACATCCCTGACCACTTTAATGTCAAACCCAGATAGGTAGGTATATGCCACATGCCTCCAAAGTCTATGCTATATATCCTTCCAAACTACTTTGAGAATGCGCTGAGCCTTCTCAATGTATTTCTCCTTATATATAAAACATACCCTTTGAGAATACATTTTAAGGAATGAAACCTCTGTTAAGTGGGTTTAAAGCATTAATCATCATTCTGCAAAACACGTGCATTACTGGCTTGCTGCAGGCCAAAGGGATAAGAGGCAGTTTTAGGAAGGAGAAGAATAAGTGTCAACTTTTCTATCTTTGTTTTCTTCTGAAAGATGACACCAGAAAGGGATATGGTCAGTTTCTAACTTCAATTCAGAACGTTATTGAATGAGAAAAATGTTTCCCCTTTTTCCTACTGAAGTTTGCTATATGAGCTTTATTATTGTAAAACTAAATGTAGAAGCCCTTGCTATATAATGCACTAGAGATATATATAAAGACAAAATTAGAGTCTGACATAAACATGTCACAAAAGTATCTATTCCAATAGCATATCCTAAGTATTCTTAAAATCTTAAAACTTACGTGTATCTGCATGTCATGATTTCAGAACAACCGCTCTTCTTGTTTTCAAGTTTCTTGAATTCTTGATAACTTGAGAAACTCCTCTTACTTTTTTTTCCTTAATCTTCATGTACAAAAGCTTGAAAATATCATCTAGTTGTGTAGTTCCAGCTTGATGCTAAAGCCTGCTCTGGCTCATGACCTGGTACAGTGGAAGGCATCCCTGCCCATGCCAGGGGGATTAGAACTAGGTGATCTTTAAGATCCCATCAAACCCAAACCGTTCCATGATTCTGTGTTTTAAAACTAATTCTTTTGGGATGGGAAGGGGCATTACTACTGTAATAGAGTAATACTGAAAAAGAGAAAATTACTGGGCATGTCTGGGAGTATGGGTCAAATCAGATGCAACAGTGAAAGAAGCCAACTTTAAATTTAAATTCAATTATAAGCAATTGAAGAATAAATATTACTTTCTCTTTGTTCTCTCTTTGGTGTGATATACAGCTAGGAAGTTACTAAAAAAATTTGGTAGCTTAGTCACGTTTGATTGAAAATAGAACTTTCAGCTCAGTCTTTTATGTTCTTCCACTTTTGTATTTGGAAAGCCTTTAGCTTTAGAGCTTTTGAATTCAACATTTCGGATCTTCGTACTGCCACAGCTGTTGAAAAGAATGACTTGCTTGCACTTTGGCTATTAATTTGTGGCTTTGTAGCTATGGAGGTCTGTGATGTTTTTGCGTGAGCGGAGCAGGACAATACAGAATATTTAACAGAGTTTTTCCATATTTTGTCTATTATTCAATAATGGTGAACTCCTGACTGTAAAGCACTCTGGCGAAGAACCTTTGCGATCACATCACTGATCCTAACTCTCTTTTGCTGGCCCATTCAATAACCTCACTTGTAGCTTGTGTGAATGATGCTTGCGGTCTTGATCCTGTTTCTCGCTGTGAAATGTTGGGAAACAGTGTCATGCACAGTAAGCTGATACACTTCCTCACAGCCTTTGTAAAATATGATTTGTCCTTGGGCTTTGCTTTTAGAGGTGTATGTGCGAATGAGGGTGTTTGGGGAATCTTTTGGGGAGTGAAAGATGTGTAAATGCCATTGAGCTTGATGTATTGCAGTATGATATTAAAAAATGCTCTTGGACAAGCTCGAGGTATTTAGGCAGAGAAGACTTAGGATGCTTATATTAATGTTCATTGAAATTGCTGCCTGTACACTGGAGGTTTTTGGTTTCACAAGTGGTGTATTCACTTTAAATCTTTTTTTTTCTTTAAACACATTCCTTTCCCAGCTTTATAATGACTTTTATAGCTTAATTATAAGCTCCTACAAATAGGGTTTTACTACATAAATGCTGACACAGCCTTACCTCTAGTGACCTGAATGGCCTCCTATGTTAATTACCATAGGTCAGTAATCATATTATGAAAATATGCATCTGGCTTCTGCCCCAGAATCTGGACCACAGTGTTGTTTGTCTTTCTATACAGTGTTACATGTATGTATTACTTGGTACTGAGACCAGATTCTCAGTTGTGACTCAGAAAAATAGTCTGCTCCTTTGTGAGAACCAGCTTGAATTCTCTTTCCTTTATACTACCTCCTCAGCTTTCTGGCTGATTGTCGTGGTTTAAACCCTGTTGGCAAGTCAGCCACTCAGTCTATTTCCCCCCTGCCCCCCCCCCCCCCTTCTTCCCTACCACCAATAATGATAAGGGAAATAACAAGGGAAGAGAATACGATACCACCCACTGACTGAGCCCAACCAAGCAGTGAGTGCCCTTCCGGGTACCTCCTAGTTACATCCCAGGCATGACGTGCTGTGGTATGGAATACCTCTTTGGTCAGTTTGGGTCAGGTGTCCTGTCTCTGCTTCTTCCCGGCTTCCCCTCCTCCCTGGCAGAGCATGAGGCTCAGAAAGTCCTTGGTCAGACTAAAACATCAGTGTTATCAGTGCTGTTCCCAGGCCGAAAGTCAAAAACACAGCGCTGCACCAGCTACTAAGAAGGAGAAAAAATGACTGCTACTGCTGAGCCCAGGACACTGATGTACAAATAAATCAACCTGAAAAATCTTTAGAAGACTTGAAGAATATGCATCATGGCAGATGAAATTCAATCAGATTTAGAAAAAACTATTTGTTGATCTACTTTTAGACCGCAAAGGCTATCAGAAATGTAGGGGATGGCCTGCTGCTTTGGCAAGGCCATCAATGCGAAGAGGGAGACAGAGATTTACTTTTTAGCTCAGTTTTCCTAGTCAGGTCTCTGCTCATTTTTATTCTTCTGCCCGCAGGTGTGGATGGGAATGTTGTTTTGGGAGATGTGCTGGGAAGTGATGAATATGAGAACTTCTGTAGCTCAGCTGTCTTGTGGTAGGCACCATTGCACCTGTCTTTAATAGTACAAGTAGTGTGGGGGCTCAACTATCTTTATGCTCATTTGGATAGTCAGATGTGGGCTTTGGCAATTGTTCATGTAGCTTGTTGGGATTTTGGTATGGCTGAATGTAGCTGTCGAGTTATAGAGCCAGACAGACCAGGATAAGTTAAAGGTGTACCTGGCTTGGATGATTTAATTGGTTGAAGGGGGTAGTACTCCCATTGAATTAACTGTATCCAGCAGGAAATGGTAATCGGGTATGCGTTTGTAACTTGCAGGTAAAAGGGGATGGTGGAGTTATTTTAGTGGAAAACCGCTCAGATCACAGACACCCCTCTGTTTTGAAGATGCCGCCTGCGTCTCAAGTGCCAAAGCCTGGCAGCGTCCAGGCAGAGATCACTGGTTTTCAGTGTACTTCGGATGCCGACTAGACCGAAACAAATCTTGGTCCATGAGTGCACTTAAGCAACAGCCCTGGGGAGACCGTGGCTGAAGCCTGATGTGAAGTGGTAAACTCGGAAGCCGTGTCCTGATCAGGTTTGCTATTGCGGGGATTCGGGGGTCCGGTCCCTCCGCTCCCTCGGGCTCAGTGAGGGAGCCCGCTCCCCTTTCGGCCGTAGGGACCGGCATCCCCGACCCAAGCAAAGGTGCCGTGTGGAGGCACTAGCGGCTCCGGTGGGCCCGGTGCTCAGGCTCGGCCGTGCAGGGCCGAGGCCCGGCCGCCCTTCCCGGGCGGCAGCAACAGCTGGACCCGGCCGCATCCCGCAGGTGGATCCGGCTCGTGCCTCCCCCCGCGCCGGGGCGCGGAGCCATGTGACTGGCGCGCTTCCTGCCTCCGCGCCACCTGATCCGCGGAGGGAGCGCGGCGGCGCGCGGAGCCCAGCGCAGCCCAGCGGCTCCCGCAGCGCCCGGGAGCGCGCCCCGGCGGGCGGGCGGCGGGGAGGGCGCCGCCGCCGCCGCGGCCCCGCCGCCGCATGGAGACCCAGGACCAAGGGGCGCAGATGGAGCCGCTGCTGCCCACGGTACGGCCGCCGCAGCGCGGCCACGGCTGCGGGAGGGGGGTGCGAGGAGCCCCGCAGGGAGGCAGCCGGGGAGGGGTCGCGGTGGCCGCCTTGCTGCCCGCCTCTGCTGGGGGTCGGAGCTGTTTTCTCGGGTGTGTGTGGAAACAGGTTGGCTCGCTCCGGTGCCGGGCGGCGCGGCGGCGGCGGGGTTGCCTGGGCGCCAGCGCGCTCGGGGATGAAGCGGGGTGTGTTTGTGCGTGTGTGTGTGTATGTGTGTGTCCCGCCGGGGTGAGCACCCTGCCCTCCGGCTCCCCCCGCTTCAGACATCTGCTTCTCCTCGGTACCCCTCTCTCTGCTTCCCCCCGTCTCTGACATCTCCGTTCTCGGTGGGGCAGCGCTGGGGAGCGGGCACCTGAGGGCTGCGCCGTGGGGTCCCGCTCCGGGCTGGGACTGTCCCTGCAGCTCCCGGCCCTCCCTTGCCTGGAGACCGCAGAGGAATGTGCGGAAGTCTGGCACTTGCATCGCGGGGTCTAGCTCTCCCCCGGGATTCCCGGCTACGCTTCGTGCCGTGGTGTCGCAGTTTCTTGTGCTCAGTGGTGGAGTTGGTAATCTGGGGGTTATTGTTGTTTGGTGTGGGGGGGGTACGGGGTGCACCCCTGCCTCTGAGCACAGTGTGATTGCACTGCTACGGCTGGGCAGCGTTTCTCCAGAAAATAGGAAAGGGATCAGTTAGTGGGGGACCTCTTCTATCAGTGCGGACCCTCTTTCCTGCCTGGCTTTCGCCAGACACAGGGTTTGCAGGCATAGAGAAAGTGTGAGGTGGGTGTCGATCTTCGTCGCCTACTGAGATTCTGTTTGTGAATGGTGGTTCCTGCCTTGCACTGGAAATCACTGTGTCTGGAGCAGGGAGAAGCCTTTCATGTGCATACACTAGTGTCTGACAGGCGTACACATCCCTGTGAGCACACCGCATAGGTCTGCAGAGGCTTCCCTGGCTTCTGCAATGGATCTGTGTTAGCACGACATTGACAAAGCTTGAATGAGACAAGTCTCAGCCTCTGCAGGTTGATGAGCTGCACTCATGGCAAGCCTGTTTTCTGTAGAGTCTGTTCCTATCATCTGTTGACATGGTCCATTTTGCAGTCAGGTGGCAGGTTGCTACACAGTGTGAGGTTATCCCTGGCATCTCCTTTCTTCTTGTGGCAGAGACAGTTTTTCCTGTTGCTCTCTCAATACCTTTTGTGAATCCTAATTCCTGTTACTCGCTGCTCTTGCACTTTCTGGTGCTGAAGTAGAAGGTCCCGTCTTTTTCACTGGCAGACTGGCTGCGAGCTTCCTTTCCTTAGAGAGACAATTCGGTGTAAATCCAGTTTCCATTGTGATCACAGATTCTTGTGAAAGGTTTAGTCCTCAGTGTTTCACACCAGTGAGGTAGCCTGCAGTCGGTAGCAGCCTCGCTCTTGCTCATACACCTTGCTAGCAGCCTACGTGCTGGTCTTGCTTTGCCAATATGTGTTGTCTCTGGTTGTGCAATGGCCGCTGCACAGGGAGTCAGAGGCATTAGCTTTTAGCAGGTGCGATGTACAGGATTGCCTTGTGCTGTCTGGTTTGGAGTTTTGTTTCTCCAGGGCTGTGCACAGGAAAAAAGGCTGTTGCTGTGGTTGAGAGGACCAGAGAAGATAGGATTTCTTGTGTGCTGATGAGGGGAGAATTGTTGTCAGTTCCCTTTGCAGCTCTGACTGGCGGCACCCTGCCCGATGCAGTATCTGTCTGCAGAGCCGCAGGTCCCCATCAGTGCTGTTGCTTGTTAAGTTTGTGTCCTGGTTCCCCACCTCCATTTACTTTAGCAGCTATTGTGCTTGCTTCAAGTAGGAAAGGGAGACTTCTGTACTCCATGTAATATATATCATGGCGTGCCCTCTTCCTCTGTCCTTTACTCACACGGTTTCTGACAGGGCCTCTGCAGGTCAACAAGGCAACGTTGCTTTCTTGCCACAGTGATGGTAGAAGGCATAGGCTCCCTCAGTCTTAGAGATTTTGCAGTCCTAGTGGCATTTTCTTCTTGCGTCAAGTGATTGTGTGGATGTGCTGTGGCAGTCTCTGCCTGGCTGGTGTCTAGAGCCTTGCATGTGATGAAGGCAGAAGTGGATTTTGCATGGTTGAGAGTCTTGTACCTGGAGTCACGGCAGAGTTTAAGGAGCAGGAATCGGAGCTAATGTTAGTGTTTTTAGCCTGGGAGGTAATGCTGTGACATAACGGTACCTTTAAAGTGCTTCTGTTTTAGGGATCAATCCTCATCTTTACTTGAAACAAACAAATGGGAGTCTGAGCTGTAAGACGAATGCAGTTCTGTTCCTAAATGTTGTCCCAGTTTGGTGGACTCTGGGTCTGAAGAGAAGCGCTCCTAGCTGAGCTCTTTTCCTTCAAGAGCTTAGTCTAATGGCAAGTGTGTTTATTTATTTTTTTTTTTTGTGAAACTGTGACACATGCTGCAGTTTAATTGTTATTTATAGTGAAAAGATAGCAAATGTAGTCCTTGATTAATTTTATCTTCTAATGGTGCTCGGAGATTGTGAAGCCTCAATATAATTTCCCACCAAAATCCCGCAGCTTGTACAAAGTGGAATCTATTTTTACTGTAGTGTTAGTCATGTGTTGTTATTGATTTATTATACAACCGTTTAATTAAAACCCCGGATCCCTAGCAACTAGCAAAATGATAAAATACTGTGGTTTGGGGAGGGGAGGGGGGGTTAAACGATTTCCTTACCAGTCTCCCTTCACAGAACTGTTTCAACAAGGAGATTTACACAGCCACAGCACCTCTGTTTAGCGGTTGGGATACTGCTTCTCATTTTTTTTGCAGTGTGGCCAAATTCCTCTGAAAATTATTAAAACTCTATTGCAAATTGTCTGTAAGTGCAATATTGTAGAAATAAATGTAAAAGGAAATTGTTCACCTGGAAACAATTTGTTTAAACTGCTTTTGACAATGCAAATATAGTCTTATTTTTGTTGTTCAATACATACACTAATATGGTAACAAATCGCAGGCTTGTATGCTTACTGTATCATCTAATGTTTTATTTATCAGTCATCAAGTATATTTTTTCAGTATGATTATTCAGAGTGCTTTAAAATAGTTGTGAGTAATTGAAAGATTGCTGAGGAGTCATCATGTGTTTGCAGAAGGGGAGAAACAAGCTCCAGATCTTCTCCACAAAGATACTTTATTGATTTCTAATCAGAGGACCAGATATGGTTAGTTTGTCTGCATACATGTATACTTTTTTGCACGTAAATCATTTTGCAAATGGTCACTTAAGGCAGTGTGTTCACAGCGGAAGTTACTCTGTATTGTATTTGTTTATGTCTTTTCTGGGTCTCTCTTGTATGCAAGTCAAAATTTGCTTTTAAACCAGGGTTGTTGTCAGACAGAGGCTTGATATTTCAGGTAGAAGGAGCATATACGGATCAAGTGCAAGTATTTTCTTAAGTGTGTTTGTGCTGGGCGTGTGATTTTCCTGTGTTTTCTGAACGTTAACAGTAAAACCCATGTATATAAAACCAAGTTGACTTTTCCTTTCTAAGTTTTCTCTCACCTTCAAGCTGTTTTGTTTTATTTATTTATTTATTTAAAATTCTGGTAGGTACAAGACCTTAAAGCATGACATTGATGATGCACGCCCACAGGTACATATATGTAATGTATATGCATACACTATGGAATGTTATGTATGCTATAGGTAAGATACCGTTTGTAATTGAGTACTCTTGTTGCTGCTGCAAGTGGCACGCAGTTACTACTACATAGGCCTCCGTATGTGGGAGTATGGTATAGCGAGATCTTGGGTAGTAACTATTTTTAATGTGGCAGGTGAGTGTGGGAAGCTGCTCGCACTAACAGGCCAAATTCTCTTGCTTTTGTTGATGCTGAGTGAGACCTCCGACGATACTTGCAGATGAAATGTATTGCTCATTGTGAGAATGGATGGCAGAGCCTGAGCCCACAGTTTGCTTAGCAGTACTTATTCTCAGTTCATCGAAATTTAGGTTTATAGCAGCAGTTAAGGCAAGTTTATAGAGACTATAGGAATGTTGTGTTTCTTTTGGAAAAATGCAGAAGCAGTATTACATTTTCAAGACAGGAGTACTGAGATAATAACACTGTTGATAATAAAACCCCAAAACCTAATTGTAAGTATAAATCTAAGATTGAATTGCTGCTTGGAGGATTTCCCTTTTTTACTGCTTGATTCCGTGTTCTGAGTGAAAAGAAAAAAGAAATCTTTTTCCAGGAAAACGCTAGAATGAAATGAAGTAACAATCAGGGCACGTATTTATTTAAGTACCTCCCCTCCCCTCCCCCTTATATTTGCCAATGTCATGATTTAAAAGATTTCTCTGGATCATATGTTATACTGTGGTGCTACTGTTTAAGGATAATTGGCAGCCTGATACATATTTGTGAAAAAACAGGAAAAAAGTATGAATCCTGTGTGGAAATCATGTTACTTTAATGTGTCTCTGTCTGGTTTGAGTTCTTTCCACAACTTCTACTTGTTAAACACACACTTCCAATTTCCTCTGCTAATAACTGTATCTTTCCTTTCTGTTTTTTCCTTTGAAAAAAAAAATAGAATCAATTCTAAACAAAATACTTCCACTGACACCTTTAATGCTTCTTAAATAAGTAATGTTTACAACCTCAGTGGATGAGAGGATTTAAGCAGGTGAGGGAAAACTTAATCCACTCTAAATTGTCTTGTGCAATTAGTTATGTATCTGATATCAGAAGAGAAAGCCATAGGCATAGCACATTCATTTCATTTCTGTAATACACTGTAACATACATATTTGGGTCTGCATTGTAAAAATCCCAAACTTTTGAACAATAATGCCATCAAGACTCTCTTTGCAATAATAATGCCATTTTTATGTTAGTGGCGGAGTTATTTAGTGGAGGACTTAGTGTGTTCAACACAATTTTCAGTGTTGGTGGAGTTTAAAAGTTATTCTCATGAAATGAAAAATAAGCTTTGCATATTTAAACATAATTAATATAAACCATGATTGTACAAGGCTCTTGATTAGGATAGGCAAGGTGAAAGTTGGAATACATGATAAAGGCAATTAGTAAAAATAGAAGGAAAAGAGTCTTGGGCAGGGGAAAAGAAGTTGCAGGGTGACATAAGGGTAAAGTTTTGAGTGTGGAGAGATTTGTGCAAACTTGGAGAATCAAAGATGTTGAATCTGGCTGTGGTATGAAATAGAAGAGAGAGCTGATTAAGGTTCATACAGGGAAAACTGATTTGGTTACAGCACGGGGAAAGTCACAGAGGACCAGAAGCAGGAAGGCCAGCTCATGCCCTTGTACAGGTGGGTCAGGAAAGGATTCTTCCGTATCTTTTCTGATTTCCCTGTCCACCTGCTGGACCCTTTTCACTTTGTTTAATTAGCTATTTATGAGACATTGCGAAGTTGATTATAAATAGGATTTGGAATTCTGTGGAGATGTGGAAGGTACATCAAGGTTTGCAAATTCTTGATTTAAATGAAATGGAGCAGGAACTTGCTACGAAGAAATAGGCATAGTAGCATATTTAGAATAAATCTGGATTATAAATGTTGATAACTTCAGTTACGTCCTCCTGAATCTTGAATTTACTATAAACATTTACATTTACTATGAACACATTCAAAGACTATATTAGAAAGATAGATGCCTACTATTCATCTGATTTTTGTGGTTGCAAGCAGGTTTTAAAACCATATAACAATATAAAATGTAACATTATTTATGAATGCTAATCTGCAAAATGCTAATCTTAGATGTAGATTTTTAAGCCTTCAAGAAGCATTGTTTGCTTTTAAAGAGTATAGAAATCTGTCTGCATCAGTGGGACTGCAGGAAGTTCCAGGACCAGTTTCACTGAGAGCAATCACTTGGTAGCTGTTGCACTGAAAAATGCCAGAAAGTATTACATGTTCGTGTTGCATTTTGGAGAGAGATGGGGATGGTTTCGCACCTTTTTATAGAAACTTGTATTAAAGTAGTCAAAATCATCTAAATTAAGAAAAAACTGATCTGAAGCCACTGTTCTGAGGGATTGTTCCAGGTATCAGTCACTAACAATTGCATTAGATATTCATAAGTGCCGAAACTATGTAAGGATGGAAAAAAAACCCCAAACCCTGCTGTTAGATTTGGGTGAAAGTAGAAAATAGATACTTAAACTGTAATTAGTCTGTCAAACTATTTCATTAAATTCAGTAACAAAATGCCATGGAGAGGAAGATAATATGTACATGTAAACTTCCTTTCCGGTATATGAATGTGTACATGGTTTTATGTTAGAAGAAAGCAGCCATAAAAAGAATGTGATTTCATGTTAAATCTTTCCCAATAAAATGCTGAAAACACTGTGTTGGTTGTCTGGAATTAAAGATGTTTATAGTGTTGTAAATATTGATAGGAAATAAAGGTACAATCAGGGAGGTTGTGTATCAGATTACAAGTTGGTACTGACTAGTAGTTTTCATATTGTTTTTTTATAGAATCGAAGAATAGAATCCATACGGGAATAAAAATAACTTCTTCTCAAGTGTTTTAATTTTGGTGTTCAGGAAAATTTTAGTGGTAAATTTGAATATATAATTGGAATTATAATTGTAGAAAACAAATTAGAAATAAGAAACGACTGCATTATTTTGATGTGTTAAGTATTTGCAAGGTACAGTAAAATTTTCAGTTTTGTTACTGGACCGAAACATCAAGCTTCTGAATACTAAGATGGATCTGTTTTGTTCTGTAAAGCTATATTTTTTGTTGTAAGATGAAACAGAAAAAAATAATTCCAGGATAAGATCCTGAAGTCTCTCCTAGAACTGGTTGGAACAAAGATGCAGTTGGTAAATTTGTGCTTGAGTGTATTTCTAGAAAAAGAATTTTGCTTTCACCATAAATCCATCATCTGTCTGTATCCTTGACAGTTTCCCAACAGCCAAACAGGAACCCTACCAGTCAGATTATTAAAATTCAACTAAGAAAAATGTCGATCTGTTTCCTCCTAAATTAAGATATTGACCTTTTTTATTTTTTTTGGAAATGTATACTGAAATATACCAAAAAGGATTTAAGTTTTGTATTTGGAGTTAAGCAGCATAATGAAATCTAAAATAATCTTGAAGAATTTGCCAAAATTCCAATGCAACTATCAATAAAGTCTTAACTGCAGATCTGGAAATACACATCTTTTTTCAAGGCCTGCTTCAGTAGAATTGAAGATGTCATTCTTATTTAATTATTTAATTTGCTTATCTCACAAGTCAAAGCCTATTGCAACAGCTGTAAACTAAATGCAAATCTTGAGCTTTTTGCTAAATCCATGAATATGTTTTGCTGAATCTAAGAAGTTGGTATTTTTCATTTGAACTGCAGGTAAGTGATGATAACGAGAAGATGAGAGTTTGAGTGAAAAGTATTAGCTGCCCATTTGCTCTGAAGATTTGTTCTTTACCTTGGGACTCAAGGTTGAGCTTATAGGTATGCTGTTCCCAAGGACTGCTGAATAATCATACAGAAGTGATTGAACCACTGTTGTCCTTATTACCAAAAAACCTCTCACCTCTTCTGCCCAAGTGGGAAATGGATAAAGTTGGATATCATCTGCTAAGAATGCAGAACAGTGTTTTTGTGAGATTGCATTACAAGCATCTCTAGTGTATTGATACAAAATTGAAAAGATTGGAAGTTTATGATGTGATAATCCATAAGGGAGAGGATGTATTCTCCTGGTATGCTCTGTAACCTGAAGAATGTAACAAAAATGATAATTTCATATTGCCTGTGGAAGATGGTAGGCATTCTTCTAGCTTTGTTTTCATGAAAATGTGGATAACCTGTATCCTTTTTCAGAAAAATCAGCATGCTTTAAGAATTTCTTTTAATCACTTTTTGACCTATTTAGGTAAGTACCAAAATAGAACCAGAGTGTCCCAGAACAGTGTATTACTGCACTGACAGAAGGGATATTATATGTACTGGTGTTTAAAATAAATTTATAGAATAAAAGTAGCATTCCCTTCCATCCTCTCACCCCCAAATCTATGCAGTCCTCAGGAACAACTTAGTTTCCAGTTCTTTTGAGGCTACTGCTGCCTTGTTTGAGATTCATATGAGTATCATCACTAATACAAATGTTTATGCAGTCTCTCCAAGTCTGCTCTCTTCTGAGACTTTAACATACTTTACTTTTTTTTTTTCCAGAAAATTTCATAACTTCGATTGTAACCCATATTACTCATCTCCTTCAATTACTGTCATCCTTTCCCTTTATTTGAAGATAAGATAGAAATGCTCAAACATAAAACTTGACTGATGATATAATTATCTTTTAGAAAGCTTCCAATTTATTCTGTTTTTCCTCTTAATGATTGTGTTGTAGTGAAATACTTAACTATGTCCACTTGTTTTTATTGCAACATTGGAATAGCTTTGAAATTAAAAGTGGCAATGAACTGTAAAAGCATTCATAAAGCTGTATTTAATACTCATCCAAGAATCTTGTGAAAATTCTAATAATAGGTAAATTCTAGATCTTTTTTTTTTTGAGAGAAGTAACTGAATGAATCCAGAATAGGTGAATATGCTCTCAAAATTAGTATTTTGAGTGCAGTGTATAAGCCTTCATGCTTATTCTCACCAGTTTCATAAAAAGGATTTTTTTTCTGTAGCCATACAGCTGGCTTTCCTCACTAACATCAAATGTGCCTCTTGCTTCTGGAATCTGCCCCTGCCAGTTCTTATCCTGTAATGGACTGGACTGAGAGAAACCCTTTTCTGAAGTACTCACTGAAACCTCATGTTTCACAGGACTTTGTTCTAAAATAACATTGGAATAAAAGGTTAAAAATTTTTAAAGAAACTTTTAAAGAAAAAAGAAACATTCAGTTTTGGAGAGATTGAATTTTTTTCCAGTGATCTGTAATTTGTGGAGTTTGATTGTGTTTGTGTCACTTCATCTTGTCGAAAAGTTTGTGACTGTGTTGCTGTATCAGCATTGATGTACTTTGGCCAGCAAAACATGCCATTTTTTTTTTCCTATTTGCCCGACCATAATTAAAAGTAGATGAGAGGTTTCTAAATGCAAACCAGTATTGCCCAGAGCAACAGAAAGCTGCAGCTACTTCTGGAGTGGAGAAAACACTCTGAAGAGAAACTTAAGAGGTATGCAGCTGCCAGAAGCAGGTTTCAAAGGAAAAGAGTTGGTTTTGAGAACTGGCTATCTCAGCTGTACCCATGAAGAGGGATTTGACTTGGACTGGCTTCTGCCACAGGAACTGTGTTCCCATTAACAGTTGCAATGATACGTACATGGTAACAGGATTATAGCTTGCAAGTACAAAGAAGTTACAGCCAAAAAGCTCAGAATCCCAAAGCTACTTTGCCCTGCCTCCTCCCCAGTTTTTCCATAAGTATGAAACTTGTTAGTGTATGTATGTCTGTGAAAAAAAGTTAAGTTAAAGGGACCAGACAGAGTTTTGTAAAAGAAGCTGTCAAAGAAGAGTATAGAAATCTTAAAGTGAAGGCGTTTAGTGAAAGTCGTTATTAAAGCATGTAAATGTGTAAACCTTGGCTATATATTTTTTTACTTTTTTTTTTTTTTTCTTGTGTGAATGACTCAGACCTGTACAATCCAGTCTTGCGCACATTCATACTACCTATGTGCCTTGGGTAGTTCAGTACAAAGAATGTAGGTTTCAGTGAAGCATCCAGTGTAGGGTCTGAGAAAGACCGGTAGGAAAGAAGTGTTCTCATTCTGAAACCATTTCTTTTTAATCTTAAAGTCTAGAAATTGTGATTCCAGAAGTACCATGGTATTTAGAGCAACTTGGTGTATAAAAATTCTGGGCAGTGTTTCAATGATAATATTATAAAAAGGTAATATCTATAAAACCAGTACTTGGTGACTCTTGGGCTTCTGAAATTGCAAACTCTGGCACTCATCAGAAGTTATGATTTCATGTTTGTTTGTGTCTATCTGGTCTCCCTTGGCTTGCATACAGAGTGGCTGTAAAAAATCCTGCTGTGAGGTAGGTAGCATCAGAGCCTTCTCTTTTAATTCCTTAGTTGCGTGTGCTGACTTTACATAAATACTAGGTAGGTTTACCCTTGATAAAACTGGGGTAATCTGCTTTGTGCTTGGCATCATGTAAGAATAAACACAGCAGTTTATTACAGCATGGATAAGATGCTGTAAATGAGACATCAAGTTTAGGTGGTTGTATTTTTTGTTTATTTGTTTAGGCAAAAAGGTGTGAACCTTTTGAGACGAGAACTGTATTTTTGTCCTGGATGGATGCAGGGCCTGTCATGAAGGGTTTCTGGTCCATTACTGGCTAATTCAGGAGCTAGGCCGGTACACATGTGAATAACAGACTTGTTTATTGGCTTGATTTTAAGCAAGTAAGTTTCTGGTAATGCAAAAATAATAGAATCTGCTTCTTTTCTTTAGTTTGTTGCTCTCCGGATTGCTCATGAAAATAACTGAGCTATTGCAGCATAACCATTATGGCTGTAATCACATGAAGTGTTTGCTGTTAAGAGTGCAGATAATAGTTACAGATGGTGAATGGACAATTAAAAATACCTCTTATTTTAGGCTTTTATTTACATTTTTTTAACCAATAAAAATTTAAATTTTCTTACACAACAAATAGTAACTTTTATGGATTCAGGGAAGTGCTGTTTATGGATGTGAGATTACAAAATTCTAGAGGATTGTGATTAATCTTGTTCAAATACTGTAACCCAGAGACTGTTATTCTGCTATACTTTGATATTTGATTCTCAAATTTTTTATTTCACAGTGATTGCAGGAATACCTGTTTATATAATATTTCCATTTTGAATATTCTTTAAAAAGCAAAAGACATAATTATGTCTGGCAAGATTGTCTTGAGTGTAACCAAAAGAATTGATAAATGGTCTGTGCAAGCTGTAATACAGTATTGTTAATACTTTACAGTTAGAGTACAACTTCTAATAACTCATTATTAAGAGCAGGTTTATTTCTGCTACTGCTATATTTTTATATAGGAATGTAATATTGATTTGTAATTACAGAGTGATTGACTTATTTTTTCCTTTAGTCCATAAATGATTATTTTCCTAATACTAACATTCAGCATTTTTCCAGCAGGCTTTTCTTGGGTATTATGGATTTTTGTGGCCATATATATGGAAATATGAAAGTATATTTCATTATAATGGGAATATTTTTTAAAATTTCTGCCTGGTTGCAAAAATTCAATTCAATTGAATGTTACCAGCTTTCAAGAAATACAAGATTAGGTAATTTTTCCTTTGGTTTTGTTATTAATACTGTGTTTTAGTACTAGTCGTACTTCATTTGAATTACATAAACCCAGGTTTTGTTTTGTGATGACCGAACTTCTTCAGGGCACTAAAATCACATTGAGATTTATTACACTATTTCAAGCCTTAAAGCATCTTCTACTGTGTAAAAAATATGTATGGTATTAAAAAAAAAAAGAGAAAAAGAAGTGTCTTTCCTTTTCTTATATGGAATGGGAAGATGACTCAATTCACAGTTAGCAGTGGGTTTCCTTCACAGTCTCAATTTTTAAGTGTTTCATTTAAGGTATCTTGATTGGTAGGGTTAGTAATAGAAATGATAGGAAAGTGTCTTACCATTTGGAAGTGCTAAGATAACAGATGTGAACATGAGTGATCTAAGACATGCATGTGAATTGTGAGTATAATGAAAAGAGCAAGAAGTTTAAAAGAAAATTCAGTATCAAATCATTATTGTCAACTTTTATGTTTCTGCTATAATCTTGCAATCTTGTAGTTTTTATACCAAGAAACACCTATAGTCTAGATTTTTAATTAAAAGGTGAAAATAAAATAGGCAATATTTTAGCCCTCATGGTGGAGATGGAAAATGTGAAAACATCAATCTTGGTAATCCAGAAATCATTGTTTGTGTGCTTCTTTTTAAATCCCATCTTTTCAGCCAATCTCTTGCTTCTTAGGTGCTCTAGCTGGCTTTCAATATCTTTTTTTTTTTCCTGTAACAAATTCCATTTCTCCCTAGGATGCTTTTCTCTCTGCTGTCTAGGATGCTTGTTGTCCAGGTTGTGCTCCTTTTTGATGTTGTTCTCTACTTGGGCGTTTACTCCTGCACTTCTGTGGATTGTGCTTCACACAAGTGCATGCCTGTGTTTAAGGGGAGGTGACAGTCAAGTTACTGCTAATGTGGACACAATGTAAAAAAACCTTTCAAAGCACTGTCTGTGTATAAGATCAGGCTGCTCTAAGGTCTCGCCAGAGCTTTCACTTCTCTAAGCTGGACAACCCCAACCCTCTCTGACTTTCTTCATAGGAGAGGTGCTCCAGTCCTCTGATCATCTTCCTGGCCCTCTGGATTTGCTCTAACAGGTCCACGTCCCTCTTATGTTGGAGGACCTGAGCTGGATGCAGGTGAGATCTCATGAGAGCAGAATAGAGGGGGAGAATCACCTCCCTTGACCTGCTGACCATGTTCCTTTTGAGCTTAGTGATGCCATTGATGATAGTACTGAGTGCTGCTAACCTGAGACAGGGCTTTCCCTGAGCTTTCAATTTTAGGACTCTAAAGTCTGGATCATATTTTGAGGTAATGTCATTCAACCTTTCATTACTATTGGGAAAATAGTTTCTGTTCAAATCAAAGCTATGTAGATTAGGAGTTGCTCTGGAAATGAGGCAATTCAGGAGATGGAGGATGAGATACCATGAAAAATAAAGAAAAAGTAAATACAGAATAAATCCGAACTATTTCATTATAGCAGAAATAGTGAATTTCAATAAAATTATCATTCACTAAGTTAAAAACAAGAGAGAAACACTTTCCACAAAGTATAGAGTTCAAGTACAAAACTTAAAGTGATGTGGGATATTATGGAGGCCATTAGTGTAAATAGGTTAAAAAGGAATTAGGTAATTAAGCATGGTGATCCTAATTCAGCAAATGCAATCACCATCTTAGGAAAACTTTAAACTGCCGATTACCAGAAACTGTGACTGAATACCAGAGGAAAGACCATTTGCTAGTTCCATTTTAACTTGTACTAAAAGGGGCAAGTAATGGGGCAGCCTGAGATAAGATATGGATTTTAAGAGAGTTCTGCAGTTCTGCTTTTGCTTTTGTTCCTGGGGTCCATGAAATAGGGTTTGTTATTGTTAGCTTCGTGGGCTCCGTCTTGGGTATTTTTGTGGAAAGAGAAATAATTCTCTTTGGTCTTACCAATAACTTGTTCATCTGTAGATGAGATCATTTAAAAATAGTAACTCGTCCAAGATGAATTGGGGTTTCCCATGCACTGTCTTTATTTTCTTGTGCTGAAGAGTTTATGTTTTTTCTGATCAGTGACATTTTTTGTTGGATTTTTTTGGTGTTTCAGGAGAAAGATGTTCCTGATTGAGGAGTCCCAAACAGAGGAAAATGTAGCACTCATGAAATATTTTCTGTTTCAGCAGTGGGCAGCAATGATCCTTGAGAGGTCTGTCACACTGTATTCTTACTGTCTTCAGTAGCAAAGGAAGAGGAACCTCTTTCATCTCTGTCCATGCATTCACATTTTCTTGCGAGCAAATGAGCCATCTGTATGTGGAGATCTTCACAACCTTGCAAACTGCTGTTCTTCTTCCCCAAAGCACCTCCTGTTTGCTGAATTTTTGGAATGTGCTGCCTGGCAATTTATAGGGTACAGCTTGGCAGGATATGCCAAATACTTGCTTTTTACAATGGGCAAATAGTTGTGTGTTCTTTTACAGATTCAAGTATGAACTACAAAGGAGGGCACAAGGCTGCCACTGAGCCAGGGAATCATCAGAGGAGCTGATGATGGATGCCAAGTGCTTTCACTTTGATTGTATTAATGACAGACTATTGTATTGGATTTTGCTTGGTTGATTCATTCGGTTACCAGCTGTGAGTAATTCAACTGGTGAGCCCTAGATGGCATCTAGTTTGTCTCTTTGCTGATGCTCTGCATGCTTTCTTCACATCTTTATTGTGTGCTTGCCTGGATGATGAAAACACATGGCTATTGTAATGGGAAAACATCATTGTAGCATTTCTGGGAGTTAAAAAATTTGGTAGTTTCATAGTTCCCCCCTAGTTTTGGTGCTGCAGTCTTTGAATACTGAGATTGAGATAAATTTTTGGTGTCCATTTAGTCTGCAATTTCATATAAGAGAATTCTGGTTTCTAGTATCAAGCACTTCAGTCATGCACACTCTTAGTAAGATCTATCTTTCAGGTGCATAAACACGCAATATGTTGGAAAATCAGCAATTTTTTTTTTTTCTTCTGATTGTTATGACATTACCACTGCATGCAAAATTCATGGTTGTTATTTCACATATATCTTTGGATTTATCAGGAGAGACAGAAAACCAGGTTTCTAATGTACACCATTGCAAGTATTTAAAAATAACATTTCAAACAGTGTTCAGGGATGCTAAAATAGAAATCAGATGCAAAGATCTGTAGAAAAGAGATGTTATGAAACATTTTCCTGGCAGGACTGGGTAAGACTAGATGCTCTGTTGGAGAATTCATAAGAAGGAAATCTAAGAAAATATTCCCTGTGTCAGGATTAAGTAATTAAATTCTCCATTTTGGATTGTGTTTTGCTGACAAACGAAGCTTGACTTCTAATTCTGTTTTAAAGGTTAATGCTCAGGTTTAAAAGTTTGGGCCTAAAAAGCTCAGAATTTTTACCAGTATCTCTGTATCTGGGTTTGAATCTTATCTATAGTAAAGAAATGTCCTGATACAGAGTTTTTCCGTGCATATTTTTGTTTATTGCATGGTGAGACTTGTCTAAATACTGTTCGGGAAGGTGCAGTGCAGTGTAACTTGATTGAAACCAATGGAGATGCCCCAGATTTATACAAAAAAGCTGAAAATGTGATTTCTGTCTGTGTATTTCTGTAGTAGTTTTACAGTTCACACAAACTTGTAATAGCATCTCATTTTCATATGCTAACGTCTTTATCCTTTTCATTTTGTGTTCTGTTTTTCTACTCTTCTTTGATTCTCTCTTTGTCCATTGTGCCCCACCATCAGGAGTAGATTATCACTCATGGTGATTGTGCATATGGTTCTGTACAATATTGATTTTCTAATCCTGACAGCTGAGAGCTACAATGGCAGCAGCCCGAAATTAACTTAGAAACTTGGGATCCTAATCACTGGGTTTTGTGCTGCTTCAGCTGTCTGCACTTTCAGCCAGCTAAACCGAGACTGTATTACTTGCAGATGTGTGATAGAGCTGATTGATAGGTCAGTTCAGGATTTATTCAAAGTTGAGAACCCAGCTGGGAGCTGAGAAAGCAAGAAAGCCTTTTTTCCACATATGTACATGGAATATGTTGGAGAAGATGACTCCTGAAATTTTAAGGGCTACATATGCAAATTTCAAAGACATCTAGACATCAAAAATACATGGAATTTCCGACTGAGATTTCAAAAAAAAGGTGTAACTACTTTTGGCATAGTATTTTTGCTGAACTTGAGACTCTTGGGCAACTAATCTGATTAAAAATACCCAAACAAACTCAACCCCAACAAAAAAACAAGTAGCAGTTAAATGCTATAATTTTCTGACAAAGTAATGCAAAATTAAGACTGAACAAATGGTAATATGCAGTCACGTAAGGAACATGTAAACGTATATTGAATCCTCCTGGCTTTTAAAAATGGACCAGATTTAATATGTCTTGGTTTCTGCTTCACTATATTTCCAGTGTTTTATTAACCAATGAAAATAGATCTCTTTTTTTGAAAATACCTAAAAGTCTAACTGCAAAACAAGATTAAGACAGACTATTTAAGTAAAATGACCTACAAGCTCATTTAAGGTTTATATCAGTTTTAAGTTGATCTGCTTTGCCTAGGGCACAGTACAGAAGGGCAGAACCTGGAGAGAGAGTTATGCAGGCAAGATGCCTGTGGCAAAGTCTGCTGGACGCTTGGTTAGTCAAATGCTTAAAGATGCTTGTTTCTCTAGGTACCTTTAGCTTTCATCCCCTTCAGCAATGATGAGTCTGTTTTCAAACCGTACTTTCTTTGTGATCCCTCTAATGGTATACTCTCTGCTACTGGTTTTCATTTGGGGAAAAAACACCACCCTGTTCTCTCATTTATTTTTTTGTATATTGAGAGGTGTAAGTCAGAGGTAGCAAAGGTGAGCATAGACTAAAATAGGAGCGCACACTCGATGGTCCATTTGTGGCTTGAAAACATCTTCTGGATGACTATAACCAGAGTATATCAGTATGACAGACTTAAAATTATAAGTAATTAGCATCCATATTTCATAATTCTTATTCTTTACAGAGTGTAGGGAAATTTCAGGTCATATTTCTGAAATACAGTACCTGAATTGCTGCTGTAATTTCTGCTGGTGTTTCCACAATGTTTTGTGGATTTGTAAAACAAACAGGAAAAAAAGTAGAGGGACTCTATTTTTTTACCTCCCAGTAATCCCTTAAAGCATGGGTGATCTAGTTGCAGTTTCTCTCCAGCATCTGTGAGAGCACTTGAACACATATCTCCCACTTCCAAAGTGAGTGATCCACCCCAGTGAATCATAGCTGGATCTGCAAGTGACCTTTACGGTATCATGCAGAAGATGAAGATTACTAATGCATTGCAGAGGTTTCATGTTGTTGCATAATGCATCGAAAAAGTTGCATAATAGATTAAATGTGAGTTGAGAGTCTTTTTGTGTTAATTTGCTTAATTAGTTTCTGTATTTTTAATTCACAGAACTTCATCCAGTTACTATAGTAATTGATAGAATCTTCCTTCACTGAAATTGGACAACATAATTGAGTGCTTTCTTACATTTCAACCTGTGAGGTTGTTTTGTGGCGTGGTTTGCTTTTTTTTTTTTAATAATATTTTATTTTTTTGGCATGTTTCTTGTTGGCAGGTTTTTATTGCATAAGGGAGGTGTAGTGTTGTAACTATGATTTTTAGGGTAGAGATGCTTCAGTTAAACAAGACGCTGCAGAATTTTGTAATGGTGCGTGATTTGGCTGATCTGCTGTGGGAGTTCATTCTGTCATCAGATTCTCTCCAGCTACAATTATTTTTACACTCCTTCCTCAAGCACTTAGTGATCTGCATTAGGAAAGAATGCTGAAGCTTTCACACTGTTCACAGAGCCATTCAGTCTTTGATCTACATTATAATTGATTCAGTTAGGATCACAGTCTTCAGTTAGTTGATTGTAAATGTTTTGAAGAAATTGATCATGGGTGAGGGATGGCCTAAATGAGGATAATCTGAGACAGCTAGCAATAAAGGGGGATTGCACCCATGCGTCATCAGTTGCATTAAACTACAGTAACCTAGGTAGACAGGGAAAATGTAACACTCTGATAGTCAAATTTTGAAGTGGAAGGAAGGGGCAGCATTTTCAAGTAACTAGTATATACTCTTTACATGCTTATTGTGTTCATAGGTTTATTTTTTGAACTGACACAGTTTTTTTTGCTGTTCATGATTTGACAGCAGATTATTGACTATAGTTTCAAAATAGAAATGAAACATTAGCTTAATTACTGTTTGCATAGGGAAAATTTGGTCATTTTCCTAGCATAAATACCAAGGCTTTGAAAGAAAAAAAAGCACATATCAAAGGAATATGTTTGCTTAAGTAGCCAGAATTTTCTCCAACTTGTTATGATTGGAAAATTGATTTAATAGTCTTTCTTTCCCTGGAAAAGACTTGTTAAGGCTGAGTGATATAACGTTTCTGAAAATAGGGCAACTGTTATTACAATAAATGAGAAAAAATGCAGTGAAAGACATCATCTGAATAATGTATTTTTGCTTGGGGGCTTACTTATATTTAGTCTCCATGTTATAAATATCGCAGTTGTAATTTTTCAGTAGAAGAATCACAGCAGTAATTGTTCTGATACACTGGTAACAGAGATTTTGGCATATTCCCAGCACCCTGTTATAAAATTTAGATGATGAAATATGAAGATGGAGATATTTTTAATGTTGCCTAAGTGATTTTGATGCTTATTGATTTTTAATGACATCTGAAAATCTCCTGAATATGTAACTTCATCCCCTTGATTTTACATGTTATTCATGACCATTCAGAAATACTTCCAAATTTAATTTTCTTCCTGAAGTTGTAGAGCCTCATATAAATCCCTGCAGCAGTGTTTCTCAATTTCCATCTTGTCTTGCTGACAAGACTAGATTTGTTTTCTAACTTGTGTCACCTATCAAGGAAGATTTTTCTTTTCTTATGTGGTTATCTCCTGCTAAGGAATGAACAAAGAAGTGTCTGCTTAGAATCATAGAGTAGTTAGCTTTGGAAAGAACCTTAAGATCATCTAGTTCCAACCCCCCTGCCATGGGCAGGGACACCTCGCACTAAACCACGTCATCCAAGGCCCTGTCCAACCTGGCCTTGACCGCTGCCAGGGATGGAACATTCACAACTTCTTTGGGCAACCCATTCCAGTGCCTCACCACCCTTAGAGAAAAAAACTTCCTCCTTACATCCAATCTAAACTTCCCCGGTTTAAGTTTTAACCTGTTACCCCTTGTCTTATTGCTACAGTCCCTAATGAAGAGCTTGAAATGCTAAATTGTTATTTGATTGAGTCTCTTTACCTGATTCATTTAGGCCAGAAATGTTCTTACCTTTTACAATTAAAAGTTGAATAGCAGTAAATCATTATTTGGGAAGTGGATGAGTGAGGATATTTACTTTCTGATAATGCAGAGGTTTCTACTAATTCTACTAGGGAAGAGTCAGCTGTTACCATATATTTTTATTGTTACCATGTTCAGTCTAGCACTTCTAGGTGTCTGGAAAGTTGGGTTTTCAGTTTCATTTAATCTGTTGAGTTCCACAGTGTTTACCAGTCTTGTTTGAAAGTTCGTGCTGAAGTTTAACATGAATTTTACAATGGAAAACTTATTCATGTTGCTTTGAATTATACTTGCTTAAACCATCCTAAATCATTCTCTTCAGCTCCTGGTTTCAATAGTACTTTGTTATCATCTCTTCTTAAACTCTAAAGCTTTATGTTTGTCATAGCTTCTTTCTTAAATGAACTCATTTGTTGACCACTTAACTGTCTGGATTTAATGAGACTTTTGAGGAGCATTTGAATACATCTCTCTCTACCTGCCTAGGCTCTTTAAGTCAAATACAAAAGATGAATTTCAAGAAATTAAATCCTGGCCTACAGCCTAAATTATTGAGATTTGTAAAATACTTTTAGGACACCTGTCAAAGGATGGGTATTGGCAAAACATGAACAGAAACGGAAGTGGGAATGATCTGTCCTTGGGCTGGTTCAGGGTTCTGATTTTTGTGTATCTACAAGGCTTCATTAAATCAGTGCCCTTGTTCCTTGCAGGTAACTTCGTGAAGCGCAGAGAAGGGAGTGGAGAGGGTGAATGTGCTGAGGGAAATACTCGGCCAGTAGAGGTACATGAACTGGTAGAGAAGTTAATTGCAGTTTATGCTATTCATGTATTACAGAAATGCATTGCAGGAAATATTGCAACTTTCTCCTGACAAAAGCTCTGCGCTTCCAATGCCACAAATTCTTCTGGAGGACAAACCATAAGCAAAAAAGTTGTTTCTTGAGACACCTCAGTCGATTTTTAGGGTAAGAAACTTTACACAGCAGTTGTGGTTCTTGTGAATTTGAGTGTATCTTTCATTAATATGGTCTGCCCTGCATACTTACTGTGTTATCCTCTCTGGGTAGGTATTTATTAGTGCTGGGCAGTGGCGTGGTATGTTCTTGAAGGACGTTTACTTGGGACTGAATTTTCTCAGAAAGGTTATAACTGGGGAGAAGTGAAAGACCTTGCAACTGAGTGCTCAGAAGTTGTTGTTAATAAGCTTACACTTAAGCAGTGAGCATTGGGCGTAATAATGTTTGTGAACCTTGCAGCCTGTTGTGAGTTTGAGCTGGTTCCAGCAGTTCTCTTAAAGCCTTGCCTGAAGGATTGCCACCATCCCGCTATGGAAAAACACACTAGGGCAAAATTTGCGTATATGATTCCTGTGTTTTTGACTTTGTGTGGCAAAAATAAACCCAGAACTGTAGGTACATTTGCTGCAGCAGCATGACATTGTGCTTCTGCTGTGTTTACTCAGGAGAGTTTACACTGGGGCTGTTTCCTAGAGGTGACTGAATTCTTTCAGTCAGAGAAGAAGCAGACCTGTATCTCTCATATTAAAGTGGAACAAGCAAGGGTGGATGGTGTTACAGTATTGGTAGAAAACAAAGTGGTAGTCATCTCTGTACTGTCATTGTGTCATTGGATGTGTTTTTCAGAGAAGAACTGAGAAAGGTGGGTGAGCACATATGATGTGAGAACAGCACCCTGGCTGGCTTTAGGCTCTGGTTAGACATTAAGTTTCTTTGCCTTGTTGAGACCAAGGAGAATCTTAGCCACAAATGAAACTTTAGTGTGTGTGTGTGTGTACTAAATATATATATCTTTATATAGATATATATGTAATATTCATATGTACAAAGTACACATATATATGTAATGTATATATCTGTATATATAATAAAATTTGTATGTATATACAAAAAAGAGAGGCTCTTGTCCCAAGTAGTTGACTATTGCCAGTACCTGTCATCTTTGTTACTGTAAGTATTCCGGTAGTCTTCTGAAGGAAGTACAAGCCTTTGTTTTATTGAGTGCTAATTGGATTCTTTTTATTTCTCCTAACACGTACATCAAAACACTTTCTAGGTGTGGTCATGCCCTTCAAATCAAGTGAAAAGCAGGGGGATAAGACATGGAATGAAAAAATAAAAGTTTCAGCATAAGCCCATATTATGTATTAATTGCATGTAGAGCATTACATGGGCCCAGTGCCAGGCATATGCATGTGTATTTCCCACCAACATTTATGTGAGTAGGAATTTAATTAATAATTTCTTGCTTCTCAGTTGTTTTTCTAACCAGAACATTTGTTATGAAAGCCTTTGTCTCAATTTTCATAAAGTAAATGTAAAAACCTGGGAAAAATTTTTACATAGTATAGGGAGAACAAATAAGTTGTGCAAATCAGATTTTTGCCATTTTGTTAACAACAGCAACAATTAAGTATTGCTTCCTAGAGTCTGAATATGCAAAATTCCCAGTGACAGCACATTGTTTATGGGCTTTGAAATGATACTTTCTTTGTTAGAGTGTCAGTTCCTTTGGTATGTATTTCCTCTGTCACCTGAGGCTATTTTTCCAACACGTAACACATGTGATCTTTTTTGTGCTCTCTGAATAATCAGCTTTTCCTTTTGCTCATTAAGCATAAAAATGCAGCCAAGGTATTAACACAACATGAGGTATTAACAGTGACCAGTCTCTACCAAATACTAAGTTCTTTTTGTCTCTTACCTAATTAACATGCTTTAATTAGTTCACTACATTTAATGATTGTTATGTAAAACTCAACATATTCTACCTTCAGGATAACCATGACATTCAATCTAATGTGTCAGACTGGACAGTATGAATAATTAATACAGTATATTTGTTAATTTAGTATATGGACTAGCTTGACAGACCGTGTTGTGGGGTGGTGCTCAACATGGGGGGTCAGGCAGCAAGCTGCTGGGCAAGGAGCAAGAGCAGCACCCTCTAATGTCTCTGCTTGGGGAGGAAAGAAATGATGAACCTTGACAGAAATCAGGACCCTGCTGACACCAGGTGCTCCTGAATCTGTCCAGGTTCTCCTGCTGTCATGAGGCAAAGGCAGTCCTTGGCTCTGTCTTCTGCTTTTTGTGCCTTATACCTCCTTTCATGCTTCACTGGTAGCACTGGTTCAAGTCAGAAGTGCTTAATAATAATTCGTATAAAATACAATACAGGTATTTCTTATAAAAACCAAACCCCTGCACTTGAGCTATGAAAATCAGAAAGATAACTGCTGAATACTAATTCTTTAAGCTGCTTGAAAATGAATATTAAAAAGAATGTGCTATTTTAATACTTCTGACAGATGCTGGAACTTCAGTATATCTTGGGTTAAGTTATGTACAAGAAAAATTACAAAACTGCAAAAAAGGTTTACCTAAGTGGAAATAGGCCTTTCTCTTGTTATACCAATGTGTTTTGTGCTTTCTCTGACCAGAAATGGCCTGTTGTGCTTGGTAGTGTATGAGAATTTTTGGCTTCAGAAACGTGAGAGGCTGGTGGTTATTCTTTGGCATTGCCTTGTGCACCCTCTGAGTGGAGTGCTGCAAAATATCCTGTGTGATTAAGACACATGAAAATGTCTCTAGAAAGCTTGAAATTGTCTAGAACTTTTTGAAAGACCCTTACTAGTAGCAAAAGTGATAGACAGTATAGGTTTCCGTGTGGGCATAATGCCATCTAGCTATGAACACCAGTGGCTGTAAGGCTTTGCACAAAGGTCGTAGTGATGACTTGGAAAATAGGCTTAGACTTAGAAATGTCAAATTGATAGAGGGGCTTGAGAACATGAGCAAGGGAGAGCAGTGCATTTTTCTTGAAATAGATTATGATGGTGCTAGGAATGAGAGTTTCAGATTTTTACTTAAAATGCATTTTTAGGCATTATATTTTTGGGAGCAGTAATAAGGTGAATGTATGGAGCATCTGTTTCATTAAAGAACTCATTTCTTCAAGTTAGACAAATTTTGATTCTCTTAATGATGAAAGGCATTTTTTGGTTTTCAAGGTGATAAAGAGGCAACAGACCCACTTAGAATACTACCTTAAATTCATATGCTGATTTGGTTTCCCCAGCTACTTTTGTCTCTTCCTTGTCAAGGATGACTTAGGATATAAGCCTATGGTCTATTGACTGCTGGAGGCTGAGTGAAGTAAGAAAGTAATTTAAAAAAAAATGAAACATTTATGAGAATTTCCTTTATATGATATAGTCTGAACTGCTTTACTTGGCTCATAATACAAAGTACTTTTTTTTACATTAGCATGACTTATTTCTGTTGCATTTATTCTAAATATTTCTCCTCCTGTTATTGAGTGAGTTTTTGTAATCTTTTGTTGCTAATTACTTTCTTGAATGAGTTAGTTATAGGGATAGTCATTTTATAGCTGTGGTATTTAAAATGATTTATGGTAAACTGGCTTTTGTACGAGTTGTGTAAGAACTTCAGTAATGAGAAAGAATTTATGAAACAATACAGGTGTTGTTCTGCAAACAGGCAGGGTACTTAATAAAATGACCACACACTAGCGTGTAACATGCACTGTTTATTTAAACAAGCACTCTAAAGCGAATAAGCACACTAATGCGAATCAGGTACATATCTTTATGTACATATAGTAAATAAGTACAGTAAAGTGAATCAGATATATATGTACAGCGCAGAGGAAAATCAGCAGTGCATCAAATTGTTACTGTATAGGGAGAACAGAGATTTAAGAAGAAATACATCACCAGTTACCACCTAATCACCATCCAGGCCCACACTTCAGGCTGGGAAACCCCATTGCAGCCAATACCAGGAGTCTCAGGTAGTTGAGAAAATGCCTACATGGTGCTTCCACCCATAGGTGAGGCTTTTGATTTGGCTGCAAGAGGGTCCTGCTTTTAAACTCTTAGAATAACAACGGGCTTTATGCCAGCTCTGTGATTGGGCCGTGCAGTTTCTCATGATCTCACTTTTGCCCACATTGAGAGTGTTGGCCAGGCACCCTGGTGTGGCCAAGTACGAAAGTCAGAACAACTGCACGCCTGTGTTTTCCTGCCATATACTCTACCAAATACACTTTGACAAAAAATGTACTTTGGTATGTCTCTTAGTCACAAGTGGGAATCAACACTCAGCTAAGTACCCATCCATTACAAGTGTCTTCATCACCTTACTACCAAGTGGGTGCTGGCTGCCATATATTTGTTTTCAAAATACACTTGTTTGTAGGTTAAGGCAGAGACTGTGATTGAGATTTACATTGTCTCTGACCAGCAATTGGAAAATGCTGTAGATAGGTGAAATGTTCAAAATTTTTACTAGAAATGTGTGTTAAATAGCAAATTTGAATGATTCTTTTCATGATTCTCCTTTTCCATATTGTTCTTGTTTGAGTTTGCACACAACACTGAGCATGTTAAACTGCAGAACTTATCCTTAAAATAAAAATTGGGTTGATGGCTTGATGAAGAATCATTATGTAGAAGTAGTATATAGGGATTTGAGAATAATCAGGCTATTGAAATAACACAGTAATTCTTGAAATATATCTGAGGTGGAATTTGTGGCATCGTACATTATCTTGAAAAGCAGTCAAGAAGTTCTTGAAAAATAGATTTGGGAGGAACTAACAAAAATATTATTCCTTACATGTATTTAATGAAATCAGGATTCCAGCTATTTAGAGCTAACTCAAATCTTCATGTGTTTTTTCACATTTTCTGCTTCACTTCAGACAACTGTCTTGTGGTGAGAATGTTTTTCTTTATAGTTACCCTTTTCCCTGAAATTTGCATGGAAATTGGCTCACAGCTGTAACCTGAGAGGAAGTTTTAAAAAGGTTTTGAGCAGTGGAGAGTATGTAATGACTGCTTCTTGCAGAACTGACTGACATCTTTTCTTTCTCACTTAGCCTTCTGAACTCACCTGTTTTATCTACCACCAACTTAGGAAACATTAAGTCTTTTAGAGAGCTGCTACAAGGCCTGAAACAGGGCTGTGCTGGTGGTGGATGTGTATGGTGGTTCCGCTGGTGATCACTGGAGGAAGATGAGAGTTGGAAAGAAATTGGCTAATTCAGGAATCTTTTGTCTGTCTGCTGTCACTCTCTGGGGAGATGGTCCCATCGCTGGTTTTCTCCCTCTCTGCGGGAGAGGAGAAAGAAAAAGTGGAGATGGCTGCTGCTGAATATATCTTTCAGGACAAAGGGGACGTTTATTATCCTGGGTATATTTAACCATGATAGATCTGATCACTAAGTTTTAGACTGTCAAACAACAGCTACTCTCAGGCAAGCCAAGTTCATGCAGTAGTATAGGATGAGAAATGGTTCACTGTCCTCATGTGTGTATATATGGTGTGTGTGTATATATATATACCTAAGAGAGAATGACTATGAAGAATCACAGAGAGAATGACTATGAAGAATCACAGAAATAAAAGTCTTTGCAGCTTTGGCAAAAAAAAACCCAAACAAGCAAAAAACCCAACCCAGAGTTAATGGCTACGTAGCACCATAGTTAATATTTTTATTTAAGAGTCTTTACAATGGAGCTATTCCAGAAGATGCACTGTTGCACTTCAGGTATTATAATTTCACTGTGGTGTTTGCAATATTCTCTTTACTTACAGTGGGAGACAGTGTTTACTAGAACTAGGATTCACAAGAATAGGCGACCTCTCCTTCTCCTCCTTCCTCTCCTCCTTCCTCTCCTCCTTCCTCTCCTCCTTCCTCTCCTCCTTCCTCTCCTCCTTCCTCTCCTCCTTCCTCTCCTCCTTCCTCTCCTCCTTCCTCTCCTCCTTCCTCTCCTCCTTCCTCTCCTCCTTCCTCTCCTCCTTCCTCTCCTCCTTCCTCTCCTCCTTCCTCTCCTCCTTCCTCTCCTCCTTCCTCTCCTCCTTCCTCTCCTCCTTCCTCTCCCTCTCCTTTCTTCTTCCCATTTCTTACCACAGTAAGGCAAGCATATATGGAATCACCAAACTCCCTTCAAAACTGGTGAAGTCCCCTTACTGGAATGCATCTATTACATTTTCTGCATTTTGGTGTTCTTTTATCTTTCTTTGTCCTTTACACTTTTACTCTTTCACAAGTGCTTTGCACTGAAGTACTTGGCTGAAAGGCAGTTTAAATATAAAAGCTGGCAGTGTCTGACTTTTGAAGCTCCTGTGGGAGACTCTGCATGTTCCACTGGGTATTTCATCCCAGTTTTTATCTTTGAAGCAATCATTGGCTTTTTTTTTTTTGAGATCTAAACATTTTGATCTATGTCCTTGTGTTATTGAGTGTAAAATTGTGTTTTAAATATTAAAAAAAAAGAAAGGTACACAGGCAATTAGATTTTTAGAGCATTTTGAATTGTTCTAGGAAAAGATACCTTCTCCAGTTTTATACATCAGTATATATGATTTTGTCTAGTTTCTATAGTTTGTATCCCTAATTTTATAATTTAATCTGTAGCATCCCAACATGAGCTTTGGGGCCTGCTCCTTGTTTAGGGTGGCTTTTCTTTCTTCAGCCCTTTCTGTGTTCTTCCTACAACAACCAGAGGGAGGCTGCCTCTAACCCAGTGCCTGTTCAGGCTGTGGATGCCTGCCCTTGCAAAGTCATCAAAAAGATGTTTAGTTTTTAGTGAGGTGTGCTGCTTCAATAGCTTTTCTGTGTCCCCCTCCTAGAGAGGGGATAGCAAGGCAGAGCTGGTGCAGTTAATCTTAGTCTGTTTGCTGTCTGTGTGCACCCTTTTAAGCTTGCCAGAAAACAAATGTTTTCTTCAGAGCTCACTTTTCAGAATTGATTTTGGAATAGAGTGCTTGATCATTTTATTTATTACTATTTTTTTTAGCTGTAGGGGTGATAAAATTAGGTAATAATCTCTCTAATATATTACATATTTATGTGATAAATTGCATTTATAAAGCACTCTTTACTGTCTTGCTTTCTTCCTGTCATATGTTTTTTGTCAAGACTGCTAACTAACCTAATCCTAAAATATACTGGTGTAACAGCTCTTTGCCCATAGCTTTCCTTCAAAGCAGTGGCTTTCCTTCACAACCTTTGAAACTCTCATCCCATATTACAATCTTCTAAGACTCCAAAGGGTATTTTGCATAGGATCAATGTTAGGTTTATGCTCTGATACTTAAGCATATGAACCCACTTGTTTTGCATGATTGAAATAAGCATTTAAAGCAGCCTGGAAAATTTTGGACTAAATAATGTATCCAGCAAATTTATTTTTGCATGCACTTTGACTGAATAATGTTGGCTAGAATTAATCTTTATTTATTATCATTCTCATTTAGAATCAGTATGTTTTATAGCAAAGGAGTGTATGCATGGATGGATTTTAAAAATATCTGTGTTTATATCTATGTTGCCTGTCTATATTTTATTGATAAAACTTTGAAAGGACCATGGTGCACAAGTGATGCGCAAATAAGCTGGTACCTGGGGATTCGTAAAGGTATTCATGCATTCTGATTGCTTAGAAGTATAGCTAAATTAATGAGGAGGAGGGCACAGCTGAGCTTGTGTAAAAGTATAATATGCTTATAGTTTTACATACAGTAGAGGAACTTGTCTGAAATTCTCTTTTGTCTTTTTCCCCATTGTTTGAACTGCAGCAGAGTTTTGTCTGTTTTAGTGCTAGTTCTGAATATGATATAATTTGACATAATCTCAGACTTGTTCCTTTAAGAAAAATGACTTAGTTCTCTGCTCACACTGGCCGTATCGATGTCAAAGCTCAGCAATGTGTCAGGGTAATTCTCTAAAGCTCTACACAGATCGAAAAGATTATTGAAGAATGCACAGGCATTTTTTTGGTGCTAAGTCTGAAATAGAAGTGGCTAAATCCTCACCGGGTAGAAGTTATATAATTTGGCGATGCTATGCTGATTTATGCCTCTTGAGAGTTTGCCTGCAGCAGAAGCTGGAGGTGATGAGAAGAGATTGGATGAGAGAAAGACCATCCAGGAAAAATTCATCAAATTTGTCATTCTTGAAAGGACCATCATAACATATGGTAAGGCATATCATTTACCTCAGGCTCAGAGGAAAATGATTTCTGCTAGGAGAATATTAATTTTATTTCTTACAGGATCAGCTGACAGGGGAGGCTTTCTCCTGGCTGGTCTTCCCCTTCTGTTTTCTCTAAAGGGAAGGATGGAAGCTTGGAAATGTCTTATCTGTAGGAGACAAGCGAGTTGGCATTTTGCCATAATTTTCTGCTAGCAGAGAGGATAATGGTAATTATATGTCAAATTTTAGCATTTCTCTTCTTTGAAAGAGAACTTTTTAATGCAAAATATTTAGAAAAGTCAGATCTATTCTGAAGCGAATGAGAAGCTAGGATTAGTGAACTGACAAAATTTTCTTAAGCATTTTTTTATTCCTCTTCAGGGACAAGAGAGAGATGAAAAGGGTCAAAAGAAAGCAAGCTATGAGGTGTGCAGTGTAACTAGGCTGCAATTTCATTATTGTGTAATATTTGAGAGATACCCACAGCAGCATTGCCTGTCCTGCTGTTCTGTCTGTAAAAATAGTGGAAGCACTTGCTAAAGGGTTCCAGCATTTTTTTGTTAGATTTTTATTTCTTTATCAGGAAAATAAATTTCTGTTGTGCTGTACAAACACATCCAAATTCCATCTTCAGGGTGGAAGGTGAAAATGTTTTCCTGTAATCAATTCTAGCATCCCCAGTGGTTGCAGGTTAGGCCCTTACTCAGCCACATTTTTAGTGAGTAAAAGGACAAGGGGTTTCCCAGACTGTGGCATGTGTTACAGTACTGCTTAGATGCTGAAAAAGGTGGAAAGCTTTGCCTTCTTTAAAGTCAGAAAATAAAGGCATGGTCATTTAAAATAGGACCCATTTACCTTCTAGACACATATAAAATTTATAATTTCAATTGATTTTACATATAATTTATTAGAATACATGATTTACATAAATATAGTTTTGCTAGGAAAATAAATCCGTGACTGCGAACTTTTTAGTCTTTATATTCCGTATTTTTCCAAGAGCAAATGTAAGGTCAAGGGAGGTGATTCTGCCCCTCTACTCTGCTCTGGTGAGACCCCCACCTGGAGTACTGCATCCAGCTCTGGAGTGGTCAGAACAGGAAAGAAAGACGTGGACTTGTTGAAGAGGGAACAGCAGAGGGCCACAGAAATAATCAGAGAGCTGGAACACCTTTCTTAGAAGGAAATTCTGAGAGAGTTGGAGCTATTTAGCCTTGAGAAGAGGAGACTCCAGGGACACCTTGTTGTGCCATTTCAGTTCTTAAAGGGGAGAGACTTTTTAGCACGTCCTTTTGTGACAGGACGAGAGGTAATGGTTTTAAACTAAAAGAGGGGAGGTTCAGGCTGGATGTGAGGAAGAAGTTTTTTGCAGTGAAGTTGGTAAAGCCCTGGCACAGGTTGCCCAGAGAGGTGGTGGATGTGCCATCCCTGGAGACACTCAAGGCCAGGCTGGATGTGTTTCTGGGCAACCTGATCTAGTTGAAGATGTCCCTGCTCATTGCAGGGGGGTTGGACTAGATGACCTTTGAAGGTCCCTTCCAACCCAGACTGTTCTGTGATTCTATAAGCAGTCATCTTTTATGTACACTCTAAGTACAGAACTGCCTCTCAGCAGTCTGAGAAAAAGATGTCTGCTTTCTTCTACATTATCTTCTGGGAAATGGTATGCCAGGCATTTTGAAATTGATTTTGAAGGTAAAATACTGGATAGAAATAGTTCTTTCTTTTCGTTGTTTTAAAACTGCTTATTATACATTTATTCTAATTTGTCGGCAACATGTAATGCAGTGATGTGGATCATCAGAGTTTGACCTGTGATACAACTTGAGTTCTAATGCTAGGATACAGCACTATTGACAGTAGGATACTTGGAAAAGCAGGTTTTGACACTGAAGAATTGGAAGCAAGCGGTTCATTTCAGGTTTTGACTATGCAGCTGTGGTTCAGGTCTGCCTTTGCTTGTTTCCTATTTTGTTTTATAAAGGTTTTGAGTTTCCTTTAACCACAGTTGTGGTTATCCACAGATGACCTGATTAGACTTATGTAATGCCTGTGGAACTAATCACAAAAGAACAGTGTTGGAACAGTACCTCATTTGTGAGAATGTAGTAAATATGTACATAAAACATAGCAAGTTTTTAGTGAGTAAATAAATCTAAGCTTATATGTTCTAAATGGTTTTCTTGTTTGCCTAGAGAGGGGTATTTACACTTTATAACAAAAAAAAAACTTCAATAATTTCATGGGATAATTAAATAAGAGGTACATAGGTAGACTACAGAGAGGTAATAGAAACAGTCCTGTCATTAGGATTAAAGGGGAATGGGCTATCATTAGTTACTTTTGAGCTTATTCCACTCAAGTACAAAGATATTTTTTAATCTGTGTTGATCTGAGCAGTCAGACGAAATTTAAGAACTGATGAACTATCTTGCTTAAAGGAAATTGCTGAGCTATTTCTATTGTTAATACCATTCTAGATATTGAGACAAAAGCTCAGTGTTTTTAGTACAGGAGAAACCAACTGTTACCAAGTTGTGGGGTTTTTTTTTTTGGTTGGTTGTTTTGTTTTGTATTCAGAGTTACAAACTTATTTCCAATCATTGTTGAGCACCAGGGCAGTCTCCCCATTTTCCTTAGGTCCTGCTCTTGGTACCAGTTCTGCTGTACCTTGAATTTCCACTTTTTTTCTTCAATTGTCTGTGTTTTCATGATCGTCTCTAGTAGAAATAGGAATGAAAGACACGCTTTTGCTCTTTCAGTTTGATTTCCTGCTCTTGCAGACCTTCAACTTCTTATAGTGTAAAAACCACCAAACGTTAATGACAGCTTTGTATGGATTTGTGCTTGTTCCAGGATTTTTCTTTTGCATTAATATTATTTCTTTTTCGTTGGCATCTCAGTCTTGACACCTACAGCGATCTCCCCTTGGTCTTTTTTTCATTAAACTAAACAAAGCAAATGTTTTCAGCTTCCTCTCAAAATTTTCCTGACCATTGTAGAAGCCTTTATTTATCCCTTGCAGTTTAAATTCCTTTTCTAGGCGTAGATGATGAGAATCAAGAATAGTAGGATTTTAATAGAGCTTTGTGTTATTGCATTAATGCTGATGTCTGTTTGCTAGAAATATCTTCCCTGATAATTTTAAAATTTCATTCCATTTCCATAGGGACATCATATTGGTAGCTCATAATTACTCTGTGATCAGCTTTGTCCCCACAGTTTCATCCACTGTGATCTTCAGCTGCTGAGCTCTCAATTCTTAGCAGAAACTTAATAATCAGTTCACATCTTTGCATTTCACATTATTAAATTTTACCCCAGTTTTCCTAAAGGTAATCCATGTCTTCCTGGTGATGTTCTGTTCCTCATATGAGCAGCAATTTCCCATATCATAAATTTTTGAGTGAACCCAAAAAGATTTTTTTTGTATTATTAATACTACTTGTGCTCTTGTCATTAATAAATATGTAGTAAAATTGATCCCCCCAAATGATGCCAAGGAATATGTGTTAGTATTGTTCTTCCAGCTCTTTTGGTACAGCACTGTGTCATCTCACCTTACTTTTACAATCTGTCATACCTTTCACTGATCTCAAGTGCTCTCCATCACCAGCAAACATGACTTTAAATTAAGCAATTGATTGACAAGGCTTCTGTTGTTAGCTCACTTATTGCGTAGGTCAGTTTTTTTATGTGAAGCTGATTCATAATAGACTTGAAGTGACCATTATTTCACCTTAAATAATCCACAGGAAGTCTGAATTTGTTTTTTTCTCTCTTTCTAGATTGTTTTTTTTTCCCCTTTTTTCCTGTGTGTGTGAAAAATAAAATGAAACAAAAGCGAACTGTATTTGAGAGTAATACTTTTGTATGCTATAAAGTGGTACCTGTTGATATTCTAAAGCGAATGGATTACCGTATTCTTGCTTTGAACACCTCTCAGAATAAATAACTATACTGTATAAAATAGTATTGTACTTATACCATCTCTTTTAACATTTCTAATGAAATGTTAAAATTTTCACTTTTGCAAAAGAGTAATTGTATTGACATGAGGAAAGACATGGTATAACTTCTGGGAGAAGATTCCCCTACTTGGGATAATATAAATGAAATCATACTGCTGTATATTTCTGAGTGCATTTACAATCTGTACTGAGATCTGAACCTAATTCAGGAAAATAGACTTTTATCTTCTGCTAGCTTTTGAATTGATTTTAACTGATCTTAAGGTCCTTTCCAACTCTAAGTATTCTATGATCCTGTAAATTCCTCAGATGTCCAGCTGGGCAGAGATTATGCATTCTTTGTAGGCAGAAACGACATAAGTGATGTTTCTGGCAGCTGTGGTTAAAGCTCCTAGTTCTGTGTTTTTCACTCTTTGGGTGGAGATACATAGTTCAAGATTTGCACAGAGGTAGCATGCGTATTATTTATGAAAAGTGTCTTGGCAAAATACATTTTTTAATGTAGTCATTTCTTACCATCTTCCTAGCCTTTGTATTCTAGCTGGGTGGTTTGTGGGGACTTGGAAGTGGTTACCAGCAACTTATAGATACAAGGTTGTACTCCCTTATGTAGTTGTAAGTAGCTACTGATCAGAATATAGTATTGCAGAACTGCATGTTTGCATAGGAATAATTAATATTTAAGGCTGGTGTTTTATTATCTTTTATAAAATTATCTTTGGAAATAAAAATATTACCCTGGGAGATACTCTTGTTTAATACTGATGTAGGGAAAGATATTTTCTCCTTCTTTTACTGATAAATCACTCTTCCATTTTTAAAGGGCCTTTTGTCTCCTTGTGTGTATGCGTTTATATCCTGTGCACATAGATCTGGTACTGTTTTGTAGGTTGAATGTGAATTCATGAGTTTTTATGGGAAACCTTTAAAAGTGGCAGCTTTCACAATGAACATTCACTATATACAAAATGGCACCCTGACTGCCGTTATCAGCTGATGTAAGAGGATAGCATCAGGTAGTTGGGTCTCAGGATTAACTTTCTGGAAAATATGAAAAGCAGCATTAAGTCTGGCTTGATAATGATTCCCTACTGTACTTCCTTGGGCTTCGGTGGCTAGCCTCTGCTGGGCTGCTGGACATGTCACTGGAGACCTTCTATGAATGTAGGAGAGTTCCTTTTCCCTGTAGGTGAGGCAGTTGCACGCTCTATAAAGTGAATCAATTAAAAATTGATGGCAAGCAGTTTCTCTCTCAAAGGGAAAATCTGTGATATTCATGGATGAGACCAGTTTGCTTTTATCAGTGCCATAATGTGAATGACTATAAGCCAAATTTGATTAAGTTACTCAAAAGACCAGCTTCTACAACTATATAATAATAATGTTAAACTAACAGAATAGGATCTGGGTGAATTAATTTAGAACCATTTACTTCTAGATTCAGCTTCTGCTTATATTTCAAAGTAAAGAAGGGCATCCAGAATCATTTAAATAACATGCAAGCTGTAGTTAGGAAGATTTTTTTCCCTCCAAGTTTTATTTGTCTGTAAAATTCGACTGGTAGCAATATATTTCAATATGTGTTCAGGGGATGTTCCTCTGTGTTTAAGGATAGGGACTGAGTGCCTCAATAGGACTTTCTCAGTGCGTGAACATCAGTAAATTTTCTGTGGGTCTGGAATGCAGAGGAACTGTTAAATGATAACTTTTTCAGTTTTGTTGGTGGGACTATTTTGTCTTAGTTCTGTGAAGTTTTTGTTTGCATAAATTTGTTGCCATAATAATAGCAACAATAAACATAAATAGTGATTTATGATAATTAATTTGTATCAAGTATGTGTTTTAATAAAAATCTGGTTATTACTTTGTAGTCTTAATTTAAAAATGACTAAGGAGAATACTATACATTTGTTAGCTTGAAAGGTCTCTTGTATCAGAAAAGAACCATGCATGATTGTTTTGTTTGATATCAAAACACATTTTTGCTGTCATAATACTGGCACGTTCTCAAGGCATGCTGTTTTCTGGCTGCTAGCAGGGAGTAATGGAAACAATGCAGTGATCATGCAATTTATTTGAAAATAAGCACTAAAAATTCTTAGGCAAGCAATGTTTTTAATTTAGGATTCGTAAGGCTGCATAAAATAGCTGTTTTAGTACCACAGAGGTATTTAAATGCCTTGCTGCCTCTGAATTGTTTATAATTTCTTTCTGGTAATTTTCCTTTGGATCAGATTGTGATGCTGCTTCTGAATAGTGATAGTGCTTGTTGAGGAGTGGTCATGCAAGCAAAATGTGGTAACCTCGATATGTCACTTCATCTGCTGTTTTTCTTTTGTTAATGCAAAGCTGGTTGCATAATATCTAATTTCTCCTTTAGCTGACCACAGATGAAAACAAAATCCATAATGGCAGCGCTAGATTTTATAAAAAACGCAAGTGAGGAGTTGAAGGATGTGGCTTGTTCTGTTTGGATGATGCAGGATTGCTTTAAGCAGTAAGCTTACTGTTTTCAGATGGCATTAGCAGCATCAGTGATATAGCTGTGTCAGCCTCCTTGACTACTGGATGTCTGTAATCGCACGGAGGGAACTATATTTAAGATCTGATATCTTGAGGGTAATGACTCGAGCACTTACTGATGGACAGAATGGCTGTTAATGCTTTCTTCACTAGCCCTGAAGATTTTGAAAGGTAGATGGGTCTGTGATGTACTTCTGTAAGACAGGAAATGCAATTTTTGGGGGTCTCTGGAAATAGAAAGGTCATGCAGCTTGGAACCGGTGAGACATTACAGTCTCTAAGTCATCAGGTATGACCTTATAGTTTATTCTAATATTTTTAACACAAGGGTTTGTTTTACAGCTTTAGGTCGTTTACAATCTCTTTGTCTGTGTAATTGTTTCATGTTGGATTTGCTACAGGATTTGTCGGGTAGACTGTTTACATAAGCAGAGCAATGTATATCTTGGAAATCTAATGTGTGGTTAATTGCTATTTGAACAATGTAAGGTTATTCCATATATATTTTCAACCTGTTTTTATTGTGAATGTGATTTCTTTTAACTAATTCAGGGTAAAGGTTATACCTTTGCTGTAAAGTAAAATGACAAGATTGCATTGCATTTTTGCTTTGCTTTATCTGTACATGGCACACAAAGCTATAGTGAATGTGTGTGTTTGTGATATGTAATGCAGTATAAGGCAACTGTTTACCTACAGTGGCAGGTTATTTAAAACAACGTATCACATTGTGTAACAGGACTGAGCTATTCTGCAGGCACAGATCTTGCTGCTTTTTTTTTTTTTTTGTATTTTGCAGTAGTAGGATTTTTTTTTTCTTTTTTGCTTCATTTCAGATCAGTTTAAAAATAGCTCACTGAGCATAACAGTGGAAGTTTGGCATGATAACGTGCCTCTTTTTAATTATTACACTTAGTGACACAAACTAATAGTTAATGGGTTGTAAATGAGAAGGTGAGTAACTTAAATATTTAGAACGTTGTTTAAAACCAAATTCATTTTACTTAAGCATGTCTCATCATTTTTGTTTTTAACTGTTGCCAACTTTATTGCATGGCTGATACAAAAGTGTGTGCGAATGCATTGTGGTGATGGATAGGACAGTCAGAGTACATAAAACCCCAGGTATGTGGGTATTTTACATAGGAAGATAGTGGCCTGATTTAATGTGTGGAGCACAAAATGTAATTGGACATCCGGTTACAACTTTAGGTGTTACAAATGCTAGATAATAGCCACTGTTTCCCTTGAATACATCATAGAGCAATTATGTTTAAATTTGTAGAAGTTTATTTTAAAACAGTGATGTTCAGCTCCATCTTAAGAAATTCTAGATGTATTTGCAGAACATTACCATGGCAACGTGTTTGGCCATGTGTTTTAAAAGCTCCAAGGAAGCCTGAAAGTAGTGTGCAATTTTTCTGTCACTTGCTTTACCCTTGTAGAACAACAATTTTCACATAAAACTGGACTGCAGACTGGCAGGGGTGAGTGATAATTCCTGACCTCAAAGCACAGGATTAAGTGATCAAGATTTAAAAATATTTTCTTATTTCCACACAGAAATGTAAACATGTAAAATGTGGATTTGATTTTGCATTTAAAACTGTATTCTGGTTTCACCCCCATTTAATAACATTCTGCTGGAAATATATGTGTGCGGGAGACCACAGAAGATCAAACTTAAGAGCGTGCAACAAATTGCTTCAGTAAAAAAGGCTGTCTTTTCATTTTTAATTAAAAACGTATTTGTAAAAAAGTGTTGTATTACTTTTATTAGCCATAATTTATAGTTTTCCAGTGTACTTATCCAGCTTACGTTCTTATTAATAATGGAGAAAGACTGCCCTGCTATTAAGCTTGATTAGATTTGGAATGATTTAACTATACCTTTCACTTGCTACAAGATCTTTTTAATCTGTTAGAATTCATTTTCAGTATTTTAATGTATTAGTCACAATGAGTACATTCTGTTCCTTGGCATTGGAATGAAATTCCTGAAAGTATTGGTTTCGTGGTATTTTGGTGCTTTGCAGGGTATTTATGGACTTTTTATTAGGACGAACCTTCCCCCTAGCTTTTTTGTTTTCTTTATTCAAGTGTAATTTAAAATCTTGACTTACATGCATTTTGAAGTTGTTTCCGAACTCTCCTTTGCTCATTGAAAATAATTAGATCTCTATGGAATTTTGCATAACTGGAAGCTATAGCAGTATGTCATGTGTTTATCCTGGACTCCATTTCATCATTTATATTAATTCTGCAAACTGTTCTGTGCATGTTTCTGAAATGTATCATTGATAATAATCTCCAAATTGCGTGATAAACATCCATTGCGGCGTGGTTAGGGTAGAAACTGTGTTTACAGAGGAAAATGGGTGAAGAATGCTTACCTGAGGGAGTGTGTGTTTAGGTCATTCCATTTTTGAACAATAATTTTACTGACTATTGCAAGTGAATTTAAATATGTTTTTTTTTCACTTAAAGGATTCAGTTCCATTATAGGTCCTCCTTAATTTTGGTGGACTAAAGAATATTACCCCAAAGGAAGGTATTAAGGAAGTGAGGTTCTTTTCTAAAAGGTAGAGATTTACACATGAGAGCAGGGAATCAGACTGAGGAGATCTGAAAACTTAAAACTACAAACTATTTTGCTTGCTTAAAAATGTGCCTTCCCCCTCCCCCCCATCAAAAAAAAAAAAATGACAGTTTGAAAATGTTTGCTGATATTTGGTCATATTGTACAAATTTGAAGTAATTGAATCCAGTGGCAATGTCTTGGTATCAACAAGAAGGGTTTCTTTTATTTCTCTTAACTATACCATCTCTTCGAAGTAAGTTGATTGCAATTGTCAGTGTTTGAAGAATACTATGTAAAAAAGGATTACCCTAACTATTCTCTCCCTATGACTATGCGTAATGAATACACATCCATGAGTATGTGTTTCCCTGTCTTTAAACATTTCAATTTACAGAACTTGATTATAAAGGTCTTAAAGGAAAGGGAGCTCTGTATGGATGTTTTAGGGATAAAGTTAACTAGTGAGTTTGGCAAGAAGCCCAGTATCTGTGTATTTTACTAAAAATGTGAATGCTCACACTCATGTCAATACTCAGTTGTGTAGTGGTTTTATTTATTATTGATTGATGTTCTGAATCCACACTGCTGACTTTTTTTCCTATGTTACAGTGCCAGTTTTTAAGGAAATGGCAGTACTAGGACTAATAGGGGATTGTGGCCAAACATTCACAACTAGCAAAACAACACAAGAAGTAAAAAGTACTTTCAGAGTGAGTTGAAAGAATTCAAGTCCTTTTGTCCTACGTTAGTCTTCGTCCCAAGAGATGATCCCATTCTGTGGTCAAATTCTCCTTGTTTAGTACTTTAATTCATATACCAAGTTATTTGGCATCATAACCTGAATTGTAGAGGTCTTAGAATCAGCATGTCAGAAAGGTCTAAAACATAAAGTAACATAGCGTAAATATGTAATAGTGAACAGTAAGGTCACAAAATACATAGGTAAGTGACTAGTATTCCAAGAATGCTCTATTCCATTTAGTGTTTCAAGAATATCACTATTTTATCATTTGAATAGAAACCTTTTAAAGGAGATTTGCTGGGATGCAGTATGAAAATGTGGACAAATAACAACAATAATACCACAGTAATCTGTTAAATTTTAAATAGTCGTAATTAGTCCCAACAAATTCTGGGACCACCTGAGAGGGAGTAGTAGGGAAAGTGACCATAATTCTGGTAAATTCCAATAGGCCACTTACTAGTTAAGATCGACATAAACTACAGAGTAAGCTACCTAATGCCTTCATTGTGCTATACTGATTTCAGTGTGACCCTTAAAAGGGAGAGCATCACTTTCTGGAGTAATTTAAAAAATGTATATACCAGTAAGATGTTACAGGGTGTGACTGATAATATGGTGGGGTAATACTGCTATTTCCATTTCATTAAGGGCATTTTTTTTTTTCTTAAGTGATACTTCATATATTTAATTTGTGCTCATTTCCCCTTGCCCTATCACTGGGCACCACTGAGAAGAGTCTGGTTAAGCCTTTGCTACTTCCCCCCCAGTTGTGTTTATATACGCTCTGATAAGATTCCTCTGAGCCTTCTCTAGGCTGAAACAGTCCCAGTGCTCTTGGTCTCCTCTTCTGTGACCTTTATGGCCCTTTACTGGGCTTACTCCATTACATCCATGTCTTTCTTACAAGAAGGGAGCCCAGAATTGTACAGTATGCCTCAGTTATGTCTCAGCAGGGCTGAGTAGAGAGGCAGAATAACATTATCTGGTAAAGAAATTTGGATTGTCTGTTAACTGGTCAATGAAATACAGGAAACTTGAATCCTTGAAAAATAAGGATTTAAGTCACTGAAAATTATGAATACTGTCTGGTGGTAATCTTATGGAGAAGAAAAGCTTTGAAATAGCTTCGCTTAATTCATAGCAGGTTTTTTTAGTGATGAAACCTTCTGTTCTGGAATGTTGTATGTGGAATCTATGTCCCCCAGTGCGAATTGATACAAGCAAAGACTAATGCCTAAGGGGAAAGGTTAAGCTTTACTATTTTGACCTAAGCAAATTTTAAAGTAACTGAGTAAGAAGATATTATCTAGTATGCTATCAGTGATAATCAAAGAATCATAGAATGGTTTGGGTTTGGAAAGGGCCTTAAGATCATATAGTTCCAAACCCCTACCATGGGCAGGGACTCTTCACACTAGACCATGTTGCCCAAGACTCCGTCCAGCCTGGCCTTGAACACTGCCAGGGATGGAGCATTTACCGCTTCTTTGGGCAACCTGTTCCAGTGCCTCACCACCCTCACAGTAAAGAACTTCTTCCTTATATCTAACCTGAACTTCCCCTGTTTAAGTTTAAACCCATTGCCCCTTGTCCTGTCGCTATAGTTCCTGATGAAAAGTCCCTCTCTGTCTACTTGTAGGCCCCTTTCAGATATTGGAAGGCTGCTGTGATAAAAAATAAACTATGGGGAACCTGAACTCCAGGGATTCGTAAGTTTTGCTTTAGTCAACTTGCCAAAAATGATTTGTTAATTTCTAGTAGAAACTTAGAGCATGCACAGAGCTCTCAAATGTGCTCAGCTGATGCAGCAGCCATCAAGTGACAGAAAATATTCAGCTTGGTGCATTGAATGAAAATGTAAAACAGGCATTAAGTGACATGAGGGAGTGTTGTGGTATTGTAAAAATTTGCTCATTTTTGTAATAGCTTCCCCCTTTTCCCCCAGGCTGCTTAAACAAACTAAAAATATGTATAGGAGACTTCAGTGATTCAAGATTCATCCTTTTCTCTACTGATAACATAATGGGTTCACTTGTTTAAATTCTCTTTTTTAAAGATTTTGTGCAGGCACGCAGAGTCGTTAAAATACGTGTAAGAAAGCATATCCATAAGGTTTGCATACGCATTTAATGCAATTAAAGCTATTCTAACAAGTAGGTCCAAATCCTGTGACAAAAAGTTTCCAGGAAAAACAGTGTCACTTTTTGTACCTGAATCCTTGAATCCTGAAGCAGAGAAATACATTGTACTTGCATTTGTAAGGGGAGCTGCAATTGAGTACTTGCATTCGGGTGTGGAGTTGCTCTGGAGATGGGATTTTGCATGGTAGAGACCTCATGTCAAGCTTATTATGTGAGGGGGTTAACTGTGCTTTAGGGGCTTTCTGTCTGAGAGTTAGTCATGCAGGTCAGTTACACCATCCACTGTCATTCTTTAGTTCAATTTTTCAAGGTATTTAAGTCTTCATTTTCTGTTTTCCTGCTAAGGTTATCTGAAATACTTAAAACCTCTGTGTGTGTGTGTGTGCGTGTGTGTGTGTGTATGTGTGTTGGAATCAGACTGCTCTTTCCCCTTTTCTTCTCCCCGTTGTTCACCTAACTTTTCAAGTTCTGTACCATGAATAAATTTTGATGAATATAAAATTTTGGACTTTGTGCACATACATGTGTCTTAAGCAGCAGTTGTGCATATCACAACTTTGTATTTAAACTTAGGCAGCTCTTAGTATATGATAAAGTGGAGGTTGGGTGGTGTTACCTGCGTGTTGACTGCCATGTAACATTTTTGAAGGAGTGTACACTCAATGAACATTAGGAAAATCTAGTATGTATGGAAAATACAAAATGAGAGTTTTGTAACAATGGAATGCAGTGATTTCTTATGGCATTGTATATTCTGCTGAAGATTATTCCTAGGTGCTTAGATTTCATATGGCGAGTATAGGCCTATTTGTGAGTGCTACTAAGTTTGAAGCTGTGTCTGGTAACTGTGGCTGGAACTTTAGTGTATCATTTGTGGTAATTGTGCTAATACGTGTCAAAAATATAACTCCTTAGATCACCAGGGCACAGGATTCAGTGGAGGTTGCTGTATGTTGCTGGTAAACTTTACCTAACTTTACATGAAATATGAGACATGGGGAAACGAAAAACTGTCCTGGCATTCTTTTTTTGCTCTGGAAGGAAGTGATGACCTCTTTCTTCAGGAACTTGGTTTCCTTGTTTCCTTTGCCAGACTTCTTCCCTCTGCTAGATCTCAGTGTACCATCACCAGTCTTTCTGGATGCAGTCATGGGTGAATTTCTCATTTCTGCTAATGAGCATCTTGCAGTGACTCACTGGGCTTGGTTATTGCCCAGTCTGCCTCCTGCTTTCCTCCTCCTCTTTCCGGAATGGTTTGCTATTTTGTGCGGTGCAGACATGATGAAATTTCTCAGCCATCTAACTTCTAATGCAAAGTTGCATATTTGCTGTGGTGTCAGTGAGAGATGTAATCTGTGCTGTCAAATGTAGTTACTAGCACTGCCTTGTGTCCCGAGCATCTACAGTAGCAACAACCTCACCACAGATCTGAGGCATGCTCAGGGTCCTTTTCTTGTCTGCTTCAACAGATAAGAACTGTAAAGTTGTTTCCTTTTTAGTATCCTTTGCAATTGCTGAGACAGGGATTAAATTTATGGTTTTAGCTATGTCTGTATCATCAGCTGTAAACAAATTTCCTTGGCAGTCGCTTAGACTTTATTTCCCATATGGGCCTCCTTTTACGTCCATATAAATGTCATTATCAATTTCTAGTTTAATTTCCTTTTAATTTTCCTATCTTTGATTGGCTATACTGTGCACACCTGTAAATCTGTAATTTAATATAGGAACATAGAGAATAGCACTTTTATCTTCCAATGTGCACTGTATAAAATTTCTTCAGGTGACCTGAAGAATCTCTTGCACTGTTTATTCAGTCATAGCAAACAAGATAGGCTCTTTGGCTTTGGACACTTTTGGCATCTGCTTCTGTAGAGAACTGGGCAGCAGGGATCCTGTAAAGTAAATTGGTTAAGCCCTGAAGCTGATGCTGTTTCCATAATGGATGCTTCTGCTTTCCAGCATGTTTATCACCATGTATCTTCCTCTCTTGGTTTTCAGTTTACTTACTGGGGTATTCATAGTGATGGACAGTGATGTAGGACTGTTGTGAAACAAAACTGCCCTTCTTGAAATTCAGCAGGGGGTTACATCATTTCCAAGGCAAGAAGCACCCCATTCTCAGTAACCCTCACTTTGGGAGATTGGCTGTGTTAACGAAGGCAGGGTTTTCTTTGCTTATTCAGGTTCCTAGTGCAATTCTGCTCAGTTTGAATTTATGTCTATTTATAGATTCCTGGTCTGTTGTTAGGGGACCTCTTGATTAATTTCAGTGCAGAACTGCAAATGTACCTCAGATCTGTCAGTTGATGTGTGTTTCCCTGCAACATTCCACTGGATTAATTGTTTTCCAGTATGTCATGCTTACTTGCATGTCCTGCAATTTTATTCTTCATAACAGTTTCTCTGAATCTGCCCATTGCTAGCAACAGGCTATTGGTTGATTGTTTACAAACACAAGAAATCTTTTTAGAAGATTTGTTGTAGTTGGTGTAGTTGACATCATATGTGCAGTTTTCCAGTTCAAAGGTGAGTTCAAGTAATCCAGTTCAAAGGTATGCGAGGTGATTTCAAGGAAGGATGTTACACGCCACATTTGGTCTCTCACCTGTAGAATTTGGGATTATAAACTGGTTTTGTTGACTAAAATACCTTGAGAGTAGTTCTGTTGGAAGGATATGCAGATTTATTACCAGCCTACTTCTAGGCTGGCTGGATCTCCATGTAATGCAGCATTTCAGAAACAGGAAAATTGAGGAAGCAGAAACATTCAGAAGGTGTTTTAAACACAAGTCAGATGCAAGATAATAATGTCACATAGTTTCAGTTTTTTTCATGGACAGATTAAAAAAGCCATCGTGCCTTTGCTGTCTTTTATTGTTCTCTGGCACAGGCATTATTTTTGTGATTCAGGGTAATGAAAAATAAACAAGAATGAGAATAATCATGAATAAATTTTCCAAGGGAATAATAGTAGTATCTATTAATGGAACTATGCACAGGATGTGTTGACTTGATCTTTATGATATTGAAAAGGAGAAACTTCTTTTACTTAGTAATTAAATATGTCACTTGCTACTCCTACCCTTTATTATTTTTTAGCAGGTGAATAGTAAATGGACATAGACAGTGTGATATTTAGGCTAAACTGCCCCTTCCAGTGATTGTGAGGTGGATGGGCAGGTTTCCAGACTGCCCTGTGCAAGTTACATCCACTGCTAAAACAAGAAGCGGGGACATTTGCTTTTTCTGTTTCTCTCCCCCCCCCCAATGAAAAATTCTTCAGTTTAAACGTAAACTGTACAGGGAGATGTAGTTTCAGTTTTTAGTGGTCTTACAAAAGCTTTGGGCCTGTCTCTGTTCGAAGGTTCAAGGGACATTTCAGTTCTTTCTGTTATGGCTTCTAGTCTCTTACTGAATTTTTCTACACTATTGCAGTTTTAAATACGCTTATTCTTTTTCTTAGTACAGGAAAGCTCTTATGGTGTGTGCTTTTTAGTGTTCTGTTACAGTCCATTGCACTATTACAGTTTAAAATAAAAAATATCTGGAATCATAACTAGCTTCCATCCTGCTGGGTTCCTGCTGATCACACAGGAGTTGTGCAAGGTACAAGTTAATGTAGGATTTCACATACCTAATGGGGATTAACATCCCTGTCATGATCTGGTCTACTGAGAATTCCAATTGGAAATGGATTTATAGTCTTGGTGAATTACAAACTTGTTTCCTCGAGTTTTGAATTCTTCCAGGCTTACACCAGGAGGTGAAATGATACCAGAGCATAAAGGTTTAAAAAAAAAAAAATAAATAATTATTACACATAACTCTTAATTTTTTCCTAAGTGCTGATGCCCCTTTGTTTTTTAAGTGTGCATATCTGTGACTTTAATAATGCAGCAGAGTGACAGGGAAGGAGTGAATTTCAAGTAACGCTTTTATTTTTTTCCTTTTTTTCCTCTTCTCAGGCAGATCAGCTCCTAGAACTTTAAGTGTTAGCTGCAGTCTGTGTTTCCCATATATAGCACACCTGATTGCACCCTTGTTTGGGGACTGAAAGCCCTGTGTAACTTCCTGGGATAGGTATGGTTTACAATACATTAGCTGGCATTCTTCTGTTTACAGTCCTTTGACTTCAGAAATCTTCTACTAAAGATAAGTATCAGACATGCCAGCTGTGAGGTTGAGCTTGGAAAAGAATAAGTATGCTCCAAGTAACAATACAAGCTTCCTAAAAAATGACAAACACTCCTTTCCAAAGAACCCAGACATCTGATCATCCAAGGTTGCAGAATAACACTTGACCAGGGATGTTCTTTACTCTCTTGTATACTATGTCTTGTGAAGAATTAGGCAATCAGTATGCTATTCTGGCAGACGATCCATAAATACAATTAAAATTCCTGGGAAAACAGGGCTCAGATTAGTCCAGTTGTGCATTACTAAAGATTTATTAGTGTGTGTTTGGCATGAATTTCTAATACAGTTATAGAGTATACAAGTATAAAATGCCTCAATTGGTACTGCTTATATGGACTTGGCATGCAATATAAACTTCAGTGGATTAAATACTCCTCTAGTGTAACTATGTCATAGCAAATCATCCTTATCAACTAGAATTTTAAATCACCATGTGATTTGTTAAAACAACTAATGTGTGTCAGGGTATATGTAACAGCTTCAGATATAGACGTTTCAGGGTATATGAAAACAACAATCAGGACAGTAGTGTTTCCTTTCTGTTGTTGTTTTTGATTGCTTTACTGGTACTTGA